>NC_044979.1:13473030-14092209 GCF_008728515.1 Papio anubis
GGGGGGGGAGGGATTGCATTGGGAGTTATAACTGATGTAAATGACGAGTTGATGGGTGCAGCACACCAACAAGGCACAAGTATACATATGTAACAAACCTGCACGTTATGCACATGTACCCTACAACTTAAAGTATAATAATAATAAATAAATTAAAAAAAAAAAAAAACAGAATGTTCTCCCTGTCCTTCCCTACCTTATTCCTAAAAACCATTAAAGCAACTTCAGGCAGTATAGAAAGCCACCTCATGGGAGAGACTATCCTCCGAGATTCCACCAACCCATAATAACTCCCAAAACTGGCAATGAGTCACCTTTCTCTGATTCTGGCAGAGGACCCAGGTTGGTCAGGGACACCTTCCATCATTTGGGCTACTGTTTTAAATGTCCTTTCTTTCTTATATCTTGTTCCTATTTGGAAAAAGACCAAAGGTAATGAGATAAAGGAAAAATCTGACAATGAATCCTCTTAGATAACTTACTAGTTCCTCTCTTTCACTGCTTCTCTATTTAATACAGAATATTGACAGTCAAGGTATGATGGCCCATCCTACGGCTGACCCACTTCATCTTACAGCCGTAAGTCTGCTCACTACAGTTGCTCCTCCTCTGGAATTAGGAATGCTAGTGTGGATGTCAATTTATTAAGGAAAAGGTATCTGAGACAGCCCAAGTGGTCCCTCTCTGTGCGTATATGCTATGCTTCCAACTTTGCCTCATAGATCACAAGCAAAACACCAAATAAAACCACAAGTGGTTGACAATATTTTTGAAAGTCCTATCTTCAGTCTGAACTACAATTATGAGCATCTCTCATCAGTTATAATGCTCAAAATGTTGTTAGGAGAGGAAGATGTTAGATTTCCAGGCAATCTACCAAGTTTGAAATGGGATCCTAGGCCCTGGCTAGGATAGAGTATCAGAGTTCTACTGGGATGGAATATCAGAGCTCTGCTCTGGGAAAAGGAAGTTTTCAAGATAAGGAGAATTCTCAAGGTCCCAACCAAGTACTGTAGAACCCAGTTCCATGGAACTAGAAATCTCTAGAAAACCATGCGGCACCTCACAACTGGGAAAAACTCATGATACCTTCCTGAAGGTCAGTGAGTACAGAGGAGTCCAGAGATTTCCATCAAGCAAATATCCTAGGTAGACAAGATTGATACCTGGTCTGCTAGTTACATGAGTAATGTTCATAGGCGTCTACTAGCAGGTGAGTTTCAGGCAAGCTAAGAGACTAATTCTCTAGGATGAGGGTTTCACCACCAGCTAATGAGTTGGGCTAGGGTAGGCAGGGATTGACAACAGTAGGAAATAAAAGTTTATGTCTCTTTAAGTAAAATGACCACAACAAATACAATTAGGAAGTCTTAATAATTCAGAGAGTTCTAAAATGTTACTTTTGGAAAAGAAATCAAATTTCTATTTCAATTAAAATAAACAGATGAATGGATAAATTGGTATATATACAAAATGACATACTACTCAGCCATAAAACAGAATGAAACCATGTCATTTGAAGCAACATAGAAGGAACTTGAGGTCGTTATGTTAAGTGAAATAAGCCAGGCACCAAAAGACAAATATCGCATGCTCTCACTTTTATGTAGGAGCCTAAAAATTGGATCACAGGGAGGTAGAGAGTAGAAAGATAGATAATAGAGAATGAAAAGGGTGAGCTGGGAGGTGTGGAGAGGATGAGCAGAAGGGGGTTAAAGGGTACAAACATACAAATAGGGAGAAGAAATAAATCTAATGTTTGCTAACAGAGCAGGATGACTATAGTTAACAAAAATATATTATACTTGAGTGATGGACACCCTAAATACCATGATTTGACTACTACACATTATGTACATGTAACAAAATTTCAGGTACCCCCTATATTTGTACCAATGAATAAATAATAAAATAAAAATGATTCTTCAAAATGTTAGTGAAGAAAACAAACCGTATCTCCCAAAGTCATGACATAGGAAGTATGTTTTCTTCCACATCAAAAATATTTGTTTACATAAATTGACCTTTATAAATTTGACATAGACATCTTCTACTGTCTTCTTTCTCAATTACGAAACCTCCTTATAACCCAAATCCATCTTCTAATCCTTTGTAAAAGAGTTTTTGTGCTTCTTCATTTGACAGTTATCTGAATACCAATTCACTTAAATGATGCGTTATTTTAAATGTTAGACTTTCACTAGCTTTTCCTGAGCACAAATGTTAACACAAAGAGAGGAAGAAATCATTTTAAGACAATGATTTACCAAATTAAATAAAAGAAAGAAAGAAAAGCAACAGATACACACAAACATTTTAGTGGTTTTTACCCTGAAAATCATTCAAGACTGCACATTTATTTCTGCTTTTGTGTTGAAAAAGATACAGCTATTAATATATGAATCATCCCAAGGAATGTTTCCTTTGGAGCAGCGTAAGAAAAATGAAAGGATTGCGTTTCAAAAGTGAAGCTATTTCTACATTTTGGCATGCATGGTCTTTGAGCACTAGTCTTCACCAGTTTATCCACTCCACACCATTAATTGAACCCAAATGTAAAATGTCCCTTTTTTTTTTTTTTTTTTTTTTTTTGAGACAGTCTCGCTCTGTTGCCCAGGTTGCAGTGCAGTGGCATAATCTTGGCTCACTGCAACCCCCACCTCCTGGGTTCAAGTGGTTCTCCTGCCTCAGCCTCCCAAGCAGCTGGGATTACAGGGACGTACCCCATGCCTGGCTGATTTTTTGTATTTTTAGTAGATATAGGCTTTCGCCATGTTGGTCAGGCTGGTCTCGAACTCCTGACCTTAGGTGATCTGCCCACCTTGGCCTCCCAAAGAGCTGGGGTTACAGGCGTGAGCCTCCATGGCTGGCCAAATGTCCCATTTTCTATTATAAGAAACTTTTTTAAAAATGAGAGTTTCTACCTTCAAAAACCTTACTGTTCATATTTATATAAACTTAATAGCTTTTAAATTACTCTAAAAACTAAAAAATACTTTAAAATGATCAATTATATTTGTTACAGCAGGTACTTAATTTAAAAATATTTTCTTAAATTAGCAACAATTGGAGTTGATTTTTAAGTAATCAACTACAATACAGAGTTTATTTAATTGGGGTGAAAGTTCCCTTATAAAGAAAAGTTAATTCAGATTTAACAAAGACAGCCAACTTAAAATCTCCCTATTTCTTTGCCTAAATGAAACTATTATTTCAGCCATCTGGACTTCCTTAGCGTGAGGTTCATTAGCATGCAGTAGTTTAGTTTGGCCGTGTACAGAAGGAAATTATATTCTGTAGATCCTACATTTTGTCAACCTTATAAATGGTTCACATATTGTCACAAGCAAAATTAGGTTGTAACACTTGGACTGGCCATATCATTATCAGCATTTTATTAAAATTCACATAGATGATGCCCACTAAAATCTAATAAATAAAATCAGTAGAAAATAATTTTAATCATAGCTAGTCTCCTGGAGCCAGCTATTGAAGGTCAGATTACATAAAAGTACTTTGCCTGTTCAGCTTAAAATACATAATTCCTAAAAGTACAGTGGTAAAAATATTGTTATGCTTCATAGAATGGCACTTAGTCTTCACAATACCTGAAAATTTTTAAATAGCTTTATCTTCTGCAATCAGCAAGTTTAAGATTTATATTCTGGAATTGTTTCTGAAAAATGTGTTAAGAGTACATTTGTCAAATATATCCCACGGTACAGGGTCAAACAATTTGAAATACAAGATGGTGACCCTACTTGTAATAAAAGGCATGGGGATTGGGGTTTACTGAGACAAAACATAGCTTAACAGAGTACTATATATATATATATACACACATACATATATATATATATATTTTTTTTTTTTTTTGAGATAGAGTCTCACCCTCTCACCCAGGCTGGAGTGCAATGGCACGATCTCGGCTCACTGCAACCTCCATCTCCCGGGTTCAAGCAATTCTCCTGCCTCAGCCTCCCCAGTAGCTGGGATTATAGGCGCATGCTACTGGTAGTGCCTGGCTAATTTTTTTGTATCTTTAGTAGAGACGGGGTTTCACCATGTTGGCCAGGCTGGTCTCAAAACCCTGACCTTGTGATCCTCCCGCCTCGGCCTCCCAAAGTGCTGGGATTACAGGCGTGAGCCACCGCACCTGGCCACATTATATATTTCTTAATACTCTTTGAAAGTCTAGAATATGCTCTCATTTATTGGTAGGAGTAAAAATATAGCTTTCACACAAGGAGGAAAACAAATTCAAGTGCTGTTTAGGGAAACTATAAGATGTGCTATGCATTTATCCAGAATCTGTACAATTTTTCTTGTCTGCAATACTGGTCATTAATCTTTGCAAGCGGCCAAGTGGAAATCTAACGTGTCATCCAGGCATAGCATCATATTCATAGACTACTAGAAGCACATTTCAAAGATCAGCTTACTGAATCATTGAGCAACTTACTTCCTCTAAAAGAAGTTTATTTTGATTTATATCTGTCAAACTGGCAATGATTAGAGATCTTTACTGAATTACTTTTAGCAGAGTCATCGTTTTTCAAAGCAAGAAAGCACACATACATATTTTGATTGCAGTTGAGAATACCTTGAGAGATATCCGATGTGCACAGAAATGGCATCTTAGGTGTAATCGGAGTTTTAGTAAATCAAGATTCAACTTCTTTTTTTAGTGGCTCAATTCCTCTTCTTAACTTGGGTGTGCAGCTGGCACTGCTTGGTCACCACTAGGAAGGTCTTGAAGAATCACATCAAGTCAATGATAGCCAAATACTGTCAAACACATCCCATTCCAGGTTGGAGGTGAAGGTGACCGCAGACGTGTTTTTTCAGGCATGTGTGGTTTATATGTGTTTGAATTATTATGAAAAATAAACTGAAAAAGTTTCAGGAAACCTAGGTGTAACCCTGACTCCCCCTCTTATTAGCTGTGTGGCCTTGGACTAAGCACATGACCTCTCACACTGTAATCTTATTCACTGAGAAACTAGTAATATGACTTGCTCTACCTACATCCCACCAAATTCCTATAAAGTTCAAATTAAATTATGCATATGAATTTGACATTCAGATGTTAAATGCTATGCAAGGGAAGACTTGATTATCATACCGCTACATTTTTGCCTTTTCGCCTTTCAAGTGTCACCTTCCTCTAGTAGTTCAGGATAAGATGATCTGTCTCATATTGATTCCTAAACTAGTTCACATTCTTGCCCCTGGATTCCTAAGTGTTAACTCTTTGTCTTGGGCTGCACTGTACAGCTGGTCTTGTTCTGGGATTCTCTCTTATTTATTTTTTATTTTGTTTTCTTTTGAGACAGAGTTTCGCTCTTGTTGCCAGGGCTGGAATGCAGTGGCACGATTTCGGCTTACTGAAACCTCTGCCTCCCAGGTTCATGAGATTCTCCTTCGGAAGCCTCCGGAGTAGCTGGGATTACTGGCGCCTGCCACCACGCCTAGCTAAATTTTGTATTTTTAGTAAAGATGGGGTTTCACCATGTTGGCCAGGCTGGTCTTGAACTCCTGACCTCAGGTGATTCACCCACCTCGGCCTCCCAAAGTGCTGGGATGACAGGTGTGAGCCATTGCACTCGGCCTGTTCTGGGATTTTTCTACAAGGTGATACTTCCACCAAAGTGGGACCAGTGAAAGGAGCTGCATTTCTCTCTACTTTCCCTGCCCTTAGTTGCTCACATAACTAACTCAAGGCTATTATGTTGGGAGAGTAAGAAAGGTTAGGCACCATGGAAGAAGGAGTACAACGTACTCCATCAGGGGAATTAGATCATTCTACAACTATATTAGGTACCTCAGTTCTTACAAATTTATCACACAGACACCCTCTCAGTACTCTCCTTCAGGTTTAGACATCCATGAACTCATTAGATCATATTACTCTTTTGTTTTCTCTTCCCTTCCTCTCATTTGCAAATTACGTATTTCTATTTAGCTCCTTGCCACCCACCCGAAAGTAGTCCTTGAGCCCCCTTTTCATAATCCCTTCCAAATAATATTAAGTATTAGGTAAAATAGCTTCACTCTGTTCCACTTCTGTGCCCACAACTAATCAATTAAATTTTTGAAATATTTTCCAGACAAGTGTGGTGGTGCATGTATGTTTTGGTGGTTGTTATTTTATAATTACTAAAATTTAGGTAGAGTTCTCACATACCCAAGAAGTGATAAATTCATTATACTTATAAATACTGATGTAAAAATACTAAATAAAATCTTACTAAACAAAAATTGGTAGCAATTTAAAATAATAAAACTATGAATCTTCATGGTTTATTCCCAGATTACAAGGATGTATTAATATTAGGAGATGTAAAACTAAGATTTTCCCAATAGAGCTAATGAAAAGGTTATATGATTATCTTCACAGATACTGAGAAGAAATTTGAAAAAACTGAAAATTTATTCTTCATAGAAATTACTCAAAGATGTAGGAAAACTGGATACTTTAAAAGTATTCATATATTGACATAATGTTTGTGTCAAATATAATTACAGAGAATATTTCATATATCTATATGTATAAATACTAGACACTTTTTCATCAAAATAGAAAAAAAGAATACCTGTTACCACCTATAGTATTTAACATAGCACTGTATGTATAAGCCAATATCACTGGAAACAAAAGTCATTTCAAATAATCTAGTGTCAAAATGATGACTATGACCTAGCAAAGACAAGAATATACTGAAAAATTTTTACTAAAAATAAAAGAATACAGTAAGTTATAAAATTTACATGTAGAAAATATAGCCTATATATACACATATATAGCACATATACCTTATATATGTATATATAAGCTATACATAGCATATATGCATATATATGCTATATATATATATATAGGTTGTAAAATAATAGCCTCACTGCTGCCTTGACTTCCTGGGCTCAAACAATCCTCCTAACTCAGCCTCCCAAGTAAGTAGCTGGAACTACAGGCACCAGCCACCATTCCCAGCTAACTATTAAATTTTCTGTATAAAATAATAGCCTATATATGAATATATAAGCTATAGATGCTATATATGTATATATAGGCTATTATATATATAAGCTATTTTATATATATGTGTAAAGTCTAGAAGACACAAAGTGAGAAAAGGTTGTTTACAGTGACAACAAAAAACTTAAAATATCTAGGAATAAACAACAAGGAATATCCATGAAGAAAAATTTTAAACACTACTAAAAACTCAAAACAACATTTGAACAAATGAAAATCATACAATTTTTTTAGGAAGTCAACACACCATGTCTTTTCTGCCAAGTTAATTCATAACTTTGACTCCAAAACCAATAAAAATATTAATAAGCCCTATTTCAACAACATTTTACATACGCTTTTTGCAAGTTGTGAGTCACTACAAGTCAGGGATCTCTTCAAATAAAGTCCATATTTTGAGATTCCTTGGTTACCCCAACCTAAGCATACTGACAGAGCAAATTCATATAAAGGCAGATCCTTGACCAAAAATCTTAATTTCCCCTTTCCATTTTATTCTACTGCCCTGCTCAGAGGCATGACAGCCTTTTCTGACACCCCTGGAGATTCGGGATGATCTGGGAATAGAGCGGGATAAAATCTAGTATACCATAATGCAATGCACTTAGACCTTTGATGTTCCAATTTTATTGGGAATAACAAATCTTATAGAATTCATCCTTGGCCAGGTCCTGGGCCTTAACTTTTTCTGACTGTGTAATGCTATCAAATCAAAGCTCAAGAAAGTTTTATCAGCAACTTCCCCCAAGGTAAGAGTAGATTTAGTGATTATGTCTCTGTTAACATAACTTTATTTCTATATTGGGCCTTGGGATTTCTGTCTTTCTGATTCCTCACTGGTTTATACAATATTTTTAAAATATATGCTTCCAGCAATTGTTACTGTTATTAGGTGGAAGCATTAATCTAAGTTTTCTCATCTTTCATTGCAAAAACTGGAGCAGTCCTTAACCATAAAATATGTATTCTGACAAGAATGTAGATAATGTTGATAAATGCTAGGTTAGAATATCTTCAGAAGTATAAGTAATGCCTTTTCATTCTACTTTAGCTATACTCCTGCCACTTGAATAAAAACTCCACTGTGAAGCAACTTAGGGTAGATTACTTTGAAATCAGCATTCTTAATCATAAATGTAAAATAATGGTTTTGGTCCTGTTTTGTAAATAAAGTCTCACTATAAGATTATTAAATTTTTGTTACTAACAAAAATCTGCTACAATTGTTTTGTAAAAACATTACAACTTCTAGGTACCATAAGCCTAAATAAATTTAAAAATAAGAAGCTAATTCTTCTCATTAAAATTAAGAGAAAAAATTCCTATCCCTGTCCTCTGTTTTATACATATGTTTATATATATATATGCCTTATATATAAATATGTTTTATGTATGCCATATATATGTTATATATATGTCAATGTTTTATTTGTGATTGAGATGGAGTCTCACTCTGTCACCCAGGCTGGAGTGCAATGGTGTGATCTCAGCTCCCTGCCATCTCCACCTCCCATGTTCCAGCAATTCTCTTGTCTCATGTCCCAAGTAGCTGGGATTACAGACCCATGCCACCACACACAGCTAATTTTTATATTTTTAGTAGAAATGGGGTTTCATGATGTTAGCCAGGCTGGTCTTGAACTTTTGACCACAAATTATCCACCTGCCTGGGCCTCCCAAAGTGCTGGGATTATAGGCATAAGCCACCGTGCCTGGCTATGCCATATGTTTTTATATATACAACAAGGGAAATGGACAGGAATCTTTTCTATTAATTTTAGCAAGAAGAACTAAGCCTCTCATTTTAAAATTTATCATATCAAATTTTATATATATATAAAATATATATATAAAATATATATATGAGACATGGTTTCACTCTGTCACCCAGGCTGGAGTGCAGTGGCACGATTGTGGTTCACTGCTGCCTTGACTTCCTGGGCTCAAGCAATCCTCCCAACTCAGCCTCCCAAGTAGCTGGATCTACAGGCACAAGCCACCACTCCCAGCTAATTATTAATTTTTCTGTAGAGACTGGGTCTCACTCTGTTGCCCAGGCTGGTCTTGAACACTAGGCCTCAGCAGTCCTCCCTCCTTAGACTCCCAAAGTGCTGGGACTACAGGCACCAGCTACCACACCCAGTGAATATTTTCTATAGAAAACTGTGTCCCCACCCAAATCTCATCTTCAGTTGTAGCTCCTGTAATTCCCATGTGTTATAGGAGGGACTCAGTGGGAGATAATTGAATCATGGGGGCATTTACCCCCATATTGTTCTCATGGTAGTGAATGAGTCTCAAGAGATCTGATGGTTTTATAATGGGAAACCCCTTTCAATTGGTTCATCATTTCTCTCTTGCCTGCCACATGTAAGACATGCCTTTTGCCTTCTGCTATGATTGTGAAGCCTCCCCAGTCATGTGCAACTGTGAATCCATTAAATTTCTTTTTCTTAAAAATTACCCAGTCTTGGGTATGTCTTTATCAGCAACATGAGAACAGACTAATACAGTAAATTGGTACCAATAGAGTGGGGCATTGCTGAAAAGATACCCAAAAATGTAGAAGTGGCTTTAAAACTGGGTAACAGGCAGAAGTTGGAAGAGTTTGGAGGGCTCAGAAGAATACAGGAAAATTTGGGAAAATTTAGAACTTCCTAGAGACTTGTTGAATGGCTTTGACCAAAATGCTGATAGTGATGTGGACAATGAAATCCAGGCTGAGGTAGTCTCAGATAGAGATGAGGAACTTATTGGAAACTACAGTAAAAGTGACTCTAGTCCCCTGTCCTAATGATCTGTGGAACTTTTAACTTAAAGGAAATGAGTTAGCATATCTGGTTGAAGAAATTTCTAAGGAGCAAAGCATTCAAGAGATTCAAGTCTACTTGGGAGGCTGAGTTGGGAGGATTGCTTGAGCCCAGGAAGTCAAGGCAGCAGTGAACCACAATCGTGCCACTGCACTCCAGCCTGGGTGACAGAGTGAAACCATGTCTCATATACATATATAATTTGATATGACAAATTTTAAAATGAGAGGCTTAAAGCATTCTGTTCTAAAAGGAAAACAGAACATTAAAGTTTGGAAAATTTGCAGGTTGACGATTGGATAAAAAACAAAAAACCATTTTCTGAGGTGATATTCAAGCCAGCTGCAGAAATCTGCATAGTAACGAGGAGCCAGATGTTAATTGCCATTACAATGGGGAAAATGTCTCCAGGGAATGTCAGAGACCTTCCCAGCAGCCCTTCCTATCACAGGTCTGGAGGCCTAGGAGGAGAAAATGGTTTTGTAGGCCAGGCCCAGAGCCCCACTGCTGTGTGCAGTCTAGGGACTTGGTGGCCTATGTCCCAGTTGCTCTAGCCATGGCTAAAAGGGCTCAAGGTACAGCTCAGTTCGTTGCTTCAGAGGGTGCAAGCGCCAAGCCTTGGCAGCTTCCACGTGAGGTTGAGCCTGTGGATGTGCAGAAGTCAAGAATTAAGGTTTGGAAACATCTGCCTAGATTTTAGAGGATGCATGGAAACACCTGGATGTCCTGCAGAAGTTTGCTGCAGGGGCAGGGCCCTCATGGAGAACATCTGCTAGGGAAGTACAGAAGGGAAATGTGAGGTTGAAGCCCCCACACAGAGTTTCCCACTGGGGTACTGCCTGGTGGAGCTGTAAGAAAGGGGCCACTGTCCTCCAGGCCCCAGAATGGTAGATCCAGCAAAAGTTTGCACCATGTGCCTGGAAAGGCCAAAGACACTCAATGCCAGCCCGTGAAAGCAGCAGTGAGGGAGGCTGTACCCTGCAAAGCCAGAGACCCAGAGCTGCCCAAGACTATGGGAAACCACCTCTTGCATCATTGTGACCTGGATGTGAGACAGGCAGTCAAAATAGATCATTTTGGAGCCTTAAGATTTGACTGTCCTGCTGGATTTCAGACTTACATAGGGCCTTTAGCTCTTTCACTTTGGTCTACTTCTATTTGGAATGGGTGTATTTATCCAATGCCTGTACCGCATTGTATCTAGGAAGTAACTTGCTTTTGATTTTATAGGCTTACAGGTGGAAGGGACTTGCCTTGTCTCAAGTGAGACTTCAGACTTTGGACTTTTGATTTAATGCTGAAATTAGTTAAGACTTTGGGGGACTGTTGGGAAGGCATGATTTGTTTTGAAATGTGAGAACACGAGATCTGGGAGAGGCCAGGGGTAGAATGATATGATTTGGCTGTGTCCTCACCTAAATCTCATCTTCATTTGCAGCTCCCATAATTCCCACATGTTGTAGGAGGGACCCAATGGGAGATAATTGAATCGTGGGGGAGGGTCCCCCCATACTGTTCTTGTGGTAGTGAATAAGTCTCATGAGATATGATGGTTTTATTTTTATTTTTTTTATTTTTTATTTTTTGAGACAGAGTCTTGCTCTGTCGCCCAGGCTGGAGTGCAGTAGCCGGATCTCAGCTCACTGCAAGCTCCACCTCCCGGGTCCACGCCATTCTCCTGCCTCAGCCTCCCAAGTAGCTGGGGCTACAGGCGCCCGCCAGCTCACCCGGCTAGTTTTTTGTATTTTTTAGTAGAGACGGGGTTTCACTGTGTTAGCCAGGATGGTCTCGATCTCCTGACCTCGTGATCCACCCGTCTCGGCCTCCCAAAGTGCTGGGATTACAGTTTTGAGCCACCACGCCCGGCCGAGATATAATGGTTTTATAAGGAGAAACCCCTTTTACTTGGTTCTCATTTCTCTCTTGCCTGCTGCATGTGAGACCTGCCTTTCACTTTCTGCCATGATTGTGAAGCCTCCCAGGCCACACAGCACTGTGAAAAAAAATCTTTTTTTTCAGTCTTGGGTATGTCTTTATCAACAGTGTGAGAACAGACTAATATACTCTGTCTCTTTAAAATGTATGGAAATCTTTAAAACAAAGCCACAGACATTACATGGCTGATTCCAAATTGTCTACAAGACTATAGTAACCAAAAAAGCATGGTACGGGTATAAAAATAGACAAATAGATCAGTGGGACAAAATAGAGAACTCAGAAAAAAAGCCACATATTTACAGCCAACTCACATTTGACAAATTTGAAAGAACGTATACAGAAAAAGGAACACCCTTTTCAATAAATGGTGCTGAGAAAACTGAATTATCATTTGCAGAAGAATGAAACTGGACACTTTTCTCTCACCATATAAAAAATCATTCAAAATGAATGAAAGGCTTAAATATAGGACTGAAACTATAAAAATACTAAAAGACAACTTAGGGAAACCTCTCCCGGACATTGGTCTAGGTAAAGAATTCATGACTAAGACCTCGAAAGCACAGGCAACAAAACAAAAATAAACAAATTGGACTTAATTAAATGAACAGTTTCTGCTCAACAAAAGGAATAATCAACAGAGTGAACAAGCAACCATCAGAGTGGGAGAAAATACTTGCAAAATACGCATCTGACAAGGGTCTAATATCCAGAATATACAATGAGATCAAACAGCTCAACAATAAAAAATAAATAAAATAATCTTATTAAAAGTTGGGCAAAGGGAGGGTTGGAGCAAGATGGTGGAGCAGGTGGTTCCACTGATCATCCCCTCACAAGAACACCAATTTAACAACTATCTACACAAAGAAAGCACCTTTGTAAGAACCAAAAATAAGGTGAGCAATCACAGTACCTGGTTTTAATTTCATGTCTTTGAAAGAGGCACTGAAATGTATGAAAAACAGTCTTAAGTGGCTAATTCTACCCCTGCCCTATCCCCTGGCAGTGGGAGTGTGGTGCAGAGACTGATTCTGCGTGTTGGAGAGAGGGAGAGTGCAGCAACTGCGAAGTGTAAACTCAGTGCTGCTTTGTTATAGCAGAAAGGAAAACTGGACCAAATTCAGCTGATGCCCACTCATGGAGGGAACATTTACACCAGCAGTAGCCAGAAGGGAATCACAGATCCCAGTGGATGCCTCACCACTGCAGGCTCAATGTCTCTGGAGTTTCAAATGAATGTCAAAGACAGTTAGGCCGCAAGTACTGCAACTCCTAGGTGAAATGAGTCCCAGTGCTGAACTGGGCCCAGAGACAGTGGGCTTGTGGGGCACAGGGTAGGAACTGGGAATAGATTTCCTGAGAACTGGCCAGGACAGCTGAGGGAATGCTGGCATTACCCCTCTCCTAAGCCCAGGCTTCATAGCTCATGGCTCCAAAAGAGACCCCTTCCTACCACTTGAGGAGAGGACAGAGAAGACTGGAGAGGACTTTGTGTTGAATCTTGCATACCACCTCAGCCACAGGAGAATAGTAAACCAGTCAGAGTCATGAGGCCCCCTTTTTAGCCCCTAGCTCCCTGATATTTTCAACCACACCATGGGCTAGAAGGGAACACACTGCCTTGAAGGAAAAGACCCAGTCCTGGAAAGATTCCTCGCCTGCTAACTGAAGAGCCCCTGGGGCCTGAATAACCATCAGTGATATCCAAGTAGGACATTCTAGACCTTGGGTGACACTCTGAGACTTGCTGGCTTCAGGAGAGACTCGGTGCATTCTCAGTTGTGGTGGCTAAGGGGCAAGATCCCTTCTGTTTAAGAAAAGTGGATGGAAAAGGAAAGAGGACTTTTCCTTGCATATTGGGTACCAGCTCAGCCACAGGTGGGTAGAGCACCAAGTGGACTGCTGGGGTCCTGATTCCAGGACTTAGTTCTTGGACAGCATTCTTAAGCCTACTGTAGGCCAAAGAAGATCTCAGTTCCTGGAAGGATGTGTCCCATCCCAGGCAACATTCACTACAAGCTGACTTACAAGACCTTGGTCCTTAAGGGAACATTGGTGGTAGTCTCACAGTACTCCCAAGGGCCTGTGGTAGCAGTGGCCAAGGGATGAGGCTCTCCTCTGCCTTTGGAAAGGGGAAGAAAAGAGGAAAGAATGCATCTTAGGGCTGGAGTGTCAGCTCAGCCTCAGAATAATAGAACACCCGGTAGACTTCTAAAGCTTTTGACTCAAGTCCCTGGCTCCTGGATGGCACCTCTGGGGCCCAGGGAAACTCATTGCCATGAAGAAAAGGACACAGTCCTGGCTGGCTTTGCCACCTGATGATTTTAGAGCCCCATAAACTTCAGGGAAAAAAGGCAGTAGCCACGAAATGGTTCCAGCAAGCCTTGGGTGAGACCCAGTCATGTGCTGATTCAGGTCTGGCACAGTGAAGTCCTAGTCATAGCGGCCACAAGGATGATTGTGTCACTCCACTCTCAAGTTCAGGTGGTTCAGAACAAAGAGAGATACTCTGTCCGTTTTGGAGAAACTAAGGGAAAAGAGCAAGAGTCTTTGTCTGATAACCCAGAGAATTCTTTCAGATCTTGTCCAAGACTATCAGGGTGGTACCTCTACAAGTCTGCAAGAACCGCAATATTACTTAGCTTACAGTGTCCCCTAAAGGAGATACAGCCTCATGGTAACCTCAAACCAAAAAACGTACAATTGACACACAAAAAGTGAAAAGCGAGAAACTAAATCATATTATAACAGAAAATCACCTTTACTGAAATGAAGGCAGGAATGAATGAAAGGAAGAAGATCAGAAAACAAATAACATAAAGGTTGGAGTAAGTCCTTACTTATCAATAGTAACACTGCCTTTAAATGAACTATGTCCAATAAAAAGACGTAGAGGTGTCTGAACAGATAAAAAAAAGCAGGACCCACTGATCTGTCACCTACAAGAAACACATTTCACCTATAAAGACACACATAGACTGAAAATAAAGGGATGGAAAAAGATATTCCATGCCAATGGAAACCATACAAGAGCAGGAGTAGCTATACTTATATCAGAAAAAAATAGATTTCAAGACAAAAACTGTAAGAAGAGAGAAAGAAGACCGCGATGTAATGATAAAGTGGTCAATTCAGCAAGAGAATATAACAACTGTAAATATGTATGCACCTGACACTGGAGCACCCAGATATATGAAGCATATATTATTAGAGCTAAAGAGAATGATCAACTGTAAAACAATAATAGCTGGAGATGTCAATGCCCCACTTTTATTATAGGGCATATCTTCCAGTCAGAAAATCAACAAAGAAACATCAGATTTAATCTGTACTATAGACCAAATGGACCTAACAGATATGTACAGAACATTTCATCCAAGGGCTGCTGAATACACATTCTTTTCCTCAGCACATGAATCATTCTCAAGGATACACCATATGTTAGGTTACAAAACAAGTCTTAAACATTCAAAAAAATTGAAATATAAAAGTGTCTTCTCTGACAACAATGGAATAAAACTAGGAATTAATAATTAGGAATTTTGGGAACTACATAAATATATAGAAATTAAATAATATGCTCCTGAATGACCAGTGGGTCAATGAAGAAATTAAGAAGGCAATTAAAAAATTTCCTGAAATAAATGATAATGGAAATATAACACACCAAAACCTATGAAATATAGCAAAAGTAGTACTAAGAGGGAAGTTTATAGCTATAAGGGCCTACATCAAAAAATAAGAAAAACTCCAAATAAACAACCTAACAGTGTATACTAAAGAGCTGGAAAAGTGTGAGCAAAACAAACATGAAATTAATAGAAGAAAGACATTATGAATATCAAAGCAGAAATAAATGAAATTGAAATGAAGAAAACAACACTAAAGATCAATGAAACAAAAAGTTGTTTTTATGAAAAGTTAAACAAAATTAACAAATTAGCCAGGCTAAGGAAAAAAGAGAGAAGACCCAAATAAATAAAATCAGAGATTAAAAAAAGAAGAATTTACAAATGATTCTGCAAAATTTAAAGGATGATTAGTGGCTACTATGAGCAACTATAAGCCAATATATTGGAATATCTAGAAAAAATGAACAAATTCCTAAACACGTGCAAATTACAAAGATTGAACCATAAAGAAATCCAAAATGTGAACTGACAAATAACAAGTAATGGGATCAAAGCTGTAATAAATAAGTCTCCCAGTAAAGAGAAGCCTGGGACCCAAGGGCTTCACTGCTGAATTCAACTAAACATTTAAAGAAGAACTAATATCAACCCGACTAAAAGTATTTCAAAATATAAAGGAGGTGAGAACACATAGAATTTTATTCTACAAGGCTGATATTACTCTGATATCAAAACCAAACAAAAACATAACAAAAAAAAATACAGGCCAATGTTCCTGATGAATATTGATGCAAAAATCATCAGCAAGATGTTAATAAACAAATTCCACAATACATTTAAAATATCCTTCATCATGACCAAGTAGGATTTATCCCTGAAATGCAAAAAGGGTTCAACATACACAAGTCAATCAATGTGGTCTATCATATCAACAGAATAAAGGAAAAAAATGAAATAATTCCAATTGATGTTAAAAATGAAAGCATTTGCTAAAATTCAAGATTCCTTCATGATAAAAAAAAAAAACTTCAAAAAACTGGAGATACAAGGAACATATCTCAACACAATAAAATCCATATAGGACAGACACACAGGTAGTATCATACTGAACAGGGGAAAAAGGAAAGACTTTCCTTTAAGATCTGGAACGTAACAAGGGTGATCACTTTCACCACTCTAATTCAACATAGTACTAAAAGTCCTAGCTGGAGTAATCAGGCAAGAGCAAGATAAAAGGGCATCCAAGCTGGAAAAGAAGAAGTGAAGTTATCCTTGTGTACAGATTATATGATTTTACATTTGGACAAACTTAAAGATTTCAGAAACAAACTACTAAAATTGATAAACAAATTTAGCAAAGTTTCAGGATAAAAAATCAACATGCAAAAATCAATAGTGTTTCTATACGCCAACAATGAACAAACAGAAAAAGAAATCATAATGTAGCCCATTTTCAATAGTCACAAATAAAATTAAATACCTTGAAATTAATGAAAGAAGTGGAAGATCTCTGTAATAAAAACTAAAACATTTAGGAAAGAAATTGAAGAGGAGACCAAAAAAATGAAAGGGTATCCCAAGGGCATGGATTGGAAGAACAAATATTGTTAAAATGTCCAAATTACCCAAGGCAATCTACAGCTTCAATGCAATCTCTATGCAAATACCAATGACTTTCTTCACAGAAATAGGAAAAAAAAAAGACCCAGAATAGCCAAAGCTACTCTGAGCAAAAAGAACAAAACTGGAAGAATCACACTGCCTGACTTCAAATTATATTACAGAGCTATAATAACCCAAACAGCATGGTTCTGGTATAAAAACAGACATATAGCCTAATGGAATAGAATAGATAATGCAGATACAAATTCACACACCCACAATAAACTCTCTTTTGATAAAGGTGCCAAGAACATACACTGGAAAAAAAGAGACTTTTTTTTCAATAAGTAGTGCTGGGAAAACTGGATATTTATATGCAGAATGAAATGTATCTCCCACCATATGCAAAAATCAAAATAGACTAGAGAATTAAATCTAAAACCTCAAACTATGAAACTGCTACAAGAAAACGTTTGGAAAAATCTCTAGGACATTGCTCTGGGCAAAGAGTTTTTGAGTAATACCACACAAGCAGAGGCAACCAAAGCAAAAATGGATAAATAGGATCACATCAAGTTAAAAAGCCTATGCACAGCAAAGGAAACAATCAACAAAATGAGGGGAAGACCCACAGAATGGGAGAAAATACTTGCAAACTACCCATTTGATACTCTTGTCAGAGTGTCAGAGATTAATAACCACAACACATAAGAGGCTCAAAAAACTGTATAGGAAAAAATCTAATAATCTGATCAAAAATGGGCAAATATTTGAATAAACATTTCTCAAAAGATGATATATAGACAGCAAGAAAGCATTTGAAAAGGTGCTCCACATTATTGATCATCAGAGAAATGTGAATCAAAACTACCAGGAGACATCATACCACCACAGTTAAAATGGCTTATCTCCAAAAGACAGGCAATAACAAATGCTGGCAAGGATGTGAATAAAAATGTTAATGGGATTATAAATGAGAACATCCACTGTGAAGAACAACTTAGACATTCCTCAAAAAACTAAAAATAGAGCTATGATACAATCCAGCAATCCCATTGCTTGTTACATACCCCCAAAACGGATATCACTATATTGAAGAAATATCTGCACTCTCATATTTGCTACAGTTCTGTTCACAATAGCAAATATTCAGAAGCAACCTAAGTGTTCATCAACAGATGAATAAAAAAAATTTGGTATATATACACAATGGAGTACTATTCAGCCATAGAAAAGCAAGAGATTCAGTCATTACCAACAACATAAATGGAACCAGAGGTCATTATGTTAAGTGAAATAAGCCAGGCACAGAAAGACAAACATTACATGTTCTCATTTATTTGTGAGATATAAAAATCAATAGAACTCATAGAGATAGATAGTAGAAGGATGATTACCACAATATAGGAAGGGTAGTCGTGGGGTTGGGGGATGTGAGGATGATTAATAGGAATAAAAACTAGTTTGAATGAATAAATAAATCCTAGTATTTGATAACAAAACAAGGTAACTATAGTCAATAAGAAATTAATTCTACATTTTAAAATCACTAAAAGATTATAATTGGATTGTTTGTAACATAAAGGATAAATGCTTGAGGGGATGGATACCCCATCTTCCATTATGTGATTATTACACATTGCATGCCTTGATCAGAACATCTCATGTACTCCATAAATATATACACCTATGATGTATGCACAAGACTTAAAAATTTTAAATGTAAAAACAAAATTTTAAAAGTTTTGTTTATCAGTAGACATTTTTTGAAAGAATACATACAAATGGACAAGTTATATGAAAAAGTGCTCAAAATCACTAATCATCAGAGAAATGCAAATTAAAACCACATGAGATGTCATTTTGTCCCAATCAGAATGACTATTACTAAACAGACAAAAAATAACACGTTAGTAAGAATACAGAGATAAGGAAACTCTTATACATTGTTGTATTAGTCAATTTTCATGCTGCTGATAAAGACATACCCAAGACTGGGAAATTTACAAAAGAAAGAATTTTAATGGACTTACAGTTCTACTTGGCTGGGGAGGCCCCACAACCATGGCAGAAGGTGAAAGACATGTCTCACAAGTGATGGACAAGAGAAGAGAGTTTGTGCAGGGAAACTACCCTTTTTAAAACCATCAGATCTCATGAGACATATTCACTATCAGGAGAACAGCACAGGAAAGACCTACCCTTATAATTCAATTACCTCCCACTGGGTCCCTCCCACAACACATGGAAATTCAAAATGAGATTTGGGTGGGGACACATCCAAACCATGTAATTCCACCCATGGCCCCTCCCAAATATCATGTCCTCATATCTCAAAACCAATCATGCCTTCCCAACAGTCCCTTAACTCATTTCAGCATTAACTCAAAAGTCCACAGTCCAATGTCTCATCTGAAATGAGGCAAGTCCCTTCCACCTGTGAGCCTGTAAAATCAAAAGCAAGTTAGTTACTTCCTAGATACAATGGGGGTACAGGCATTGGGTAAATACAGCCATTCCAAATGGGAGAAATTGGCAAAAACAAAGGGGCTACAGGCCCATGCAAGTCCTAAATCCAGTGGGATTGTGAAATCTTAAAGCTCCAAAATGATTTTCGTTGACTCCATGTCTCACATCCAGGTCACACTGATGCAAGAGATGGACTCCCATGGCCTTAGGCAACTATACCCCTGTGGCTCTGAAGAGTATAGCACCCCTTTTAGCAGCTTTCATGGGCTGGCATTGAGTATCTGCTGCTTTTCCAGGCACATGGTGCAAGCTGTTTGTAGATCTACCATTCTGTGGTTTGGAGGACAGTGGCCCTTTTCTCACAGCTCCACTAGGCAGTGCCCCAGTGGGGACTCTGTGGAGGGGCTCTGATGCCACATTTCCCTTTCACACTGTCCTAGCAGAGGTTCTCCATGAGGGTCATACCCTTGCAGCAAACTTCTCCCTGGGCATCCAAGTATTTCCATACATCCTCTGAAATCTAGGTGGAGGTTCCCAAACATTAATTCTTGACTTCTGTGCACCTGTAGGCTCAACACCATGTGGAAGCTACCAAAGCTTGGGGCTTCCATCCTCTGAAGCAACAACCTCAACTGTACCTTGGCCCTTTTTAGCCACACTGGAACAGATGGGACACAGGGCAGCAAGTCCCTAGACTACACACAGCACAGGGACCCTGGGCCAGGCCCACGAAACCATTTTTTCCTCCTGAACCTCTGGGCCTGTGATGGGAGGGGTCGCTGCAAAGGTCTCTGACATGCCATGCAGAAATTTTCCCCATTATCTCGCCAATTAACATTTGGCTCCTCATTACTTATACGAGTTTCTGCAGCCAGCTTTAATTTCTTCTCAGAAAATGGAGTTCTCTTTTCCATTACATTGTCAGTCTGCAAATTTTCCAAACTTTTATGCTCTGCTTCCTTTTTGGAACTCAATGCTTTTAACAGCACCTAAGTCACCTCTTGAATGCTTTGCTGCTTAGAAATTTCTTCTGCCAGATACCCTAAATCATCTCTTTCAAGTTCAAAGTTCCACAAATCTCTAGGGCAAGGGCAAAATGCTGGTTGTCTCTTTGCTAAAACATAACAAGAGTCACTTTTGCTCCAGTTCCCAACAAGTACCTCATCTCCATCTGAGACCACCTCAGCCTGGATTTCATTGTCCATATCATTATCAGCATTTTGGTCAAAGCCATCCAACAAGTCTCTAGGAAGTTCCAAACTTTCACACATTTTCCTGTCTTCTTCTGAGCCCTCCAAACTGTTCTAACCTCTGCCTGTTACCCAGTGCCTAACTCGCTTCCACATTTTTGGGTATCTTTTCAGCAAAGCCCCACTCTACTGGTACCAATTTACTCTATTAGTCCATTTTCACACTGTTGATAAAGACATACCTGAGACTTGGTAATTTACAAAAGAAAGAGGTTTAATGACTTAACAGTTCTACTTGGCTGGGGAGGCCCCACAATCAGGGCAGAAGGTGAAAGGTATATCTCACATGGCGGCAGACAAGAGAAGAGAGCTTGTGCAGGGAGACTCTCCTTTTTAAAATAATCTGCTCCCACGAAACGTATTCACTATCATGAGAACAGCACAGGAAAGACCTGCCCCCATTAATCAATTACCTCCCACCAAGTCCCTCCCACAAGATGTGGGAATTCAGAAGAAATTTGGGTGGGGGCTCAGCCAGACCATATCCATTTTTCATGGGAATATAAATTAGTACAACTTCCATGGAAAACAGTGTGGGGATTTCTCAAATAACTAAAAATAGAACTACCATTTCGTGCAGCAATCCCATTACTGGGTATATACCCAAAGAAAAAGAAATCATTGTATCATAAGGATACACGCACTCATATATTTATCCCAACGCTATTCACAATTGCAAAGACATGGAATGAAATTAAATGTCCATCAGTGAATGATTGGATGTAGAAAACATGATATATGTACATAGTAGAATATTATTTGGCCATTAAAAAACCATGAAATCATATCTTTTGCAGCAACATGGATGGAACTGGAGGCCATTATCTTAAGTGAAACAAGTCAGACACAGAAAGACACATACTGTATGTTCTCACTTATAAACTGGAGCTAAATAATGTGTTCACATGGACATAGAGTGTGCAATAATAGACAATGGAGACTTAGAAGGATCAGTAGATAGGAGGGAGTGGGTGATGAGATATTATTTAATGGGTACTATGTACATTATTGAGGTAGTATATACCCTAAATGTCCAACTTCACCAATACATAATCTATGCATATAACATAATTACACTTGTACCTCATAAACTTATATAAATGTTTAAATAGGTAAATAAGCCTCTTACCAGGTTTACAACCTAGAACTGTCTTTCCCAAAGACTTGGGAACCATCTCTTTAAAAATAAAATCAAGGTAGATAGCAGCCCTATCTCTTAGTTTCCATGGAAGGATAACAGCTATCTTTGGCAGCCTGTCTCCAAATTGCAAAACTTTCTTCCATCATAAAAGCATGAAAAGTTTGTTTTTTTATAAAGCCAATTAACGAACACAGATGGTCACCTAAATTACCAATACATTTATAATAAACAAATAGTGCTGTTAACTCCTCTTATTTGAGAACTAGTTATTGTTCATCATGAGTAAGCATAAACAATTGACATTTCTGCTTGATTACACAAAAGAGTATGATTTATCTTTATCTTTGTAATTTCTCAAGCAGATTGCCTATAATACGCATCTCATTCTGTTTTAATACTTATTCAATACTAATTGTTTTCTTCTCTTACAACCTCGTGGAGAGGTTTTCTGGGTTGGGAAGTGATTTTGCTAATTATATTTCCCCAGTAGTACCAAATTACATCTTAATTGAACTGCTATTAAGTAAATAACAAAATAAGGAGTGAGATATTCTTAGAGAAGCTAAAATGTATAAAATAAAATTTATATTGACAGCCAGCTAGAGTATGTTTAACTACCAATGAAACTTAAACAATTGTAGTGCAGCCAGAAATGCTATTTCTTAATATTTATTAAAGGTAGATAAATTTGTTTTGAAATGTTTAGAAAATAGATATAACATCATTAATAAATGTGTATACTTATATTTTTAAAGTATTATCACTTATAATTACTTAGTTTTACAAACTTATAACAGATTTCAACAGAGAAGCAATAAAATGTTTTATATTACATGTTAAATAATGCTGTTATGATTATAAACAATTTGCCAGTTAATAAACTGAGATAAAATATAAGAAAATTGTTTAGTATCATAGTGCAAATAAATAACAATATTAAACATTATTTTCATATCCATCCCAGCTCCTGAATTCCCATTTCCAAAATTCTAATTTGGAAAATTTGGACACATATCATTTCTAAATTACTGCATTTACAAAGCCTACAAATACAAAAATAAATATTAATATTTTCCTAAACTATATGGCTAAGCTCCAACTGTTCCCATGTGATTATTTTGTTATTACTCAGCTTTTCTTATACTGCTTAAGCTAGCTAACAGCTTACTATCACATCCTCCATATCATGAAGTTGTTGTTGCTGTTGTTTTAACACATATGTGTGAATATATGTATGCGTGTGAGTCATCAAATAGTGATTTAGCCATGTTGTCTTAGTCCATTCAGGCTACTATAACAAAAATAGCATAGACTGGGTGGCTTAAACCAGGGGTCCCCCACCCCTGGACCACAGACCAGTATGATGCCACAGACTGGTCTGTGGCCAGTTATGAAGTGGGCCACACAGCAGGAAGTGAGTGGCAGGTGAGTGGGCATTATTGCCTTAGCTCTGCCTCCTGTCAGATCAGCGGTGGAATTCGAGTTTCATAGGAGCATGAACTCTATTGTGAACTGCACGTGTGAGGGATCTAGTTTGTGCATTCCTTATGAGAATCTAATGCCTGACGATCTGAAGAGGAACAGTGTCATCCTGAAACCATCCCCCTCTGCCTCAGATCCACAGAAAATATGTCTTTCATGAAACCATCCCTGGTGCCAAAGAGGTTGGAGACCACTGGCTTAAGCAACACTCATTTATTCCTCACAGTTCTGGATGCTAGTAAGTCCAAGATGAAGGTACTGACAGAGTCACTGTGTGGTCAGAGCCTGCTTCCTGGTTTATAGATAGCAGTCTTCTAGCTGACTTCTCACATGACAGAAGGGGAAAAGGATTTCTCTGGGGTCTCTTTTATAAATCCTATCTAGGAGGGCCTCACCCTCATGACTTAATCACCTCCCAAAGACCCTACCTCCTGACATCATCACTTTAGGGGTTAGCATTTTAACATGAATTTTGGGGGGGTACACACCTTCAGTCTATAGTACCTATTATTTGGGCTTTTTTTAATATAAAACTTTGGGCCCTTCAAAAACTTATAAAGAAAAATTCAAGTAGGATCTCAAAAAGACATTTGCACACCCATGTTCATAGCAGCACTATTCACAATAGCCAAGAGGTAGAAACAACTTCAATGTCCATGGGCAGATGAACGGATAAACAAAATGTGGTCTATTCATACAACAGAACATTATTCATCCTTAAAAAGGAAATAAATGCTATCCTATGCTACAGGAGGGATGAACTTTGATGACATTATGCTAAGGAAAATAAGCCAGTCACAAAATACAAATACTGTATAATCCCGCACATAGGTGGACTCTAACATAGTCAAATTCGCAGAAACAGAACATAGAACGTTGGTCAGCAGCAGCTGGGAGGAGGGATGAAAGAGAAGCTGTTGTTTAATAGTTTCAGATTTGCAAGACAAAAAAGTTGTACAGGTTTGTTTTCACAACAGTGGAAATATACTTAATGCTATAGGAATGCACATTTGAAAATGGTAAAGATAAAAAATTTCACTTTATGTTTTCTCTTTTATGATAATAATAATGATAGTCTCTTTGTGAGCTATCTCTAATGTATTTGGCAGTTTTAACCTAAAATCTTCCCATCCTCCAACTACACTGAGTGGTTGTTTGAAGACATTAATTCTTCCATGATTTCCCACACACTCTTTTCTCCACTTGAAGTGCTGTGATGTGTTTACTCACATTTTAAGTATTCTTCTTTCTGAACTAAAAGCCATTAAGGAATCATATCAGAAGCAGGACAAGGAATAGGGAAGAAAAACAAGAAGACAAGAAGAAACAGGTTCAGATGGTGCTATTGCCAAGTGTCAAGTACCCTCTTTGTTGCTGAAACCCAAACTTTTTAATTTAGTTTAATTACCCTTTCATAAGTTGGTCGGTGGTTACAATTAGTTCCACTTTCTGCTACTCTTTCCTCCTCTCTTTTCTCAAATGTGCTTTCCTCTAACCACATTTAATTTCTCTCCTGAAAAAGCCACCTTTTTTCTCACACACTTTAGCAATGCTTTTAGATATGCTGGGACACTACCCACTCCTTCACCTGAGTAATTCCTACTCAGAGGTTAGCTTACATGTATTTGCCTTTATAAAATCACATTCAACATACCATGTCTTAGGTTACATGTTGCTGCCATCGAGGTCTACACTGTTCTTGTAGTACTCAAGAATCTTGAATTACAGTGTTTCCTATCGATTGGAATCACCCATTTATTTATGTTGAATAGTATCACACATTGTTAGAGCCTCAGTACTCAACAAAGTGTGTTGAATTAATGAATACATGGATACATCAATAATCTGCTTGTGATCTGGGGAGGGAAAAGGAAAAAAATTCCCCAAACCCATGCCTTCGGAGTAGAGATTGACAAGATGACAGGATAATGACCGCAGAGTTAAGAGAGTGACTGAGGAGGTTCTGCTTCCATTTAACATGTGGAATTTTACCGAAGAAAATTATTGCCACTCTGACAAGAAAAAGTTGGATATCTTACGAAATCATGATTATTTTAAGCCCATCAGAGAGCCGATGTCACAAAATAACCAAACGAACTAAGAAAAATGACAGCCCCTCCTAGAAAAATAAAAGGACATACAAGAGTTTCATCTTTGGCAGACATGACATAGAAGAAGGAAGTCACCACAGAAACAGGTGCAGTGGTCCTTCCTGACACGTGGTTTCACTCTCTCCGGTTTCAGTCACCCAGGGTCCAGCACAATCAGATATTTTGAGAGACAAAGACCACATTCACATACCTTTTATTATGTTAGTATAATTGTTCTATTTTATTAATTATTATTAGTCTCTTATTGTGCCTAATTTATAAATTAAACTTTATTGCAGATATGCATATATAGAAAAAAAACACAGTATATGTAGGGTTCAGTACTGTCCCAGGTTTCAGACTTCCACTGAGGGTCTTGGAACATATCCCTCGAAGATAAGGTGGGACTACTTCAGAAAGAAAGCAGCTGAACTTTTAATACATATTTAAAGGCCACTTGTAAGCTTGCCTAGCATTTTAAAAGCCCTCAAATACACAAACAGGTGTCTGCAATCTATGTCAATTGGCGTTCATAAGCCATTACTGAGTGCTCATGAGAAAGACTGGATGTAGGGTGGTAAAAATTTAGAGAGACTTCCTTTTTTTTTTTCTTTTTTCTTTTTTTGAGACGGAGTCTTGGAGTCTCACTGTCATCCAGGCTGGAGTACAGCAGCACGGTCTAGGCTCACTGCAAGCTCCGCCTCTCCGGTTCCCGCCATTCTCCTGCCTTAGCCTCCCGAGTAGCTGGGACTACAGGCGCCCACCACCATGCCTGGCTAATTTTTTGTATTTTTTAGTAGAGACGGGGTTTCACCGTGTTAGCCAGGATGGTCTCAATCTCCTGACCTCGTGATCCGCCCTCCTCAGCCTCCCAAAGTGCTGGGATTACAGGCGTGAGCCACCACGCCCAGCCTAGAGAGACCTCCTTTAAGAAACGTTGTACTGGTTCTAAGACTAAGGACAGAATAAGAAATCCAAGGAAAATATCTCACTCCCTGGTCTTCACTGTATGTACAGTGGCTGACATCTGCCCCTGGGGAAGAAACAGGAGTGCTGAGAGATGTGCTCTGAAAGGTAGCTACGGAGGGTTGCCTAGGCCTGAGGGTGAAGAAGGAAATGGAAAGGAGCTCTCCCACACGCTAGGCCCTATGATAGGTATGAGGCAACCACTGTCTACCACTGGCAAATAGCTCTGGACAAGTATAATGTTGCAGATTGCTTTGGTTTTTTAACACCCACTAGTGGCTATGATGGAGTAACAAGCGCCGGATTTACTCTACTAACTTAATAACAAAACTGGTTAAAATATATAAAACCACCAGTTTACAGACTTTTAGGAAGCCACAACACAGAACTTTAATCTTTTGTAAGAGAGAAAATGAATGAGATGAACCCCACATTTGTCCCAACTTTACATTCTGAACCTTGGAACAGGAAGGGAAATTCCAAACAGAGCACAGAATTCAAAGGATCTGAGGTGGGTAGATGCTGTAAGGCAGACTTCAAGAGAAGAGGGAGCCATGCAGACAAAGGACTCTAAAATATCTTCTGAATGTCCCCTAAGTTTTACAGACTAATAAGAAGTGTACATGAAGAGTGAAACTCCATGAGGTTAGGAAAAGAAGGCTTGTGGACCTGAGTCCTGAATGGTTTCCAGAATTTATACAGGATGGGGATTCCAGAGAATCACAGTATGATGTTTTCTTGTCACTGGTCACATTCACTAGTGACAACAAATCAGCACATCCGAGTAATCAAAACAATATATATATCACTAAAGACCGCACTAGATATGCCTTATCTAAGCTTAAAAGCAAGCCCAGAGAGGAATAAAATGAACCACAAATATCTCAGCTGCTGATCAGAACAAAGCTTAATATGCTTTACAGAAACAATCAAATTAATTCCAAGTAACGTAACTGCAACCCATAATAAAGGGCAAGGCCACGAACAGGAATACAAACGTCACATACATCTAATGTCATAAAAGTTAACAGTTACATTCAGTTGAAAATTCACAGACATGAAAAAAGCAAGAAAATATGACAAATAATGAGGACAGAATTCAATCTATTGAAACCTATCCAGAACTGACACAGATGTTAGAAATAGCAAACAAGGATATTAAAAGGTACTTAACTGTATTCCATATGTTCAAAAAGTTAAGCAAAGATATAAAAATGACCCAAATTGAACTTCTTGAAATGAAAGTCAAAATGTGTGAGATAAAAACAACAAAAATTCTAGATAGGACAGCAAAGTATTAAATATTACTGGTAAACAAATTTACGAACTTAAAGACATAGAAATAGAACAATTCAAAATAAAACACAAAGAGGATATAAAGCTCTCAAAATAATAAACAGTATTAGTGAGCTCTGAGACAACTTTAAATGACTACACATACACACACACACATATTTAAATGTATATTATAAATTGGAATAGTGAAAGAAGAGGACTGAGGAAAGACAAAAATATTTGAACAGAAAACTATTAATTTTGTTAAGTTTAATAAATATTATGAACTCATAAATTCAAGAGGCTCAATGAACCTGAAGAACAAGGAAATTCAAACACATAATGCCAAGACACTTCACAATCAAATTGGTTAAAAAACATTGATAAAGGTTAAAATGTAAAAACAACCATAGAAATTGAAAAGTTACATACAAAGCAACAAAATAAGAATGGTAGCAGCTTTCTGTTTCTGAACAATGTAAAAGCAAAGACAGTAAACAACACCTTTAAAGCACTGAAAGGAAAAAAAAAAAAAAAACTTGTCATCTGAGAATCTTATACCTGGACAAAAGTAGCTTTCAAAAATGAGGTGCAACCATGACTTGTTTCGAATGCTAAAGAATGAAAGCATTTACCAACAGTGAATTTCTGTTGCACAAAAATGTTAAAGCCAGTTTACCTGGCAGAAAAAAAAAAAAATGATATTAAATGGTAACTTGTATCTACATAAAGAAATTAACATAGGTGATTTTTTTCTTATTATTTAAATATCTCTCAAAGATAATCAACTGACTAAAACAAAATAATAATACTGAATTGCTAGGTGTATAACCTATGTAGAAGTAAAATGTCTGGCAACATAGCACAAAGGCCAGGAGGGAAGAAATGAAAGTATACAACTACAGGGTTCTTATATGTGAAGTAGTATAATTGCTATATTATCACTTGAGAGTAGACAAGAATAAGTTAAATCTGTAGAATATGAATATGTAATTAATAAAATTAAAAACAGTTATATTGAACAAGCAAAGAAGACAAAATACAATCATTATAAACACAAGATTAATCCAAAAGAATTAACTCACAAGAAGGCAGAAAAGAAGAAAACAAAAAACATATCTGATAAGAAAAAATCAGGAAGATGGTAAATTTAAACATAATCAAATAATCATTATAAATATTAATTGTCCAAACACCCCAATTACAAGGCAGATATTATCCGGTTGGATTTAAAAAGCAACATTGAACTATATATCGCCCAAAAGAAACCCACTATAAATATAAGGCTCAAGTAGGTTTAAAGTAAATGGATTGAGGACTTCAGTTTCAGTATAAACACGTAGTGAACTGAAAAACTCACTGTCCTTACAACAAAATAAGAAAGATGGACATGCAGCAAATTAATGATCTTTCATGGACTCATTAAAGAGCTAATGTCATAGGACAAATGGCCATCCTGAAAAGAGACAGAAACCTCCAGGGAAACATGGAAGTCAAGCATTTGTTTACCAGGCAAAGAAGCTACTACTGGGTGCCATGTAAGTCAGTAGAAACTATAACGTAAAATTCTTAGGAATAGATCGTCTAGAGTGAAAACATGAAACCCCCAGGGCCTGAAGGCTTGGGAAGTTCCTCTCCATTTTGGAGGATTTCTCTTCAGACTTTTATAGGCAGAATAGGAGAGAAACTGGAGAAAGGTCCCCGTGGTACTACTTGGGAAATGTGGAAAGCAATCATTGTAAAATCTGTCCAGACCTTTGTCCTATATGAAGCAAAAAGCTCAGTCTGCAGGGTAAAGGATACTACCTGAAAGCATAGGTAAAATTCCATATCAGCTAACGGAAGGCAGCTCTAACCAGCTTCAATATCCCTGTATCACCTAAGGTCACACAAAATCTGTTATCTTCAGTTGAGAGTACTTCTAAAACAAAGGCTGAGAACCCTGGAGGATTTCTATTCCACCAGGAGAGGGATGCTTTTGAAGACAGAACCCACAAGAGTCAGGCCAAATGTGCACTCTAAAGATGGAAATTTCATCAGAACACCCAGCCACTATGTTAACAAGCCTCCAGTGCAGCTGGGAAAACTACACAAAGGAAAGATCAAAAGCCAAGGTTGCTAGGGTAATTTGGAGCCTCTAGTGACCACAGCAATAACATACGTCAAATGTAGCACTCCTAAGTAGGTTAATATAAATCTATACACTAAAGGTCTATGTACCTCATTATTTATTTCTCTATATTTGTGAATCCAAAAATAGCAAGGCATGCAAAATGGCAAGAAAGCACAGACTGAAAAGACAACACAATTATTGGAGCAAGACTCAGATATGATACAGAATTGTAATTATGCAACAAGGAACTTTGACTAACATATTAGAGGTGTTTATGGAAAAGGTAGACTACATGCAAGATTAGATAGGTAATTTCAGCAGAGAGATGGAAACCAAAAAGAATTAAATGGAAAAGATAGAAATATAATCAATTTCTGTGGAATCAGTTGTAATGTCATTTTTGTCATTTCTGATTGTGTTTATTTGGATCTTCTCTTTGTTTTCTTTGTTGTTGTTGTTAACCTAGCTAAACTCTTGGTTTTATTGATCTTTTGTATGGACTTTTATATGGGTCTCAATTTTGTTCAGTTCTTCTCTGATTTCAGTTATTTCTTCTCTTCTACTTGCTTTGGGTTTTGTTCTGTTTTCTGTAGTTCCTCTAGTTGCAATGTTAGGTCATGAATTTGAGATGTTTCTAGTCTCTTGATGAAGGCATTTAGCATTATAAATTTTCTTAAGAGTACCTTAGCTGTATCACAAAAGTTTTGGTAAATTTGTCTCTATTTTTATTAATTTCAGAGAATTTTTTTATTTCTGCCTTAATTTTGTTGTTCACCTTTGAAAAAATTTCAGTTATGAAGAATTAAATCATTTAATTTCCATGTTTTTGTGTAGTTTTAAGAGTCTTCTAAGTATTGGTTTCTGCTTTTATTGTACTGTGGTCCAAGAGTGTGCTTGATATGGTTTTGGTTTTTTTTTTAATTTATTAAGATTTGCTTTACAGCAAAGCATGTGGTTGAGCATAGAATATGTTTGATGTATGGATGAGAAGACTGTATATTTTGTTGCTGTTAGATACAGTACTTTGTAGATCTGTATTACAGTCTGAATGGTCAAGTGTCAAGTTTAAGCCCAGAATTTCTTTGTTAGTTTTCGGCCCCAATGATCTGTCTAATACTGTCAGTGTGGTGTTAAAGTCCCCCCCTATTATTGTGTGGCTGTCTAAGTCTTTTCATAAGCAAAGAACAACTTGTTTTATAAATCTGGGTGGTGCTATGTTGGGTGCATATATATTTAGAATAGTTAGGTCTTCTGGTTGAATTGAACCCTTTATCATTATGTAGTACCCTTCTTTGTCCTTCCCGATTGTTGTTCATTTAAAGTCTATTTTATCTGATAAAAGAATAACAACTCCTGCTCTTTTTTGTTTTTGGTTTTCATTTGCTTGGTAGAACTTCCTCCATCCCCTTTGTTTGAGCCTGTGAGTATCATTACATGTGAGATGTGTCTCTTGAAAACAGCAGTTAGGTTTTGCTTTTTCATTCAGCTTGCCACTCTATGTCTTGTTTGTTTGTTTGTTTGCTTGTTTGAGATGGAATCTTTCTCTGTCTCCCAGGCTGGAGTGCAGTGGCACGATCTCAGCTTACTGCAATTTCCGCCTCCTGGGTTCAAGCAATTCTCCTGCCTCAGCCTCCTGAGTAGCTGGATTACAGATGCGTGCAACCACATTCGGCTAATTTTTTTACTTTTAGTAGAGACAGGGTTTCACCATGTTGGACAGGCTGGTCTCAAACTCCCAATTTCAGGTAATCTGCCTGCCTTGGCCTCTCAAAGTACTGGGATTACAGGTGTGAGCCACTGTGTTCGGCCCACTCTATGTCTTTTAAGTGGGAAGTTTAGACCATTTACATTCAGAGTTAGTATTGATATGTGAGATTTTGATCCTCAGACAAGATTATTAACACCTCTATGCATATAAATTAGAAAATCTAGAGGAAATGGATAAATTTCTGGAAACATACAGCTTCCCAAGATTGAATCAGAAAGAAAGTGAAAACCTGAACAGACCAGTAACAAGTTAAGAAATTGAATCAGTAATTTAAAAAAATATAGCGGCCGGGCACGGTGGCTCAAGTCTGTAATCCCAGCACTTTGGGAGGCCAAGACAGGTGGATCACGAGGTCAGGAGATCGAGACCATCCTGGCTAACATGGTGAAACCCCGTCTCTACTAAAAAATACAAAAAACTAGCCAGGTGTGGTGGTGGGCGCCTGTAGTCCCAGCTACTTGGGAGGCTGAGGCAGGAGAATGGTGTGAACCCGGTAGGCAGAGCTTGCAGTGAGCTGAGATCCAGCCACGGCACTCCAGCCTGGGCGACAGAGCGAGACTCTGTCTCAAAAACAAACAAACAAACAAACAAAATATATATATATATAAAAGACCCCAGGACCAGACAGATTTATTGACTAATTCTACCAGATGTACAAAGAAATCATACCAATACTACTGAAACTTTTCCAAAAAAAATTGAGGGAGAGGTGCTTCTATCTCATTCCATAAAGCCTGCATCATCCTGATACCATAATCTGGCAGAGGCACAACAAAAGAGAAAACTTAAGGACAATATCTCTGATAAATTTAGATGCAAAAACGCTCAACAAAATACTAGCAAGCCAAATCCAGCAGCATATCAAGAGTTAATTTCCCATGATCAAGTGGGCCTTTTTTTTTTTTTTTGGTATGCAAGGTTGGTTCAACATGCTTTAATCAATAAGTGTGATTCACCACATAAACAGAATAAAAAAGTATATGATCATTTTTATAGATACAGAAAAAGCCTTCAATAAAATTCAACATCTCTTCATGATAAAAATCCTCAACAGATTAGGCATTAAAGGAAAATACCCCAAAATAATTAGAGCCATCTATCACAAACCCACAACCAACATCAGACTGAATGGGCAAAAGCTAGAATCATTTCCTTTGAGAACCAGAACAAGACAAGGATGCCTACTCTCACCACTCCTATTCAACATAGTACTGGAAGCCCTAGATAGAGCAATCAGACATGAGAAACAAAAAAAGGCATCCAAATAGGAAAAGAGGAAGTCAAACTATCTCTCTTTCATGACAATATGCTTATATATATAGAAAACACTAAAGACTCTGACAAAGACTCCTGGAATTTACAAATTCAGTAAAGTTTCTGGATATAAAACCAATGTAAAAAATCATTAGCATTTTTATAAAACAACATTCTAGCTGAGAACCAAATTAATAACACAATCCTATTTACAATAGGCACAAAGAAAATGAAACACCTAAGAAATTCATCTAACCAAGAAGGTGAAAGACCTCCACAACAAGAACTACAAAACACTGTTGAAATAAATTAGAAATGACACAAATGAATGACAAAATATTCCATGCTCATGAACTGGAAGAATCAATATCATTAAAATAGCCATACCTGCTAAAGCAATTTACAGATTCAACATTATTCCTATCAAAATACCAACATCCTTTTTCACAGAATTAGAAAAATCTATTTTGAAATTCATTTGGAAACAAAAACTGCCTGAATAGCCAAAGCAATCCTAAGCAAAAGGAACAAAGCTGGAGGCGTCGTATTATACATCTTCAAACTTACTGTAAGGCTACAGTAACCAAAACAGCATGGTACTGGTATAAAAACAGATGCATAGACCAAATAAATAGAATAGTGAATCCAGAAATAAACCTGCACATCTCTCACCATATATGCAAATAACTCAAGATGGATGAAATATTTAAATCTAAGAGCACAAAATATGAAAATCCAAGAAAATCTAGGAAATACCCTTCTCAACATAGGCCTGTGACCTAATTAAACTAAAGAGCCTTTGCACACAACAAAAAATTACAAACAGAATAAACAGCCTACAGAATGGGAGAAAACGTTTGCAAACTATGCATCTAACAAAGATCTAATACTTAGAATCCACAAGGAACTTAAATCAACAAACAAAATCAAACAGTCCAATTAAAAATTGGACAAAGGGGCAGGGTGCGGTGGCTCACACCTGTAATCCCAGCACTTTCGGAGGCCAAGGTGGGCGGATCACAAGGTCAGGAGATCGAGACCATCCTGGCCAACATGGTGAAACCCTGTCTCTACCAAAAATACAAAAAATTAGCCGGGCATGGTGGTGGGTGCTTGTAGTCCCAGCTACTCGGGAGGCTGAGGCAGGAGAATGGCGTGAACCCAGGAGGCAGAGCTTGCACTGAGCCAAGATAGCGCCACTGCACTCCAGCTGGGGTGACAGAGTGAGACTCTGTCTCAAAAAAAAAAAAAAAAGAAAAAGAAAAAAGAAAAGAAAAAAAATAAATAATAAAACTTGGACAAAGGGCCAGATGCAGTGGCTCATGCCTGTAATTCCAGCACTTTCGGAGGCCGAGGCAGGCAGATCATGAGGTCAGGAGATCAAGACATCCTGGCCAACATGGTGAAACCCTGTCTCTACTAAAAATACAAAAAATTAGCCAGGCATGGTGGCGCACACCTGTAATCCCAGCTACTCGAGAGGCTGAGGCTGGAGAATTGCTTGAACCCAGGAGGCAGAGGCTGCAGTGAGCTGAGATCATGCCACTGCACTCCAGCCTGGGCAACAGAGTGAGACTTTGTCTCAAAAAAAAAAAAATTGGACAAAGGACATGAACAGACACTTCTCAAAAGAAGACATACAAGCAGCCAACAAACATGAAAAAATGTACAACATCTCTAATCATCAGAGAAATGCAAATCAAAACTAGAGTGTGAAATCATCTTACAGCAGTCAGAATGATGATTATTAAAAAGTCAAAAAATAACAGATGTTGGAGAGGCTAGAGAGAAAAAGGAATGCTTATGCACTGTTGGTGGGAATGCAAATGAATTCAGTCACTGTTGAAAAGAGTTTGGAGCTTTTTCAAAGAACTTAAAATAGTGCTACCATTCAACCCAACAGTCCCACTACTGCATAGATACCCAAAGGAAAATAATTCATTCTATCAAAAAGACACATGCACCTACATGTTCACTGCAGTGTTATTCACAATAGCAAAGACATGTAATCAACCTAGGTGTCCATCAGCAGTGAATTCAGTAAAGAAAATCTGGTACATATACATCATGGAATACTATGTAGCCATAAAAATGAATGAAATAATGTCCTTTGCACAAACATGGATAGAGATGGAGGCCATTATCCTAAGTGACCTCATGCAAGAACAGAAAACCAAATACCATATGTTTTCACTTATAAGTGGGAACTAAACATTGAATACACATGAACATAAAGATGGACATAATAGACACAAGAGATCACTATTTGGGGTAGAGTGGATGGACTGAAGAAGAGCCTGTTGGGTATCGTGCTTACTGCCTGTATGACAGGATTGTTGGGACCCCAAACCTCAATGTCATGCAATTAACCCAGATAACAAACCTGCGTGTGTACCCTTTAATCTACAACAAAGGTTGAAAATTTTTTTTGAAAAAAAAAAGAAGTACAGCCAATGTGCTCCATTTACCATCCTTATCTTTTGTCTTTTTCCCCTTCAATTCATCATCTGCAGCACTGAATAAGTAATCATTCTTGATTAGCAATGTGGCATAGCTCTACTCTGCCTAAGAATCTTCAAAGAGGGCCTGATGCAGTGGCTCACGCCTATAATCCTGGCACTTTGGGAGGCCAAGGCAGGTGAATTACTGAAGGTCAGGAGTTCAAGACCAGCCTGGCCAACATGGTGAAACCCAGTCTCTACTAAAAATACAAAATTAGCTGGATGTGGTGGCATGTGCCTGTAATCCCAGCTACTCGGGGGGCTGAGGCAGGAGAATCGCTGGAACCCAGGAGGCAGAGGTTGCATTGAGAGGAGATTGTGCCATTGCACTCCAGCCTGGGCAAAAAGAGTGAAACTCTGCCTCAAAAATAAAAAAAAAAAATCTTCGAAGAGAAGCTCTACAACAAAAAATGGAGAGAATTAGAGCCAGACACATTTAGAATCAAATGACAGCTTCATCACTTCTGGGCTGTGACATCTAGGAAAATAATATAAACACTTTCAGAGCCTCTGTTTTTTTATCTGAAAAGTGAGAATAATAAGCCTATTATGAGGATTAGAATAGATAATAACATAGTACTCTTCACACCACACATTAAGAGATGACTAAGCGGCGGCAGCTATTGTCAATGCTATTCATTCATAGTCTTTAGAATTTAAAAGCCCTTCCTTGCTCACATGACCATTTTACAATCCTGATAGTACATGTATTTTCCATTATTTCACATTTCATCCAGTCAAATAATGTTCCCTAATGACCTTAAGATATTGAACTTTCTTGAGCCTCCCTGACTGTCCCAGTCCCATGATGTCTTCTTCTTGTGGTTCCGTAGCATTTGAGATCTGTACCAAGAATATGGCATTTACCATGTTGCCATTTTGTCTTCTCCAATTAGCTCAAAACATCTCAAGGACAACAATGTTTTCTTTTTTTTTTTTTTTTTAAACAATGTTTTTTTTTTTTACATCTTTGGATGTTTCACTCTACCTGGTATTGTTTGAATGAATTTTACTCTTTATTCTCACCAAATACTATAGCATATTCAAGATATTTTTTAAAAGTAGCTTTTCTGTGATACTTTAAATAAATTCTGTCTTTTCGAAATTTTCTTAGAATATCATACAGTATTGACAATAATCCAATCACATAACTTGAAGCACATGAATTTGTATCTTACTATTTCTCAAGCAGTTTTCTTTAGAACTCCTAGATATGAGCATATGTCAATGCAAACCATATCACTTCCGTTTTTGTTTCCAAATGTTTAAATTTTATTGTGTGTATGTTTAAAATACCATGTTAACAACAGAGTTCATATTTATATAAAATTATATCAAAACAATATGACCCAGGCTTGAGTAAAAATTAAGGACTTTCCTAAATGCCATAAATAGAATGTGTTCCTTCAGAAACACATAAAAAAACTATAATCGGGTTTTATGATAAATACTGTTTTATGTAAATTATCAAAAAATTCAAAGTGACAAATATAATTCAACAGAAAGTGAACACCTTGTCTATATTTTATTCACACTAAGGAGAGCAGATTGACCAGCAATACTCAACAGTTTTGATAATGTCCTTGTAGCTGAAAGTAAGAGGTAAACCTACTAAAACTTGGTAGTAATAAATAAAACTGGCCACAGTGCCATCAGGTTATACAATTATGTCTAGCTTTTCAATGACATCTTTCAGTTATTAATCTGAGTCCAGCTTGCATTACATTTTAAGATGTATTTGCAGTTTTTCAGGAAAAAGTTTCAGGACTTCAAGTGAAGAGTAGTTTGTAGTCTTCTTGCTGCTATAATCTTTATGCTCATTTCTCCGTCACCTCATATGCCTAAAATAGCCTTGTATTCCTGTCCCCCTGAAAGTACATTAACTGATCTCTTCTGAAAATTCAAGTGTTGATTTGATTCATAGAGAGCATCTTTCTACACAATGAGCTTCTTGAGGCAAGGAACTTGCGCTACTCCTCAAATGCACACAAAGAATAACCCTTTAGTAAACATTCAATAAACTAATTATAAATTATAGAAGAGACCAACACATCTTCATTGCTCAAATGAAGAAACTGAAGACATTGGACAATAAAGTAATTGCTCAAGCATACAGATAGTTGATGACAAAAATGGGACTAAAAACTTGTTATTCTAATTTCTATCCTAATATGTGTTCAAAAATTCTATCCTGCAGCATATGCTTTTTTGCATAAATTTTCTTAATAATCAATGGGAAACCATCCTTCAGTAGATAGTGACATACAAGGGTACTGACTTCATTTGGAAAAAAAAACCCAAAATTAAAAGTATTATTAATCCCTGGTCAAGTCAGATCCATTTTCTTCTCCCAAAGCAGCCCTGACTTGAGGGAGAAGGGAGTAGGGAGGATACATTTTTAAAGAGATCATATTTGCTTTGGAAGGAATCTATCAGAATGTTTAAAACACTCAACCCCATACAGGAATATTAGTTCAAATATAAAACTTTTAATATAATAAATAAAAGAAGAGGAGTAATCTCTGAAGCTGATTTTTCCTGTATTCTAGTAATTGGTCCAGTTAACTGTTGGATGTTTTTGAATACAGTTACAACATCAAGCTATAAATATATGACTTCATCTTTCCTGTGGTAAAGAATTGTTTATAAATCTGCTGGAGACAGCTTATACTGTTATATCTATCTCAAAGGCATGCTCTTTCTCTTTTGGGGTATATAGAATTTTTGAAGGTTCAGAGTCAGAGTCTGGAAAAACTGAAGATAATCTATAGGTAGAGGCAAGAGCAAATATAACTGATGTAATAGAAAGAGCTTCTGCTTTCTCATTTTAGTCCTCTTTCCTAACAGCTCTACCCTTAGATTTTACATATTCTCTTCCAGCCTACATCTTATGCTCAGTTATTTCATATTATTCACTCCAGAACAATCAATTTCCTTGCATTTTATCCTGTTAACCCACCAGCTGTTTTCACTGCTGCCTTTCCAAATGCAGTGGACAGCTAGAAAAGTTAGAAAAAACAAACAAGAGTCCAGCAACCATCATAATATTCTGATAAACTCCACCACAAATTAATTTCAATCATTGTGTCTCTGCCGTCCCCTGGTTCCTTTATACACCTCGGTCTTCTAAAGCTGTGTCTGAGATGGCGATTCTTCTTCCAGTGATTTATTAAATGCAATGCCCTCAAGAGAAAGAAGTGAGAAACAGCATAAGGAAGAGGAAAAAAATCCAACAAGAATGTGTTTCCACCTTCAGGCTAGCTGAAGTCTGATCCCACGGCAAAGCTCTGGATCATTAATTGCACCCACAGAGTTGGTTCCACCTTAAGTCAAGAAATAGCACAATCTGATTTTCTTCTTTAGCCTCCAGGCTTATGCTGAAATTATCTCATCAAAGATCAACTATCTAAGCACCAAACTCAATGATATTTTCCCAGTTTAAAATTTCCTATATGGCACTTAACACCACCGATTAGCTCCTTTTCAAATTCCTCCTCTTGGGCAAAATGATATGAACAAAATTGTGTATTGTCTTGGTTTAGAGAATAATTATGGAAAAACAGCATATTTTTATTTACTTTTTAAATAAAATCTTCTCTTCTCAAATACTTCTACAGTCTGCAGAATAGAGACCACCCCCTGATATTTCTTGGTATCCTTAATGTCAGCAGAATTTGTGATGCTGGGAATAAAAACTCAGCACGTACCTGTGATGACACAAAATATTTCTTAATAAATTCAACACAAACAGTATAAGAGGCATATGCTGCTTAGCTTTTCCACTGGTTTTACAAACTATTATATAGGAACTGTTTTCTGTCCTTAAAATAATCCCTGGGCTACTCACTTAAATGGAAAGTCCCTAGGAAAATCACAAGGTACAAACTATGGGAGGACAGGAGATATACATACTTGTCGTGTATCTCATCAATTAATACACCAGTATCAATAGTGATAGAATACTTGGCTACTGATAAAACACAAGAATAAGCCAGGAAGAAGAGAGGCTGGGTAACACATATATGCAAAAATACATATATATTTACATACATTTGCATACTGTACATGTGCACACGTTCCAGAGCCTACTGAACATTTTCCCATGTAGATGGTGTCCAATAAATATTGGAATAAATGTGGAAGAAAAAAAGGAAATGGATAGGGAAGAAGGAAAGGGAAGAAGGAAGGAAGGAAGGAAGGGAGGGAGGGAGGGAGGCAGGGAGGGAGGGAAAAGGTGAGCTTCCTTATTTTCTCCACAATTCTAAAATATATTTGGCTAATTATAAATTTCCTTATGAAAGTTCCACAAGAAACAAAGTCAACTGCCTTTAAAGTTTCCTTTACAGGAGTTAACTATTATCTATAGTTGGATTGTTTATTTTAAATTCGTGTCCAAAAAAATGTTAATTTTTCTTATAAAGATAAAATCCTTTCATCCACACCTTAGGATTTGATGTGTAGATAGGTTGTTCTCACTTTGACTGAAAATTAAAAATAAATTAGCCCTAGAAATGATGCCTTAAAAGTGCAGGTTTGGAAAAACTAGCTTCAGCCTCTTTTAATACCCTCATTTTTGCTGGATTATTTACTAATATCTCATACCTGACCATGATATTTAAGGTAGATCTCAGTTGATCAATATCAGTATATCTTTTGCAAACTCCTAGGTAAGAAAACTATTTCTTCTTGTGGCTTAAACTTAACAAATCCTCCATGGAAGTCACTTGAGGGATAAATGGACTCTCATAATACCATTCTTACCCACTCACTTTTATGGTCATAACTGTATTTAGAAGTCAACGTGGCTGTCACTGATCCATCTTGGCATTCTGGCTCATCCTGCATATAGTCAATCTTGCTGCTTTAAACCATCAGTATCTGTAGTGCACGTATGTCAAGCAATAGGAATGGGGAGTTCAGCATTTCATTGGCTGTCTAAATCAATCATTTTTGAACATGAATAAGTCATGCTTAAATGGATGGCTTCAGCCTACATTAGGAAGCACTTGTGTGAGGAGAAGGTTGAAAAATAGAATAAATTCAGGTTTAGGGAAGCCACATTGCATTCTCTTTCAGCCAGTCTCATTTTTTTTTTTCTTCTACCAAAATGATAGATATAGAATCGTTTTAATACAAATCCTGCTTAAGTCTCCGGAAACAGATTTAATAGAACAGCTTGTGATATTCCAGCAGAGAACTCATTAAGGAAATTCAAGATTCTGAAGTCAGAATAACGTTGCTGGCTTTCAGAACACAAGGTGATCGACGGGAAGGTCTTGCTTTGCATGTTTACCAGCAGGCAGGTGTATTTCATTCTCTTGATCCCTTAAAGAACAGCTGAAGGATTTTTTTCAGCGTTAACTTCTCTCTTTTCAGTTCCCCCATCAATCTGTAATTTATTTCAGGAAGTGTTTTTGCTGGGCATCTGTCGCTGTGAGTATTTCACTGGTTTCTTTTGAAGGTCACACCTTTGTATTTTTCTTATCGCCAGAGTTGAGATTTTGCCAAGAGGGATGGGTTATATGCTGAGGGATCAACCTACATTTCTTCAGTTTCACATTCTCCAAAGCCTCTGCCATATTTCATTGCGCATAATACAGGAACACTTTACTGCCCCAAAAGAAACCTTAACCATCAGGAACATAGCTGAGTAATTAAAATTGTGAGAAAAACAAGACTTCTATGCTGTAATAAATGTCCTAAACTAATATAGATATTTCCAAAATTCTCATTCAGTGTTCTCTTCCTCATATTTTACACTCAGTATCAATAAGTCTAGTTGTATAATTTCCCATTTCTTATCATATTAGATACATCAAACTAGACAGCTTGTGAAAGTCAGGAACTGTACAGGAAGAAAAGTTGGAGATATTTAAATTGGAAAAATTATAATTACTTAGCAATAGGGTGAAAACTAAATAAAGTTCACAAATTACATAATCTCCATGTACTAGAATACAATATAGCAAATGAACTGCATGACTTACAGCAGAAGTCAGCAAACTTTTGCAGTAAAAGATCAAATAGTAAATATTTCAGGCTATGTGGGCCATACAGTTTCTGACACTATTACTCAATTCTGCTATGGTAGCACAAAATAAGTCACAGACAATCCAGAAACCAAACCATGTTCCATGGCTAATATCCCAATAAAACTTTATTTACAAAATCAGGAAGCAATCTCAATTTGACCTGCAGACTCTGGTTTACTAACCCCTATGAAGAATTAGGTGAAGAAATACCAACAAGTTTCAAAACATAATTGGGAATGAGAAAAGCAAGTTCCAGAATGCTATATACAGAGCGACATATTAAAGTATGAAAAGATGAAATACTTTAATATATGATATTTATGGATCCACACACTTATCCTAAAAGCATAAGAGCATGAAAAAGTGACAAACACCATATTCAGAATAGTGATTAAGTCTGGAGGAAAAGCTTATGAAATAGAAGAAAAAAAGGAGGGTCAGTAACTATATCTGTAATGACTTTTTTTTTTTTCCCTTAAACTCTGTGTTGACTGCAAAGCTGTTCATTACATTAATCTCTATACATTTTTATACACCTAAAATATTTTATAATCATAAAAAACAGGCATTTTAACTCATGTAACATAACATGCTGGGGCAGTTTAATAGGTTTAAAATTAACTATACAACTTAGTGTTTCAGAGTTTATCAACATTTTGCCTGAAAAAAATGATACACATATTAATAATTATAAACCCAAGATGAAAATGCAAAAATTTAGTTCAGTACAGACTTTAGCTGTGGAATCTAAAAGTATTTCAAATACATTTCAGAGAAAAAATATAATGTTAACACATTGAGCTAGAATGTTTTGATGCTTATAGTACTCTGTTAGTATAATCTCATACATGAAACATCTCTTCTTTGATTTGCCTAATAGTTTTATTATCTTTCAGTTTTTCTAATCCAGTCAACGCTATTTTAAAACATAAATATATTTGTACTCTGGTATGCCTTCAAGATTTCAGGGAGTCCTTCCTTGACTACTCTATAAAAGTGTCTTCTTCCCTCATTGCCTTATATGAAAGTGACTATATAAAAAGTAGCATTGTGCAGGCTCACTTACTTAAGTGTCTTCTTTAACAGATGTTTTAAGGTTTTAATCAAGAAAAGCTGGTAATTGGCAAGTCAAGGGATTTGTGAAAGTTATTCGGTGTTACTTGCCTCAATAGTATCTTAAATACCACTACCAGGTAACACAATCAGTAACCAAACACTATTAAGGATAATACGTGGGGAAGAAATATTTTCTTCTAAATATGCGAGTTTAAGAATTGTTCTTGAAGGTATAAAATTTCTTTCCAGTTATTGAGAACTATAATAGCAAACTTACAGAGGTTATGTCCTTATAGGAAAACAATAAACTACTTTTCATATACGTATATTTTAACTATAGTAATAAAAAAAGTGTAGATAAAATCTGAATTTCTCAAAAGGCAATTGTCTATGCACGCATATTCCATTATTCTGTCAGTTGAGAACCTAGAAGCAAACAACCACCTAATAGCAATAAGCACACCTAGCACCTAGAGTTTAGTGCTAATACCATTCTACAATTAAAAAAAACACACACACAAAATACAAAAAATAAAAAACTAGAGTTCAATTCCTTAGAGAAATAGCTGAATCTAGAACTGGGGCAGGAAATATACCAGATAATCTTGAAGCGTTTTACAGTGCCAGGAAGAAAGGAAGTAAATGCACATTGCACACACACACCCCACCCACCCACACACAGTCATGGAGGCATGTCGAAGGGACAGAGGAACCAAATGAAATAACTCTCAAGTGCCAAAGACAGAGCAATTCAAGCAACAAAGTAAGTAAATTAGTATTGGATTGTCCCAACAGAGAAAATAAATATTTAGGGATCTGCATTAATATTAAAATAATTAAGTTAATAAATGGGAGAAAAAGGACAAATTTCCCATGCAAGAGAATTCCAAATAATTTATGTAGATATGCCCCTGTCAATGAGATGGAGCATCACTCCCCGCTCTTTAATTCTGGGCTGCTTATGATAACTTTTTTCCAAAAAATACAAATTGGAAAAGGAGAAGGAAGAGTAACTTTGTGGTAGAGAAACCTGGCAAACACTCCCTCAGTCAGGTGATCAAGGTTAACTTCAACCATGATAAGACGTGTTGATGCCATGTACTCGATATGATGTGGTTACAATGGCACTTTAACTTTGTTGTCTTTCTCCCAAGAACACAACTCCCCCTTGTAATCATGAGAAAAGCATCCAAGAAATCTAAATTAAATAACAGCACAAAATAACTGACCAATATTCCTCAAAACTGTCAAAGTCATCAAAACCTAGGAAAAGTCAGAGAAACTGCGAGAGTGAAGGGGATCCTAAGGATACATGGGGACGAAATAGAACATAACCTTGGATGGGATTCCAGAACAGATAAAGGACATTAGGTAGAAACTACAGAAAACTGAATGGCACATGGACTTAATGATTTATCAGTAATGACTCCTTAATTTTAACAAACGTGCAATACTGATGTAAGATGTTAGAAATAGGAGAAGCTGGGCATGCAGTATGAGAACTCTCGCAACTATCTTCACAATTTCTTCTATAAATCCAAAACTTCTCTAAAGTAAAAAGTTTATTTTTAAAAAAAGGGAAATTGTGAAAAAAGTTTATTTTTGTGATTTAAACATGAAATATTATTTATTGTACAAACATAATTTAGCTGTGTTAAAGCAAATCTCCTTATGTATCTTACACTCCTTTATTTTTACCATAGCATTTATCATCACCTGACATACAGCCTACTTATTACTTGGGAATAAGAAATATGGAGGCAGGGTTTCTGTGTGTTTTGTTTAGTCCTATATCTCCTTCATTATATCAGTTAGCTATCATCGATTAACAATCCATACCAAAACTCAGACGTTTTAAACGGCAGCCATTTTTACTTCTCACATGTCTATGGGTCGATAGGCGGTTCTGCTGATCTGTGCTAAGTTTGGCTGATCACTATGGGGTTCATTCATCTGTCTTTGGTTAGCTGGCTGCTGGGCTGGAGACTAGCTACTCTAAGGTGGCCTTAGCTGAAAGGATACATTAAGCATTAAAGATTTTTGTATGGATTTGTATTTTTACTTCTTTGGCATCCCCTTAGCCATGCTATCAATGTCTGTCCCATACTCCTGTTAAGCTGTTTTTTTCTAGTCCTCCTGAACCATTTATTTTCTATGAGAGACATAAGAAAAAAGAGAATACTGTGTCTCAGAGCTGTTTCTATATGTTAAGGGCTTATGTTTTTTATTACACTGGAGTTACAGCATGTGTGTAAACTTTAAATGTAAATACACAAATAAATACGTGAAAAAAATGCATCTCACATTAATCTAGTTTGGATGTTTTTCCCTTCCAAATCTCATGTTGAGATGTAGTCCCCAGTGCTGGAGGTGGGGCCTTGTGGGAGGTGTTTGGGTCATGGGAGTGGATTCCTCATGAATGGCTTGGTGCTTTCCCTGTGGTAATGAGTTCACAAGATCTGGTGTTTAAAGAAGCCTGGCACCTCTGCCTCTCTTTCTTGCTCCATGGATATGATGGCTCCCCTTTCTGCCATGATTGTTTCTTGAGGCTTCACCAGAAGCAGATGTTGGCACCATGCTTTGTGTACAGCCTGCAGAACTGTGAGCCAAATAAACCTCTTTTCTTTATAAATTACCCAATCTCAAGTGTTTCTTTATAGCAATGCAGACAGACTAATACACATTCCCACAGCGGATCAGCCTACATGTGTTCTCATAGTAGTGGCAAGATGCTGAAAAAGGAAACAGAAATGTAGAAGCATTTTTTTAAGCCTGTACCAACATCAACTTTGCAGGTGTTTGATTGGCCAAATCAAGTCACATGGCTGTGGAGTTATAATAAAAGAAAAGGGGTGAGGAGCAGGGGAAGGCACAAAGAAAAAGCAGATAAGCTATATCTGTCTGCCTTTCTTCATGGTCCAGGACATCTGCACTCAATTAATCACCAAGCACCTGCAAGTTAGCTCACTGCAACCTTGGTGTTATCAGCACCGCACAGGCCCTCTTCAGCACACAGCCCAAGCACAATTCTGCCTTTCCAGATTAATTTTAGAATAAGTTTGTCAATTCCCAGAAATTAATTTTGATTGATATTGTATTGAGACTATAGATTTGGGGGATAATCAACATCTTTACAATATTACAATCTATGAGCAGAGATTATCACCTCATTTATTTAATTCCTCTTTAATAAAGTTTTGTAGTTTTCTGTGTAGAGGTTTTTCACAGCTTTCATTCAGTTTTTTCCTAGGAATTTGATGTCTGTTTATGCTTTTATTTATCAAATCTTATTAAAATTTTGTGTCTATTGCCTCTGGTGTGTATTTTGCTTTTATTTATTTTAAAATTTATTCTTATATATGGCTTTACATCCAACACATACATTAAATTCACTTTTTTTTTTTTTAATTTATTATTATTATGCTTTAAGTTGTAGGGTGCATGTGCATAAACGTTTGGGTTTGTTACATATGTATACTTGTGCGTGATTCTGCTGCCCATCAGCTCGTCATTTACATCGATTGCCAACTCCCAATACAATCCCTCCCCTCCCCATGGTGTTGGTGTGGTGAACACGCTCCTGGGTCAGTGATCTGTTTGTTGCGTTTCCACCTATAGGTGAGAATTTATCACGGTGTTTGGTTTTCTGTTCTTGTGATGGTTTGCTAGGAATGATGGTTTCCAGCTGCATCCATGTCACAGGACTCGACTCATGCTCTTTTTATGGCTGCATAGTATTCCGCCAGATTATTATGCGCCACATTTTTCTTAACCAAATGTCGACTCTGTCACTGTTGGACATTTGGGTTCGATTCCAAGTCTTTGCTATTGTGAATAGTGCTGCAATAAGCTTATACATTGTGCATGTACCTTTATAGCATAATTTATAATCCTTTGGGTATATCCCCAGTAATGGGATGGCTAGATCATAGCTATGGGTACATCTAGTTCTAGATCCTTGAGATACAATATACTGTACATGTGGTGTCCCGTTTCCAATCCCGCAACAATTATGCAAAAAGTGTTCCTATTTCTCCACATCCTCTCCAGCACCTGTTGTTTCCTGACTTTTATTGGTCGCCATTCTAACTGGTGTGAGATGGTATCTCATTGTGTTGTTTGGTTTGCATTTTTCTCTGATGGCCAGTGATGATGAGCATTTTTTCACTTATATGTCTGTTGCTGTAGATGTCTTCTTTTTGAGAAATGTCTCTGTTCATATCCTTTGCCCACTTTTGATGGGGTTGTTGTTTTTCTTGTAAATTTGTTTGAGTTCTTTAAGCCAGGTTCTGGATGTATTGCCCTTTGTCAGATGGTAGATTGCAAAATTTTACACCATTCTGTGGGACTGTTCACTCTGATGGTAGTTTCTTTTGCTGTGCAGAAATCTTTAGGGTTTAATTAGATCCCATTTGTCAATTTTAGCTTTGCTGCCATTGCTTTTGGTGTTTTAGACATGAGTCTTTGCCATGCCTATGTCCTGTGGGCACTACCTAGGGACTTTCCTCTAGGATTTTTGAGGTATTAGTTAACATTTAATTACTCAAATCATCTTGAATTAATTTTTCGTATAAGGGTAAGGAAGGATCCAGTTTCAGCTTTCTACTTATGGCTGTAATTTCAGCACCATTTATTAAATAGGGAATCCTTTTCCCATTTCTTGTTTTTCTCAGGTTTGTCAAAGATCAGATGGCTGTAGATGTGTGGTATTATTTCTGCAGGGACTCTGTTCTGTTCCATTGGTCTATATCTCTGTTTTGGTACCAGTACCATGCTGTTTTGGTTACTGTAGCCTTGTAGTATAGTTTGAAGTCAGGTAGTGTGATGCCTCAGCTTTGTTCTTTGACTTAGGATTGTCTTGGAATGGGGCTCTTTTTGGTTCCATATGAACTTTAAAGTAGTTTTTTCAATTCTGTGAAACTCATTGTGGTAGCTTGATGGGGATGGCATTGAATCTATAAATTACCTTGGGCAGTATGGCCATTTTCACGATGTTGATTCTTCCTATCCATGAGCATGGTATGTTCTTCCATTTGTTTTGTGTCCTCTTTTATTTCACTGAGCAGTGGTTTGTAGTTCTCCTTGAAGAGGTCCTTTACATCCCTTACATGATTCTAGGTATTTGATTCTGACAATTGTGAATGGAAGTTCATTCCTTGATTTGGCTCTCTGTTTGTCAGTTATTGGTGCAGCATAGAATGCTTGTGATTTTTTTGCACATTAATTTTGTATCCTGAGACTTTGCTGAAGTTGCTTATCAACAGGAGATTTTGGGCTGAGACAATGGGGTTTTCTAAATATACAATCATGTCATCTACTGCAAACAGGGACAATTTGACTTCTTCTTTTCTAACTGAATACCCCTGATTTCTTTCTGCCTAATTGCCTAAGCGAACTGTACTATATGTTGAATAGGAGTGGTGAGGGGGCATCCCTGTATCTTATTATACGTTTTCAAAGGAATTTTCCAGTTTTGCCCATTCGGTATGATGTGGCTGTGGGTTTTGTCATAAATATCTTGCGTGATTTTGAGGTACGTTCCATCAATACCGAATTTATTGGGCGTTTTTAGCATGAAGGGCTGTTGAATTTACCATCCAAAGCCTTTTCTGCATCTATTGAGATGTAATCATGGGCGTTTCGCGGCGTGGGTTCTGTTTATTGATTTGCGAATGTTGAACCAGCCTTGCATCCAGGATGAAGCCCGCGATCATGGTGGATAAGCTTTTGATGTGTTGTTGAATCCGGTTTGCCGAAATTTTATTGAGGATTTTTGCATCGATGTTCATCAGGGATATTGGTCTAAAATTCTCTCTTTTTTGTTGTGTCTCACCGGAGGCTTTGGTATCAGGATGATGTTGGCCTCGCATATAAAATGAGTTAGGAGGATTCCCTCTTTTTCTATTGATTGGAATAGTTTCAGAAGGAATGGTACCAACTCCTCCTTATACCTCTGGTAGAATTCAGCTGTGAATCCATCTGGTCCTGGACTTTTTGGTTGGTAGGCTATTAATTATTGCCTCCAATTTCAGAATTCTATTGGTCTATTCAGGATTCAACTTCTTGCCTGGTTTAGTCTTGCTTGGAAGGTGATGCTAGTGTCAGGAAATTATCCATTTCTTCTAGGTTTTCAGTTTATTTGCGTAGGGTGTTTATAGTATTCTCTGATGGTAGTTTGTATTTCTGTGGGGTCGGTGGTGACCATACACTTTATCATTTTTTTAATTGCGTCGATTGATTCTTCTCTCTTTTCTTCTTTGTGAAATCTCTTGCTGAGTGGTGCCTTAAATTTTACGGTCGCCAAAACCAACTCCTGGTTCATTGTGTTTTTGGAGGGTTTTTGTCAATCTCTATCTCCTTCAGTTCTGCTTCTGATCTTAGTTATTTCTTGCCTTCTGCTAGCTTTGGAATGTGTTTGCTCTTGCTTCTCTAGTTCTTTTTAATTGCGATGTTAGGTGTCAATTTTGATCTTTCCTGCTTTCTCTTGTGTGGGCATTTAGTGCTATAAAATTTCCTACACTGCTTTTAAATGTGTCCCAAAGAAAGGGTCTGGTACATGTTGTATCTTTGTTCTCATTGGTTTCAAGAACATCTTTTATTTCTGCTTTCATTCGTTATGTACCCAGTAGTAGTCATTCAGAGACAGGTTGTTTAGGTTTCCATGTAGTTGAGCGGTTTGATTGAGTTTCTTGAGTCCTGGAGTTCTAGTTTGATTGCTGTGGTCTGAGGAGACAGTTTGTTATAATTTCTGTTCTTGTACATTTGCTGAGGGAGTGCTTTGCTTCAATTATGGTCAATTTTTTTGAATTAAGTACGATGTGGTGCTGAGAAGAATGTATATTCTGTTGATTTGGGGTGGAAGTTCTATAGATGTCTATTATTAGGTCTGCTTGCAGAGATGAGTTCAATTCCTGGATATACTTGCTGCTTTTCTGTCTTGTTGATCTGTCCTAATGTTGACAGTGGAGTGTTGAAGTCTCCCATTATTATTGTATGCAGTCTAAGTCTCTTTGTAGTCTCTAAGGACTTTGCTTTATGAATCTGATTGCTCCTGTATTGGGTGCATATATATTTAGGATAGTTAGCTCTTCCTGTTAGATTGATCCCTTTACCATTATGTAATGGCCTTCTTTGTCTCTTTTGATCTTTGATGGTTTAAAGTCTGTTTCCCATCAGAGACTAGGATTGCGACCCTGCTTTTTGTTCTCCACATTTGCTTGGTAAATCTTCCTCCATCCCCTTTATTTTGAGCCTATATGTATGTCTCTTTACGTGTGAGATGGAGTCTCCTGAATACAGCAGCAGACTGATGGAGTCTTGACTCTTTTATCCAGTTGCCAGTCTGTGTCTTTTAATTGGGTTTAGTCCATTTACATTTAAGGTTGGGTGTTATGTGTAGACTTGATCCTGCCATTACTTGATATTCCTTTAGTTGTATTTTGCTCCGTTAGTTGATCAGGTTCTTCCTAGCCTCGATAGTCTTTACATTTTGGCATGTTTTGCAATGGCTGGTACCAGTTGTTCCATGTGTTGCTGCAGCTAGATTCTCTTGTAAGGCAGGCCTAGTGGTGGTGACAAAATCTCTAAGCATTTGCTTATCTGTGAGGTTGCATTTCTCCTTCACTTATGAAACTTAGTTTAGCTGGATATGAAATTCTGGGTTTGCAGATTTCTTTTCTTTAAGAATGTTGAATATTATTTACTCTCTTCTGGCTTGGAGTTTCTGCCTGAGAGGTCTACTTTCCATAAGTCTGATGGGCTTCCCCTTTGGGTAACCGACCTTTCTCAAGCAGCATAAGATTTTACAGCACACTTTGGAACTTCAACTTTGCTTAGACGGAATGCAGCGTTATATGTCTTGGAGTTGCTCTTCTCGAGGGTATCTTTGTGAGACCTCTGTATTTCCTGGACAGATATTTGGCCTGCCCTGGGTTGGGGAGATTCCTCCTGGATGATATCCTGAAGTGTTTTCCAACTTGGTTCCATTTTCCCCCTCTTTCAAGAGCACCAATCAGACCGTAGATTACCGTTAACGCCAGTCTGCCATGCGCCGCTGCGCAGGCTTTGTTCATTTCTTTTCTTCTTTTCGCTTTGGGTTTTCCTCTTCGCTTCATTTCATTCATTTTGATCCTCAGTCGCTGATACTCTTTCTTCCAGGTTGTCGAGTGGTTCTGAAGCCGCGTTTCACGTGTTCTCGTCATGGTTTCATCTCTTTCATTTAAGTTTATGACCTTCTCTGCATTAATTATCTGGCGTCAATTCTTCCACTTTTTCAAGATTTTTTAGTTTCTTTGCTGGAGTGCGTAATTCCTCCTTTAACTCTGAGAAATTTGATGGACTGAAGCCTTCTTCTCTCATCGTCACCAAAGTCATTCTCGATCCAGCTTTGATCCGTTGCTGGGATGGAGAAACAAGCAGCTCGCGGGGATGTGCTCTTATTTTTTTGCAGATTTCCAGCTTTTCTGCCTGCTTTTCCCCCATCTTTGTGGTTTTATCTACACCTTTATCTGGTCTTTGGTGGTGGTATTTGTACTGATGGGAGGGTTTTGGTGCAGGTGTGCCTGTTTGATAGTTTTCCTTCTAACAGTCCGGGATGACCCTCAGCTCATAAGTCTGTTAAGGAGTTGCTTGAGGTCCACTCAGACCCTGTTGCCTGGGTATCAGCCTTGGGGCTGCAAGAAGATGAATATTTCTAGACATAAGTGTACCACCATGCGTTCTTGCTTTGGAGAAAGCTTCACCTCTCGGAAGTGCACCACACATGAGGTGTGGGGTCAGGGCGCCTAGTGGGATGCCTGCCCAGTTGCTTAGGCTGCCTCGGGGGTCAGGGACCCGCCCAGGCAGAGCGTGCAGCCAGTTCTCAGATCTCAGCCTCCGTGTTTGGAGATCCACTGCTCTCTTCAAAGCTCAGACAGAGTCGTTTGCATCTGCAGAGGTTTCTACTTTGCTTTGTTTGTTGTGTTCATTGTTGTTGTGTAGCTGTGCCCTGTCCCAGAGGGTGGGTCACCGGGGGCAGGCAGCCCAGGTTCCTTGGAAGGCTGCTGTGAGCTCCGCCAGTTAGACTTCCCAGCAGCTTTGTTCTCACCAAGCCTCTCAGCAGTAGTGAGCCCTCCACCAACCTAGCTGCTGCCTTGCGGTGAATCTGGAGCTGCTGTGCCTAGCAATGAGGGAGGCTCCGTGGGCGTGGGACCCTCCAGCCCAGGTGTGGCAGGACCATGATCTCCTACTGGGTGTGCCTGTTTGCTTAAGCTGTATTGGGATTGGGAGTTGCGGGTTTTCAGATTATTGTCTCAGTTCCCCTGGCTAGGAAAAGGATTCCCGCTGCAGCTTCCAGGTGAGAAGCCCAGTGCACCTCATGCCTTTCGCTTTCCTAAGCTGTTTGGGAAACACGGCTGACCAGCACACACCCGATGAATCCTGGCACTCCCCAGTGAGATGAACCCAATTACCTCAGTTGAAAATGCAGAAATCACCGGTCTTCTGTGGCGCTGGGGTTGGGGCTGGGCTGTTCCTATTGACCATCTTACATGCGCCCCCTAAATTCTCTTTTTTAACTTTAATTGTGCATTCATAGATTCTTTCAAATGTTTTAAGTACACAACTATATCACCTGTGAATAATGATACTGTTTTTCCCTTTAAAATAGATAGGTATTTGACCCAGATTCAATTTTGTATTTTTTCCGTATGGTAACAATGGCCTTCTGGTAATCTTTCATTCATTGTCATCATTATTCAATTCATATTTAATCAGCAATTCTTACCAGTTACTCTGAAATGTCTTCTACATGCATTCCTTCCTTTCCACTCTATAGTCACTGCTACTCTATTTCTAATCAATGCTTTCATGTACCAGTATAATAGTTTCCTAATCATTCCTTCTACATCATCTCTTCTTTTCTTCACTTGTGATTGACCGCTCCATTAAATTATCCTCTAATATATCACACCAACCACTGCTTCTTTGCCCCAGTATTTTACTGATTCTTTGTTCAATGAAAAGTCCAAATTTCTCAACCTAATATTTAAAGCCTTAAAAATGTAATCTAATCTTAAGATTGCAACTCTTTCACCTTTAAATCATGCATTAGGTCAAACTATTTACTCAACTCATATCTTCAAAATCTTGAATTTCCCCTTTTATAAAACATAGCTCCCTTTATCTCCCTCTACTTAATATCTATATTTCTTTTTCTCTTACAAATGCTTTCTACCTTTTTTAATGCTTATAAAAATTCTTATTCATTCATTTCACATGGAATTTAATTAGGCACTGCTTTTTAATCTTACTTGATGTTTTGCTTCAACTAATACTGTAGCTTTTATGTCTCCTGCTTTCCCAAAGCCAACTATAAGATTCTATGACCCAGGATTCAGGAAACACTTAATGCCTACTATATTTCAGGCATTATGGAGACAAGGTACCTATTTTTATCACAAACACTAACAGCAAGGCAAATAACAAATAAATATCTAAATAAGACATTTCCAAATTTGATAAAGACTACAAGAAAAATAAACAACAGGATGTGATACAGAGAGTGGGAGAAGTCAACTTTGTGGTCACTGAAAAAGGAATCTCTTAGGAGGTGGTATTGGTATATGTGTCAAGAAAAACATGATAAATAAGAGCCAACCATAATAAGAGCTGAGGGAGGAGCATTCCAGGCATAGAAAATGGCAATTGCAAAGGCTCTGAGGTAGGAAAGGTTTTGTGTGCCAAATAATCAGAATGGAGAACAGATTGTCTGGAGACTACAGGAGATTGTGAGCCATATGAGATAAAATTGGAGAAGGATATAGGCCTATTAACATGCTTGAAAGAGATTGAAAATGTCTGAATTTTTCCTAAGAGAAATGAGAAGCCAATAAATTGATACAAAACAAGGGAGTAACATGCTTTCTTCTGCTTTTGTGTATGACCACTGTGGCTGACACGTGAAGAATGGATTGGGGAAGGGCTAGGAGAGAAGCAGGAAGATAAGATTTGAGGCTATTTTCATTTTTCTAGGTGAGAGATAATCCTAGCTGGATTTGGGTGGAGGCAGTGAAAATAGAGATGAGTAGATGGATTTGAGAAATGGTTTTAAGGTATAAAGAATTGGATACCAGTTGAGGAAAGAGCCATTTTTATTGAAATTACAGAAGACTTGGAAAAGGACAAGTTTGTGATGGGATGTTGCGGCTCCATTTTTTACAAGTCTAAAACTATTGAAACTCCCTATTGTTAATTAACTATAAGTTGACAATAAAGGATTTAAATTATCAGTAACAGAAGGTATTTAAGGCTGGGAGACAAGATATCATCTAGAAGACCAAGTAGTTAGAAGAGATGAGGGACTAGGACTGGCCCTAAAACATTCCAGATTTAAAAGATCCGGTAAGAGAGTGGCCAAGAAACAACACTGAGAAGGATCAGCCAATAAGGCATGAGGGAAGCCAAGAGAGTGCAGTATCACAAAGGCCAATAATGAAGGGTATGGACTTACATGTATGTAAAAAACCTGCACGTTCTACACATGTATCCTGGAACTTACAGTAAAATTTAAAAATAATAAATAATAAATAACAAAGTAAAAATAAAAATAAAGAGTGTTGAAAGAAAGAGGAAATAGCGGGCTGAGTTGGATATTCCTGAGAAGCTAATAAAATAAGGAAAGGGTTCCCATAGATTTTGGCAACATTAAAAAAAAAAGTGATCATTTTATTGAACATTGGGATGGAAGTCAAATTGGATGGACTTAAAAGATGTGAGAAGTGGAAGACAGTGAAGTCAGAACACAGTTTTAAGAGATTTTTCTATAAAAAAGGGAAAAATATGTGGTGTTCGCTGAAGGGTTATGTGGTGTCAAAGGACATTTGAGGTTTTGTTTTTTTCTTTTGGAGTGGTTTTTATTTATTTTAAGATGGATGGTTTGAGAGCACGTGTATATGCTGATAGGCATGACATGGTTGAGCAGACCGGACTCATGATATATGAGAGAGAATCCATGAGTGAAAAAGTGATGTTTTAAAATACTGCTGAAGTTATCTGACCCTGGGCCTTCAGGCTCATAAATAGAGCACACTCCTTATTGTCCATATTAGCAAAGAACTGGGTCAGCACAGATTGATAAAACTTGGCATAGCACCAATTCCCATGCTGACCATGAATCTCAATCTTCTCACTTTTCCTTCACCTACTAATTTATTTTACATCCATAGATGTTAAAAGTTACAAAATATATGTCATATCATCCTACCTACAGTTCCCTTATGAAATGAAACTGTCTTTGAAAAGAAAATGGCCAAAATTATATAATGAAAAGAATGAAGAAACAATAAGTATTGTCAATTCACAAATTTACAAACCAGTTTGTTAGAAATATTCAAAAGTTTATTATATACAATGCTTTTAAGATGATGGCTGTTTGCTGAAGTATGGATTAAGCACCACTGGTGGTGAACTAAGTGGTTTCACAAGTGATATACTAAGGCATGGAGAGGAAGGGAGTCGCAGCTGGAAGCATGGTGCCATACTGGTAGAAAAGTCAGGGAGGGGAACAGTGGATAGGAAGGGAACAAGTGGAATAGGAAGAAAGTCCAGAGGCTGCTGAAGTTTTTTTCTGATTTATTCTGCCTGATCCAGCAGTGCACACAAGCAGACAAACCACACACATACATGAACTTGTGCCAGCTTCCTGCCTGCAACCCTGCTTTAGAGTTTTCAGTACAGGCCTAGGCCAGCTGAGATTAGATGGCCAAAAAGCAGCAGAGCAACACCAGTCTAAGCAAGGTCCGCTCCTGGCAGCCAGTGCTGGAACCCAGATCAAGTGCTTTCAGAAGGCAAGGGTCAAGTCCTTGTGTCCACTTTACCTTTCTCAGAGGTAGATGAGTTGAGCTGTTACAAGTGAGGCTTGAGAGTCTATTAATCACTGGGCTCTAGTCTTGCCTTGGAGACTCACAAGCTACAGGAGGCTGTATGTATCACGTCACCTTGCTGAGAATCGATGAAATGGTATGAATAAGAGAACTAACCAATAAGGTCGTGAGTGTAGTGCCTGGCTCATTTTAAAAAAAAACAGAACCCTGGGAGTATGTCTTTCCCTTCAGTCATTCAATTCTCCAATCAACAAATATGATTGTTTGAATTACCTGGTTATTAACATCAAAAATTGTTTCAAATATCCAGAACATTGTGAATGTGTTGCTGACAAGACTGGGACTTATTAAATAGCCACATGTTCTAAAGAACAGACCCAGAATCTTTTTCAGATGATGACCTCTTGAAATAAAAATGTGTTGAATAAAAACCACTTCAAGAGAGTCCAGAAAAAATGCACACCTAGATCCACCTGATCTTCAACATGGTCAACAAAACCAGCAATAGGAAAAGGATTTCCTATTTAACAAGTGGTGCTGGGATAACTGACTAGCTATATGCAACAGATGAAACTGGACCCGTTCCTTATATCATATTCAAAAATAAACTCAAGATGGATTAAAGACTTAAACATAAAACCTAAAACTATAGAAACCCAGGAAGATAAACTAGGAAATATAATTCTGGACATAGGACCTGGCAAAGATTTCATGATGAAGATGACAAAAACAACTGCAACAAAAGCAAAAAATTGACAAATTGGATCTAATTAAACCAAAGAGCTTCTGCACAGCAAAAGAAACTATCAACAGAATAAACAGACACGAAATGGGAGAAAATACTTGCAAGCTATGCACCTAACAAAGGTCTAATATCAAGAATCTATATGGAACTTAAACAAATTAGCAAGCAATAAACAAACAACCCCATTAAAAAGTTGCAAAAGAACATCAACAGACACTTTTCAAGAGAAGACATACAAATCGCCAACAAGCATATGAAAAAATGCTCAACATCACTAATCATTAGAGAAATGGAAATCAAAACCACAATGAGATACAATCTCATACCAGTGAGAATGGCTATGATTAAAAAGTCAAAAAATAACAGATTCTGGTTAGGTTGCAGAGAAAAGTGAAGGATTATGCACTGATCATGGGAATGTAAATTAGTTCAGCCATCATGGAAAGAAGTTTAGTGATTTCTAAGGGAACTTAAAACAGAATTATCAATCAACCCAACAATTCCATTTTTGGATATATACCCAAAGGAACGTAAATTGTACTACCATAAAGACACAAGCATGTGTATGTTTAGACAGCACTACTCACAATAGCAAAGACATGGATTCAGCCATGATGCCAATCAACAGTAGACTGGGTAAATAAAATATGGTACATATTCACCATGGAATACTGGGCAGTCTTAAAAATGAACGCGATCATGTCCTCTGCAACAACATTGATAGAGCTGGAGGCCATTATCCTAAGTGAACTAACACAGGAACAGAAAAGGAAATACTGCATGTTTTCACTTATAAGTCAGAGCAAAACATTGAGTACATATGGTCACAAGAAGGGAACAATGGTCACTGAGGCCTACTTGAGGATAAAAGGCAAGGATAAAAGAAATAAATGCCTATCAGGTAATCTACTTATTACCAGCATGATTAAATAATCTGTACACCAAACTCCCACAACATGCAATTTACCTACATAACAAACTTGCACAGAGAGCCCTGAAACTAAAATTAAAGTTTAAAAATGTTAAAAATAAAAAATTTAGGCCAGGCACGGTGGCTTAAGCCTGTAATCCCAGCACTTTGGAAGGCCGAGATGGGCGGATCACGGGGTCAGGAGATCAAGACCATCCTGGCTAACACGGTGAAACCCCGTCTCTACTAAAAAATACAAAAAACTAGCCAGGGGAGGTGGCAGGTGCCTGTAGTCCCAGCTACGCGGGAGGCTGAGGCAGGAGAATGGCGTGAACCCGAGAGGCAGAGCTTGCAGTGAGCTGGGATTGCGCCACTGCACTCCAACCTGGGTGACAGAGCGAGATCCTGTCTCAAAATAATAATATAATAAATAAATACATAAATAAATAATTTTTAAAATACTTATAATTAAGAATTAATTTTTAATATCCAACCATATTGGAATTATGTTTAAAATACATGTTATATTTCCCTGCTACAGGGATAAGCTGGTTGGCATTAAAAATTTAAAAACACCTTAGTCCGGGCATGGTGACTCACGCCTGTAATCCCAGCACTTTGGGAGGCTGAGGTGAGTGGATCATGAAGTCAGGAGTTCGAGACAAGGCTGACCAACATGGCAAAACCCCATCTCTACTAAAACTACAAACAATAGCCCGGCATGGTGGCATGTGCCTTTAATTCCAGCTACTCAGGAGGCTGAGGCAGGGGGAAGATTTAAACCTGGGAGGCGAAGGTTGCAGTGAGCTGAGATTGCACCACTGCACTCCAGCCTGGGCAACAGCAGGAGAATCCATCTTTAAAAAAAAAAATTTGTAAACATCTTTGCATAATTAACTTTAAACCCCATTTTCATCTCAAAATAAAGTGTACTGTATAATTACTAATGACTAACAAACTCTATTTTTCTGCATCATCTTCACTGAAGAATTAACTTTTAGCTCTGAAATTTTGTAAATTAATTACATGTATTATGTTGTTTTAATGTTTTTCAGTTTTTAAAAGTCAATAGCATGCTTGGTTATACATACTTATATTTCATTATATATGTAACAACCTGTTTTGGTCACATATGTACTTTTATGTTTATCATGCACATATATATGTGTGTATATATACATGTATATATGATAAACATAAAATGCATATGTATTTTACATATAATACACATATCTATATGTCTCAAATATTACCAAAGGAAATATAAAGTTTATATTTATATGTTTATTAAAGGAAATATAAAGTTTTCAGTTTTTAAAAATTAATAGCATGCTTGGTTATACATGTTTATATTTCATTATGTATGTAAAACATCTTTTGGTTACACATGTATTTTGTGTTTACCATATATACATGTATTTTAATAATACACTTTGTATTTCCTTTAATAAAAATATTTACATGGACATACATATGTATTTTATATAAAATACATATATACATCCCAAGTAAATATTTTTGTTAAAGGAAATATAAAGTTTATTATTAAAATAAGCTGTAAAAAGAGTCAAAGAGTCTTTTAAAAAATTAACAAACAAAAATTAGTAACAAATGAAACTATGGTAGATATCATGAAGGTAATTCCAACCAACACAAAACAAATAAAACTGAAGGTTGAGAAACGCTGACCTGCATAAAGAAAAGAAAAAAGGTGACAATCTTTTATCAAAGACATGTCTTTCTCCATACATTAATAATTAAAGAGGATCAAATTTATTTTTCACAATCATTCTGGACTTAGAGCCATTTTCATAAACTTCTCACAGTCTTTGAATTATCAGGAAAAAAATTACAAAGCAGCTTTATGGTAATGGTACTTAATTATGATTGATTCCTAGACTATCATCAGGGTGATTTTTAAAATTTTTAATTATGCTGCCATATAATATTTGCCTACTAGATATGTCTATAATAAACCCTTCTAGACATTGGCTTAGGCAAGGATGTCATGACCAAGAACCCAAAAGCAAATGCAATGAAAGCAAAGATAAGTAACTGGGACATAATTAAACTAAAGAGCTTTTGCATGGCAAAAGGAACAGTCAGCAGAATAAACAGACAACCGAGAGAGGCAGAAAATCTTCACAATCTACACATCTGACAAAGGACTAATATCCAGAATCTACAACAAACTCAAACAAATCAGTGAGAAAAAAAACAAACAATCCCATCAAAAAGTGGGCTAAGGACATGAATAGACAATCATCAAAGGAAGATACACAAATGGCCAACAAATATATGAAAAATGCTCAGCATCACTAATGATCAGGCAAATGCAAATTCAAACCACAATATGACACCACCCTACTCCTGCAAGAATGGCCATAATCAAAAAATCAAAAAATGGTAGATGTTGACATGGATGCAGTGTTTAGGGAACACTTCTACACTGCTGGTGGGAATGTAAACTAGTTGAGCCACTGTGGAAAACAGTGTGGATATTCCTTAAAGAACTAAAAGTAGAATTACCATTTGACCCAGCAATCCCACCACTGGGTATCGACCCAGTAGAAAAGATACTTATACACACATTTACAGCAACACAATTCACAATTGCAAAATTGTAGAATTTTGCAATGCCATGATTGCAATATATATGATGGAATACTACTCAGCCCATAAAAAGGAATGAATTAACAGTATTTGCAGTGATCTGGATGAGAATGGATATTATTTATTATTATTATTATTATTAAGATGGAGTTTCACTCTTGTTGTCCAGACTGGCCAGCTGGCATGCATTGGTGTGATCTTGGCTCACTACAACCTCTGCCTCCTGGGTTCCAGCAATTCTCTTGCCTCAGTCTCCAGGGTAACTGGGACTACAGGCGCACACCACCATGCCCAGCTAATTTTTGTATTTTTTTTTAGTAGAAACGGTGTTTCACCATGTTTGCCAGGATGGTCTCGATCTCTTGACGTTGTGATTCGCCTGCCTTGGCCTCCTAAAGTGCTGGGATTACAGGTATGAACCACCGAGCCTGGTCCTGGAGATTATTATTCTAAGGGAAGTAACTCAGGAATGGAAAACCAACCATCGCTTGTTCTTATTGATATGTGAGAGCTAAGCTACGAGGACACAAAGGCATAAGAATGATACAATGGACTTTGGGAACTTAGTGGGGAAAAGTGAGAGGGGGACGAGGGATAAGAGACTACAAATATGGTGCAGTGTATACTGCTCGGGTGATGGGTGAACCAAAATTTCACAAAACATCCCTAAAGAACTTACTCTTGTAACCAAATACCACCTGTATCCCAATAACTTATGGAAAAATAAATTTACAATAAATATAAATAAATAAATAAAATGAAAAGAAAAAGCCATCCATATTACTGCTGCCCAAATACGAAGGTTTGGATAAAAATGTTCATAAAATGCTTTCCCAGAGTGATCAGTTACTCTGAGGTTTCAGGTTACATTCTAATGAAATAGGCATCCTAACACAAATGGTGACATCTGTATATGATTATCCCTAATCAAGGTCAGAGTGCAGACCAGAGAGGGCAGTATTTCAAAAGTTGACTGAATTTTGTCTTAGGAAGGTAACTTTTGCCTTCTCTGTAAAAATTTCTTATAGTCAGAGGCTTGCAGGCTCAGAGACTTGAAAACTGAAAGTTACAAACGCTTTTAATTATTCTTGATATTGACTCAACTGCAAGTTCAAGAAAGATGATTAACATAGATTGTACTACTCTAAAAGTATTATCAGTCATTTGACCAAAATTATTTATTTTCTTGTGTCTGCTTGTTTATTTAACATAGAAGGTGAAAGAGGAAGAATGAGATCTGCTATACATGATTTGAATTCAGACACTTGAAAGCTGAAGAGGGCCTAATCAAAGATCATGTAACACAACTATTGTTTGTATAAAGAAAGAAATTGAGTTCTTAAAGTTTAAGTGGCTTGCGCATGCATGCACACACACACACTTGCACACACACATACATTTAAAATGATAAAGATTTCATAAGTTTTTGAGAGAGAAAAATCTCTTCTAATTTGAGGATTGTCCAAATCTGTATTTATGTTGTTAGTTGAAGTCTGTTCTTTCAAACTAAAGCAACATAGGTCCCCATATTTTGTATCTGCATTTTCTGCATTTAATCTGCATATTCTGCCCCAAAATGTGTCTAAGAAATACAGTTTTCCTAAAAAGCTCTTAGGAAGAGCAGCAGGAATAATGGTGAAATTTCAGAACACGTATTGGAGATTCTCAGACCCTCTGCTCAATTTACCAGCCCTCTTTTGCGTGCCTTTGAGGCCAGGTTGTTTTGGTCTCTATTACAGCTAAGAGAATAACTCTATTACAGTTAAGAGAATAACTCTCCACGTCCTGCAGAGGTTCATGCAACCATCTCACATGCAATATAGTTGATTTTATTTCTTAAAAATAATACATACCCACAGAATTATTGTTCTAATCATAAAGTAATAATTTCATGGTTACTAGAAAATCTGGAAACCTAGAAAAGAACAGGAGAGATAATAAAAATCAATCACAATCCCACTGTAGTGGGAAATTAATTACTTTCTCAAAATCCATTCCTACTTCCTAATAACCCCCAGGTTTATTTTTGAATCCATATGTTTCTGGGAACACAGATGTTCCTTCAAGACCCAAAGGGGTGTCCAATAGGTGTAAATTCCCTGTCCGTGGTCACAGTGATGATTTAGGAGTAAAACTGTGTCTCCTAAGTTAACATGTGTTTTTCTTATCAAGAGTGTTGTCACATTATTGTACTTACTATTTATCAATCTGTTTTTTATTTTGTTTATGGCATTTTAACAAATAATTTTTGAAAATTTTTATATACGCAAAGATACTATACTTTTTCCTTTAGAATTTAACCATTGCCTTTATGCTTAGAAGTCAATTTCTTTTTAGAAATCAGCTCTATCCACCTATATTTTTGTCTAGGTTTTATGGTGCCATAGTGTGCAAGGAAAGTTTTAACACTAGTTCTAAAAGTAGCTGAGAAACTGTAAGAAGTGCTTCCTACCCATAAAATCCTAAAGTTACTTTTTTTCTCCATGTTATATTAACTCCTAATTTATTTAGCATTTACTTAAAATATATTCATTAAGTTCTTACAATGTGTTAAACACTGTGGTAGACAGAAAACAGAGTTTCTATTAGAATGACATCAGGATGATAACAGAATTCCACAAAAATGTAGCGTGGAGAATCGTGGGAGAGAATTTCTCCCTTTGCCCCCTGCTTGGAGGTACTTGGCAGGACTGCATGAAGGAGTAAGCGTCGAGCAGAGGGTAGAGAGGAGTGCAACGGAGGAGAAGCCAAACAATAATGGCTTCAGCAGAAGCATCAAGGGGAAGGAGTGAAGGGGAAATGATTCACATCTGCTGGAACTTAGGACACACGAAGAAAATCATGAAAAATAAGACTGGAGAGCTGGAAATGACACAACACAAGGCCTCAAAAGGCAAACAAAGGGAATGCGTACACTTTATGGCAGAATGATCTCCCCTAAAGGGTGTTTGAATGAAATTGGAAAGAGTTATGTTTTAGAAACTATATCATTAAATTGTGATTTGTTTTAAAAATGACTGAACAATTACATATTTCTAAATTGTAGTACCAAAAAAGGTACTCTGACATCTTTTATACTGTCACATATCATCTCCTATGATAGCAGATAAGTTGAACCATATCTAAAATTTTCTAATGTCAAAAGTAAAAATGTTCAATCATCAATTTATAGGAAAAGAATTACATTGTCCTACTCCTCATTATCAGAATACAAAAGAGCCATAAAAACTATCCCTTTGATCCCCCTAACTCACTGTTAGAAGCCCAGGAGCAGAAAAAAAATCCCCTAAAATTCTGAGAAATTAGTCAAATATAAGCAAGAAGAGTAGATGGAAATCATTTTCTTCTCTATCTAGGTGCCTAGAGATTCCTAAATATTATATTTCATTGTTGATATAAACACTACTCTCCTTTACATTTTTAAATGTTTCTCAAGCTCATAATTTTATTTTTGGAGAGACTAATAGTCACATTTTCAGTCACTATGGATGTCTAATTTCTATTCACACACTGAACTTTTTGCTACTATGAAGCTAAATTTAATCTTAAAGTGATTTTTTCCCTGCTGCATTAATTTTCCCTACCACACACAGCATAGTTCAAATCGTGTTGCTCTTCATAGTCTCTCCTGGGGACAAAGTGAACTTCATAGAGCCAATTTATGGTCCCCTATAGCAATTTTATAAGCCTCAAAGTACGGAGCCATCCCTGTATGATTTTCATGTACCTAAGAGAATCAGATTCAGAAGTCATAGGATTTATTTTTGCATTATTTTCCAAGAAATGTTGATATTCCTTCTGCCATACTAGCTCAAAATGCCTGGAGATAATTTACCTTAAAAATATTAAATATTGAAAATAAAATCATTTTACATTAATCATGGTCAGGTTAAGCAAGATACCCAGGCGTAACTAAGGTCTTTATTTGAACTAAATCCTGTTATACAGTTCTATTGTAAATGTGACCCCTAGCTTTTTATGACCAGGCTATGGTTTGAATGAAAAATCACCTCATTTAAACATAGTTCCAGGTAATGTTTTCCTTGACTTTTATACAAGGGAGTGTTTTACTGCAGCTGCTGGTGGATAAAGTACAAATTTTCAAATCAATGTGTTCAGCGCTTTTGAAGAACTAATTCATTTTTCATAAAGCTAAAATCATATAAATTTATCCTCAAGCATTAAGTTCCTGGAAATATCTACTCCGGGATACATATCTAACTCAGGAAATTAGTAGTGAGTTCTGATTCAATCATTTAAACATTCTGCTTATGCTCTTATAATAACAAAGACAAAACTGTTCATAAATGGTAATTGTTAAAATATTTTATTAACAAGCATAGTTCAAACTTCATGTCATGACAGAATACAAAATATGTGTAGACAATGTTTTATTAGGCATTAGTGTAAAGTTAAGCAAAATTTTTTATAAAAAGAACCACATTTTACCTAAAGGAACATTTATAAAATAAATTGCATTAAAAATCAATTCAAGGGCAAACTTCAGAAGAACAAGATGCATATATTGAAATAAATATCTATGCACATAATATTCAAGCAACTGATTTGATTATCTGAGTTATGGATTAATACAAAAACGTAAATTAGAAATAAGTGCAAGGGATTGGGGAAAAAAATGTGGTTGTATGTGTACTTACCGACCAGCAATGATAAAGCCAGTTAGTGAGAGGCTATCTGGTACAAGATCAGAAAATGAAAAGTTGACCAACCCCAAAAGTTTAAAAACACACCTTAAAAGGATCTCACCATTTAAAGCAAAAATAATAGTAATGAATAGTGGTCATTTTAGCATACTTATGAGTAAAATATCTGACAGCAATAGCATAAAATGGGAGCAGGTATGAAACATGTTTTGTGCTAATTGCTTAGCTATCGTGAAGTGATACAATATTACTTGGAGATAGACTTACAAGTTAAAAGATGTACATCAAAACCCTTAAAGAAATCACTGTAATAAAAACAATGAGGTATTGATAGTAAGACACCACAATGTGAAGAAAAAGGGAATCATAAAAACAAAAACAAAAAAACACTTAATGCACCAGAGAACGAGAAGAGAAAAGTTTTAACAAAGAGGATATGGGACATATACAAAGCCTGTAACAAGCCAGTATGTTCAAGTCAAACTATATTATTACATTAAATATAAATGGTCTAAACACTGAATTTGAAAAATTAAAAATTGGCAGTTTGAATTTAAAAGATTTCAATATTTCTCTCAGTGATTGATAGAAAAAAAGTAAACAAAATATAGAAAAATTTATAGATAAAAGTAGAGACAAGCAGAAGGAGGATCATTTAAGGTCAAGAATTCAAGACCAGTTCTGGTAACACAGACCCTGTTTCTAAAACAAATTAATTAATTAATAATAATAAATTTTAAAAATTAAGTTAAAAAGTTATCTAGACATGGTGGCGAGTGCCTGTAGTCTTGGCTACTCAGGAGGCTGAGCTGAGAGAATCACTTGAGCTGCATTGCAGTCTGGGAGGCAGAGTGAGACTCTGTCTCAAAAGAAAAAAAAAAAGCAGTCTTCGTAAATTTAGGAAGAGTGAAAACATACAGCATGTTTTCTCATCACAATGAAATTAAACTAGAAATCAATGACAGAAACATATAGGTAAAATCCCCAAACATGGAAAACAAACAACAAAATTCTAACTTACACATGTAATAGAAGAAGTGCAAGGGAATTAGAAAGATATAAAGATATTGAGTTGAAACAAAATTAAATCACAATACATTAAAATTGTTGAATGTAAATAAAACAGTGTTTACAGGGAAAATATTAGCAATAAATATTTACAGTAAAAATAACAATGATTTCAAATCAACAAACTAAGCTTGCACCCTAAGTAACTAGGAAAAGAAGAGCATATTAAACATAAAGCAAGTAGAAGAAAAAACAGGTCAAACATAGAGATAGAAATCAAAGAAACAGGAAATAGAAAAGCAATAAGGAAAACCCTAAAAGTGAGTTATTTGTGAAAATGATTGTAAAAATTGATAAAATGGTAGCAAGACTTATCTTAAAAAAGAATTTACAGAGCTATTCTAGTATCACAAATGAAGGAAGAGACATCACTTCAGATTGCATAGACATTAAAAAATAATAAACATCATGAACAACTTTATCCCAATAAACTTGAAAATTTAGATGAAATTAATAAATTACTTGAAGGACACAAACTAGCAGAGCTCACTCAAGATGAAGTAGATAACCTGAGTATCTCAACACTTATTATTTTAAATAAATTTATTGTTAATCTTCCCACAGAGAAAATTCTAGGCCCAAAGGGCTTCAGAGTTGAATTCTACCAACACTTACGGAATAAATAATCCCAATTCTACATAAACTTATCTGGGAACTAGAAAAGGAGGAAACAGTTTGTTTTTACAAGGAGAGCATTATCCTGATATTTAAACCAGAGGAAAAAAATTAAGACTACAGAGTATTCTTCATAATGAAAATAGTCACAAAAATCCTCAACAAAATATTGGCAATTCAGAAATATTTTTAAAAAACAATGCATCATTACTGATTTCATTATTGAATGCAAAGTTGGTTCGACAATTAAAAATCAATCACGATAATTCATCAAATTATGTTAAAATTTAAAATTATTTGCTGATATTAATAGATGAAGAAAAAGTACAGGACAAAGTTCTACAATCATCATGATAAAAATTCTCTGTAAGTTAAGACTGGAAGAAACTTCCCCAAAGTGAAAAAGTAGCTCTACAGAAAGCCTACAACTAACATCATTTCTGTCCTGGTGAAAGAATGAATGCTTTCTGCTTAGAAACAGGAGCAAAACAAGGGTGCCTGCTCTCACCCTTCCTATGCAGCATAGTACTGGAGGGTCTAGCTATAGGACTGCATACATTTGTCAGATCTCACCTACTGTAAAATTAAAATTGCTAAGTTTATTTTATATATATCTTCTCTCAAGCAGATTAAATATAAATGAATAAATAAACAGATATTCTGGGAATTAGTTAAGTGCAATTTGAATAGAAATCTATAATCCAGGATGACAAGTATATGATCAAAGAAAAAAAGGGGGGGGAAGTTTCAGTTTAAATGTCATCATTGCAAAAAAAAAAAAAGATAAATTCTGACATAAATAACAAAATAGCATAGAGGCAAAATTTAGTAGTCATAGGGATGTCCAATTGTACAAGTCAGAGAACTCTGTGAGCTACTGAAGATAGATATTCAGAGTCTTGGGTTTTAAAACCAGGCTGTGGACCAATACACTGTGTTCGATTTGACTACTAGTATGCTGCTTACCTTAGCATCCTGATCAACATGTTGTTTCTTGTTTTCTGCCCATGGCTTTAACCATGAACTTAAAATTGTATACTAGTCTCCTCTGAATTGTGCATATTATCTTACGCTTTGAGTGGAGCCTGACTTTATTTGGGAAACTTTCTTAGCCCAGTCAAGTTGACTCACAAAATTATCCATCATCGCTAGTGTCTGAGACGTGGTGCAACATTTTACAAATGAGCTCTGTGTTTTCATTTTCTATTCCATCAAATTTTTCACCCCTGGAACAGACCCTTGGATTAGGCTGCTTTTGTATCACTACAGAGGAGTATCTCAGATTGGGTAATTTACAAGGAAAAGCAGTTTAATTGGTTCACAGTTCTGCAGACTGCACAGGAAGCATGATGCCAGCATCTGCTTCTGGTGAGGGCCTCAGGGAGCTTACAATGACAGCAGAAGGCAAAGAGGAGCAGACTACACATCACATGGTAAGAAAAGGAGCAGAAGAGAGAAGGGGGAAGTTCCAGACAGTTGAAACAATCAGATCTCGCATGAACTGAGCAAGAACTCACTCATCACCAAAGGGATGGTGCCAAGCCATTTGTAGGGATCCGCCCCCACCGTGATGCAATCACCTCCCACCAATTCCCACCTCCAAACAGGATAAACATTCAAAACATACCAGCCGTGAAGAATAGGCCTCTTCAGAAACTGTGTTCTATTGTTTTCATTGTGTGTCTTCTCAATAACTCATTCGGGAGTGGCACTGAAAACTCCCAACTTCAGAAATAACACCGACAAAGCTTATGTACTGTCATGGTAAGGATAGACCTCTAATGTATTCTTTCTTAATACTTACAAGTGCGTGTATACATATGCACATAAGCATAGACACAACCGTGTTTCACTGGAAATTTCTCATTTTGCAAGCTGCAATGTAATTCAATTCTATATTTCTAAAATCACAGTTATTAAAAGTACACACTTTTATATAATGAGCTTCATGTGCTTGGCTGAAGACCTCACATTATTTCTAAAATTATAGGTAGAAAGTAATTTATATGTTTATTATTCTCTTGTTTTTATACTAGTATATATCCAATGTGACATGTGAATGGGCAGTGCTAAGCAAAAATTAAATGAAGACTACAAGGTCACAGAAATTGCTGAAATCAGTGGGGAAATACCTGAATCTGTAGACAGCATCAATTACCATTGTTATTAGACTACATTTTGGTAACTATTGAAACTCTATCAAGCATCTTTGGGTCTCTAGATAGTCCGTTTAAGGGAAACCGTTGCTGTTCACGGTTCCATCATTTTTAATGAAAGAAACTCTTAGGCCTTAGAAACAAGAAACATGGCCGGGCACGGTGGTTCACACCTGTAATCCCAGCACTTTGGGAGGCCGAGGTGGCAGAATTACCTGAGGTTGAGAGTTCGAGACCAGCCTGACCAACATGGAGAAACCCCGTCTCTACAAAAAGTACAAAATTATCAATAACTTACTTGGAGTAGCACTGAAAAATCCTATGTGCCAAGGTGGCACATGCCTATAATCTCAGCTACTTAGGAGGCTGATGTAGGAGAATCGCTTGAATCCAGGAAGCAGAGGTTGCAGTAAGACGAGATCCTGCCATTGCACTCCAGCCTGGGCAATAAGAGTGAAACTCCATCTCAAAAACAAAAAAAAAAAGAAGAAAAGAAAGAAATAAGAAACATGAACATGTGCAGGCACCTGACTTGAGAATTGATAAGAAGGGAAAAGAGGAAGAGACCAAAAGGGGTGTCTCCATTCCTAGACCAAACTATGGTTCCTGCTCATTTGATGCTATAGGCTCAGAGGTAGGAGAGGAGAGCAGGGCCGGGGGAGGGGGGGCGCTGTAGGAGTCAGCAGTTTAATCTGGCTCAGAGATGGCAGAGGCGGAGTAAACCACACAAAATCCCGCAAAAGTGCTGGAGCATCTCTTTCTCCCACTCCTTCCTGCACTCCCCACATTCAGGGCACCCTCATCTAAGTCGCTGGTCCCTCACAGCCCTCTTTCTGAATATCCCTCCTCTCATCCTGGTAATGGTAATGAGGAACAAAGCTTTACAGCAGAAGTTGTCATGGGCAGACCTCCAAGGGAAAAGGGAAGAGAATTAGCTTAGCTAACAGGGAGGTGTGATTTCTACTTGGAAATAAGTCCAATTCACTGGTCCAAAGAGGAAAGTCAAATGGGAGCAAAACCAAGGGAAAGCGAGGACAGAGATGCCTGTTTACCTCTCCTATGTAACGTGCTAAGTAAACACAACTGCATTTTTTCCTCGAAATCTTATTACTATAAGAAACAATGCTAATGTAAACTATACACACATACATGTGTATATACACACTAGTTGATTTTTATACATTTCTAATGCAGTCACAAATATCAGTCATGAAAGTAGTGATGCCTGAAAGATGCTCCAATTACACTTCAAAAGGATATACATTATCAGAATGATTAAAAAAAAAGAAAAAAAGAAATGGTACTGGTCAAAATATCTCCATTTTCTCACATTAATCCTGAATACACATGCAGTACTTTCATAGGGCAAGCTGGGGAAATCAATAGTGTAAATGAAATATCATTGGCATCCTTTTCTCATCTCAGCTGTGGCATAAGTGAAGAGTGGCAATGTCCCAATAAATGACGTTGAGCTTCAGTCTCTTTTATGCTCGTTCCAAACAGATGAGCAATTTCTGAAAAGCTACTGTAGAAGATGCACTTTTACCTCTTCATCAAAAACATATAAAAATGAAATATATTGTGATATTTATTACCCTGTGTATTACAAACCACTATGGTGATCCAGTACAAATGGCTTTTTTTCTCTGTGGCGCCGACCTTCAAAAGTGATGATGTGAAAAGCCTAGACTTTATGACAGCTTAACTAGAAATACATTACAGCTGCTATATTAATATGTACTTGTGGCTTTGCTATAAAGTTTGAATATGAAAAGAAACTCTGAACCCATGCTCTGCTATAAACTTTAAATAAGCAGAAAAATATGTTCATGAAAGCAGCAGGAGGTTGAGATAATGTTTATGTGAAATGATGCCACCTCTTCTTCTCAGCCTCAAAACCTCATGGTCGGTTTTACATTACATAAATTTAATGTCAGCAATTGAATGACTTGTATCAACCTTAGCACAGAAAATTAGAGAAGCTAGCCAGAAGTGTGCAATTACACGTATTCACATTACGTGTGACTGAAACACCTTTAGGTTTCTGTGTATGGTGACATGTGAATCCCTGGGTGCAGAGGACCTTAAGCTCCATGTTAAATCAGTAAATATATTTCAGTGATCAAATGCTGAGAAGTGAAAAATTGATGGGCACTGAAATATTACTTTGAAACTATCAAATGCATTCCTCCTCTGTACTTTCAAAATATTTTCATATGCATAACTATTGTGGTGCTACATTATGAGTAACTTATTTGATATCTATAATGACTTTGGTCAATGTTTTGGTTTTAAGTAGTTACAATTTGTCCTGACATGTAAATGATGCCATGGTGCATACCTAAATGATTTTTACAGGATCTCAAATTAATTCACAAACACTCCTAAAAAGGAACGTGATTTATTCTTTTCAGATGATGAAGGAGAGCACGAGTTATGCTGCAACAGACATGCTCAAACAGACACACATCTGAGGAATTAACATCCATATCCACTTTAGCAGCAGAATGGGTTTTTGTAAATTATCTAAACAATAAAAATAAGAAGGATACAAGTAAGCCTAATTTTTATATTAGTAAATGTTTTCTGAATGTTGATTTTGTACACAATCAGCATTTGGTGTCTGAAATTAAGGCAGAAATAAATAAGTTATTTGAAACCAATGAGAACAAAGACACAACATACCAGAATCTCTGGGACACAGCTAAAGCAGTGTTTAGAGGGAAATTTATAGCACTAAATGCCAGCAGGAGAAAGCTGGAAAGATCTAAAATCGACATCCTAATATCACAATTAAAAGAACTAGAGAAGCAAGAGCAAACACATTCAAAAGCTAGCAGAAGGCAAGAAATAACTAAGATCAGAGCAAAACTGAAGGAGATCGAGCCACAAAAATTCCTTCAAAAAATCAATGAATCCAGGAGCTGGTTTTTTGAAAAGATCAATAAAATTGATAGACCTCTAGCAAGACTAATAAAGAAGAAAAGAGAGAAGAATCAAATAGATGCAATAAAAAATGATAAAGGGGATATTACCACTGACCCCACAGAAATACAAACTACCATCGGAGAATCCTATAAACACCTCTATGCAAATAAACTAGAAAATCTAGAAGAAATGGATAAATTCCTGGACACATATACCCTCCCAAGTCTAAATAAGGAAGAAGCTGAATCCCTGAATAGACGAATAACAAGTTTTGAAATTGAGGCAGTAATTAATAGCCTACCAATCAAAAAAAATAAAAATAAAAATAAAAAGCCCAGGACCAGACAGATTCACAGCAAAATTCTACCAGAGTAACAAAGAGGAGCTGGTACCATTCTTTCTGAAATTATTCCAAATAATAGAAAAAGAGGGATTCCTCCCTAATTCATTTTATGAGGCCAGCATCATCCTGGTATTAAAACCTGTCAGAGACACAACAAAAAAGAAAATTGCAGGCCAATATCCCTGATGAACATCAATGTGAAAATCCTCAATAAAATACTGGCAAACCGAATCCAGCAGCACATAAAAAAGTTTATTCACCATGATCAAGTCAGCTTCATCCCTGGGATGCAAGGCTGGTTCAACATATGCAAATCAATAAACGTGATCCATCGTATAAACAGAACCAAAGACAAAAACCACATGATTATCTCAATAGATGCAGAAAAGGCGTTTGACAAAATTCAACACCCCTTCATGCTAAAAACTCTAAATAAACTAAGTATTCATGGAATGTATCTCCAAATAATAAGAGCTATTTATGACAAACCCACAGTCAATATCATACTGCATGGGCAAAAGCTGGAAGCATTCCCTTTGAAAATCAGCACGAGACAAGGATACCCTCTCTCACCACTCCTAGTCAACATAGTATTGGAAATTCTGACCAGGGCAATCAGGCAAGAGAAAAAAATAAAAGGTATTCAAATAGGAAGACAAGAAGTCAAATTGTCTCTGTTTGCAGATGACCTGATTATATATTTAGAAGGCCCCACCGTCTCAGCCCAAAATCTCCTTAAGCTGATAAACAACTTCAGCAAAGTCTCAGAATACAAAATCAATGTGCAAAAATCACAAGCATTCCTATACACCAATGACAGACAATCAGAGAGCCAAATCATGAGTTAACTCCCATTCACAACTGCTATAAAGAGAATAAAATACCTAGGAACACAACTTACAAGGGAGGTGAAGGACCTCTTCAAGGAGAACTACAAACCACTGCTCAAGGAAATAAGAGAGGACACAAACAAATGGAAAAACATTCCATGCTCATGGATAGGAAGAATCAATATCGTGAAAATGGCCACACTGCCCAAAGTAATTTATAGATTCAATGCTATCCCCATCAAGCTACCACTGACTTTCTTCACAGAATTAGATAAAGCTACTTTAAAATTCATATGAAATAATGTCACATCACTACAACCATCTGATCTTTGACAAACCTGACAAAAACAAGCAATGGGAAAGATTCTATATTTAATAAATGGTGTTGGGAAAACTAGCTAGTCATATGCAGAAAATTGAAACTGGACCCCCTCCTTACACCTTATACAAAAAATAACTCAAGATGGATTAAATACTTAAACATAAGACCTAAAACCATAAAAACACTAGAAGAAAACCTAGGTGATATCATTCAGGACATAGGGATGGGCAAAGATTTCATGACTAAAACACCAAAAGGAAGGGCAACAAAAGCCAAAATTGACAAATGGGATCTAATTAAACCAAAGAGCTTTTGCAGAGCAAAAGAAACTATGATCAGAGTGAACAGGCAACCTGCAGAATGGGAGAAAATCTTTGCAATCTATCCATCTAACAAAGGGCTAATACCCAGAATCTACAAGGAACTTAAACAAATTTACAAGAAAAAAACAAACAACCCCATCAAAAAGTGGGCAAAGAATATGAACAGACACTTCTCAAAAGAAGACATTTATGGGGCCAACAAATATATGAAAAAAAGCTCATCATCCATGGTCGTTAGAGAAATGCAAACCGAAACCTCAATGAGATACCATCTCATACCAGTTAGAATAGCAATCATTAAAAGTCAGGAAACAACAGATGCTGGAAAGGATGTGGAGAAATAGGAATGCTTTTACACTGTTGGTGGGAGTGTAAATTAGTTCAGCCATTGTGGAAGACAGTGTGGTGATTCCTCAAGGTTCTAGAACCAGAAATACCATTTGACCCAGCAATCCCATTACTGGGTATGTACCCAAAGGATTATAAATCATTCTACTATAAAGACACATGCACACATACATTTATTGCAGCACTGTTCACAATAGCAAAGACTTGGAACCAATCCAAATGTCCATCAATGATAGACTGGACAAAGAAAATGTGGCACATATACACCATGGAATACTACGCAGCCATAAAAAAGGATGGATTCATGTCCTTTGCAGGGACATGGATGAAGAAGGAAGCCATCATTCCCAGCAAACTAATACAGGAACAGAAAACCAAACACTGCATGTTCTCACTCATAAGTAGGGGTTGAACAATGAGAACACATGGTCACAGGGAGGGGAATATCACACACACTAGGGCCTGTCGGGGGTGGGGTGCTAGGGGAGGTATAGCATTAGGAGAAATACCTAATGTAGATGATGTGTTGATGGGTGCAGCAAACCACCATGGCACGTGTATACCTGTGTAACAAACCTGCATCTTCTGCACATGTATCCCAGAACTTAAAAGTATAATTTAAAAAATAGAAGAAAAATGTCAACAACTTAACCTTGAACAAAGTATCAGCAACTAAAAAACTGAAAGGACAAGGATCATCCCGCTTGTTAATTTGATTTAGGAAATGGTTTTAAACAGTGTGAAATCAAATTAACATTGTAACATGAATTTAGGGTGAAGGAAAAACAGCAAATGAACTTTATATTAGTAAGTCACCTACTGTGTCTCATATTCAATGCTGGCCATTTCTAACTTATTACTTCAAGTAATTCTCAAAACTTTTCAAGGAAAGATAAAAGTAATAATAGCTTAGTTTTGCGGATGAAGAAATTACTTGCCCAAAGGTCACACTGATAGTTGTGAAGCTCAGAATGGAGCCCCAGGATGCTGAACTTCAAAAGAAAAGAGCAGATAATGCCCCTGACTCTGTATGGACCCAGAGAGGAAAAGCTGTATTTTTTAATAGAAGTGCTACGTATGACAGAACAAATTGAGAAAAAAACTGTAGTAATCTGAAAAAAAAAGTTTGAGAAGAAAGAGGCTGAGATAATAATTTTGATTTAAATCATTTTATTCAGATTTTTTCTTTGCCCTGTATTCTTTATAACTGGTTATTTTATTTGTCCTTTGAAGTGACATTTTAAAAAGGGCTTCAGTTTAATCTTTGCTAATCTATTCCATGATAGCTAGAACTGCCCTGTATGCCAGTATCTATATCTAACCTGTCTCATGCTGTAGCCACTAGGCAGATGTGGCTATTTGCATGGAAATTTAAGTTAATTAATGTAAAATAAAATTTAAAATTCAGCTCTTCATTCACAGTAGCCACATTTCAATGCTGGACAGCCAAAGGCAGCGAATGACTACTATGTTTGGCAGTGCAGATGTAGAATATTCATTTCGTCATTGCAGAAGGCTCAGTGCTGCTCTAGGGCAAGGGCAGCAAAGTACAGCCTGTGGGCCACAGCCAGGCTGCCACGTGTTTTCATAAATGAGCGTATTGAAACACAGGCATGCTCATTCCTTTATGTACTATCTATGGCTGCTTTTGTGCTATCACAGCTGCGCCGAGTAGTTGCAACAGAAACCGCATGCTCCACGAAATAGGAAGCATCTAATATCTAACCCTTCCTTACAGGAAAAGCTTTGCCGGCCCCTGCTTTAGAAGATGAATATCGTGGGAGTTGGCAGTTTAGGTTCTGCAGATCAACATACTGGAATTTCAACCCTGACTGTCAAAAATTAAATTTAATTCGTCTAAGCACTCTTCTTGTTTGCAAAATTAGAATAGTAATAATAACGGTCATTGATATATGTATACATAATATTGATCTTACATAGTTTCATGAAGATTAAATTAGAGAATGTATGTAAAACACTCAGCACAATGATTGATACATTGTAAGCCTTACAAAAAATGTTTGTTAAATTTTTATTGTTGTTATTTTCATTAATATTCTTTTTCTTGTAACTGGTAAAAGGTGCACAAAGATTCCCTCCCTCTCAAATCAGAATCCCAGTTGAAGATGTGACAACTTCAACAAAGGCACAAAGATCTAATATTTTCTAGGCATGATAGTGACCCTAGGTCTGTAATTCAGTTTAGACAATGTATGTTAATTTTTTAATTACACGTTTTTTGGAAACGTTTTATATATATATACACACACACACACACACACACATATACATACACACACACACACATATATATATTCCTAATTAGTATGTAAGACACATAAATACATCTGAAGTATCTTATGCCTATGAACCAGCAAGCCAAATTTTGTCTGCAATTCCTGCAGTTCCTGCCCAAAAGCCTTGGTTCTGTACAAAACTGTGGATACACCAAATCTGTCTTCCATGTTTGATAATATTGTAATCCCTAATGGTTTTATGCTTAGGATAAGCTGACTTAACTCCTTCACTTGATCATGATGCTCACGTGCAGTTTCAATGCTATTTTTTTTTCATTATAAAGAGTAATATAGGAAATATTTACACAACTTTGTCAATAAAATGGTCATGTGCAGACATTGGAAAGCAGCCTTTGGCAACTGTGAGGAAGCTGTCTATGCTACCTCATCTTCTGTGCACTCATCTTCCTTGATTTGGGAGCTTCTCACGCCCCTGCACCATCCACTCCCAGCCCACTTTGACCAATGAGTTCACTGTTCTCATGTAATCCTCTGTTGCCGACAGCCTTCCCCACAAACCCTAATCTCCCAGGCAGATGTCCCATATATAGAAGTGCTAACAGGTATTGGATCAAAGTAGATTCTACAAAGATCAGATCCTGTGAGAAGCCTACACAGCCGAAAGGCTGTTCTCAGTTTTATCTTTCTACTCTTTTCTCATCTACCCTGAAGAGCTTTTAACAGCATTTATTATTTTCAACACTGTTTATGATTAGTCGTATGGGTACCTTCTTTCTTAAAATAGTACCCTATTCCCTAAAATATTTCCTAAAATATTTTTAAAGAACAGGCGATGACCTTGAAATAAAAAGAAAGAAGAGGCCGGGCATGGTGGCTCATGCCTGTAATCCCAGCACTTTGGGAGGCCAAGGCAGTTGCATCATCTGAGGTCAGGAGTTTGAGACCAAAACTCGATCGATCAAAATCGTTTTCGAGTTTTCGTGGGGATCAATCAGATCAATCGGATATTTTTTTTTTTTGCAGGCGGCAGGCAGGCGGCAGGCGGGCGGGCGGGGCGGGCGGCGGGCGGCGAAAGAAAGAAAAATACTGATATTTATACCAACACGCATTATGGTAAGCACTTACCCAAAGAATCAGTACGTTTATTAACTAATTTTGTCGATAACCGGAGACAGTTATTATCAGCTCCCTTTTTTTTTAAGAAAACTCAAGTTCAGAGAAATTAGTAACTTGTGTCAGGTACTTTAGGTAATAATAAGCCATGGCTGAAATTCCGAGTTAGTTTTCCGGTTTCAGCGGCTGGCTTCCCTTTCCTTTCTGCTGCATTATCTGTTATTACTTAAAGTAATTTGCAGTGCATGCTATTTTATATGGTAAAATCTTCTTTTATAAAGTAAAAAGTTATCCTGCAATTCATCTCTTTTGCAAATCTGGATTGTAACACAAATTTGATACACATGCAAAGAGTCATAATCCCCAGCAATAAATCTGAATTATAGGAAACATGTACAAATCTATAAACTACAGAAATCTGTTTTTCCCTTAAATTTCCACTTGAAGGCCACGTCTATACAGCAGCTGGTAGAGCTGCTGGAGTTCACCCACTCAGGCTCCCTGCTTGGCACTGCATGTGTGCACTAACATTCTGCAGGGTCTTTCTAGAATACATGATTCAAAGGACCCCCAAGCATTTCTCTCAATCTGGAGCACCTAGAAGTGGACACAACACTGTCCACTAGATGAAACTTGGTCTTGACTATTTCTGATGACTTCAGAGAACAAAGCTCTCTCAGTTTATCATGTTGGCAAATGATTTCAGACTTCCGCCATTTGTACACAGGAGAAAAAGCATTAAAGCATTTTGGATTTTTGTTTGTGAAGATCCTCAACTTTAAAATTCTACATCTTCAGAATTTAATGAAGCTTGAAATTGGTGACCTATAGAACATTTTCAATTCTAAAGCTTTTTCTGAGTAATAACAATACTTGAACATCTTGTTTAACTTGCAAAAACTCTTTGTTCCAAATGTTGTCTCAGAGGAACGCAAAGTCATACATGGCTGGTAAATATTGCTGCTCCTACTTCTTCTAGTTCAATAGCAGGGGCTACTCGCATATCGGTATGGATTTTATACACTGACCTCACTTATTTAAGCGGCACAAGAACCCTGAGACATATGTTTCATTGTTTCCACTTTGCCAATCAGAGACATGGAACGTTTAAGTAATTTACCAGGGTCTCCTAACAATAGGTGTCTTTGTACTTCTGGGCTGTTGTAACAAAAACATCATAAACTGGGTAGATGATTAATAACAAAAGTTTATTTGTCACAGTTCTGGAGGCTGGAAAGTCCACTATCAAGGTACTGACAGATTCAGTAACTGGTAAGAGTCTGCTCCTCAAAGATGCTGACGTCTTGCTGAATGGTCATAAGGTAGAGGGGGGAACAGGCTCCCTTTGGCTTATTTTATAAGGGTACTAATCTCATCCATATGGTTCTTCCCTCATTACCTAATCATATCCTAAAAGCCTCATCTCTTAATAGTATTGCATTGAGGATTAGGTTTTCAGTCTATGAATTTTCAGGCAACACCAACATTCAAGCCACAGCAGATGGCATATACAGAATTTGAACCCAGATTGAGGACAAGGAAGATGCTCCTAACTATGGATGACAGAAAGCAAAGGTACAAAGATAAGAACTTATGTCTGAGCCCAATACTTTATGCTGACCACAGGGCAATGAGTAAGAAAAAGACATGTTTTATTTCCTTGGAAACTTTTCAAGTTCTGCTAGAGCATCTCTATCATCCTTTGAAACGAACAGAGTGGTTTTCAGTCCTAGCCTCACTTTCAATCACTTGGAGAGATGGGCCCCACAAATTAAATAAAAAAATATTTGAGGGTAGGATCCAAGTATTGGATAGGGGTCTTATAGTGACCATTTCAATAAATAGGTCAGTTATAGCCAGAAAGATAGGGTGATTGTGACTGGAGTAGAGGTAACGGTGGTTTTTGACAGTGCTTGGGGGAGGAAGACATGGAAGATTAGTAAGAAGAGAAAATCTCAAACAAATTATTCCAGAGTTTTTAGGGTTGAAAATTATATCAAAATGTTGGCTGCTATCCTTATAAACCTGTGCTATGCTCACTAAAGTCCCAATCTCTCTGTATGCTGGCAAATAAAGTAGCCAGGAAGTTTATTTACCAAGTCTATTGCAATTAAGGAATATTTGATGGTTGGATAAAGGATGAAGTGATCTTCCTGTTCACTGGTTCATCAGGGGTGCAATGGGGCAATTCCTGAAACTGCTTACATTTCATAAAAGCAAATTTTATTGCCAAAAATTATTTATCCAAACTATCATGATCCTTTTCATGGGGGATAATTCAACAAACAAAAAAGCACAATAAGGGTATGAATCTGAGACTAATCTCATTGGGTCAAGACAGCACCCATGCCACAATTAGAATTTCCTGCTGTTTTACAAAGTGAATTGGATCTCAATGAAGTAAGATAGGACAGAATAGAAAATCACTTTGAGTTGTTTGGAGCTAACTTGGAAAGCTGAAAGCCATTTTTAAATATCTGTCATTAAGGTCACAAAACAGTAGTAAACCCTTTGAAAAATGTTTTACCCTTTGTAGACCAATATGCATGTCTTTTGGTAGATTTACAAGACTTGAAACAAAATAATACACTCTCAATACGTCAGTGGTTCTTACATGAATTTACATTTTTTCAAACTTTATCTTAGAGATGTAGGAAGCTCAAATACTTAAGATAAATTTCCCTTTTGTGGAAAAGTATAAAAACATCCCAAAGATGAATAACCACAATATAGTTAAGAAAAGCCACAACCACCTCATACGAAACTGCTAGAAACTTACAGAAACATTACACATAAATAGAAAGATTCTGCATATGAGCCATAAACATCCACTTTTCAATTCATTTCTGTAGCATTTCTGAGCCAGATTGAAATGTTGTAAAAATCTAGGTCAAAAAAAAGACACTCACGAGCCTTTTACCAGCCTTTCAATGGGAGCAAGTATGTTTGCTATTTGTATATGATGAGAGGTTCAGAAATATTTTTAAGAACTCAGTGCTCCAAGTTCTTTGTGTAAGACATGAATGCCCTGATGGACAAATGAATTCACTTAATAGGTCTTCTTGGAAACTTGCTCACTGGCCTCTAACTTCAGCCTAAGCAGTAAATGTTTTTTCAGATGGGATTTGACACAGGTTCAAACTTTATGCACAAATGTATTATCAGTATTGCGGAGGGCTTATGCCCTTATTTCCCTGCCAAATAAAACACTGATGCCTGCCTCCTACTATTAGACATTCTGATTTAATTGTTACGGGGTGTGACCTGGCATTTGGACTTTTTAAAGCTCTCCAGGTGATTCTAATAGTCAGGAAAGACTGGGAACCACTCTGCTAGACCGATTGGTTTCCAATTCCTTATGACTCAGTGATTCTTCTGGTTAAAATGCCACACTCCTAGTCTTGGTTCAATAGTCCAAACTCACCAATACAGCATCTGTGTTCCTTCAAGTCAGACTATTTATAATCACTCTAACCTCACATCTTACTTCTCTCCTTCTAACTTACTTCTTAACATCCACCACACATTACGTATCTCTTATTGTTTGAGCTTCACTACGGTCCCTAAACGACATAAGGAAGGCAAAGATTAGTTTAGTTCCTAGTATCTTGGGATATTCTATTTGTCTTCTGAAAGTCTATTGATAACAAACCCATGTCTGAGTAGTAAATTTTATCAAAGATTTCATAGTTGAGCATAATACTTATAATATGATTCCTTCTTGTCTATTGAATATCCCTAACACTATAACAATCTATATTCCACAATGAGCAATATCATTGTGAAGAAAGGCACAATGGGAAGCTTTTTTCTTTCTTTTAGGTGGGGCACCTTGCAAGACCTGGTGTCAGCTTTGGGAGTTCTTTACACTTTATAATATAAAGCTTACTGATTAAGTTGTAAATTTCCACATGGCCCCAGTTACCCTTGACAGCCAGGTGCCTATACTCTAATTTAAGTCCAGATGTGTCCTCACTCTATGTTCTAGCATCTTATACCACAAATCCTTGCTTGCATAAACTATATATAGTAGATAAGAAGAGAGGATCCTCTCCCCTAAGAAATCAGAATGATCTGGGCTCCAAACAAACTTCCTCAGTGTCTGTGAGAAAAAAAAAAAAAAATGCATGAATGTGGAGTTATTTTGCATCATAACAGCTCCTGATCAGGAGAACAAAATGAAATTCTAGAGCTCCTAGCCCTTGGGGAAAGTTCTTTATCCTTTATAATTCTAGTCAGGACACAAAGAGAAAAACTAGGTAGATGTAAAAGTCTTCGTCATCTAGATTCATCCAGCTGCAATAGGGACTTAAATATTTTCAGGTGTTCAGTATTCCTCATTCACTTTTATACACTTACTCTTTTACAGTATCCTCTTACTGCTCAAAACACACTGCGCAGATTCCCTCACCCAACCCAACCCCACTTCTCTTCCTGGCTATCTTCTCAGTGACCTCCAGGGTTAAGCTCAGTTACTGCCTGTCCTGGGAGGACTGGTGTGTCTTGGATGCATGCGTGTCCTGAGCATTCTGTCAGGGTATCTAGCTCAGTCTCCCTTACACTGCATGGAAGGTTTTGGTTCACTCGTCTGTCTTCTACAACAGATTGTGAAATATTTCAGAGCAGGGATCCTGTGCTATTTGTGTTTGCAACAATGATGGAGTCAGTGTGATTTGTACTCAATATATGTTTAAGGTTTAACGATCGATTGGATGGATGAATAAATGGGTCTTTCACATTAAACTCTCTGGGGCAGTTTTCTCATTTTTAGATGGTACTTGCTTATCGCAAAGTTGATTTGAATATTAAGAAATATTATATATATAATATCTGGAAATAGTAAGCTCTTGGTAAAAGTTTATTCTTTTTCCCTTTTCTCTTTATTGTTTAACAATTGTCTTTATGTGAGTAATGTAAATTATAGAGTAACAAAGCAAAAAAAAAGGAAAGTTAATATCACTTCCTGAATAAAGCATGAATAAAGATGTAATACTTGTTTCATAATTTTAAAATATACAGATTTCATATTAGAATACTATGCTCCCCATTTATGAAAAAAAATATTGAAGATAGGAGGAATGATTATCATAATAGTATGCAGAACGTCAGTTCTAAAGTCTTTTAGGAGTGAAGTGTGATAGTTAGGATCATAACCATAGACAGAGACAAAAAGACTTGCTCTCAAATCTTAGCTACTTAGTAGGCAGCATCTATCCTTGAATGTGTAACTTAACCCCGCTCAACTTCGAATTTCTTACCTTCAAAATGGGGACAATTCCTAAGTACCTAATGTTGCAAGAACTAAATAAGATTATATAAAGTGGATAGTAAGTACTCAACAAATAAAATTTTGTGTTTTTTTGTTTTGTTTTTTGAGATGGAGTCTCACTCTGTCACCCAGGCTGGAGAGCAGTGGTGTGATCTCTGCTCACTGCAACCTCCGCCTCCTGAGCTCAAGCGATTCTCCTACCTCAGCCTCCCGAGTAGCTGGGATTACAGGTACCCGCCACCATGCCTAGCTAATTTTTGTATTTTTAGTAGAGACGGGGTTTCACCATGTTGGCCAGGCTGGTCTCGAACTCCTGACCCCTGGTGATCTGCCCACTTTGGCCTCCCAAAGCGCTGGAATTACAGGTGTGAGCCACCATGCCGGACCTGAAGTTGTTATTAATAACAGTAGCAACAATATGTCTTTAAAAAATAGCCTATGGGACTGGCATACGTATCTAATATTCTGTCTAGCCTCTGGCCCTTCTCCTCTTTCTTATTTTCCTGGGATACATATGTCTCCTTCATTTGAGAAATGTCTATCCACATCCTAAGGTCCTGCAGGAGTGAGGGGATACTAACTTTCTTACACTTTCTCTTCTAGCACAGGTTACCCAAACATTGAGCCAAACACAGTCCTTGCACAGAATATCACAAATTGGCCCTAAAGAAAGAGTGGGTTTATCACTGTGGTGAAATGGAAGACATACACCTGAGAGTTATTGTACTCATAGATCCAGTACCTTAGAGGGAAGCCATGTGAGAGAATTGAACCAGCATGCAAAAGCAACAGAGAGCAGGGTTGGGAAAAATTCTAAGGGGTTCATGTCTCTGATTCTAGTTTTCCCTGGGATGTATCCCTGCCCTTCATATGAGAAAATATATCCCCTTTTTAAATAAGCTTGTTAGATTTGGGGTTCTGTCACATGTAACTGAGATAACTGATTAGCCCGAGGACAAACACAAGGAAACCTCAAGGTGCTCAAGCTTGAGAGTGACCAAAATCTCTTTTGAACTTAGATGCAAATATTCTTAAGCAAACAGGAACAAATGGAACCTAATAATATAAAAATGATAATATGTTACAAGTAACTGGAGTCTGTCTCAGGAATGTGAGATTTTGTTAACATTTTAAAAAATCAACCCATGCAATCTGCTATACTAACAAGATAAAAAAATAAATTGATCTCAATAAATACAAAAAGACCTTTTGATAGACAGCATCGATTTCTAACTAAACAACAAAAAACTCTCAGAAAACTAAGACTAGAATAAATCTTCTTCAACTTGAAAATGAGTATCTACAGAAATTATACAACAAACCTAATAGTAATGAAATGCTGAAGACATTCTTCCTAAGGTCAGAAAAAAAACAGGTCCTCTTTTACCATTTCTATGCAACTGTGCTAAAGGTCTAATTGGGCAAGTGAGTCAAGATATAGAAATAAAAATCATTCCTTACTGAAAGGTACAAAAGAAAATTGTCTTTATTTGCAGATGACATGATTTTCTACATTAAAAAACACCTTGTGGAATCAACAAAAAAAAAGCTATTATAACTTACAAGTTATTATATTAAAAGTTGGAGGAACAAGGTAAGAACTAAAAAAACTCAGCAATAACAAAGGACATGAACAGACGTTTTTCAAAAGAAGGCATTAAAACAGATAACAGGCATATGAAGAAAATGCTCAACATCACTACTTATTAGAGAAATACAAATTAAAACAGATACCATCTTACTCTAGTAAGAATGGCTCATTAAAAGGTCAAAAAACATGTTGATGAGGATGTAGAGAAAAGAGAACGTTTACACACAATTGGTGGGGATGTATGTTAGTACAACTTCTATGGAATACAGTATGGAGATTTCTCAAATAACTAAAAATAGAACTACCATTTGATCCAGCAATCTCACTCCTGGGTATATACCCAAAGGAAAAGAAGCTATTATATTTTAAAAAAATTACCTGAACTTGTGTATTTATTACAGCAGTATTCACAATAGCAAAAATATGGACTCAATCTAAGTGTCCTTCAAGAGAAGACTGGATAAAGAAAATGTAGTATATATAGACAATGGAATACTATTCAGCCATAAAAAGTATGAAATTATGTCTTTTGCAGCAACATGGATGGAATTGGAGGCCATTATCTTAAGCCTAACAAGTCAGATACAAAAAGACAAATAATGCATATTCTGACTTATAAGTGGGAACTAAATAATTGTACACATAGACATAGAGCCTAGAATGATAGACAATGGAGACACAAAAAGTTAGGAGAGTGGGAGGGGAGGAAATGATAAAGTACTTAATGGATACATCATAAATTATTCAGATGATAGTTACACTAATAGCCCTAATTTCACCACTGTAAATTACAAAATTACACTTGTATCCCCATAAATTTATACACATGAAAAAGTCAATTCTTTTCTAATATGCCAGCAATGAAAAATTTGAAATTTAAAATACAACTCCATTTATGTTAGCACAAAAACAAAAACTCCACTTAGATGTAAATCTAACAAAATATGTATAAGACCTACATGAGAAAAACCACCAATCTTTGGAGAAGGAAATCAAAGATAATTAAGTAAATGGAGAGATATTTCATGTTCATATATAGGAAGACTCAATATTGTCAAGGTGTTAGTTTTTCCTGACTTTGTAGATTCATGGCAACCCCTATCTAAAATTTCAACAAGTTATTTTGTTTATATCGACAAACATTCTAAAGTTTATATGGAGACCCAAAAGACCAAGAATAGCCAATACACATATTTAAGGAGAAGAACAAAGTCAAAAGCTGAAACTACATGAATTCAAGATTAACTGCAAAGCTACAAAAATCAAACAGTGTGGTGTTAGCAAAAGAATAGACAAATAGATCAATGGGACAGAATAGAGAGCCCAGAAATAGATCCACACAAATATAATCAACTGTTCTTTGACAAAAGAGCAAAGGCAATGTAATGGAGTAAAGGTAGTCTTTACAACAAAAGGTGCTGGAACAAATGAACATCCACATGCTAAAATATGAATCTAGACACAGACCTTAGACCTTTCACAAAAATTAACTCAAAATGGATTTTGAAACTGAAAGTAAAATGCAAGATTTTAACACTCCTAAAAGATAATTTAGAAGAAAATCTAGACGAAACTTGGGTTTGGCAATGATTTTTCTTAAATTTAACACTAAAAGCACAATTCATGAAAGACAAAATTGGTAAGTTGTACTTCATAAACATTATAACCTACTCTGTGAAGGACACTATCAAGAGAATGGAAATACAAGCCACAGACCGGGAGAAAATATTTGCAAAACACATCTAATAATGGTATATACAAAACATACAAAAAGTCTTAAAACCCAATAATAACTAATTAAAAAAGCCAATTTGAAAATGGGCAAAAGATCTAAACAGATACCCCTCCAAAGAAAATATACAGATGGCAAATAAGCATATGAAAAAATGTTTTTGGTTGCTTCCAAATTTTTGCAATTATACATAGTGCTAGAACTTGGAAGTAACCAAGATGGCCTTCATTAGGTGAATGTATAAACAAACTCTAGCACATCCAGACAATGGAATATTAAAATCAGTGATAAAATTAAAAGGAGTGAAGGAGTGATCAGCCATGAAAAGTCATGGAGGAATCTTAAATACGTACTACTAAGTGAAAGAAGTCAATCTGAAAATTATACGTACTGTATAATTCCAACTTTATGACATTCTAGAAAAGGCAAAACTGTGGAGACAGTAAAAAAGGTCATTGGTTTCCAGTGGCTGAGAGGAGGTAGTAAAGGATGAATAGGCAAAGTGCAGGAGATTTGTAGGAAGTGAAATGATTCTGTTGGATACTATAACGGTGAATTCATGACATCATGGATTTGTGAAAACCCATAGAACTGTAGAAGACAAGAATACACCCTAATGTAAACTATGGACTTTAGTATCTGATAATGTAACAATATTGGTTCTTTAATGGTAACAAATTTGCCACACTAATGCAAGGTGTTAATAACAGAAAACTGTGTGTAAAGGGTGGTGATGAGAAGAATATGGGGAAATTCTCGGTACTTTCTGCTAAATTTTTCTTTAAACCTAAAACTGCATTTAAATAAAAAAGTTTATTAAGTAAGAAAAAGAAGCCAAGACATTGTTAATTCATTTTCAGGCCAAAGCAGAGTAATAGGAACCAGGTTTATCTTCCTACCTGAAATAACTAAAAAACTGGAAAATTAAATAAAACATCAGGGTTCAAGACATTGGACAATGGGCAATAAAGGAGAGTGACGCGAGAGATGGAGAAAAGGGTAAGATGCGTTCTAGAATAGCAAAAGGGTGTTGCCTACAGAGAGCTCTCACACCATGGCGCAAAGAGAGAGAATACACATAGAACCTGGTGATATTCCTGAGTTGAGGGGATGAAGTTGGTTTCTGGGGAGGGCAAGGGAGCTAGAGTTCTCCAAAGAGAAATACAATGAAACAATCCCCGGAGATTACACAGACCAAGAATAGTTCTGTTCACAACAGAAATATTAGAAAAATAAAATAATTCATGGTACATCAAAAAGAATACTCGGAAGGGTTTTGCCTCAGGAGAGCAGAAATCCAGCCCTAGACAAACACTACTCTGATATTGCCTAACAAAGCTTAAAAGCAAGCACAAAAGTAACAACCTGTTTTAAAGAACTTTACTACAAGCTAGACCAGACTTGAAGAGTATTTAAAAGAGTAGGCGGGGAAAAAAAGACAGAACCCAACAATGTAAAGGCCACAATAGGCCACAATGGCACCCAATAAAAATTTACCATGAATCCAAAAAAAAAAAGCAAAAAACAAACAAACAAAAAATGACAATGAGGGGAAAATTCAACCGATCAAAAATAACCCTAGAAGAGATCATGGAATCAGTCGAAAAACTAATAAAACTGAAATAAGTGTAATCTATATGTTCAAGAAGCTAGAAAAAATATTAAGGGTTAAAAGTAGAAATGAAGAAGATATAGAAAGACCAAAACCAAGCACTCAGAGATGAAAACTGCAGTGTCTGAGATGACAAATGCATGGATGGGATAGAAAACAGACGAGTCAGGAAACTTAAAGACATAGTGATAGAAAACTCAAAATAAAACAGAGAGGGAGGAAAAAAAAAAAACACAGTTTCAGTGATCATTGGGGAAAATCTATGGGTTTAGTACACACGTAATTAGAATCCTCTAAAGAGAGGAAAGAGAGGGAGGACAGAAAAATATTTAAGGGAATAATGGCCAATTTTTTTTCCAATGTGATGAGTACTCTAAGCCTTCAGACCAGAAAAGTGCCATAAACTTTCAGAATCACAATAAGAAAAGGAGAAAAATAAACCAAGATACAGTATAACCAATTACTTAACAATTGGTGATAAAGAGAAAAATCCTATAGACATTTAAAAAAATAAAAAAGAGATAGAGTTTGGCTGGGCGTGGTGGCTCACACCTGTAATCCCAGCACTTTGGGAGACTGAGGTGGGCAGATCACCTGAGGTCGGGAGTTCAAGACCAGCTTGGCCAACATGCAGAAACCCTGTCTGTACTAAAAATACAAAAATTAGCTGGGCATGGTGGTGAGCACCTGTAATCCCAGCAACTTGGGAGGCTGAGGCAGGAGAATCGCTTGAACCCCGGGAGATGGAGGTTGCAGTAAGCCGAGACTGCGCCACTGCACTCCAGTCTGGGCAACAGAGCAAGACTTCATCTCAAAAAAAAAAAAAATTACAAATGTAAGAAGGCTTCTCATTGCAAGCCACGGCAGGCAGAATACAGTAGTGTACAGAGAAGACAAAAAAAAGAAAACCCTTTAACCTATAACTATATGACCAGAAAAAAATAGCTTTCAAGGATGAAGGCAAAATAAAAATTATTCAGACATAAAAACGGCAAAAGGATTCATCAGCAGCAGCCTTACACTATAAGGAGTAAAGGAGTTTCTGAAGGTAAAGGGAAATAATGCCATCTGCAAATATGTATCTACACAAAAACAAAGGACACTGGAAATGGTACCCACATGTGCAAATTTATTTTTTAATACTTTCTCTTAATGTTTATATAGCTTTAAAAGACATTTGATTGCTTTAAGTAAAAATAGCAACAATGAACTTTTCAGTTTTAACAGGTAGACTGTTAAACAATTAGACTTTATGACAATAGGACAAAGCAGAAAATTGAGGTATTCTATTATAAAGTTTATACACTATACGTGAAGTGGCATAATTATCACACAAAAGTAGACTTTGACAATTTGAAGACGTATACTATAGACAATAAAGTAGCTAATAACATAACAAAGATATTTAGTTTACAAGACACTAATGGAGATAAAATGAAATTATTAAAAATTTACTGATGCCAAAAGAGGCAGGAAATGAAAGCAAACGTAATAAAGAACAGATGACACAAACAGAAAACAAAAAGAAAGACATTAGATTTGAAATCATCATGTTAATATTCATGTTAAACGTCAACAATCTAAATACATGGATAGAAAAGTAGATGTTGTCAGATTACATTGAAATCAATAAACTATGTAAACACATGAATGACGTGCTGCCTAGAAGAGTTAAACATTAAGTATATAGACATAAATACGGTAAAAGTCATAGAATGGAAAAGGATATATTGTGCTAACAATAACAAAAGAAAGCCTGAATGACAATATTAACATCAGACAAGCGCATTTTTAAAAAATTATTAAAAGGGATAAAGAATGCCATTTCATAATTACAAAAAATGAATCAATACATCGAGAGAAGATAATACTTGCAAATATTTATGCACCTAATAACAGATTTTCAAAATAAATTAGGTAAAATCTGATAAAACTGCAAAGAGAAATAGAGAAATCTACAATTACAGCTGGAGATTTCAACAGCACCTTCTCAAAAATAGAATACAAATCAGGAAGGACATAAAGAACAATACTATTAACCAACTTGACCTAAGTGAGGTGTATAGCACACTCAACAGAAGCGGAATATGCAATCTTTCCAATTACACACAGGACATTTAATAAAACGAACCATTTTCTGGACCACAAACAAGACTCACTGATATTTTAAAAAATTACATTGTACAAATTATGTTCTCTGACCCCAGTGGAATTTAATTAGAAATCAATAACAGAGATATCTAAACAATCCCAGATATTTGGAAAATGTTTTAAACTTACAGATTTTTTAAAAGTAAATAAATAAAAGTTGAAACTCAACATACGCAGACAGTTGGGACACAGTTAAAGCAGTATTTAAATAGTAATATAAAGTACTAAAGGCCTATGTTAGAAAAGAAGAAATACTTCAAATCAATGATCTCAGTTTCTACCTTAAGAAACTAAAAAAGCAAAGTAATTCCAAAGAAATTATAAGAAATAGCAAAGATCAGAGCAGACAACAACAAAAAAAGAAAACAGAAAATTAATTTTAAAAATTAATGAAACCAAAGGCATTATTTTGAGATCAATACGACAAACTGTGATCAATAAAAAAAGAGAGAAGATACTAATTACCAATTAAAAAACGAGAGAGATGATGTTATCACAGAGTCTATATATAGGCAAAGCATTAAAATGAACATATTTCATAATTGTATGCCAATAATTGACAATTTAGATGAAATGATTCCTTGAAAGATAAACACTACTGGCCAGGTGTGGTGGCTCATGCCTGTAATCCTAGCACTATGGGAGGCCAAGGTGGGTGTATCACTTGAGGTCAGGAGTTCGAGATCAGCCTGGGTAACACCATAAAGCCCCATCTCCACTAAAACTACCAAAATCAGCTGGGCGTAGTGGCACACAACTGTAGTCCCAGCTACTCGGGAGGCCGAGGCACGAGAATCACTATCGGGAGGGGGAGGTTGCAGTGAGCCAAGATCGGGCCACTGCACTCGGCACTCCAGCCTGAGCAACAGAATGAGACTCCTCCCAAAAAGAAAAAAAAGAAGAGAAGAGAAGAGAAAAAAACACTACCAAAGTGCACTCAAGAAGATTTACATAACCTAAATGATGCCTTGGCTATTAAAAAAAATTATTTGGCTCTTTTATAAAAATATTATTTGTAGAAAAGTGGCAGATTTTGTGGATAAAAGGTAGTCTTTTAAATAAATGCTGCTGGAAAAACTGAATATTAATATGCCAAAAATGAACTTTGATGTTTATACCTTGTGGAAAAAAAAAATCAGTAATGGTTCATACACCTAAATAAACCAAAAACCATAGAAAATCTTTTTGACCTTGAGTTAGGCAAAACTTTCTTAGATACAACACCAAAAGCATAAACCATAAAAGAAAAAGTTGATAAACAAGACTTCATTAATTTAATAATTTCTGTTCTTCAAGAGGCATCGTGAAATATAGTAAAAGACAAAACACAGATGGAGAAAATATTTGCAAATCACGTAACTGACCAAACCATTCTCTCCCTAGATATTTTCCTAACTAAAGGATATATCTGTACTAAGCTCACATCTGAGTGTTCGTAGCAGCTTTATTTATAATAGTCAAAAAGTTGAAACAATCTTAACAACTATGAACAGGTGAATGGATAAACAAATTGCAGTAAACCCATGCAATAAAACGCCACTCGGCAATAACAACTATAAACTATTCATACACTATGCACTGTAATTTGGATGAATCTTGAAATAGTCATGCTGATTGAAAGAAGCCAGACCTCTTTCCCCAAAAAGTATAATCCCATTAATATAAAATTCTTAAAAGGGTAAACTAGTGTATAGTGACAGAAAGCAGATCAGTTACTACTTGGGGACTGGGATAGAGGGGTAGTTATTTACAAATCGGCAGGAGGTTTCTTTTGGACGGGATGGAAATGTTCCATACCTCGATTGTAGTGATGGTTTCACAGGTGTACGTGTATGTGTGTTTGAGAGAGAAAATGTATTAGTTTCTAGAAAATGTATTAGTTTCTACATGTTAAATAGGTGCAATTTATTATAGGTCCACTGTGAATCAATAAAGCTTTAAAAAACAAACAGATAATTTTCTCAGAGAAGAAAAGTGAGAACTGATAAATGTAATGGACTCACTAGAATAATTTCTGAGGGAGGTCAAAGAATAATTCAAAAAGAGAAGATCTTAAAAAGTCAATAGGTAAATAAATTAAGAAATAAATAAGTAGGTAGGACACTAATAGGTAGTATCTATTATTCAGTTAACATGCAACAGGCATTGTAATAGCCTGTACACCTAGTGGTAGCATAGCTGACGGCTGACAGCTCACAGTGGAGTCCCTCTCTGCTATTCCTTGCTATGTAAGGAAGCTGCCTACCCAAAGCTGTGGTTTCCTCCATCCATATATCCAATAACTGGTCCAGGTAATACTGCAAAGAATCACTCCCTTGCTTTATTGGAGGCACCTGAAGACATCCCAGCTCCAGGGCTCTCTGTGGAATCATCTGCCACTTCTGTTGCAGCCCAGTTCAGCCTCTCCCTCTACATAAATCTCAAATTTCTTAGAGTCCCTCAAATCTTCCTAGCTGTCGATTCCCTGAAATTTCTCCAACTAACCCCTTGTATCCAAATCCCAGAGGCTCAGAATCCATTTCTCAAGGAATCAGACTTGAGATCGTTGATTATCTGATTTAATCTACCAAGCAACTCTCTGAGACATGTGCTATTTGTATCTATGTTTTACAAGTGAAGAAAGAGTTGAAGTTAGAAAACTTACGTAACTTATCCAAGATCACTAGGACAATAGTTGGAGGAACTGATTAAAACAAACAAACAACCAAACAAAAAATGGGCCTTTATAATAGAAAAACTATACAGTCTCATGGAGGTGGTTTTATTATGAATGAATCATTAAAATCCATCCTAATGTCTTCTTGATAGCATTTTCAAGTTAGCAGATTATATAAATGCTGAAGGCATAGTTTATCTTGGTACATCAAATATCTCTAATAATAGCTCTGTAAGTAGAAGGTGAAATGAGATATAAATAATGGTATGGATGGATGAATTAACAGCTAGTTGTATCGCTGTATCCAATAAGTGTTGATTAATAGGACCACATAAAAGTAGCCCGTGTATTTTTCGAGGGCAACATATTGTTAATGACTACACAGGCCTGCCGCATATATAGCTCTGATAAATGCTTGTGGAATTTAATTGAAGCCTTAGGGAGTCCCTGATAGATTGCCATCAAACCCTATTCTTGTCTTACATGATATTTATGTCAGTGAATTGAATAGAGCCTGCAATCGTAATTATACAATCTGCTCTAACTGTTCCATTAAAACCATGCTGATAAAATACACATTAAAGGAAAATTCTAAGATACCTAATTCATTAATATTTGTAAAACATTTGATGAGCAGCCACTATGTAATAGATCCTCTCCTATGCACTGAAGCCACAAAAGTGATGGAAATGCTTTTGATTATGTGGTACAAGATGACATCCAATAGATTTCAGGTGAAGTGCTAAATTAACTTTTTAAAAAATTTAGGATAACTGGTCAAGGTGTTGGGTTGGCCTTGGGGTGATTATACATTTATGGAAAACCCAACAGTAGAATATTGCTATCAGAACTATCTGAATCAAAGTTATTCTGGATTAATAGAAACACAATGTCCAGATCACTCAAAGGTAGAATACCCAGCTCTATTCTGATCTGGGAAGACCACATCTACAGTACCGTATTCAATGTGAGCACCACGTTAAAACACCACAGCCAACATTTAAAAAATGACACATATGCTAGCAATTACCCAGACTGAAGCAACTAGAACACTCTGGCACCTGTGCTCTAGGGAAAATAAGTGAAGGAATAAAGATTAACTTTAAGAAATGAAGCCTAAGAAAAGTCATAATCCATTCACAACAGTTGCTATGTCAAAGAGAGGGTAGGCTTGCCCTTTGACGCTTCAGCAAAAAAAGGGGTAAAAAAATCACAAGGGAGCACATTCTGGTTTTACCTAAGAAAGAACTTTGTAACACCTATACCAATGTTAAAAGATGAGTCTTGGCCGGGCGCGGTGGCTCAAGCCTGTAATCCCAGCACTTTGGGAGGCCGAGACGGGCGGATCACGAGGTCAGGAGATCGAGACCATCCTGGCGAACACGGTGAAACCCCCTCTCTACTAAAAATACAAAAACCTAGCCGGGCGCGGTGGCGGGCGCCTGTAGCCCCAGCTACTCGGGAGGCTGAGGCAGGAGAATGGCGGAACCCGGGAGGCTGAGCTTGCAGTGAGCCGAGATCCGCCATTGCACTCCAGCCTGGGCGGCAGAGCTGCAGACTCTGTCTCAAAAAAAAAAAAAAAAAAAAAAAAAAAAAAAAGATGAGTCTCTCAAGACAGGGTGAGTTTTCTCTTCCATGAGATGTGTGTGTGTGTGTGTGTGTGTGTGTGTGTGTGTGTGTGTGTGTGTGTATATTTATATTTTAGACGGAGTCTCGCTCTGTCACTCAGGCTGGAGTGCAGTGGTGCAATCTTGGCTCACTGCAACCTCTGCCTTCCGGGTTAACGCCAATCTCCTGCCTCAACCTCCCTAGTAGCTGGGACTACAGGTGCCCACCACTACGCCCGGCTAATTCTTTGTACTTTCAGTAGAGACGGGGTTTCACCATGTTAGCCAGGATGGTCTCAATCTCCTGACCTCGTGATCCGTCTGCCTCGGCCTCCCAAAGTGCTGGGATTACAGGCGTGAGCCACCACACCTAGCCCACAAAGTATATTTTTGAAAGAAGCTGCATAATGTTTGTGGAGCTCAATAATAATAATGTTTTTTTCCTACTTCAAAAAAACAGAAACCTTTGGCTTGAGAATAAGCCATTTCATAAAATAGAATGTCATGATGGTTTTTTAAACAGAGTTGATATATCTTGAAATAATGCACATATTTTATTTCTTATAATGATACACTTGTTCCCCAGAATGTATTCAGATAAACATAATGAGAAAATAGAATTCGAAGTGCAACGATCTTTGTGGAGTAGGGTCCAACAAATTGATCTGATACCTTATTCTATTTATTTGAAAACCTCAGGTTATTAGCAATACCATAATGATAATTCCCTACAGTATATGTTAGTCCTTGTCTCATGATATCACTATGCCACATAGTGTACAGCATCATTTCAAATCTTAGAGGAATGTCTACATACCTTGAATTAAGGGAATATAGATCTACTACAGGCACTATTTTTGGTGTAAAGTTAATGAATTAAAATAGAAAGAGCAAAATATATAAATATATTACTGTGTGTAACACAAACATGGTTTGTGCTTTTCTTCTTCTTTGGCCAAAAGATAAAATAAGACAAAAAATACTTTATAATTTCTAATGTTTCCCAGCCAGATAATTATCAATGGTTATGAACATTGGGCATATTATTGAAACTATATACATATTTTTGCATTATCTGTTCCCTAAAGAGACTTAACATCCTTTCTTTTCACTAACATCCAAAGCAGAACCTTTTATTGTTCTAAATAACAACGAAACAAAAATGGTGAAAACCATTCATGTGAAGAAGGCAGAGTCCTGACTAGTGTATAGAACCACGATCCCTGTCCGGAAATCATTTTTAAAAAATAAAATGACAGTGATTTTTATAAAGTTAATGTTTCTATTTATTTATTTGTACACCATTAGTGGTTCTAAGTACAATTTTTTTACATTGATATATTGGATAGTGGTGAAGTCTGGCCTTTTAGTGTAGCCATCACCCAAATTGCGTACACCATACCCATTAAGTAATTTCTCTTCCCTCACTCCTCCCAACCCTTCCACACTACTGAGTCTCCAGTGTCCATTATTTTATACTCTACGTCCATGTGTACACATTATTTAGCTACCACTTACAAGAACATGCAGTACTTGATCTTGTGTTTCTGAGTATTTCACTTAGGACAATGTCTCCAGTTTCATCCATGTTGCTGAAAAAGACATAATTTCATTCTTTTTATGGCTGAGTAGTATTCCCTGGTATATATGTACCACATTTTATCTAATCATCTATTGATGGACACTGAGGTTGATTCCATATCTTTGACATTGTGAATAGTGCTGTAGTAAATAAACATGCAGGTCAAGGTATCTTTTTGATATAATGATTTTTTTTCCTTTGGGTATATACCCAGTAGGGGGATTGTTGGATCTAATGGTAGTTCTACTTTACTCTTTGAGAAATTGCCATATTATTTTCCATAGAGATTATACCAATTTACATTCCTACCAACAGTATGCAAGATTTCCCTTTTCTCAACATCATCAACAATGCCTGTTTTTTTTTTGTTTTGTTTTCTTTTGTTTTTTTGTGATTTTTTTTTTGTCTTTTTAATGCCAGATATTCTGACTGGTATAAGATGGTATCTCATTGTGGTTTTAATTTGCCTTTCTGATGACTGGCTGCATTGAACATTTTTTCATATGCTTATTGTCCATTTTAACACCTTCTTTTGAAAAAAGTCTGCTTGTGTCCTTTGCCTACTTTTTAATAAGGTTATTTGTTTCTTCATGTTGAGTCATTTGAGTTCCTTGTAGAGTCTGGATATTATTCCTTTGTCAGATGTATAGTTTGCAAATATTTTTTCCTATTCTGCAGGCTATGTGTTCACGCTGTTGAGATATATGTGTGTGTGTGTATATAAATATATATATATGCACATACACACATACACATACACACACACACACACACATACAGCTTTTTAGTTTAATTAAGTCCCATTTGTCCATTTTTCGGTTTTGTTGCATTTGCTTCTTAGGTCCCATGGTGATTAGTAAGGTCAAACAACAGACATTTTTCTAAGAATAGATATTAACCGTAAAATACATCTATTCTCAATTTGTAAAGAAACCAATGATTCATTATATGCAACTATCAAGTCTTCAAACATTGATCTTTTAACAGGAATCAAACCATGTGTTATAATTCTAGGACAAGAAGTTAATTAAAGAACAGAAAGTTGGCCGGGCGCGGTGGCTCAAGCCTGTAATCCCAGCACTTTGGGAGGCCGAGGCGGGTGGATCACGAGGTCAGGAGATCGAGACCATCCTGGCTAACATGGTGAAACCCCGTCTCTACTAAAAATACAAAAAAACTAGCCGGGCGTGGTGGCGGGCGCCTGTAGTCCCAGCTACTTGGAGGCTGAGGCGGGAGAATGGCGTGAACCCGGGAGGTGGAGCTTGCAGTGAGCCGAGATCGCGCCACTGCACTCCAGCCTGGGCAACAGAGCGAGACTCCGTCTCAAAAAAAAAAAAAAAAAAAAAAGAACAGAAAGTTGTGATTTCCACTGTGGAATATCATGTTTGAAAAGGAAGATATGGAGAAATAAAACCATCATTTCACAAGTTAAATCTAAGGAAAACAAAATGAACCAACCAATGGAGGATGATTTGCAGGAAGAATTTTGATGAAACTGCACAATACCAGGAGGTGGAGGCTGCAGTGAGTGGAGATCACAGCATTGCACTCCAGCCTGGGCAACAGAGTGAGACTCCATATCAAAAAAAGAAAGAAAGAAAACAAAAGGAAACTGTACAGTATCTTTTAGCAATGAGCAAATTTTAAATCACTATCAACGTCCTGATGAAAATATAAATGAACCCCTTATATGTGCAAGCATTATACTAAGTACAAGGATAAAAAGAGATTTAAAAAATGCTCTCTGTTGCTACTTAGCTTAAAGTTTAGCAATCAGGGATAGGAGATCGACTTCACCATGCGTGCTACAGTTAATTTGTGATGGCTTTCTGGAGTGTTGCACAGTAAAACAATCTGATCTAATACCAAAGCTTTACAGAAAAGGAGACCATTTTTTATTTATTGAAGTTTGCCATTGCCATGGGAGACAGCAGTGAACTGCATGGATAGGCAGCATGCATAATGGTTAAAAGTGCAGACTCTCGAGCCAGGGAGACTAGCTTAAGAAAAAATAAGCATAGGCTGGGGGTGGTGGCTCACACCTGTAATCCTAGCACTTTGGGAGGCTGAGGCGGGTGGATCACGAGGTCAGAAGATCAAGACCATACTGAACAACATGGTGAAACCCCATCTCTACTAAAAATGCAAAAATTAGCCAGACATGGCAGTGCACGCCCGCAGTCCCAGCTACTCAGGAGGCTGAGAGAGGAGAATCGCCTGAGTCCGGGAGGTGGAGGCTGCAGTGAGCAAAGATCGCGCCACTGCACTCCAGTCTGGGTGACAAAGCAGGACTCTGTCAAAAAAAAAAAAAAAGAAAAAAAGAAAAAAAGAAAGAAGAAAGAAAAGAAAAGAAAGAGAAAAAGAAAAAATAAGTATACTAGCATGTACTAACAATTACAGACATGTTCACGTTTATATACAGACATGTATAGAGGGTAAGATAAGGATAAATCTACTGCAATGTGTGTGATGTACAGATAGATCACTCCGAGATAAATTAATCTGCGCCATAACACTAATGGAAGATTTCATTGAAAACATGGAAACTAAACTGGTCTAGAGGAAAGGCTAGAAACTAAATAAGTGAAGTGGAAATTACAAACAACGTGGGCTAGGCTAAGAAAGAGCAGTAGTTAGGCTACTCCAAAGCAAAGCTATACAATCTGTGGTTTTTATTTTTATAATAGACCTCTTTGGATGAAGTAGAAATTTCTTAAAAGAGCCCTGGAGAAGACAGAATGCAAGGACAAGGACTGTGGACAGTTTTTTATGCTTCGACTTTATTTTGTACTTTAGGGAATAACAGATATTTCTTGAACACAGAAGTGTTATATTTTAGAGGGGCTCTCAGGGGTTTATAGGAGAACTTCCAGAAGTTCAAAGAAAAAAGCAATCACCTAAATAGAATTCTTGCACATATCCTCCAAAAATTTATACAAAACAATGTTTTGCCAAAATAACAAGAACCTGAGTTTAAAAACGGGAGAAGGACAGAAAGGGACAGCCAGGACCTGGTGCTGCAGGGCTTTCAATTACTCCAGACTTCATTCAGAAACTGGCAACTTAATTGGTTACTTCTGGCAAATGAGCCACAACAGCACACATCAAATATAGTATGTGTTGCATCCATGAGGAATTATTAGCTGTTGGCTCTGAGTTGACACTAATTTCCAGGAACTCAAAACCTCACCCACTTTGGTTCACAAGAGTGAGGAATTTGGAGCTCAAATATATTTGAAGTCTTGCAAAGAGTTTGTCTTACAATGAGTCCAGTAGACCTGAGGGACCATTCTGAGCTTTTATTTTTGGAAAAGCATATTATACAACTGTCAAAATCTCTAAACTCTGTGTGTGTGTGTGCACGCGTGCGTGCACGCATGTACTGCTAGAGTAGAACTGGCCAAGAGCAAATGCCCCTCCAAGAACCCAGAATAAAACAAAACTAACATGATATGCATTTCTGGAGGAATTCCCAAGATTAAGGCCAAAAATAAAGAACTGAAAGATGCAGGCATGTTAGTTCTTATCATATCCCTGCATAACTCAACTCTGGCTAATATAGGGGCTTAATGGATCCTGGAGGGTGACAGTAGATTATCATAAACTTAATTAGAGAGGGATGCCAATCACAGCTCCCACTGCAAATATGGAATCTTTACTGGTGCAAATTATCAGAGCCCTTGCACCTGATATCTATTTAGGCGCCTATTAAGCTATTGAATGCTTTTTTCCCAATATCAATTAATAAACACAATCAGAAGAAGATGACCAATGACCTTTATCTGACAGGAGCAATAGTACTCCCTCTCTCTCTTATCTCAAGGTTATGTATATTCTCTTCATCTGTTATAATATAGGATGCAGAGACTTCTCATATTCCAGAAAACATCATGCTAGGATTTTACATGATTGCATTTATGCTAATTAGACCTGGTGACAGAGTACTCTGCTAGTAAGACACACACATGTTGGCAGGTGATAGACAATTCCCATGAAAAGACGGGGCCTACCATATCAACAAAATTGCTAAAGTTCAGTGTTCTAAAACATGTCCAAATATCCTCTGTGAAAGATAAGTAGCCATAGGAATAGGGCCAGGTATGGTGGCTCATGCCTGTAATCCCAGCACTGTGGGAGGTCAAGGCAGATGGATTACTTGAGGTCAGGAGTTTGAGACGAGCCTGGCCAATATGGTGAAAACTCGTCTCTCCTAAAAATACAAAAAGTAGCCAGGTGTGGTGGTGCACACCTGTAATCCCAGCTACCAGGGAAGCTGAGACAGGAGAATCACTTGAGCCTGGGAGGTGGAGGCTGCAGTGAGCTGAGATTGTGCCACTGCACTAGAAGCTTGGTGACAGGAGTGAGACCTGGGGAAGGAAGGGAAGAAAGGGAAGGAAGGAAGGGAAGGAAGGAAGGGAAGGAAGGAAGGAAGGGAAGGGAAGGGAGGGAGGGGGGAGGGAGGGAGGGAGGGGAGGGAGGGAGGGAGGGAGGGGAGGGAGGGAGGGAGGGGAGGGGAGGGAGGGGAATAAATAAAAAGGAATGGAATAAAGGAATGGAATATTTAATAAATGGAGAGTAGGGGTTCTCACTTGTCATTCAGAATGGTGGTATAATTCATAACTCACTGTATCTTCCAACTCCTGGGCTCAAACGATCTTCCACCTCAGCATCCTGAGAATCTAGGACTACAGACATGCATCACTGCACTAAGCTTTTTAAATGTTTTTTAGAGATGGGATCTTGCTGTGGTTTCCAGGCTAGTCTTGAACTCCTGAACTCAAGTGATCCTCCTGTCTCAACCTGTCAGAGTGTTGGAACTACAGGCACCACTCCGTGTCCCAGACAGTAAATATTTTATACTTGTGCACCATAGTATCTCTTTTGCAAGTATTCAACTATGCCACTGTAGCATGAAACAGCCATGGACAAGTAATGAATGGTGTGTCTCTATTCCACTGAAACTTTGAGAGGGAGTAGACCATATTTGACCTAAGAGTGATAGTTTGTTGAATCTGTCTTTATGGTGTGCCAGAAATTTTCAGTATCCAAGCTTGTTGATTGTAGAATCTGTGTTTAAATTAACTAGTTCCTCCCATTGGGAGAAACAGAAGCCAACCAAAAGAGAACTGTCTCCCTAGTCTCACCTAATGGGGAGCATTATAAAATGTAGAGACCACACTTAAATACTTAATATTGTGTAACTATGGAGTATTAAATCTCAAGATTCTTAATGTACAACATTCTTACAGAATAAGAGCATGCATACACATATAAAGAGACAATACTGTACTATCCAACATTGAGGAATACACTTCCAACACATTTACTCAAAATTTCAGTGCTTTCTGCTTTACAGCAAGGTGGACCTTTTAAAAAGGAACTTTACTTCCTGAGATGACACTATAAAATATGCTATGACTTTGCAAAAGCAATAATAATTTCTCTTCAATTTTATGAATAAAAACAGGCAATTTCTATAATCCTTCACGCCCTCACTACCCTCCAAATAAAATTGCTCTCATATTCACTGTTAGTAACTTAACAATTACATTCAATGAGTATTTAGTTGATTGTGTTTCCTTTGTTATCTTGCTTATCAGTGTTGTCCATCTTAAACTACAAGTACAGATCATAGCTGAAACTTACATGTCTTTATATCACATTGACTACAACTGATATTTAGAATAATGCTCAGAAAGATTATCAACACAGATTAGGTGATCGGGATTTTCTGTGGCAGGGACCTCTCAACACGACAAAAGGGGAAGATAGGTCATTATTCAACCTCTAGACAGACGTTACAATACTTCAATCATTCCCAGACAGGTAAGAAATCCCTTTCCCCATTTCTGCTGGGGATATTGTGACTTTCTTATTACTTCTTCTTTAAAGGCAGTAATTTTTCTTATGCACTCCGTGTCATCATTACTGTCTGAGTAGTGATTTCTTTAGCTAGTTTAATCACTCATTGGTTATATTTCTTTAGTCTAACAGAGAAATAACTCCAATCCAATGCAGAAATAAAAACTTGTTTACTTTTATTTGGGTTAAAACAATATATGTTTTTGTCTAATTCTGGTTGTTTGAAAGAAACAACTGGGAAAGAGGTCCTATGAGATTAGGGTTTGTGCTAAATAAGAGAATAATGAACAAGAATTCTACTTCCTGTTAACGCGTCATATTCAATTCCCTTTATACATATGAGACTCACAATGTGTTACTCATACTGATCTACTCCATGTAATGCTAAAGAACCCTTGCTATTATAAATTATTTTGTTTTTGATTTAATGATTTTTTTTCCAACCACGTATTGAGAGTCAGGAATCTTTTGTCCCTGCTCCTTTTATTTATGATTTGGGTGACTTTAGGCAAATCACTCTCCCTGCCCAGGCCTTACCTTTCCACCTATAAAAAGAAGAGATTGTTGTATATGTTAATGTTATGATACTTTCTAAATTCATGAAGTCCCTTCACTAATATTAAACTACTTGTTCTTTCTTGCAAAGTTTATCATGTCTGCATACAAAATGAGAAGAATTATTAAGTCGTGATTAACATAATCATTGTTTTGCCTTATTTGTTTTTCTTACTCGAAGATATTTCATTTAGATCCTTTACTGCATTCTATTTTTTTTAATAATGCAAGGATTTACTCAACAATGCTGACCGTATCATCTCCTTGCACTTCTTTCATTTCCATTATATTACACTGTACCTCTAACTATCACTATTTTTTAAGTCTCTTCTTCTGGCTCCTAATCTACTCTTCCCCTAAGTACCTGTATTTTTCTGGGTTCTGGCCTAAATTTTATTTTCTATTCCTTGCATGCGATCCTCCTGGCAGGCCTTTCACGTGGTTTGGAGTGCCGTCTGCACACTGACAACCGCAAATCTGCATCTCTGGCCCTGATCTCTGCAGAGCCGCATCCCTCCCGTAGAGGTGCTTACTTAGTGTCTCACATCAGATGTGCTATAAGACACGTAAACTACTCCATATCTGATGCTGAACTCATCACATGTTACCAAATTTCTGCTGCTTCTCTATTGTCCCTACTCTTATTAAATGTCATATCATTCATCCAACTGCTTGAGCCAGAATCCTGGAAGTCACCTTTAAATCTTCCGACTCTCAAAACCTGCATCCAGTGAATTTCTCTGGAAAATGTGTCAGTGTGATAAGTTAAACGTTAAACAGCTTTGCTTATTCTTTTCACAGTGTAACAGACTCCTGTGGACAAAACCCCATCCCAAAGAGAACATAAGGTTTGGCCCACGTGAGAACAAATTCATGAATCCATTTCATAAAGGTAGAATTTACATTTATATAGTATATTAGCCTCTGAATTTGAAATTTACTTCCAGACTAAAACTAGTGAGGTGATCTGAGTGAATGCTTGTCCTGTTCTTTGGCTACATTTTCTTTAGTCAGTTTTACAGGGAAATCAATCCAATCCAATCCAGAAGTAAAAACTTATTCACTTTTCTTTAGGTTAAACAGCATACGTTTTGGTGTAACTGGTTGTTTAGAAGAAACAAACCAGGAAGAGGTCCTATGAGATCAAGGTTTGTGCTAAATAAGAAAGTTATGAACAAAACTTCTGCTTCCTGTTAATGCATCACGTTCAATTCCCTTTGTACTTATAATGCTAATAATTTGTTACTCATACTGAGCTACTCTATGTCACGTGACTGCAAAAAATTAAAACAATTACAAATGAAGCTTTGGACTATGACACCATCTCCCTTTATCCTGTTTGAAGTTTTATTTTCCCTTCACTTTTCGTTAAGGGACCTCATCAGAAAAATATTTACAATAGTTCCTTCCCCCCAATTCAGAGTTTTGCTTACCTGCTCTCATCCAAAGTCCAGAATTATTAAATGAGGCCGGGCGCGGTGGCTCAAGCCTGTAATCCCAGCACTTTGGGAGGCCGAGACGGGCGGATCACGAGGTCAGGAGATCGAGACCATCCCGGCGAACATGGTGAAATCCCGTCTCTAGTAAAAAATACAAAAAACTAGCCGGGCGTGGTGGCGGCGCCTGTAGTCCCAGCTACTCGGGAGGCTGACGCAGGAAAATGGCGGGAACCCGGGAGGCGGAGCATGCAGTGAGCCGAGATCGCGCCACTGTGCTCCAGCCTGGGCGACACAGCGAGACTCCATCTCAAAAAAAAAAAAAAAAAAAAGAATTATTAAATGAAAAATTCCAAAGATAAACAACTCATAAGTTTTAAATTTTCTGCCATTCTGAGTAACATGGTAAAATCTCATGCCATCCTCCTCCACCTTTCATCCCTCCCATGATGTGAATCACCACTTTGCCCAGCGTGTCCACCCTGAACACCACCTGGTCATTAGGCATTTAGCAGCCATCGCAAATAGATCGACTGTTGTGGTATCACAGTGCTTGTGTTCAAATAGCCCTATTGAACGTAGTTGTTTATGAGTTTATTCACAATTATTGCTAGTCTCTTACCGTGCCTACCTTACAAAATAAATTGAATCATAGGTGTGTGTATATAGAGATCAAAACATAGTCTATATAGGGTTCAGCACTATCCTAGGTTTTAAACATGCACTGGGGGTGTTGGAGCATATCCCCTGTACATAAGGGGTGACTACTGTACGTAGGAACATAAAATAAAAAATGCTTTCAAGTATACAAATTGCAGCCACAACGAAGAGAATTTTGGATTTATTTTTATTTTTATTTCTTATGAAGTCTTACTATGTGCCAATGCTAGGTACCCTTCTAAGTACTTTATAAGTATTAATTTATTTAATCCTAAAAATAAGCATAGAAAATAGATGCTTATAAAGTCTGTAAAATGGAATATTGCCCATTTTGGATATTAAGAAATCAACTATCAGAGAAGCAAATTGCCTAACATCACAGAAGCAAGAAGTAATTGGGCTGAGATTGAAACCCAGGTGGTCTGGCTGCAGAGTACATGTACTTTATCACAATGCCAGAATCACAGAACTGTTTAACCTGACTTCAATCAGATTCAAGGTCAAACAGCACATGCTATATTTTAGGGGAAATTTTCAGGAAAACCAATATATTTTATATGAATTTTTGGATGTATAGTGAAACAGTATAAAAATCTTCACAACCCGCATGCAAATCTCCTTTCTATTAGGCACAGGAGAAATGGTTTCCCTGCTATCCAAGTATCTGTCAGAAATTAGTTCCTGGAAGATATACTTCTGTCTTAAATTTAACTTCAACAAGATCAAGGTGATATTCCAAGATGAGAAGATTATTTAGAAGTGGCCCAGGACGTAATACAACTAGACATGAAATATAGAAGAGGTTTCTGAAAAGCCTTGCAAAAAAGAGGAATTCTGTCCTAAAAAATAAAAATGTTTGGAAACACAGAACACAGAAGACATGTATTAATGATGTGCAAAGAAATCTGGTACTACATGATATGTTCATAGGCAGAACCTGGTCAGGTGGTTTTAAATGAATCTGAGGAATATTTTTATAATTATCAGTGTGTGTGAAAGACATCCACGAGAATATTATGTGAAGGCAATTGTTTTAACATATGTTCTTAATGTCAGCACATACCCCAAATCAAAAAGAATCTTAGGGATAATATTCCAATTTTGAAAATTTGAAAATTATTTCTTACTCTTAAATAGTTCTTCTAGATTTCTCTATGCCACTATACAAGAGCTAGGATCATTTTCTAAAATTTAGGCAAAGCCATCATTTAAGTAATTTGGTTAATAATATGCTGAAGGAAGAAAATTGGTAGAATGCAATCACACATACATACTTAAAATAAACAAAACTAATTATAAAATATTAACTAAAATTACTGTGATATCATTATGGTTTAGCAGTAGGTTTGTACAAACTGGAAAGGTAGAATTGCACGGCTTTTATTTACCTTATGTTTTTCTTTTAGCTAATATCTTTGCTAAATAAAGTTAGCTGAACTAGACACTTTAGATGTACTTCTTTTTGTTTGTGTTTTTTTTGTTTTGTTTTGTTTGTTTTTCTAAGAGTCTCGATTTGTTGCCCAGGCTGGAGTGCAGTGGTGCGATCTTGGCTCACTGCAACCTCAACCTCCCGGGTTCAAGCAACTGTCTTGCCTCAGACTCCAAAGTAGTTAAGATTAGAGGCATGCACCACCACGCCTGGCTAATTTTTGTATTTTTAGTAGAGACGGGAATACCATGACACTTTAGATGTATTTCATCTCTATCAAATAAATTTTAAAGAGTCAAATTAAAATCATTCAGTTCCTTACTGAGGATAGCTTGTAAAATCACCCAAACTCTCTTGCTATTTCTACTCAGAGACTCATTACCATCTCCTAAATGTCACTCTTGTAATTTCTGTAACTGCCACCAAATGGCTGGTGGCTCCTTGCTTTACACAGAAACACTCAGACAATTTATTTTTCTGTCTGTATGAGAGCTTAAGAATAGTGAGATAAGCTCACTATTGATTCAGCATTGCCTATCTTATGAAATATAATAGTACCAAGTTAATAAACTGCAAGGTTTGACTAAACTCAGGCATAAATTTAACTCAGAAATATCTCTGCAGAGAATTCTAAAATAGATACCTGATTTTAGTTAAATATTATTGACCATCAATAATTATTTAGATTATCATTAAATAAGGCTATACTCAGTAAGTTTGCTGGTAGTTTATTCATACTTCTTTTAAAGAACCAATCGCTTACACTGTGATCACTCTGAAAGCAACCTCTTAGATCACCTGATCTTACATTCTCTTAACAGTCCCTATGAGAACGCTTGGCATATAGATTTCTAATACATATATGTTTGTTCAACCCAACATTTATTAAGTGTATGGTACTGGCCTGACCCAGTTTCTAAGCATAGGACCACTGAAGTGGTTCTGTCTTCAAAAAGCTGTCTAATACAGCCTATCAATATAGTGTAATAGATCTATTTTCTGCAGGAATATGCATAAGATCCTGGGACAGTACCTAGAAAGTACATCTACCTAAGGCAGAAGAACAGGCAGCATCTTCAAGTACTTCTGTTACGGGATGAAGAAGTGAGTAGCATGAGCAAAGTTGCTGAAGTATGCCAGAAAATAACGCTCAAGGTCTTAAGCAATTTAATAACTAAAGGTTAGAGTACATGAGGGTGATAGAAGGTCAGAATAGAGTTACAGAAGAGGCATAGTAAAATACTGGAGCAGTGGATCCAGAAAAATTTTGCACAATATCGAAGAGTTTGATTTTATCAGGAAGTCTAGGAGAATTAGCTATAAGGCATTAAGTAGTGAAGTAATAGGATTGATTGGGACTTTGGAAATAACTTCTCGACAACAATGTATAGATTGAATTGAAGGAGACTGGAGGATGCTACAGAGACTCTGGAAAAAGTGGCCTAAATTATAGCCATGGCAATAGGAAAGGAAAAAGAACATTCTAAGAGATACTGTGGAAATGAACTACATGAGATCTCAAACTGGTTATGAAAACAGTGAAGGAATGGAAGAGCTAGTTTTATCTCCTAAGAGTCTGACCCAGCCAACTGCATGGATCCTGGTGCCGTTCACCAGAATAAAGGATATGAGAAGAGGAGTAAATTCAGTAGAGGGCCAGAGAATAAAAGAAACCTTGATGATATCTCAGTGTGCTGAGTTCAGTTAGGCCTTGATAACTTCTGGAAAGAAGGGACAGCATAGAATAGTGGTTAAGAGAGCAGTGTTTCCGTAAAACGGGATGATTATAATACTTCCTGTCCCCTAGGAATATTGTGAGTAGTATATGTAGGAAAGGCTCACGAGACAGGGCCTGATGTGTAAATGTTCTCTAATCATATTATTCATTGTCATTGCCTGTATCCAATTAGAGACACCCAATCAATTTAAAGTGCTTGCTAAAGCCCACTAGAGAAATATGGGCCAAAGAAAGAAATTTTGGAATAACCTCCAAGGTGGATAGTGTTTCTCAACCCTAGTTGTTCTTCAGAATCATTGGAGCATTAGAAAATGCTGTAACCTAAGCTCTTTTCCTGGTGATTCTGAATAGCCAGCAATGAGAACACAGTCCAGATGGAGGTGGAAGATGGAATCATTTACCATATGAGATCTCCCAGGAAGAGTGAGCAAAATAAGGGATCTTTACATTCAAGGTTTCTAACAAGACCAGTTCTTCCTCCAGAATCCATGGTTTTATTTATCAGGATAGGACTGTGTGTGGTCCAATGTGAACCACAACATCATGGAAAAATCTGGAGATCCTGGAGTCTATCGTTTTGCACTGTCTTTAATGAGACATGGGGCCAGGGGAATGTTTGACAAAGCCAGTGACTATTCCTGCTGTCAATCATACTGAGGCAGATTTCAAGCAGGCCTTGGGAATGCTGGAGCTGGAAAAGATTCTTCGGGGTGTGGTTCTTTCATTAAGGGTGAGCTACCCTTGGATATGTGAAAACAGGCTAAAAACTCTAGCAGCACCATTAGGCTGGTGGCTACAGTGGGATAGAGGTCCTAGTCTCAAAATGGTGCTTTGAACCCCTGGGCTCACAGGCAAATGGGGAGAATGATGAACATTTCTCAGGATATGAGAATAGCAGGGCACACTCCTAACATTTGAAGAGCATTGTTGGCTCCAGGTGAGTAAGACAACTATCCTAACAGCCTCTTTTGACCTGGACCTCCAGGGACCCACGGGTAAATGACAAATCTATACTTCTTAAGAAGTGGTGCCAAGAAGAGCTATAGAATCAAGTCTACTGTGACATGGAGCCAGCAGAGCTGAGCATAATAGCAGAAAAGAGAGACTACCTCATCTGTTCCATTCCCAAATTACAGGTTATCTATAGCAGCATCTTCTTTGGAGGTCAGAGACCTTCCTGCTATGCTATAGGAAGTGCACCATACTTGTGAATATCAACCGAAACACAGAGTGGAAAGTCATTAATTCACAAAGACCACTACTTCTTTATGTATCATTAGATAACCATGCCTTGATGTGTTGTACATAGAAGAAGCAAGGCTCAACTAAGGCACAACTAGACTAGAAATTGGTCTAAACCGAAAACCAGTATTTTTCCAATTATATTATAGGGCATATTTGTAAACAACAAATATAGTAGCCCAGTTTGGCTGACTGAAGAATAAACATAAGAAATAAACTAAAAATAATGCTGGAAAAATTTGCTTAGAAGACGAATTTATGTCCTGAGTCTCAAGGAAGAGCGAAAACTAAATCCAGTAAACAATGGAGAGACTGATATTACATAATGCCAATGATTTTTTAGCAACTCAACTATGCCCTTCTACAGATATTACATAAGCTCCTACACTGCACAGATATTGCTGTGGGCTCTAGGAATATAACAGTCACAAAAAAAGACAAAGTACTTGCCATTGTGAAGCTTAAATGCTAGAAAAAGGGTCAGACAGTAAACCAAGTTTGTAATAAACCTGGAAATGATAAATGCTACAAAGAGATAGAAAATGGAATAAGGGGAAAAGGTGATATGGAGGTGGAGGCATCCTGGTTTTTCAGGTACTGTTTCTACAGATGACTTCTCTGGTGAGGGACATTTGAATAAGATCAGAAGGCAGAAAAGGAAGAAGCTATGTGGGCATCTGAAGAGGGTGTGAGAAGAATAGCAAGTACAAAGGCCCCAGAACAGAAAGAAGCAACCAAACTCTGATTTCACAATGCTGACTGCCTTGCTATTTTTCTTACATGAAAGTCTATGTTATTTAATACAGGACTTGTTTCTGTGTTTTGTTTTGTTTTTGATAAGTATAATTGTCACAACATGGAGGTTGAGAAGAAGAAAAAAAAATCTCTCCATCCTCTTTGTCCTCTAGAAAGATTAGAGCCAAAATAACTGTTTAACAAATCTACCACCACCGTTCCCGTCTCCAAAGCCCTACTATCATTTTTTAGTATACCAATTTTCTCTTTTATTGTCTGTCGACTGAGGATATATGAGGGCAGCCCTTTATTGTTATATGAAACATTCTCTGCAATTTGGAAAGGCTGAGTTTTCCTTTTGCACTTCTAATTATGAAAGGGAACTTGGACACAGGATGTTCGCAGATACAAAGCAGCTGCGAAAGAGCACTTCTCTGATGCTTTCGATTCATTAAAAAGCATATTTTGCTCCTTTCTGAGGAATGGCTCCTTAGAATTTCCGTAACACAATGATATTCTGACCAGTTTGGTAGTATCACACATGCAAAACTTTATTTTCTCAGCATTTTGAGTAGAGGCACAAAGTTACATGACTTTCTGGATGTTTTAGAGTATACAAAACACCTCAGAGAAAATTGTTTCTTAGTTATAGCTTCTTTGAAGCTAGCAAGAGTTTCAAGTTTACTAGTGTCTTTCAAATTGGGAATATTAGAAATTTGATATTTTTTTCTTTTTGCCTCATATCATTGTGGATCTTAGTCTCTTTACTCTCTTGAAATTGCCTATATTAAAACTATCTTCTGTTCAACAGTAACACTTTATAATTTATACCTATCTGAAAAACAGAGCGGGAAGGCAATCTAGACAGCAAGTACTGTCATGATAGATTCTTTCCTGGCTCTGATGGAGTCACTTTCTAGAGGGTGTGGAAATGGCATTATCAAAAACGAAAAATACTGTCCTGAATTCAACCTTGACCCAGTTATTGAACTTGAAATAGGGCAAGCTTTAAACCGTAACAATATTGGTAATGTAAGGCAATATTATATAACATAATGTACAGGACACCAGAAAGTTCTCTGCCTAAAATGCCAACCCCTTCGCAGATGCTCCATTAGGAATGCATTCCTTTGAATTAAATGCTTCTTTATTCCCACAATTTTCTTAAAGCACCATTTTTATGGAAGGGTACAGATGTGAAACACGCAATGGAATCTTTTGATGGAGTTTAGGACACAAGAATATAAAGCTAGTAGTAGGAAGGGATACTTAAAGTGCAGGAAAATGTTGGTAAACCACACTAAATCCATTCCTTTCATGTTTATCCTAGAGGCAGCCCTACATGAAACAGCAAATGCTTAATATTCTCATTAACCATTCAACAACCTTAGCGTAACCATAGAGTATGAGGGAAGGCAATCGCCTGGGGAAGGGGCTCTTCTCCAGTAGAAATACAAACACAGAGCAAACATTCCCAGCCATTTTCATCAAATTGAATTTGAACAGAACACCCATCTGGATGGTTTCAATCTACAGGAATTTTAAGTTCATGTTTTATGTTTTCTCTGACACAAAAGAGCACTGTAATAAAAAAAAAAAAAAAAAAAAGGTGACAATTTGCCACTTATAGGCAAGTAAAAGGTAGAAAATTGCTCCAATCTGGCACAATCATGTTTGTTTGGTTTTTTTGGAAAATAATATTAGGATAGCTGCCTTTAAGGAAGCAACAATTTGAGGGTCTAGGTTTCATAGAATAAAAGGTAGTCTGTACAAAGTAAAGGTTGTACAATGCTTGCACATCACCATAAAAGTCTGTAGAGCATAAAAATATATTTCTGTGGCCTTTTTTCTTTGCTTATGCCATGAATCAGCAAAAGACAGATTATCATCATTATTATTTCTGTAGCCTTCTTCATTATCCAAATGCTTTATAGACATTGATTAGCTAACTCTTCTACGAACCCTGCCAGAAAGGTCAATATGATTAATCCGAAGGCGGAGCAAGAGAGCCGCCCTGAGGTTAAGTGATTCATCCTTCCCTCCAAGGAGATCAGTGGAGGACAAGATCTAAACTCCAGAGTTCTTCTATCTGAAGCTGTTCCTATCCTTGCTGACATAGGTAACAATGAAAGTGCTTTTTCTTCCCTGGTACAGTTGATGCAGAGAAGACTCAAGTTTGTACACTCTTATAGGTAAAGAATAAACTGTTATCCTTTGTGAGATTCTTCATTTGATTAAAATACATGCACTTTGGTAAAATTTTCAATCTGCAGCCAGAGAAGGTGTTTCAGGTTAGAGCTCTTACATCTTGATGCAACAGTTTGTTCTTTCTATAAATATTTATCAAGGTTCTACCATACCCCCAGACGCACATTCTAGGTTTCAGAAATACCAAAGTGAATTTGAGAGCCAATGTCCTGCTTTCATGGTGCTTACTCTCTAGTGGAGAGAGACAAACAATAGAAACATTAAAGAAACAAGAATAATAACAGTGATAAAAGGCCAGGAAGAGAGTTAACATAGGATGATGTAGAAACTGGTAAGCAGGTGTTTCTTTAGGTTGGGTAGTCAGGGAAAGCCTCTCTGAGAAGCTGGCATTGAAAGTGTGTGACAAGAGGAAGCCAGCCATGTGAAGAGGAGAGCCAACAGCATTCCAGGCAGAAATAAGAGCTGAACTAAAAAGTAAGCTACTAAAAGCCTGAGGTAGAAATGAGCTTGGTGTGTCGAGGGACTGGAGAGCAAGTTAGTGTGGCTGGAGGATAGTCAACAACTGGGAGAGTGGAATAATTTAAGGTCAGAAAAGTAGGCAGGACCAGAATGGGTAGGTCAGAGAAAGCAGCTTGGAGCTTATTCTAAGTGCCTTTGGTAAACCACAGGGAAATCTTAAGTGGTGATGAGACAAAATCTTACTCCTATTTGCCAAACATTACTCTGTCATTTTAGGAGAAAAGAGCTCCAGGAGAGAAGCCAGTTAACAGGCTATGGCAGTGGTTCAGGTGAGAGATGATGGTGACCTGAACTGGGCTGTAGTAGTGCAGATGGAGGTGGAGATAACTGGATAAATTTAAGATAGGAATTGACAGAAGAGTTGGCAAGACTTGCTGATAGATGTGGGAAATATGAGCAATGAAATCAAAGGCACCTATTTATTTAGATGAAGAAAGGGAAAGGAGTCATTAGGAAGTGTTTGAAACCTTAAGCCTTTCCTAATGCATTCATGGAGCTCGAGGATCCTTACCTTATCTTAATCAAGCAGCAGATAAGAAACATTTCAAGTATAATGACAAGGGTGATGTAACCTGGTTTCTGGTTCTTCACAATAGTAGGTGCTGGAGAAAGTAAACTAGGAAACTAGATCATTCCACAACTGTTTAAGAAAATCTTAAAACTAAGACTTATTTGGGCCCATTTAAAATTATTAAATATGGAATGTATTCAAGTAAATTTTGTAATGATGCATTTATTAAAATTTTTTTTATATTTCAAAGCATAGAGCTATTTTAAGACAATATAGAAGCAACCCAGTCTTCATGAAACATATTCTAGTGGGGGGAAACTGGCAACAAATAATTATCATAATTAATTAATTCTAATTGTTATAAGGGAAACAAGGGAGAAATATGAGCCATTCTAGGAGGTCATTAAGGACTTCTTTAGAAAGTGACATGTAAACTAAGGTCTGAAGGACTTAGCCATGAAGATGCTGTGACCATCACTTGGATATAAAGTCATAACTCATACACTCACACTCAACAATTTACTGACTACAGCCATAATGTCACCATCTTCAAATCCTGAAGAGAGAGCATCTCGTCAATTGATTGCCTGGTGTCAGGGCAGGTGCACACTCCTGACCCATTTGGTTGTGACTTGGGAATGAGAGTGTGCCAAAGGGAACAGGGGCCTGTATTTTCCAAGGACTAAAGGAGAAGCTGTTAAACTGGGAGAGATGTTGGGTATGACAGTTAGTTGAATTATGTTCCTAATATAATCCTTTGCTCACTTTTTCATTCCCAGAACTCAACAGAGTACCAGGCATATAGGAAGTGTTCAATGTTGAGTGATAGATTGATTGAATAAATGAACAAAGGCAATTAGATACACAGCAGAAGGCAATTTTTGTCTCCCGTTAAGTAGTAAGAAAGTCTATATACCAGATCAATTATGGTCCTCTCCCAATATACTTTTTGGAACTGTGCCTCACTTACAGACAGCCTAACAAAATTAAGTTAGAAATATTTTGATTATAATTGATACCTGATTTTTTTCATCACTGAATCCAGTGCTTCTCGCTTCACAGACTTTAAAGATCATAAGAATCACTTGGCAGCATATGTGAAAATGCAAAATCCTAGGTCTCACCCATTTCAGAAGAGCCAAAGGAGAACCCAAGAATATCCTTTTTTCTTTTCTTTTTTTTTTTTTTTTTTTGAGACAGAGTCTCACTCGATCACCAGGCTGGAGTGCAATGGCACAATCTCACTGCAATCTCCATCTCCCAGGTTCAAGCAATTCTCCTCCCTCAGCCTCCCAAGTAGCTGGGACTTCAGTTCACACCAATACACCCAGCTAATTTTTGTATTTTTAGTACAGACAGGGTTTCACCATGTTGGCCAGGATGGTCTCAAACTCCTGACCTCATGATCCTCCCGCCTCAGCTTCCTAAGGTGCTGGGATTAAGAATATGAATTTTAACAAAGATCTCAAGTGATTAAGATGTAAATGACCAAATTTACTTTGAGAAATACTGACCTCCAGTCATTCTCTTCCCAAGTCCAGTCTACCACAGATCTAAATGGTCCTGTGGGTTTCTTTGCCTTCCATTGTCATTGTCACTGACAATTTAGATATTATTTATCAGTTACATTCCAGTAGCCACACATCTATTCTTTCTTCAGTGTCTCTATGCCTCAATCCAACTTGTACTTTAATTTAATATATCTTCCCAAAACAATGATTTCTGGACTAAAACAAAAAGTTCAAATAAAAAGTAGCAGAATCTAGTATGTTTACATTTAAACTACAAACTTGAATTCTATCTTTTCTCCATTTTAGCCTCCTCAAACTTGAAATCTTTTACTTTACACGACTACAAAGGCATCCTACTTATTTGCTTTTCCAAAGAGTTTCCTGTTTTATATGATGTAATACTCCCCAAAAGGAAACCTAAAAACAAGAACAATCAGGAAATCTGGTTTTAAAAAATCCAGTGTTTTTCAAGCTGCTGTGCAAATGTGAGTAATTTCCTTAGCTTCTCTGGGATCCATTTGTTCTATCAGTAAAGACACAGAACCAGCTTAAACTAGTGGCTTTCATACATTTTGGTGATCACCCACTGAAAGAAATAGGCCATGACAATGAGGTTTCACAAAACATCCACAAAACACTTACTGCATGCGATGGACTCTGATATTTTATCTTCCAATCTACTTTATTCTGTCATATTATTTCTTGCATAAAAATGCTAGTTGCAGCTTTCTAAATTGATTTCACAACACTCTACTAGATCTGTTGGGGTGATCAGACCCAACACCAGGTCATGGGGGTGATGAAGTCCGGCGGAGTCAAAGGAATGAGAAAAGACAGTATGAGAGAGAAAGTGGGTCTGGGGGCCAATGCAAGTATGGAGGCCGTGAAGGCCCTGAGCTCTGGAAGCCCAGACTATTTATTGCTGATCAAACAAAGAAACAGTTGGTGAGAATGTGGGGTTGAAAGGGAGCATTGCATTAAGAACATGATTTACAGCTGTGACAGTTTAGCATTTATATGGCCAATTCTAAGACACAGTCTATCTAGGAGCCTGGGAAGACTAGAAGCAAGAAGCCAGCAAGTCTAGACATATTCCAGAGCCATGAGGGGTTTTACGCCCTGAGTCCTGGATTCTATCCAAGCCACGTGGGGTTTTATGCCCTGGGCTTAGATTATGATGCATCAGGGCAGCCTTCCACCCTTTGGCACAGAGCTTGGTGTTCCAAAGGCCACGAGGGGTTTTAGACCCTGGACCCCGGACATGTTCCAAGACTCTTTTACATTATGTCAGACATGCAAGCCTTGCCTCAGCTTCTCCCAACACTCAGCTTTTCCCAACAAGGTCATAGCTGCAGTTTGAAAAACACATAGACGATCTTTATGGTCTGCTCTAGTTCTAATGCTCTATGACAATGAACAAACATGCCAGCTCTTTTACATACTTGTGTGTCTTCCCAATTTATATATTTTTACTTTTATAAATAAACTCTAGGGGAAAAATAGATTTCCTAAGGTTATCTGACAACTCTGATAAAACAGTGTTGATACATGTTATAAATACATGAATTTAAAATTCAGAAAGTTTAATAATGATGTAAGCCAATGGAAAAAAATGGATTTATTTTCTTATTTTCCCTCTGATCCAGGTACAGATTGCATCCCAAGAATTCTTACCATGATTGAGGAAGAGGTACCAAGATTGAAGTGATGTCCCTTCATATTTTGATTATATCACTGATTATATCACTTGGCTCTCAGCCCTGACTTCACTGTAAAATCACCTGGGGAAGTAAAATAAGCAAAAAATGCCCCCATTCTAAAACTATTAATTCAGACTATAAGAGGGTGGAACTGAATCATCGATATTTTTCAATCTCTCCAAGTGAGAATTGAGAAGAACTAGACTAGCTGATATACCTGAAAAGCCACAGTGTTCTGGCTGCCCAGTTTAGCCCAATGACAGAAAACAAGGGTGATGGAAGCATTCTTGTTTGAATGTAACATTCCCATTTTATTCCCTTCCCTTACATTCTCCCCTAAGCTTCACACTAGTCTTCTCCTTCATCATCTTCATAATTCAAAATTGAGAACTGCTACCTACTGCAATTTCAGCAAAAGTGTCTTTAAATCCCAAATCTGCTCCACTGCTCACATACCTTAGCGTCCTTGAGAGCAAACGCCATTTGAGAAGGGTCACTCTATAAACTACTGATCCTTTACCGTCTGTTCTCCAACTCACTCTGTAGGGTACAGATGTAAACAGCTTATAGATGTGTCATTTTGAAGACCTGATAATAGGGGAGGTAAGCACTGGGAAAGGAGGGCTAAGAACAATTGGGGACTTGGGAAAACACAAGCAGACAAAAACAGCCACAGACAGAGAGACTCAAGGGACTAAATAAAGGGTGTTAAAAGTCACGATTTGGCTTCAATGCCACAAAGACTAAATTTTGAGCGAATCACACATTTTAAAAATCCATTCAAGATAGAGAATAAAGATTAGGAGAAACATAGCAAAAACAAATGTTTGTTTTCGGGGGTTATAGTGCCTTTGGTTTTTGCTCTGTAGACTTAATTTTGTTATAGTGATAAGTTTTGTTTATTAAGGAAAACGTAACTTATAGTGTTACATTTTCCTTAATAAACAAATGAATTGAATTTTGAGATACAAGGGCTTTGTTTTGAATTCATAAATTCTCATGTCAGATGAAAGCCACTGGGATTTATATGCTTCCTTATCGCCACCTGGTGTGCTTTAAAATACTGCAAGAGAAAGATAGCATATCGCAACTTAGTTATCAATGGAAAATCAAAGCTGGCGGCTAAGCAGTTTATTAACAGACAAATACCCTTGATGTAGCTCAATGAGCCGCAGATGTAATATGGGAACATCTCATTCAATAATGTGGCTCTCCCTGGCCTGAAGTCACTGATGAAAGGGCTTTCTTCTGTTTTGAAATTATGACACTTTGATAGTAATGTTATTTTAATATATAATAAAATTATGTTATAAATAAGTAGTATAAATGATAAAAACAAATAATTTTAATTTTTAATACTATTGGTGCAAAAAAGGTGGCAGTGTTTTATTTCATTATGTTTTGATTTCGTTACTTGGCATAAATAGGACAAATTTGGGATAGGTAGTCAGCTTTCCTGGAGAAGGCTAAGAGACGTATCATAGAACTCAGGCACCGCCTCTGGCTTTCTCTCCTCTCCCCAGCATAAGGATAGGACTTTACTTAGGTTGAGTTGGTTCAAAATCTGGACATGAGTGCAGGTGATATAGACGTCTCCTTAATGGAAACGTGTAGATGGATCAATGCAACTACTTCTGGAATGTTGAAAGGAATGCCACGGAAGGCTTGTGGTGAGCAAGAATCAAGCCTCTTCTCAATGCTGGCAGGTTTCTACAAGCTTGGAAAAGATCACCAACAGCCACATGCTCTCTACAGAAGCAAGGGGAAGGGAAAGTCACACTGAAATACTTTGCATTCACTCATGCTCTGTGGGTCTCCCTCATGCCTACTGATTTCTGTGCTAGTGGTTATATGTATTGGGGCTGCATAGCAAGTGTGAGAGGAATGTGTGGGTGTGAGTGTGCATGAGTGGGGTTTCGTGTTTGACTGTGTACGGGTGTGCCTGTGATGTGAGTGTGTGTAAGTGTGGGTGAGTGTAGGTGGCTGTGTGTGTGCATCTGAGTGTGCAGGGGGTGTGTTTGTGTGTGATTATGGCTGTGGCTGTGAGTGTGCATATGAATATCGGTGATGTGGGTGACTGTGGGTAGAAACATGAGTGTGAGTGTGTGGGTGTGGGGGTTGTGTTCCTGTGAATATCAGTGTGGATGAGTGTAGGTGACTGGGTGGGAGCAGGAGTTTGTGAGTGTGCAGGGGGTGTGAGTGTGGGTGGCTGTGGATGTGAGTGTGTGTTTGAGTGCATGTGTGTGGAGGTTCTCTTCTTATCAACCCAGCCCTGAACTGATAACTCTATTTCACTCCTCTCTCTTCCCCCTTCACACTCCCATTTTGTGGTGGTTGTTGGATTTTTACTGGGCTATAAAATCTGCCAATCTGGGAACTATGGATAACAGTCGATGAAAATAACAGGCTGTGAAAGGAATGAGCCATTTTGGAGCCTTACTCCCTCTGGTTTCTTACCAACATGAATGTACTCTATTAATTATGAAACATAGATGTCAGACCAGCAGATCCTGGGGAACAGGGTGGCTAGTGGGAGGGAGGGATTCATGAGAAATGGGAAGTGCACATTACTTGAACGTGGGAAGAGAAGCTGAATTGGGAGCTCAAGGCAAAGGCTGAAGTCACAGTGTTACTTAGAGAGCACTTGGACACAGGAAGTGGAACATCACACACCAGAGCCTGTCGTGGGGTAGGGAGAGGGGAAAGGGATAGCATTAGGAGATATACCTGATGTAAATGACGAGTTAATGGGTGCAGCACACCAACATGGCACATGTATACATATGTAACAAATCTGCACATTGTGCACATGTGCCCTAGAACTTAAAGTATAATAATAATTTAAAAAATTAAATCAAATGCAAAAGAAAAAAAAAATAATCATCCCTGGGGTTGTACAACGATCTGTGAGCATGGGCTTACAGGCACATTTCCTCAGCAAGACAAAATTTTGGAAAGAAAAACCTCAGATCACAGAGGCATAGGTCACTAAATATGGTTTCTACCCCTTAGCTTTTATATAATAATGCTCATTCTTACCTCTTAGGTTTTAAATAATTGTGGCATGGATTGCTAGGTTGTTTTGCCCCTTTCTTCTTTATATTTTTCTTTAATCAATATTATAGTAAAAAACTTAAGGAAAAAATTAAAAAGCATTTTATGCTTTGAAACTCTTCGAATATTTGCCTTATTATTAATATATATATTCATTTTCTTAGTTCTGTTCACTTATATATTTAATATTCTTTAAAGTGGTTCCTGATTATTCAAGAGATGCTTATTCTTTTTCTTTCAAACACTTCAAGTGTCTATTGTTGGCAGGATTCTGACAGCCTCCAAAGCTTTAGCAAAGCTCACCAAGTTGGTTTAATTCAGTAAAAGCCTCATTAACTTTACTGGATCAGGGAGAGTCTCTCTACCAAAAATTAACCTATTTAGCACAGAAACGGTCCCTCTCTAGCTGTAATTGTCATTTCTCCCAGATCACTGCAGTCCGATCATCACTTTCCTTTTTCTCCACCCACAAAGACTGAGATCCTTGCAACTCACAGAATGATCTACTATTTTACAATATTGGGATCATTTAAAGCGCTATGTCTATATTTTCTCAAATATAGTCTATGTTGTTCCAAATACAGATTTTTTTACTGTAATAGAGTGATAGCAATAACCTATCTTTTAAAATCTCATTTTTAGCACTAATGCTAAAGTGCTATCAGTGATATTTATTTCAGTTTCTTCCTTTAAACTAAATAGTTATTTCTATTTGCAGAAAATGAAGGAAGTTGCTAACATATTTCAAGGGAAATCTTTTTTGCCACTGATTTAAGCAGTAATTGGAAAGAGAAAAGTAGCATGCATGAAAAGCAGTAATAGTACTTTCTTATTCTGTAATCACTGAAGAGTGGGGAATTGTGTATTATTTGATTTTTTATTAATACTTGTAAAGGCAATATGTCAAATTTGAATACTTTTGTTCACTTTCATCAAATTAGGTTTTCATTGCTTTTTTAGCAGCTCTGGCTTACAAAGCTTAAGTTATATTTGTAAAATGAGCAGTTAAGTGTTTTATTGATGAGAAAAATTTACATTGGAATGAAGATATATTACTTAGAATCATGAAGTGATTGAGCTAGAAGGCAACTTAGAGATAATATACCCCAATGTTCACTCTGAGTTTTTATTTTATTATTTCACAGATGAGAAAACTGAGTCCCAACGAATTGCTTAATTCCACAGATCTACTTAGCAGGGGGAAGAATTTACTTCATTTTTCAAAGAAGTCAGTAATGTATATTGCCTCAGACTAAGCACCTCAAAAGCATAGCTTATTTTCAAACTCTATCAATAATGGTAATAGTCAGTATATGTCTGATGTTTAATGAACATTATTTGCTATGTAATTATTACATTCCTTGCAGGCTAAATAGATAACAAATGAAGTCACTGACATTACTGAGTTATTCAGAGATATCTATAATATAAATAAAATCAATATTTTCAAATTTTTTATTAATCAAATTCCTTGGGTTTTTATGTTGCTGACAAGATTTTTAATAAGTAATTGACTTTTGAGATTAAATTATATTCTTAATCTAAACCTAATACAGGCAGAAATATAGAAGAACCTCCATGTCCAAGAGAAAAGTCCTTGAACCTTGAGTCCCTGGGGCAAGTCAAAGCCAGACCAAAGGTGACTACCTCTTTGAAAAGAGAAATGCCCTAACTCCCAGCTAGCACTTTGCAAAAGAAATGTTACCTCTATGTCAGTCATGAACAAACTGCTTCTTTAAGTAGCTTCAGGCTTTTAAAGTCCCTGAGACTGGCCCTTAAGAATTGTTACAACATTTATTATTTGACCTTTTTCCTAAAACTTTCAGATTCCCAACGCTCAACTTCATCGTGTAGTAGGACTTGGCGTTTGCTTGCAAATAAAGCAGACTTCACCAACTTGTATTAATGCAACAGGGTTGAGATTAATCCTGGCCTTTTGTTTTATAAACAAAACTTTCAAAGGACAAAGAAACTAAAAGTCACAGTAATATATCAAAAATATTCATTGGAATCTCTCCAATAAGTTAACAGCTTACACCAAAGGAAGCCCCTTTGGTCTTTTCCCCTTCTCTCACGCTGGAGTTGTTGCTAGTATATTGCAAACTTAGTTAGGTGCCTCCTAGCTCGCCCTCCAGCTGTCATGTGTACAAAATCTTTGTCTCAAGAGCAGGTAAGATGGTCCAAGATGCCTATAACCAGACATTTAGCTCAGGGAGACTAATTCATACCTTGCTTAAAATCAAGGTTCTATTAGGTGTGCTTTGCATACATCTGCCAGGTCCAGGGCACCTTTCATGAAATCAGGTTGCAGAGTCAGCAACAGGAATTCATAGGACAAAACAGATTATACTTTTTCTCTTAAGGAAGAGAAACACTTGCTTAACAACTCAATCAAAACAAAGTCAAAACCAAATAAAATGCATTGGTTTCACCTATCAACCCATCATCTAGGTTTTAAGCCCCACATGCATTAGGTATTTTCCCTAATACTCTCCCTCCTCTTACCCGGCACAAACCACCATGGCACATGTATACCTATGTAACAAACCTGCACTTTCTGCACATGTATCCCAGAACTTAAAGTAAAATAAAAATAAATAAATAAATAAATAAACAAATAAACAATTTTTAAAAAGGATTGGTTTATCTGGAATTACCTGAGTTTTCTTACATGATAATGGTCAACCAGAAGATTGAGTCAAAGTCATTTGGTTAGTCAAATCAGCCTCTATCTGAAGCTATATCACCTTTGAGAAAGATGAATCCCAAGAAAAGCTTTTATAGAAGAGAATTTATTTGGAAAATATGTAATCGAGTTGAGATTGCCTTTGGAGAAAAAACATGTCCTAAGAATAACCCTCCTGGCCTCCTAGGATGCTTTTGTCCCTGAAAAGAAAAGGGAAAAATATCATTCAATTACCAAAGATTCAACTGAAATTAATAAGATTTTAAAACCTTCTTTCCTGTCTTTGAGTTTTTGAATCATTGAGTTGCCAAGCCTGCTGTTAAACTTTTAGCTCATAGTTGCACAATATTTAATACCTTTTCTAATAATAAAGTAAAAGGAAGAGGAAATCTGAAGTATTGTACCACAAAGTGAGATATAATGAAACATTTTAGTTTCTTTTAGTTTCTTTTTTTATAAACATTCTCAAATATATTAGTATATTTAATCAATTGAAAGCTATTAATTTGTTCTGCAAATATTGTCTGAAAGCTCAGGCCTGTCAGTGTGCCAGGCTCTTGAGCTACAGTGGTGATCAAAATGGACAATGCCCTTTCCTTCCTAGACACTGTGAAATGGGAGAGTAAATATTAAATTAATAATCATCAAACAACTTAGTGATCAATACTGCTCCACTGGGGCCAGTAGCATTGGCTCATGCCTATAATCCCACCACTTTGGGAGCCCGAGAAGGGTGGATCACTTGAAGCCAGGAGTTTGAGACCAGCCTGGCCAACACGGCAAAACCCTGTGTCTACAAAAAATGTAAAAAATGTTAGCTGGGCATGGTGACTCACACCTATAGTCCTAGCTACTTGGGGAACTGAGGTACGAGAATTGCTTGAATCCAGAAGGCAGAGGTTGCAGTGAGCTGAGATTGTGCCACTATACCTCAGCCTAGGCAGCAGAGTGAGAATCCATCTAAAAATAAAAAATTTTTTAAAAAATTCCACCATTTGAATTACAGTTCTGGGGTTATGGAAAGGGGCTTATGAAAAGAGTGGCAGGGAAGAGTCCCCCGAAGAAGTAGCACTTCAACTGAAGCCTGAAGCATGGACAGAAGAAGACCAAAGACTCGTCGGAGGAGAATGTTCCAGACGGAGGAGGCTCTGAGGGGGAAAAGGTAAAGTTTGCTCAGAAACTGAAAGTGCATATTTCATAAAATTGTGATTTTGAGGCAGAAAGGTATAAAATGGGGTTGAAGGGTTTAAAAAGCCTTCTCTGACATGGAAGGATTTGGGTCTTTATTCTAAATACCACAGGAAGTGATAAGAGAGTAATCCACTTTGTTTCACACAGGCCTGTGCTGTGACTTCCATGAGTCTTACGCATCTTCGTCGGTCCCTTCCTCTATAAGATAGATAGAAGATAGAGCAGTAATAGACACATATATAATAGATAGACACACACATAAATTGTATTATAGTATTGGCAAAACGATTAATATAATCCAGACCAAACTATATTCATTTTTCTTCTGAAAGTAAAAGAAATTAAAACATTTTTGTGGTGCCCTAAAATTGTCATGATCTCATGGCCCTGTGGCTACTGTGTCCAATGTCTAAGCCAGTCTTGGTCTTATCAGGAGAGCACAGATTTTAGTCAAGATAAAGCAGTAAGCTATTACGTGGCTGCAGGCAAGAGAAGGTGGTAGACATAGGCAAGAAAAAAATCAATAAAATAGTATTAATTTCATTTTTAAATAGAAAATTTAAAAAAACATCTACTCAGACACTAAAGTATATATGAAGAAACCTAAGCCAATATTTACTAAAAAGAAAAAAAAGAACACATTATGGTCCATTTAAAAAATGACGGAAGAGAATAGGAGAGAGATAAGGGGGGCAAAGTCAGAAAGCTCAGTGGTGAAAAAGAAGAACTAGAAGCCAAGAGGGAGGTGGGAGGTAAAATTAAGGAGAGAGAAAAGAGGGAAAGAGAGATACAGGGAAGCAGAATAACAAGAAAGGAATAGGGAAAATCAGGAGGGACTGGATGTGAAAGCTCTTTGAAGGCAAATCTGCTGTACAAATGTAGGAGAGTGTGATAGGAACCTAGGGAAAATTTTTCTTGGGAACCTGAAGCCAGTGCATTAAAAAATCTTCTAATGATCACCCATAGTCCTTCAGAGGAAATCAATAGAATGTGGCTGTTATCAAAATAATTGTATGGGAAGGACAGAGCTCTAAAAAGGAGCATGTGTAGGGCTTGGTAAACCAAACATTTCTGCAGAGAGCTACGTTAGTAAAAAAAAGCTGGCAGGCATTTGTAACTAAAATCATGTGAATGCTTGCTAGAAAAATCACATGCGGGGATTTTTGCTGTTTACCTTCCTCTTTTGATAAATCCCTCAGCAATATTGTTATGTGAAAAAATTCCAAGATGGTTTATAAGTCAATGTATGATAATAACCACTCCCTCTCTTCCTCCCAATAGAGTTTGATAACATTTGAGCCCCTGTCAGAGTGCCTTTTTATGCTCTTCTGTACAGGGAACAAGAGGGGCACCCTTTAAGCCCAGCAGGAGGCCTGGCTGGCTGGGGTGAGAGCCCTTTCTTTGCTTGACACTTCTACCCTCTGCTCTGCATTTGTGATGGTTACTTTTATGTGTCAGCTTGGCCAGGATACAGTACCCAAGTAATCAGTCAAACTCTAATCTAGGTGTTGCTATGAAGGTATTTCATGAATGTGGCTAATACTGACAATCAGTTGATTTTAAGTTCCATAATGTGCGTGGGCCTCACCTAATCATTTAGAATGCCTTAAAAGCAAAAAAGTGATGTTTCACAGAGAAAGAACAAATTCTGCCTCAGGATTAAGATGTTATATTAGTCTGTTTTCATGCTGCTGATAAAGACAAACCTGAGACTGGGCAATTTACAAAAGAAAGAGGTTTAATGGCCTTACAGTTCCACGTGGCTGGGGTGGTCTCACAAACATGGTAGAAGCAAGGAGGAGCAAGTCACGTCTTACATGGATGGCAGCACGCAAAGAGGGAGATAGAGAGCTTGTCCACGGAAACTCCCGTTTTTAAAACCATCAGATCTCATGATATTTATTCATTATCCTGAGAACAGTATGGCAGAGACCAGCCCCATGGTTCAATTGTCTCCCACTGGGTCCCTCCCACAACACATGGGAATTATTAGAGCATAATTCAAGATGAAATTTGGGTGGGGACACAGAGCCAAACCATATCAGAATCAGATTTCAATTCCTGCCCAAGAGTTTCCAACCTGCTGGTCTGCCCTACAATGTTCAGACTTGCCATCTCCTGCAATTGCATGAGCCAATTCCTTGAAATAAGTGATATATATATGTTTCATAAATAATATAAATGTATGCATTTACTACACAGACTCTCACAGATATGGTTCTGTTTCTCTGAAGAATCCTGACTGAAACATATTTTGGTACCAGGAGCAGTTCTAGAGGAATGGAGTCTTAAGGGTGAGCTTTCTAAATTGGCTCTGGGGATTCTGGAAATGCTTCTGTAAGCCAACAAAACTTAAAGACACTAATGACTATTTCCAGTGGTTAAGAGGGCACTGATACTCCATACTATGTGTTTTTATCTGCTTAGGCTATCATATCAGTAAACCACAGACTAGGTGGCTTAAACAAAAATGCCTTTTCTCACTATTCTGCAGGCTAGAAGCCCAATATCAAATTTCTGCCTCATTTAGTTCCTAGTGAGGACTGTCATCCTTGTAGATGATCACCTTCTCACTATGTCCTTACATGGCCTTTCCTTGGTGCATGCCACAGAAAGAGAGAAAGCAAGCTCTCTGATGTCTCTTCTTTAAGGACACTCATCCTACTGAACCAGGGCCCCATCCTTATGCCCTTATTTAATCTCAATTGCTTTCTTCCTTCAAATAACAGCCACACTAGTGGTTAGGGCTTTAACATATGATTTGGTGAGGGGATCACAAATATTCAGTCCATAACATCTGGCAATAAAGATATACAAAATACTATCCTTGGGTATCCCCAATCAAATACTTATAAATGTGAAGCTCTGGTGACTGCAGTATTTGATACCTTAGAATATTTCTGTCAATCTAAGAAGTATAATCATTAAAGTGGTTTATTGCTCCTAACTGTACTAGAGGAAGGGAGGAAAAAGAAAGGTTAACTCAGGACTTCAGATTCCCAATTCAAATGCAGCATAAATTACCTGAAAGCTCCCACATCTTTCCTGAAAGGTGGTGGTAGCTGAGATTTCTAAAAACCAAAGTCAGAGACTCATCCGGTGAGTGGCTAAATTATAATACAAATTGAATTCTCAACCTCGCAGTGTGAGGCTGAACTACTTTTTATTGGAGAGAATAGGCCTGTGTGTAATGGATCCAATCAACCATCTCAACAGAAGCCAGAAACAGAAGTAGCGTTATCCAGGAAAGATTTGTAAAGGACCTGCTTGTCTGATGGCTTACACCCCCGTGAATTACATGGACAACTGACAAGGCTTTTGAATAGCTGAAACACTTCTGGCCTGGGTTGAAATGGGCCAAGACATACTAGACACACATGTGACAAAAGAGTCAGAGACTGGAGTGATGCAGCTACAAGCTAATGAACACCAAGGACCACTGGGAGCCACCACACCTGGATGGCGCAAGGAAAGATTCTCCCTTAGATTTCTTAGAAGGAACATGGCCCTGCTGGCACCTTGATGTAGACTTCTAGACTCCAGGACTGTGAGAAATACATTTCTGTTGTATTAATCCACCCAGTTCGTTGTAATTTGTTACAGCAGTCCAAGGAAACTGATATCGCAACCACGCTGGCCATTAAGTGATTCACACAGCTCTCCCTATTGTAGAAGAAAATATCAAGAGACAGAGAGAAATAGTGTATTTCCTTCCTTTTTGTAATATTTGGTAATTCAGGGGAAACATGGCTTTAAGAAATTTTTTTAAGCTTTACTTACATTTTTTTCAACTTTTCCTACATCCATAATAAACCCTGGTGTATCAAAGGATTGATCTATGCAAGGATGATCTGAAAAGAAATACATCAGATTTTCCTTCTCTGGATGCAGACAGTATTACTATTATTCATTATCAGTAAGGGAATAAACAGAGCAAGTAGAGAGAAGGTTGAGGAGAGATTAAAGGGAAGGCAAGAGAGCAAGCTCATTTTAAATGAATGCCTTTGAAATGGCATCAGAGGTCCGAGGAGCAGTGGCAAAGATCTAATGAGAGAGAGCTTTCATGCTCAAACTTCATAACATAAACTGTGTGGGTTGGAAGAAATCTCAGATATCATCTCATCTAAAGACACGATATTTATCTAGAGGTACAATGTTGGCAAACATTTCAGCATATCTAGGGGGCGAACATATGTAGATCAGGCCTCTGAGGACCAGACACCACCAGGATACAGGCACAACTCTGATATCTGCACCCAATAATTTGGAGGGCAGCCAGCAGAAGCAACAGCATGGTTCTCAATCAGTGTGCTACAGCACCCTGGTGTGGCTCTCTATAAGGCGGGCCCATCACATATAAGACACCGTGTAAGATTTATCGGCCATAATCATAGGTCATAATCGTACCACTTCAGAGATCTCTTTCATATGGAAGGCTGAGCTGAGTGGGTCCTGTTCCATAAATACGAACTTTATAAAACCATATGTTTCAAAGAAAGGTCTTATGTTTACCAGAATATGAAAAGGTATAAGCAAGTAGGGTGAGGGAAATAAATGTTTCTAAGGAAAACAACACAGTGGCAATGTGGTTAAATGAGTCTAAGGGAACAAAGACACTTGTGGGTGTTTTGTAAGATGTTACACTGAAGTATTATTTGTGTTATAGTTAAACCTAGTCTTTAAAACTGTTTGGGGAAACTTTTGATCACTTCCCATATGCTGCTAAAAATTGTATGATTTCAAAAATGTTGAAGACTACTGCAATAAGGGCTTTCATTATACTTCATAGACTCATGTTTTATGCAAGGAACCACCAACCTTGGCTAGCTGTGCTGTCAAATCATAATAGACTGAAAACAGCCAATTAGACTTGAGGGGGGTTAGAAGAGGAAGGCAACTGCCAGGTAATAAGGAGCTCAGTATCTAACCACTGGTTAGCTACCCAGGAAAAAGCCAATTTGTCACGAAAAGAGTGTCTCTCAGATACTGTCCTAGTACCTTGAGCTTAAGCTGTGTTGCCACTGAGACTCAGCCATGTGAGGGCACATTAGGAGGGCTGATGAGGTACACACAGATTATCTATTTTAAGAAAGAATCTTGAAGCCTCCAAGAAAAAAAAATTATTTGAGGCACCCCATAGTGTCTGTTCATATTGTCCTTCAGCCAAGTCCCCAGGAACTTGTCTATTCTTAAGGAATGATTTGGCTGGAAGTAAGAAAAGAGAGACTTGTTTCCACACAACATTTCTGTGAGACCTCGAAAGCACAGTAAGTCAAAGGAGAGGAAAAATGTTCTCCCCACTTCTAAAGAGTAACTTCAGAGATATGACCCTACCACAATAGGAGCTTGCAGACATCACAAGAAGTGGTTCCGGAGTTAGTGAGTCCTCCAGGGGCAATGAGTTTCACAGCCTTAACTTCGTCCCAGTGGCAGAAGCAGGGGCCAGCCATGAAGCCTCCAAGGGCAACAGTCACCTTAGTGACATCTTGCCTCCACAGCAGCAGGGACAGCTTGAGAGTTGCAGAGGACAACGACTCGGGGAACCGACAGAAACACTTGTGATTGCAAAACCAGCAACAGTGGCGGATTTGAGGAGCCTTCGTTTTTATTCCCTGCCCCATTTTTGGTCCTATTTGTTAGTTCTGGGGAAATATTGGCTACATTAAGAAAAAGCATTAATTATTTGACATATGCTATTTAAGAGAGCAGGTGTTGCATAATACATTTTAGTAGTGTTTTCATCAAAATGGTTCATTTTTCTAAAGTTTTTGCACTTGAGGGTGTATGTTTCAGTTATCAGCGAAATCGCTTATGTGGAACAACCAATTCCCTGACAGAGTCAGATAAATAAGCTGTTGCTATAACAGAGTGTTAAGCACTGAACAAATTTGATTAAAGATAGATTTAAGAACAATTTGTATTAAGACAATTCTTTGTCTAATTAGGAACAAAGGGACTGCTATTTTCAATAATTATCTATTAAAGTTGGGCCAGATTTTGTGAAGGTTGATTGTATTGTCCAATTCCTTTTTTAAAATTATTACTCTTCCTTTTCCTCCCTATGATAACCTAGCTGCTAAAAATGTAAATTTATGGCTGATTTCCTCTGTAGCATAAATATTCAAGTTCTGAAGTCAGTGTAGTTGCCTTGGAAAGATTTCTTTTACCATTCACAAGGGAAGGCAGGCATTTAACTGCTTCACAGCTAGCTGTCTTCTCCTGCTTGTGGGCTGCCTCTGCTGTTCTTTGATGCTACAGTAGACTATGAAATTAACAACTGAGTATTATGATACTCTGCAGGGCATCATGCATCTGGCCCATGGACGCATGTTGGGCAGTGTGACATGGATGAGCAACTGCAAATAGAGATCAGATTCCTAAATTAGATCGGCTTTTTTTCTTTTTTCTTTTTTTTTGCAACAGTGGCTTTCATATCTAATTTACATACTGTACATTATCAACCCAAATGCTAATAAAATGAGCCCTGAGCACATTGTTGCTTTGAATAGCAAAATGAAGTCTGTGAGAAAAAGGTGAAAGTAGTAGTGGGGAGAATTTCAATGTACATGCCTTATCTAATAATTTTTTGGCATGCTTTTCCATTAAAATATTGGGTTTTCTTTGTCTGGAATTGTTTTTAACTGAGAAAGATTTATGCTTGTATCTTGACTTCAGACTGGCTATCTCACATCTGAGGCCACAGCAAAAGGTAGAAAATGTACAAACTGTGAACCTCACAAACACAGGGTTCAGAAGCCTTGAACAAGATCACTGATGAGTCATTCCTGAAAAGTTGCTTCATAAAGAAATATATCATCCTAAATTTCAGGACAAGCAATCTCAGATTTCAAGACCAGACAAAAAATTTCAAGACAATTTCAAGACAATTAGCATATCATTTCCAAAAAATGATATGAACTTGACAAGCCAGGTTTGAGGATAAAATGAAATATATGTTCATATACATATGAAAATGTAATGCTTAATATGGTACACATTCAGGGTAGACACTGCCAATTCACCTTTTGCTTTTTTAAAAAATAGGGAAGAACAAGAAACAGTACACAGACGTCCTCAGAAGATGTCATGTTTTTAGACAAAAGGGTTTGGGTGCCATTTTTGTTCTTTGGCAGATCAGAAGAGGCTTTCTGCTGGTATCTATTTTTCCCCCAAGAAATGTATTGTCATTTTAGTCCAAGCAGATATCCTAAAGTGGATTTTTAAAAATCCATATTTTAGGCTCAGATCCAGCTATTTTATGGAAACATAGAGCTTAAGCAACAAGGATGGATCTTTTAAATAGTTCTCTATTCTGACTTCTAGAGGTAACAAATGGAGAATGTTTTGAAGGGGATATGCAAACAAAATAAAGGAAGTTCCAAAACAGGAATATTCACTCTCGCCTTCATCTACAACTGGCACAGTGCCAAGACCTGCATTCACTCTTTTTCTGAGCCCCTTCTACAAACCAAAGGGTCCTATAAAGTCTGGTGAAGGACTGATAATTTCTCTACGATTTTTCCAGAGACCTAAGGGAGTAAAGAGGACACAAAAAGAGGATGACAGAATTCTTTCTGCTTGATAACATGAGTACCAACTCCTATATGGAACGGGTAAGTGACTCAAAAATTACTAATTCCAATGTACGCATTATCCAACTATCATATTTAATAAATTAAGAATATAACTTGCTTTCAGCCAGGTATGGTGGTACATGCCTGTAGTCTCAGCTACTCAGGAGGTTCAGGTGAGAGGATCACTTGAGCCCAGGAGTTAAAGGCTGCAATGAACCGTGATTGCACCACTGCACTCCAGTGTGGGCCACAGAGGGAGACCCTGGCTAAAAATAAAATTTTTTAAAAAGACTTTTTCAAATATAGAATACAGATATATCAAATATATATTTAACTCATTAATGACATAACCCACAGAATGGTAAAACTGGTTCAAAGCAAAATTTGAAAGACTGAGAATATACAGGTACTGAAAGAAAGAATGCTGGATAAATATGTGAGGTCATGTGTCCTGCTGGGCTGTAAAGCTGCAACCTTCAGAGTCATCGTTTTGATGAATAAAAATTTCTTTCATCTCTACAGGATATTATTCATCTCTGTAGATATTAACAATATGTAATTGTACATAGGTTTGATCCCAATAGACAGTAAATAGATGTTCAAAACAAAGGTACATTCCCAAAAAATTTAAATAAGGCAATATTCTGTGGCAACATTGAGAAAACAAGCAATCTTCCTTTTGCCTTCTTTTCAAGTTCTAGGTAACTTTTCTTAACAGTATGTGAGTTATCTGGATGACTTGGATTGCCTCTCAAGAGATGTTTCTCTGCTTTTGTTAAAAGGTGATTTAAGAAAGTTGTAGTGATTTCACCACCTGAAATACGCCTTCCATCATTGAAAACCCAGCTCAGAATCCTCCAAACCCCCTACATTAGAACTAATTGCAATCTCCTTTGTGCTGTCTGTACTGTTTTTTGTTTGTTTTGTTGTGGTGTTTTGTTTTTCTGAGATAGAGTCTTGCTCTGTTATCCAGGTTGGAGTGCAGTGGCATGACCCCGGCTCTCTGCAACCTCTGCTTCCGGGTTCAAGCGATTCTGCTGCCTCAGCCTCCTGAGTAGCTGGGATTACAGGTGCCTGCTACCGTGCCTGGCTAATTTTCATATTTTTAGTAGAGATGGAATTTTACCATGTTGGTCAGGCTCCTCTTGAACTTCTGACCTCAAGTGGTCTACATGCCTCCACCTACCAAAGTACAAGGATTACAGGCATGAGCCACTGTGCCCAGCCATGTACTTTTTAAATTATAACAGCAGTTGTCATAATTCATTTCAGTGTCTATCTCCTCCTACCACAAGATTGTGAGTTTACTATACAAAAATTGCATCTTCATCTTAGTATCCCAAAAGCCCCCCTTACTACTTTCCTTGACTGTGAACAGGGGCCAGATTTACATCCAATGTTATATAATATCTCTTTATTGAGGGCTTTATTAACCTGTCTGAAAGATGACTAGTTAGCAGCAAGTTTTCCAGTAGAGTGGGATAATCAGCAAAAAGTTACCAAGAATGAATGAAATATCGTTCTAACACATGTTAAAATGCAAAATCCACAGTCACCTCATTTCATTTACAATATTCATAATTACATATACAGTATCTTAATTGGTTTAGATTTATTCTTCATTTTGTACAAAGGACTGTTGTCAGCTACAACTATATGTGGCAAATATGCATTCATCCGGATTTACAAGGCACTCCTGCCTTAATTAACAGACCTTATATCCAATGAGTAGTAAACTCATTTAAATTTCAATAAAATTAAATGTCCATGTTTATGCAGTCCTTTATCTAAATGCTGCCATTTGAATAGCAACATTTATTTCATTTTTCCCTTGGTTTCCCTTGATTAAACTTATAGTAGATTGTACTGAGCCTGAATTATCTGAAAAAGAATTCTAAAGAAAAGTTCTTGGCATTTATTCAGATTAGCAGGATGGAAATACTAAAGTTTTAGTGGTAACATCTGAGTTTCTGTAATGCTGCAGATTCTCTCAAAAGCTGGAAAATAAAATCAGTTAGACTCAACTCTAGTTAAGCAAGATCACATCCAACTAAAAATGTTTGTGGTATTAAAAAAAAAAAAGTATGTTAAATCTTTACTGTTGAAAAACACTCCAATGTGCTTCTTCATGTATATTTAGAAAATTATTTAGTAGCCATAAGTGAATATTAGTATGTAAGAGAAGATGCCACCTCCATTCAGTGAAGGAAATGTAATGAAGCAAGCAGCTGACTTTGGTTCCAGTCTAGGTTCTGCCACTAAACAATTGGATACATGGAGAAGAAGCACTCCCTTTACTAATCTGAGATATATCATTTTCTTTGTAATTAAAGAGAAATTTGTATCAGATATTCCCTTATACCTTTTTCAGTTTTAGTACTCATCACCATTTAAATAGGACCAGGGAAGGATGATTTGGGGGCATTCTTTCTTTTTGTACATTTCTCCCTAATCTCCATCACATGACCAACTATTTAGAATTTTTCTTTCTAGATGTTTTTCCCTAGTCCATTCACTTCTCTCCAACCTACAGCCTCCTTATTGGTTCAAGTTAGCGTCTATTGCTGCCTGGATTTTAGTAACAGATCTCTGATTGGACTCATATATCCACTCTTTACTACCCTCCCCTACTACATACACACACACACACACACACACACTGACCCAATAGAGTCAAATTATATTTTTATAGGAAAATAATAGTTCATTAAAATGTACATTAACCAGCGTCATTCTTTACTTATGTAGCCATTTCCCTTTGGATAAAGCCAAACATCCTGAACATGGCTCTCCAGCCATATCACAAAGCCTTTCCTTTTCTAATCCAGCAATCCCGGACATCTCTTAAACTCCCCCGAATCTTCAGCATGGGGTGCTATTTCCAAATCTCTTTAGCAAACTAATCCAATGGCTTCAGTTTTCAAGAAGAACTTTCCCTGATTCATGCATCAGGTTAGATTCTACTATCACATGCTTCCACCACAACCCATATTTTTCTTCCTTGCTGTTTAGTCCAATTATGATTATTATACTCTTTAATATAATATCTATAAAACTTATGTACCTGGTATGGTTACAAATATTTTACATGTATTCACTAACTTATCTGCATAGTGCCTTTTTTACCTGACGTGTAGTAACCTACATAGATAAGCTCTTGAAGAAGTTCTGTAATTTTCCTGTAATATCTGTTGCAGACTGACCGGAGCCAATTTGTTCCTCCAACAACTGACATGTTGTTTTGTGAAACAGGAGTGCCCTCCAGTAATTATAAGGAGAGAGGAGCTATGTACCTCCTCATATACATGCTCAAAATGCACATGATCGAATGGTATGAGACAAAATAAGTCCCCAGTAAACTATTCTACACCGTGTACGTTTATTAACGAGAAGGCACAAAGACTCCCCTACAGCCTGCACCTTTCAAGTGAAATCCCATTTTCTACACTGGGACACCCTGACAAGCACTTTGCTGGAAAGGTTCCCACCCATGCACATGTAACGATATTAGCTCTGCATTCTCAGCCTGCGTTTCCATCAGATCTGGGATTAGCCTTCTGTTAACCGGAGAAAGAAGGAGCAGAGTTTCCAATGCATAGGTATTAGACTGCTGGGCTTGCTGGCGTTTTATACTTTCCTTCCCAAGGCTACACTAGTTTAGTTTAAATTTGCCTAGTTTCCAAAGCTTCCCTCCTCCATGCCAGGGGGCTGGGTTTGCAGGGGCTTCTGCCCTCAAGACAGGCTAGGTCTGAATGTTGAGACCCAGGTAACCAGTGTCGAAGGCTGCACTCTGCCTTCACTGTGAGCTCCCTCTTGAGGCGCTCCTCTACTTTCCCCAGCATCATCAGCCTTAGGCTGGAAACATCTATTCATCAGTGGCTAAATGCAGGGAAACTCAAAAAAGACAGACTGGAGGGCTCGATTCTCTTCCGTTTAGGAGCAAATTGGTCTACTTTCTCCCAAAGGAGAAGCTTTAAATACATAGAGCAATCGGAAGAGGCGCGTCAGGTCAAAACAAAGAAAAAGGTAATATTCTGTCATTCCTTCAAAGCAATGTTGTTTCTTTCTTACACTTATATAACTAACACGGTCCACTCAAGGGATGCTTCCCCGAGCAAAGAAATTCTGCTCCAAAATGACTTCTGCCTTCTAAGAGAAGAAACAACCACAGCAGTAACAATAACAAAAATGCCTCTAAATGCCATCAAACCCACTGTACATACCTATAATCCTTCCCAATCATTTTATCAGGGCTCGGACGATGAAGCAAAGGATCTGAAGGCTAAAGCTGTCTTTGAGTTTTCCTTTCATTCTGTGTTTACAGTTACTCTTTAAAAGCCTCTTACTTGTTTATTATTCATTTCTTCAACAAATATTATGCATTTACTACATTGCAGGCACCGTGCCAGGCCCTGGTCCAAGGACCAAAAGTGATAACCCACGTGAAAGTGTTTCATCATGTATCATACAAATATAGAAAAAAGTCTTACTACTACTCATCACGACCCTGAGAGTGTACATCTTTTTTGCAGGACAGTTCACATCATTAAGGAAACAGAAGGTTAGGGATGCTTTGTTGTATAACGGTATCACAAAGACCTCAGCCTCTCGAGTTGAATAGTTACTGGAAACTACCCACAGTAACAGCCTAAAACTCAAGTCGACTTCCCACGCTGCAGGCTGCCAGACGCCGAAGTGTGGAAGTTGGAAGGACACAGCAGCTGTGTCACGGCTGGAAGCGAAGCTGATGCAGCAGGCAGTGCTCCTCACAGCGAGCCAACACGTTCAGGCGACTGCGGGGGAGGCTTTCCAATAAACCTTGTGCGGCTGTTGTGATAGAATTTCAAACGTGCATTTGGATTTCGCCTAGGTGTGCAATGCTACAAGTAGGGAATCGGGATTTGCTGCAAGAATGATTTAGTTTGGAGTATGAAATTCTCCCGGATGTTGATCTGTAGTTAGTTCAGCAGTGGAAGGTCTGCTGTGGCTCATTCCAAACAACCCTATCGACAGTGTGATGAGAACTGTTTACTTTGTATGAAGGGAAGAGAGAGAGAAAGGTAAAATTACCTGTGGATTCCCTCACCTCTACCTCCCATGGCAAATATCCTAATCTCCTCCAGAAGAGGATCCTCTCCGACTTAATCAAATGACTACATTCAATAAAACCACATGAGCTAAGAGGAAAAAAGACACAGAGAGCTTGTCAGAGCCAGGGAGGGAAATGCAAAAAACACATTTTTTCCAGCTCATTCATTCATCCTGTAAACACTGACTGAGTGTCCACCATGTGCCGGGCACTGATCTAGGCACTTAGGCTAAAGCAATAAATGAAAGAAAGAAAAATGCTCATCATAATGGTACTTATATACTAACTGAGACAATAAAAATAAACATAATAAATATGCTGTAGAATTGTTTTAATATAGCTACTCATATAACCATAAAGGTTTACTTTCCCTCAGCACAGTCTGTTATATGCTGGGTTCCTGCATCCGTCTTGTGAATGTATCATCTGAAAAACTGACATCTGAAGTCACTGTGCTGAGAGGCAAAAGGAGATAAAAATAGAGGCGGCAAAAACTCCCTCCGCTAAGAAATAACACATCTTATTTCTGATTACATTTGATTGGCCAAATGTGGCTCCACACTCCTATGCTAATGCAGTAAGAGCTTGAAAATCTATAGTAGCACCTAGTTAATGAGCACTGAGGGTCTTTGTCATAGTATGTTAGGAGATAAAAAATGTAATGAAAAAGTAAATACTAGTGGAAGGGGTATTAGGAGCAGAGAGGCACTGAGTGGTGAGCAGGTTGCAATTCTAAGTAGGATGGTCAGTGCAGGCCGCAATTTTCAAGTGACTTAGGAAAAAAGATTTGAAATTGAGGAAGTTATCCATGCAGATATTTGAGAAAAGATATTTTTAGGCACAAGAAACAGCCAAACAAAAGTCATAAGGCAAGAGGGTGTTTGGTTTGTTTGAGGAACTTCCAAGGAGGCCATGTGGCTAGGACCAAAGGCATGAGGGGAGGTGAGGAGGAGTCAAGATCAGAGACACCAGAGTTCAGGTCAGAGAAGGGATTATTGTCCACTCTAAAAATTTCACTTTTTTGTTGTTGTTGTTGTTTGTTTGTTTTGATACGGAGTCTCACTCTGTCGCCCAGGCTGGAGTGCGGTGGCGCAATCTCAGCTCACTGCAACCTCTGCCTCCCAGGTTCAAGCAGTTTTCTGCCTCAGCCTCCTGAGTAGCTGGGAATACAGGTGCCCAACACCATGCCTAATTTTTGTGTTTTTAGTAGAGACAGGGGTGTCACCATCTTGGCCAGGCTGGTCTTGAACTCCTGACCTCGTAATCCACCTGTCTAGGCCTCCCAAAGTGCTGGGATTACAGGTGTGAGCCACCATGCCTGGCCCAAGAATTTCACTTTTAACTCTCAAATGGGGGACTTTGCAGAATATTGAGCACGGGAGTAACATGATTTAAATTTTAAATAATCACTCTGGTGGTGTACCTGAGAACAGGCTATCATAGGAAAAAAAAAAGGGAAATAAGAGTGTAAGTCAAAAGACTTTTGCAGTAATCCCAGATAAGATGACTGAGAAGTGACTGACTTTATATTTATGCTGGAGGTAAAGCCAACAGGGTTTCCTAGCAGATAGAATGTTGTATGTCAGAGAAGAAAAGAATCATGGGCAGATGCCAAGGTTCTGGCCTGAGCATATGGCAGGATGGAGTTGTCATCCCATGGGCTGTGGATGGAGCAGGTTTGAGATTTCACCTAATGGAGACATTAAGCTTAGAAATTCAACTTTGGATACCTAAGTGTTGAGCTAATTGTAGTGGTCCAGTTTTAAAATATAACTAAGGGAATCACTGTGATGTAGATGGCTTAAGAGATGAGATTGGATGAAATCACCAAAGGAGTAAGTATAGACAGGAGAAGAAGATTAGAAGTTGAGCCCATTATTAAAAGGTCAGCAAGAAAGGGAAGATCCAATTAAAAAAAAAAAAAAAAAGCCTGAAAAGGACCAATCAGTGAATTGGAGGGAAAACTGATCATTTGACCACTGAATTTGGTGAGAATAAAGTCACTGGAGACATTAGAAAGATATTTTCCCATGAAAAGAAAGAGAATTTTCAGTGAAGAAGTGGAGATAATGTCTGATTTGGGTTGAGAGAAAACGAAGGAGAGGGAAATTGGAGATACAGAGAACATAGAGCCCTTTGAAAATGTTTTATTGAAACAAAGGAGTAAGGCACTGGCAGGAGGAACTGGGGTTAAGAGAAGGATTTTTAAAGATCAGAAGTTAACCTCATGTTTATATGTTGATTTGAATTGTCCAGTAAACACAAAAACTAATGATGTAAGAAAGAGAGGAGAGAATAGAAAGTGTCAAGTCCATGAGTAAGCAAGGAAGGATGGGATCTGGACTACTAGGGGAGATACTAACCTTAGACAGGAAACTGAATCAGGGAAAAAAGAATCTAAAATGACTCTAGGGAAGGATAATTTTAAAAAGGGGTAGGAAGCACTAACATAAGATAGCACACAGCATAACAGAGCAAATAAGATAATAGAGTTAGAAGATGGTTTTTTTTTTTTTGAGACAGAGTCTCGATCTGTCACCCAGGATGGAGTGCAATCGTGCGATCTCAGCTCACTGCAACCTCCATCTCCCGGGTTCAAGCAATTTTCCTGCCTCAGCCTCCTGAGTAGCCAGGAGTACAGGCGCATGCTACCACATCCACATCTGGTTAATTTTTGTATTTTTAGTAGACACGGGGTTTCACCACATTGGCCAGGCTGGTCTCAAACTCTTGACCTCAGGTGGTTCACCCGCCTCGGCCTCCCAAAGTGCTGGGATTGCAAGCGTGAGCCACTGCGCCTGGCCGTTTTTTTTTTTTTTTAAAGGATTTTACAAATTCCCTGAGCTGCCATTTAATATATCCAGGCTGGTATGGGCAAAACAATTTGTAAACTTCCTTGCATGATTGATTAACCCTAAGGCTGAAGTTAGAAATAAGAGGAACATTTGGAAACAAAAGACAAGCTCGTCAAATGTGGTTCTTGAAAAGTAAGGGAAAGGAGGGAAACTCAAGAGGGGAGACAGAGAAGGAAAGGCACATAGGGTCTCATTTTCTCTTTGTTTTACTTCCTCCAGCCTTGAGAGAAAGGGATGACTTTAGAAACATTCAGATATTTGAGAGGACCTGCAAAGGCAAAAAGCTTTTTCTTTGGTCCATTTTGGTTGCTCCAAACACACATGCATTGAGGGCCATTGCTCTCCAACCTACTCTGGTACCAACCATCAAAGGATGCTGCTGAAAACTTTTATTTAACCAAAGGAAACCCAAGTTGTCTTTTGTTACCATAATATGTGAATAAGATCAGAAATCTGTGCAAGTGTGGCTGAGGACCTTGACAGAGCAGCTCTACCTGGCCAAAGAAGAAACAGACCTTGGAGAGGGTCCTCAGTATCAAGGTTGAGGCAATGCTGAATTGCTGAATCAGCAGAACACCACTGATTCCTGAATAATCCAAGAAAAATTATCCCAACTCAAAGACACCAGCTGAAAACCCAGAAAATTTATTTTTATCAAGAACCAGCATGGGGTCCATGGTGCCCATTTACTCTGACATCACATAATATAAGCTCCTAGATTCCCAACCTTCTCCATACAACCGAAATACAAAATGCCATCATGGAAAGCAGAAGGATGGCGATAGAAATCTGAGAACCTAAATGCTTTTGCGTAAAGACTGAACACCATCTAAAGACAGGAGGGGTGTTCAGTTGTGCCTTCCCTAACTCTTTGCAGCTACATGGCTGTTGAGGACGGGCATCTCTTCTGTTGGTTCAGGGAGACCCTCTGATTAGTTCAGGTCACTGCAAAAATAATCATTAAATATTTTGAATCTCCATCCTAAAAGTACTTTCTAAATTGTTGCATTAAGATAGGTTCTTGTATTAGTCCATTCTCACATTGCTATAAATACCTGAGACTGGGTAATTTACAAAGAGGTTTAATTGACACATAGTTTCACAGGCTATACAGTAAGCATGGTGGCATCTGCATGGTTTCTGGAGAGACCTCAGGAAACTTACAGTCATGGTGGGAAATAAAGGGGAAGCCAGCACTTCACATAGTTAGAAGCAGGAGGGGGTGGTGAACGGTGTCACACACTTTTAAACAACCAGATCTCATGAGAACTCATTCACCCTGTAGTACCAAAGGGGAATGGTGCTAAACCATTCATAAGAACTCCGCCCCCATTATCCAGTCACCTTCTACCAGGTCCTACCTCCAATACTGGGGATCACAATTCGACATGAGATTTGGGCATGAAAACAGACCCAATCATATCAGTTTTAAGCCTAACTTATCTAAAAATTAATTTTCTCTCATTTTTAGAGGGAAAATAATTATGAAGAAGACCAGAAAAGTTGGATACAAAGTAAATAAGCTCCATTTCCCCTACATTAGACCATATCAAGATAGTGGTTTAAGGAAGCATGGCACCTCCCTGTAGGTCAGGCTAGCCTAGAAGAGTGTGGGTGCTGAGAGAGTTAGGGTAACAAGGAATCAGAAGAAGCATTTACTCCTTTGTTCATTTAACACATATCTAATGGGTGTCTTCTTTGTATGCATGAGGCGTGGCTGACAGATAAAACTATGTTAATCAGTGTCCTCTAGAGAAACAGAACCAACAGAAAATATATATGAGGAGATTTATTATGGGAATTTGTTCACATGATTATGAAGGCCAAGAAGTCCCACAATATGCCATCTGCAAGCTGGAGGAAAAACCAAGAAAGCTGGTGGTGTAATTCAGTCCGAGACTGAAAGCCTGAGAATCAGGGAGCTGAGGATGATGTAACTTCCAGTCTGAAGCTGGAGAAGGGTGAAACATGGGGGGTGCAGGTGTCAGACCCAGAGGCCAAAGGCCCAAGAACCAGGAGTTCAGATGTTTTAGAACAGGAGAAGATAGCTGTTCCAAATCAAGCAGAGAGAGAAAATACACTCTTCCTTTTGCTTTTTTGTTCTACCTGGGTTCTCAACAGAGTGAATAATGCCCACCACATCGGTGAGAGTAAATCTTCTATATTCAGTCCGCTGATTCAAATGCTGATTTATGAAAACACCCTCACAGACACACCCAGAAATACTGTTTTTGCAGCTACCTGGGCATTGCTTTACTCAGTCATGTTGACACATAAAATTATCCACCACAATACTATACCAAAAGTTACCAGGATACTGTTCCAAAGGCCAAAAGTTTTCATTCTAAATGAGAATATATCTAGTTCTTAGTTTATATGTTTGTTATCACCCTAAAAACAGGAAACTTTGGTTAAAAAATGAATATAAGTTATTCTGTTTGGCAATATGAGATGAAACATTACCAAAGTATTCAAAGTAATTAACAGCAGGGATCCTTTCCTAGTCATTTTTATCCTCTCTGTGACTGTTTGATTTGAAGATTACAGTCCTTAACTAATGCATTCATTTCAGCTACTGTCTTTCCTTTAACATCAGATCTGTAAATTTTATATAATTGCATATTGGTCAATGATTTGGAGAAAACTGAAAATGTACTGCACATTTTTACATGACTTGGAAAACTCTTCACTTTACAAATGGAGATTTTTAATAAAAATAGTGAAATATGTGTATTTAATATGTATTATAAAATGATGCATTTCAAATAATGAAAATTAATACATTAAAGAAACAAGATGCAGTTTTCAGATTTTATTGGGAACCAGTTGATCTAATCATAAATGAAAGTAGCAACATAATGAAAGAATGAGCAACGAAATTCATTTTAGGAGAAAAGAACAAATCTAGAATACCGTAACTGAATCAGACTTGAAAATGATCATCTGTACAAGATTTTATGCATATCTACAATGTGTTAAGTTCATGATTATAAGGGAAAAAATCATCTAAATTATTCATGTTCTTTTTGTAATACACTTTATCAAATAATATTTATATATGCTAAAAAGCATAAACCTAAAGAGTGCAGCTTGGTGAGTTTTGATGAATATATATACTCATACAATCAACACACCAATCAAGAAACAGAACAGTTCCATTACTCAAAAATCTTTCTCTGATCCTTTTCTACTTGATCTCTCCTACCAGAGGAAACCACTGTTCTGATTTCTATTTCCATAAATGAATTTTACCTGCCCTAGACCTTCATATAAATTAAATCATATATTTGGAACTCCTTTGCTTTTAGTTTCTCTTACTCAGCATAATTGTGCTATTTCTTTACATTATTGCATGTGTCAGTAGTTTGTTCCTTTTTATTGCTAAGTTTTCCAAAGTAAGTACCGTTTCCCATTTCCACCGCTGATACATGATTGTTTCAATGATGCCACAGCCTCAGCAACACTAGGTGCTTTCAGTAACTTTAGTCCCTCTTGTGGATGTTTTTTGACAACTTACTGAGCACTTTTCCATACGCTTGTTGATCATTTGCATTATTTTGTGAAGTGTGTTCAAGTCTTTGCTTATTTGTATTTGTTTTGTTGGTCCTCTTAACATTCACTGTAGGAGTTATTTTTTTTATTTTTATTTTTTAGTTTTTTATTTTTATTATACTTTGTGTTCCAGGATACATGTGCATAACATGCAGGTTTGTTACATATGTATACATGTGCCACGTTGGTGTGCTACACCCATTAACTCATCATTTACGTTAGGTATATCTCCTAATGCTATCCCTCCCCGTTCCCCCTACCCCACAACAGGCCCCAGTGTGTGATGTTCCCCTTCGTGTGTCCAAGTGTTCTCATTGTACAATTCCCACCTATGAGTGAGAACATGTGGTGTTTGGTTTTCTGTCCTTGTGATAGTTTGCTCAGAATGATGGTTTCCAGCTGTATCCATGTCCCTACAAAGGACATGAACTCATCCTTTTTTATGGCTGCATAGTATTCCATGGTGTATATGTGCCACATTTTCTTAATCCAGTCTGTCACTGATGGACATTTGGGTTGGTTCCAAGTCTTTGCTATTGTGAATAGTGCCACAATAAACATACGTGTGCATGTGTCTTGATAGCAGCATGATTTATAATCCTTTCAGTATATACCCAGTAATGGGATGGCTGGGTCAAATGGTATTTCTAGTTCTAGATCCTTGAGGAATCGCCACGCTGTCTTCCACAGTGGCTGAACTAGTTTACAGTCCCACCAACAGTGTAAAAGTGTTCCTATTTCTCCACATCCTCTCCAGCACCTGTTGTTTCCTGACTTTTGAATGATCGCCATTCTAACTGGTGTGAGATGGTATCTCATTTTTTTTTTAAATTCTGGACATAAGTCCCTGTCAGATATATGCACATTGAATATTTTTCTCTTAGTCTATAGCTCGTTTGCTCATTTTAAATGTATTTTCTCTTACTTTGTAGCTCATCTTATAATTTTATTTTATTTTTTTTTGATGGGAAGATTTTTTTAAATGTTCCATTATGTCTGGTTTACTACAGAAGCATACAGCAAGGCATATTACCTAATTCAGGTGGAAAATAAGAAAATGGATTTCTTTTGGAGGGAAACAAGAGTTAACTAAGCACTATGTACACATGACCTCATTTAATATTCAAATCATTAGGTTTGAATATTAAGGTTAGATTATTCCATAAGGTTAGATTATTCACTTCTAAGTAAACACTTGAGCTAAGAGAGGTTAAATAAATTGTCAAAAGGTGGGCCAAATATTTAACCAAAGTGTATCCAAATTTGAAGTTTATGGCCTTTCCATTATAAAACACAGATTCTGATTGAGAAAGGGAAATGATTCAATTTCACCTAGACTTTGACACAATTCTCCCTGACACTGCATTCTTTAGTTCCCAACACCTGGTGCCATAAAAGCTGCGAAAGCAATCAGCAACCTCTATTGCAATATAAGATGAACTTTTCCCTAAAATTATCCCCCAGAAAAAAAGTCACCTTGTATTTGAGTTTTAAAAAGATTTATTACATTACAGAGGACACTGTCATTTACTTTATTTTGAATGGTAAATGCAGTTTGGAGAAAACATATTAGTCTAAAACAATGTTCCAGTTTTGAGCACTGAAAACTGATAGAATCTGGTTGGTTTGTTTTTTAGCTAACAAAAAATACGATTCACATTTAGTAATAATTCCTGTAGACATACATCTAAGTCTTCTGCTGGATTTGGTATTAGGGCAATGCTAGATTCTGGAACAAATATATTTCCAAATCCCCAAATATTCATTGTTTAAAACAACAAATGTTTAGGTCTTGCTAAGTTAATAGCAAACTGCAGTCACTCCTAGATGTCCAGAGATGTTTCTCCAGCAGTGATTCAAGTACCCAGATTTTTTTTTTATTTAGTTCCATGCCAAACCTCTAGAGTAGGGTTCAGCAAAGTACAGCCCATAGAACATAGCCAAGCCCTTTTTTCTATGTGTTGCCTGCATTTGCTTCCATGATGCAATTGCAAAGTGGAGCAGTTGCGACGGAGACCACATAGCCAGCCATGCTTAAAACATTTACTATCGGCCGGGCGCGGTGGCTCAAGCCTGTAATCCCAGCACTTTGGGAGGCCGAGACGGGTGGATCACGAGGTCAGGAGATCGAGACCATCCTGGCTAACACAGTGAAACCCCGTCTCTACTAAAAAATACAAAAAACTAGCCGGGCGAAGTGGTGGGCGCCTGTGGTCCCAGCTACTCGGGAGGCTGAGGCAGGAGAATGGCGTAAACCCGGGAGGCGGAGCTTGCAGTGAGCTGAGATCCGGCCACTGCACTCCAGCCTGGGCGACAGAGCCAGACTCAGTCTCAAAAAAAAAAAAAAAAAAAAAAAAACATTTACTATCTGGCTCTTTACATAGAACAGTTGCCAACCAGCCCACAAGTGGGGAAAGATAATGTGGTAAAGGCAGATCCTCTCTGAGTCCTATCCCAGAAGCGGCGCGCTTTGCTTCTGCTAATATTTCACTGGCAGAACTAGTCACCTAGGACCGACTAGTTGGAAGGGGCTTGGAAAACGTAATTTGGCTAGGAAGCTGCTTTCTAGTAATGATTCTAAACAGTGTAAGATAGCACACAATTGTTTGTGGACACCTAGCTGTTTCTACTGCAGTTGTCATTTTAAACAAGCCTTTTAAAGATCTCTTGGAAGAGCGATGGAGATCACATAAATGCACACTCAGAATGAATTAAAAACCGAATGTCCTAAAGCTGGAGCTTGAGAAAATATTTCCAGTAACAGCTCCATATACAGATATTAAAATTGCAATAACTCACTCTAGACAGCTAGATAAAGTGGCATGGAAAGAACTGTGTTTGATGGTTCAAAATGCCATTGTCGTGATGGCAAAGGCACTGCTTTCAAAACTGCAATGGCAGTTTGACTACAACTGTTTCTCAAATATTAGTGTGAAGGACACTTCTGAATTATTATATTACCTTAAACATGCGTAACTGAATTTAAACATTTTATATATAAGTAGACGTTTGACTATGTCATCTATATGCCTGAGACTACCTATTTGTCATGCAAGGTGTAAGGTGACCTACAGTACTAATGACACATAGTTTAGCAATGAGATCTATCGATGACAACATACAACAGAAGGAACGGCAAAGAGTGCAGGATCCCAAAACCCCATTGTCACTCCATGAGAGGCAGTCATGCCTTTGTGGTCAGAATAGGGTATCTGTGAAGAGCCCTCCCATTGTGGAAACCCTATCCCTGTTGAACTTCATATATTCATATATGGCATAATACAGTTATATTTATAGCCCAAGAGGGGGATCCTCTAGTCTTCTGTGAAACAATATAATGAAAGCTTCCCAAGTCAGGAAATAGCCTTGAGTTGTTTCCTTAGACCACCACATTGCCAGCCAAGCCCAAATATTTACTGCTAGCCCTTTGCATACCATTGTTGAAATGTCAGCCCAGGCTTTTATGTCAGTTCACAAAAAGGAGAATAGGCGGAAGTTCCCAGGGTCATATCTCAGAGACAAAAGACTTGTCTCTCTTCACTCCTCATGTTAGCCAAAAAACTTTAGGGAGCAATATTGTCATTGGGAAGATTAGAGAATCATCATATATTTGATACTGTAGAGTGTGTATGCAATGAAGTTTGCCTTTTCACTAATGAAAAAGATTAAAGAATATTTTTATGTAAATTGAGATCAAAATTTTGGTGAAAGGACTACAGAGGCATATTATACCAAAAGTTCCAACCTCTGTCTCCAGTTTATATTAACTTGCTTTCCTGATATTTCAGATACAGGTTAGATCTATTGCTAGTTTTTATTACCCTCCCTCATTGATATTTTTGCTGTAATTCTGGGCCCACCTGACTTCTTTTTTAGGTGACGCTGGCTCCACTTTAAGAAATTCACAAGAAAGGAAGGCTGAGTAACAGTTTCGTAACTAAGGCATATGTTGTTCAGGTGCTAAAATCTAGGGCATGATGCTCAGATGCTTGTGTTTACATGAAATCAATTAATGTTCATTTCTCACTGGATTCTGAGTCTGGCAAAAGCTCTTTCAATTGTTGTGCTATTATAAAGCATCCTACACACAGATGCCATCACTTTTTTCATATTCAAGGATCGTCCTCTCTTCAATTGAGTCCCATCTTAGCAAAATAAAGGAAATGCAACTGCTAAAATTATTTGCAACATCTTACTTTTCTTCCATTATAAGAAAAGTTTGTTTTTGGCTTTAAGAGACTATCACCAAGGCCCAAACTGCCAGAGTAATTTAGGAAACCTCACTGCTCTGCCGAGATCGCACCACTGCACTCCAGCCTGGGCGACAGAGCGAGACTCCGTCTAAAAAAAAAAAAAAAGAAACTTCACTGCTCTTAAGATAGGAGAATACATTGAAAGGAAACTAACACTCACTGAGCACATACTACTGTCATTCATTAAGCATTTATGTATATTGTATTTCATTTTCTCACGACAAAATTATAAGGGATAGATTGTTATAACCATTTATAAATAGGAAAAATGAGACTCCAATTGGTAAGGTATCCTTCTCAACATATGCTGGAGTTAGTATTTGAGCTCAGGACTGTCTGAACAGTACTTATCAAGACACCATGATAAAGTAGATGGCTTCTGTCCCAGTGTTGCTCAGGTCCAATCTCTACACTCCTAGGAAAGTAAATCTGGTTAACACCCTCAGTTAGAAGTCTACACTTGGATCGAAAACTGTGGTCAAGGGGACAAGTCTCATCAGACAACCACAGTTACTGGGGACATCTCTTATATATCTAGGGCAGTACAAAAAAAGAGGTGGAGGTGGGGGGTGATCCATGATCCGTGCAGATGCTAAAAGAGGAGATGGCTACACAGGAGCCCGCCTTATTATAATCCTTCAGATCTGATAGGAATACCCTGCAATATTTATCGGCCTGTTCCAAATCTCCTTTCACCAATTCTCAGTAAATTGTCTTTCGTTTTCTAATTTGAGTCTGCTTCCCAAATCGGAATGAGTTCTCTTTTAGCTACAGTATTGTGCCTGAGTCCAGAATCCTACTGCTAAACTCTGTTACTCTCCTGGGGCTGGCAAAGGCCGTCTCCTCTGGACTTGGCTTGTACTGAATCCCAGGCTCTACTCTTTCTTAAACTATCGGCAGCCTTCCACTGGGCCACTTGTTAGCATTTTCATACATGACTTCCTAAAACAAATTGGAATTTTGTCTCTCTTAAACAAGTCGGTAAGTTATACTTTGTGTAATCATTAAAAACTACCTTCTCTGGCCGGGCGCGTAATCCCAGCACTTTCGGAAGCCAAGGCGGTGGATCACTTGAGGCCAAGAGTTCAAGGCCAGCCTGGCCAACATGGGGAAACCCCATCTCTACTAAACTACAAAAACTAGCCAGGCGTGGTGTTGGGTGCCTGTAATCTCAGCCACTCTGGAGCCTAAGGCACCAGAAACGCTTGAACCGGGAGGCAGAGGTTGCAGTGAGCCAAGATGGCGCCACTGCACTCCAGCCAGGATGACAGAGTGAGACTCTATTTCAAAACAAACAAGCGAACAAACAAAAAACTGCTTCCTCAAAATTTATCTATTTAACCATTATAAACAACCTATAGTATAAATCCACAGCACAAACTTGCCACACAAGAGTCATGATTAGAAGCCTGTTCACCTTATATTCTCTAAACATGAAGAGCTCTAACATAACATATATGACCCCAGTTTATACGATATAATACAAGGTTGTATAAAACGGTCTAGTGCCTAGCACAGAGTCATTAAACTTAAGGCACTGAAGAAATATTTGTATATTTAATTAGAGCTCCCCTGAAGGATACAATGTATTACTGAAAACCATAGCATAAAAATAAAGTTGCTTAAGAATTTTATAACTTCTTTCCAATGTATTTTGTATTTGTGTGTACGTGTGTATACAAGTGTCTATACGTAATTGGCTTATTTGTATGCATACACACATACATTATTATCATATATATTACAATTTAGATATTTTAAAATATACATTTATTACATATTATATATAATTGGTATATATACAAAATGTACACACACAAATATATGATATTCTTTGGGGTGCATATGTACATATATGTCTATATATACACATGTATCTTTCCTTTTCTAGTCTTATGTAAAACTAATCTATACATTTCACTTTTAACAAATTATTATGTATTCATATTCACATTAGTCATTTTAATGCCTGAGAAGTGTTCTGATATTTCAAGTAGAAATGCTAAAACATGCTTTACTTCAAAATCATAAAGTACAGTGCATCTTTTTGAGCACAAATATCAATAATACAGATACACAAATTTCAAATTAGAAATTTAAATAAATCTTCTATTCCATTTAGCCAGTTTATGGAATCACAAAAGCAATATGGGAAGGCAGAGAAAGATATGGGAGGAATTTGCTTACTAACTTTAAAATACATCTTCCTAAACATATCCTCATTCAAAGTCTAAGACGGACAAAATCCTTGAACTTCTGAAAAGGAAACCCCTTTGGCAGACATGAGAAAGGTTCACAATGCGTGAGCACACACACATTGACATAGAACATTCCACTATCCCTGCAATAATAACAATGCTATCGAATCCGTCAGAGGTCCTGAAATGTCACACCTCCTGATTTAGGCCTTTGGGGAGAACTTGACCTGTTTGTTACAAATTAGAAAAATAGCAAAACTGAGCCAAGCCTAATCATTTCACCTGAATGATTAAGCATTTTCTGCATCTTTCTCTTAGCCAAAAACTCCTTTATAATATCATTGATTCCCAATCTTATTAAATTACCCTCTTCAAATTTGCCTTCTGTAACTTTCAACTTTGTCTTGAAGGCCAAATAACATGAAGGACATGACAACACAAACAAAAGATTTAGGAAAACTGGCAAAGAAGTGAGGCAGTAGAATTGCTTCAGTATAAAAAGTGAAGTCCATTGAGAAGTGTGAAAAAGGAGAGTTTCTTCCATCGTCTCTGGCTTTAATCAACCCTATGCCCTCTCCTCCCTAACCCTTCCATATACTTTTTTTTGAGATGGAGTCTCGCTCTGTCGCCCAGGCTGGAATGCAGTGGCACAATCTCGGCTCACTGCAACCTCCACCTTCTGGGTTCAAGCAATTCTCCTGCCTCAGCATCCCAAGTAGCTGGGATTACAGGCACCTGCCACCACACCTGGCTAACTTTTGTATTTTTAGTAGAGACAGGGTTTCACCATGTTGGCCAGGCTGGTCTTGAACTCCTGACCTTGTGATCTGCCCACTCAGCATCCCAAAGTTCTGGGATTACAGTCATGAGCCACCACGCCCGGACCATACATCTTTTATGTGTTCAATTTAGACATAGAAATTAGCAGGCTATCAACAAAAGGACTTTCCTTTTCTTAACTTTAATATCCAAATTTGGAAGAAAACAAAAATACACCTAACTCTGGCAATGCCCTTCCCATGACACTGCCAACATGCATCTGATTTTTGCCAGCCCATGGATAGCCTATCCTGGCTTTCATCAATCCCACTTAGACTTATTGTTTATAGAAATATAGACTTATTCTATATAGAAATCTATAGATTTCTAACTGTTCTCTCTCAAGTTTCTTCTTTGGTCAGTAACTTTTGTGCTTCTATTATCTTCCCCCAAACACCACTATTAGCATGTCATGGCCAGCTCATGAACCAATTACCTAATGGATAAAATCAAATTCCTTTTACTTTCATATAGTCTCTATTCTCATGAGCTTGTGCCATTTCTTTCCAATAGCAGAAATTCTTCTACCTAGTCAGGCAGGTCCTATAATTTGCCACGATAAATTTGTTCTCAGTATGTGCACTGTGACATCTGCCTGGAATGCTCATTCCCTCCTCACTTTTCCTTTCTAAATCCTGTATGTTCTCTGAAGCTAGGACCAATTTCCATCCTCACTACAAAGTCTTATTCTAATTTAAATTAATTGATGTTTCCAAATTTTTAGACTACTTCAGACTCAGGCAAGAAAGATCCTCGCTTGGGGTTCTGAGCTTTGGAGGTCTCTTTCTTTCTCTGTCTCCTACACACACAGACACACACACACACACACACACACACACTGCATTCACAATAGAACACATGCGTACCTCTGTAAATCAGAATCCACTGCTCAGTACCGACAGCTCGTAACCTAAACATTCCCACCCATAACCTAGACATTCATTTTTGTGACTAATGCTGTTTAGTTCCTAGGGAAATTCTTCTCCATCTCTCTTTCCCTGTGGTGCATTTGACTAGGAGTGAGTACCATAAAAGACTTGAGCTCTGGCACTGTCACTGTTTGATAGGAACACTGCTTTAGGACACAGGGATATTTGAACACAAGATGGGCTTTGGTAAAGCACAAGACAAATTAACTTGCCACACCTTTATTCTCAGTTTGCATGCTTGCAGTGGAGTCTTGCTTAGCAAAGTATTGTTTCCCAGGACTGCCAAGTGCCCCTTTTCTTGCTTCAATTACTGATCTAATTTGTAGTTGTGAAAGTAGTCAGAATTTGGCATGGCATTTGCAACAACTACCAGCAGTGACTAGAAGTTTTGTGCAATGCTAAAATTTCATATTATTCTAAAATTTATTTATTTACAAAAACACATTTTGCCAGACATAGCACACATGAAGTATGACACAAATTCTTCACAGGACAGCTGGATGAACATTTTACACTAAAATTTAAAATATTTAAAAATGTAATTGAATTTTTATAAAGAATTAAAATTTTAATTTTATTTAAGTGTTCCTTTTTTGACATTTCTTAATTATAATTTATATAACTTTTAATTATCCATTTATGGTGATAGATAATTTTGAGTAATTTTGAATATTTTAGGATAAAATAACTATTTCAAGAAATTGATTTATATTTTAAGAAATAGACCGGGCAGGGTGGCTCACGCCTGTAATCCCAGCACTTTGGGATGCCGAGGTGGGCGGATCACAAGGTCAGGAGATCGAGACCATCCTGGCAAACACGGTGAAATCCCGTTTCTACTAAAAATACAAAAAATTAGTCGGGTGTGGTGGCGTGCGCCTGTAGTCCCAGCTACTCGGGAGGCTGAGGCAGGAGAATGGTGTGAACCTGGGAGGCAGAGGTTGCAGTGAGCCGAGATCACGCCACTGCACTCCAGCCTGGGTGACAGAGCCAGACTTTGTCTCAAAAAAAAAAAGAAATATATTTTTAATTCATTACTAATACAATTATATTAATGATCTTAGTGTCTTAAATCATTACTGTAACTAGAAAACAAAGTATGTGACGATTATAACTATGAATACTTAATTAGTAATTTTGATGAAATGAAAGAAATAAAAATAAATCTTATAGAATAAGTATATAATAGAGTATGAATTATTTGTATATTTATTGAGTTATCTAAACATTAACAAGATGATAGCTAAAGGAATATCAGGCATACTCAATAATAACTGAAATCAGTCATTTTTGGTATTTTATCAACGGTCAGTCAAATAAAACCCAAAGCTTTGCAAAAATGTTTTTATTTCACCATTATAAAATAATCTTTGTCAGTGAAGGAAGAAAAAAATATTTTATTTAACAATTTGCTGACTTTGTCTGTAACATTTTAAAAATTCACATATTATAGGTGAACCTTCATTTGTACTTCCTGCCTCATAATTTGTAATTATCGGGCCTGGCCATAAAGAATATTCAACTACACTAAAATCTTTAAAAATCTACATTTTTATTATTGTTACCCCTTGGGGTATGTGTGTCAGCTCTGTCTCCCCATTAAATGGTGAATTATAGGGCCAAGATCGTACCTTTTACCACTTCTTAATCTCTCATGGTAACCTTCATTATTGTGAGCAATTTTTGGTCCTTAAGTAGCTATTAATTGTTTGGAAGAGAGAAGAGAAAAAGCAATTATGAAATGATAAATAACTAGTGTTTCTAAGATGAGTCCTGGATGCAGGTTGGTCGCGGTGGTGGCAAGGAATTGTGTCTAGCCTTGAAGATGGCAGCATCCCACGAGGGACATAAAAATAGCATTGGGAGCAAGGAAAGGCAGCTTAAGTGAAGCTTTATAGGGTTCCTGCCTGACAGAAAACTGGTGAGCAAGAGTCTCTTGACGGAAAAGCAGCGTTTTACAGCTGCACAGCAATGCTCAATGGTGTTCAATTTGAAAATGAGGGGAATAAGAAGTGGGTTCTTAGAAAGCAAATCTGCAGTCAATCTTTTTTGTTGCTCTACTTTATAACCATGTCAAACCCTTTCATTCCCAAATCTTCAATGAGTTTGCTCAGAATCGATTTTTGTGTGAGGAGAAACGAAAAGATGCCCCCCACCTATGTTCACTGAAGATAAAAAGCACGATATTTAAAGTTAAGTGACATTTAGTGACTGCCAGTTTGTTATTAAGTAATAGCTTTCTTTAAAGAAAAAAAATTAACCAAATTCCGAAAACGTTATTTTACGAAGACATTTAGTCTTAGCTGCTTTTCAAAGTCATTGTTGAACAGCTGCAAAATAGTTCAGTTAAAGAGATTTCTTTTGCGCAGAGAGCCTAACACTGAAAAATATGTGTTGTAAAATTTCTAAATAAAAACTGGCTTATTTCTCTCATTTTAGGCATTTCAGTAAATATTTGTAAAATCATGCTCAAGGTAGTTTTTACTTGGGAAATAAAACGCATAGTATCCGTCAACAATCAATCACGTGATTTTCTAGAGTGTACGTGTTCTCATTCCCCATGCCAAAATGCATACATGTTTATATATACATAAACAGTGGTTTGAAAAAGGAGTTATATGAAAATCAGGACCTCTGCAGAAAACAAGTTCTCATACTTAACTATTAATAAGCTCTATTCCATATCACTTTTCTTATTTTCTTACAATTTGGGTCAATGAATATGAATGAAGCTTATTGAGATGTTAACATATGTATAGATATGCTCAAGTTAAATTATTGTTTGACAAAAGTTATAAAAGATTAAGCTTAAGGACTCAGATTGAATGCCAATTACCAGAAACTGTGAATTCCAGTAAAACATGATTAAGCACTGAACTACTCCTCTTCCACCTTCTCTTCCCTTTCCTCTCCTTCTCTTCTAGTACAAAAGCCATGTGATGGGGCCAAGCAAGGTCGATATTTGTGCAGGGGTGAAGGAGGCAATGCACAGGCAGTCATCATGACCAGAGGGAATGCCAGAAGACAAGGGGAGTGACAAGGGTGTCCACAGAAGGGGCATCCTGGCATGGTGTATGGGAGCCCAGTGTGGGTAAAAAAGTATCCACACACAGAGGTCAGCCTATTACAGAGTGTCAGAGTCCAGTCCAGGTGAGGAAGTATCCTGAATAGGGTGACAAATGTATGCATGCAGGGTAGAGTGTGGTCTAGCACAGGGTGTAAGAGCCCAATAGGGTAGTGAGAGCACTCCCTGTGGAGCAAGAGGCCGTGCAATGACAGAAAGTTAGCTATTGAGCCAAGGCACAGGGAGTGAAGATTTTGACCAAATAAATAAATATATTAAGTATAAAAGGAATCTGCTTCCTCACTTTTGGAGAGAGTAGTTGTATTAGTCTGCTCTCATGCTGATAATAAAGACATACCCAAGACTAGCTAATTTATAAAGGAAAGAGGTTTAAGGGACTCACAGTTCCATATGGTTGAGGAGGCCCCAAAATCATGGTGGAAGGCAAATGAGGAGCAAAGTCTCGTCTTACATGGTGGCAGGCAAGAGAGAAAAAGAGCCACCCAAAAGTGAAAACCCCTTATATCAGATCTCATGAGACTTATTCACTACCATGAGAATGGTATGGGGAGAATACTATGGGGTAACCACCCCCATGATTCAATTCTACCGGCTCCCTCCCACAACACATGGGAATTATGGGAGCTACAATCCAAGATGAGATTTGCCTAGGCACACAGCCGAACCATATCAGCAGTATATACACAAATAAAAAGAGAAAAGCTCAAATAAACCCTATGGTGTTGAGTTGAGATTGCAGGTATTGCTGTGAGCATATGTTTATATATTACACACATACACACACACACACACACATATACACACATATATACACATATTTTTTATATACATATAAAAATGAATATAGCCAGGTGCAGTGGCTTATGCACGTAACCCCAGCACTTTGGGAGGCTGAGGCAGGTGGATCACTTGAGGTCAGAAGTTCAAGACCAGCCTGGCCAACATGGTGAAACCCCATCACTACTAAAAATACAAAAAAATTAGCTGGGTGAGGTGGCGTACGCCTGTAATCTCAGCTACTCTGGAGACTGAGGTAGGAGAATCGCTTGAACCCAGGAGGCGGAGGTTGCGGTGAGCCAAGACTGGACCACTGGACTTCAGCTTGGGTGACAGAACGCAACTCTGTCTCAAAAAACATGGATGCAGATGTAAATACATGGTACATGTGCATACACATTTTCATCCATATATTCCTTAGCTCTAAGCTGCTGAGAGAGAGGGTTTTGGAGCAGCATGCCTCAACAGCAGTAAGCACATCTAGTGTCCAGATCTTGCTTTCTCAATACCACTCTCCACTAAGAGGAACCAGATCTTCTTGGAGAAAAGGTTAATTCTAGGGCTTGTGCAAGGAAAGTACCAGATGAGCCTTGAACATCTTGTTGGGCCAGAAAATAAGAAAGTATTCAGAGAAAGATACAGATGTCAAAAGATGACAGAAGGCTGTTTGAAGAGGCCATCAATTTGAATATGAAAATTGATAATAACAGATTATAATCTATTGACTAAAACAGGAAGCTGTGAATCCATACTGATAGAAATAAATTGAAATACTAATGAGGAATAGTCTGTTTACAGTCCTACAGTAATTTCTTACAAAATACTCATTTCCCCACTCCCACCAAAAATAGTATTATTTTTTTACAGAGAAGGTTGGCAGATGTCACCATGATCAACTGATCAAACTTATCACCAGTAATAGGACTAATCAAAATAGTATGCTAATTAATACGAAAAGAGCCCAACATCACTCCTGTGACATCCCTGCCAAAGATGCACGAGCTAAATCTAATCATGATTTAGGATCAGAGAAACCCAAACTGAGATAAATTCTATAAAGTAACTCTTGTAATTTTCAAAAGTATCTGGTTATGAAAATTAAGAACCGCCTAAACAATGCTTCCAGGCTGACGGAAATGAAAGAAACATTATAGCAGATCCTGAACTGTTGTTACACATACTTTTGTTACAAAGGACATTATTGGGACCATTGGCAAAATTTAAATGCGGTCTGAGGAGGACGTGAGAGTCGTGCATCCTAGTTAACTTCATCATATTGATGCTTGCTTTGCAGTTAGGCAGGAGAACTTCCTGCTTTATAGGAAAAATAAACTAAAATTTTCAGAGGTGATGGATCATCAGTCTAGCAACTTACTCTCACATGGTTTAAGACCAAACAAACAGACTTTTCTTGTACTGTCCTTGCAACTTTTCTGTTAGCCTGGGATTGTCCAATAAAATAAAATCTGAGCTTGAACATATAAAGAAATTCTTCTCTTAAAATATAATACAAAATAATCCGAGAGAAACCCTAAACTAATTTGGCAGAATTCGATTCTCTCAGAATTGTATTCCCATTTTTCATTTAGGTAATATGATCAGAGCACACCTTGTGAGCCTATACAGTAACTTATTACTAATATAATATGGAAATGCCAGGAAGATTCACTCGCACCAAACTTCCATAATGCCCAAATTTCCATAATGGAAAGTCTTTCCCATGGGTTAAGAATCCTGTTTCAAAAGGACTGTTTTACAGTATAATGCACTGGATGCCAGGTGAAGAACTACTGACAGGAGAAGATACATTTTTAAAAGTATATGTGCAAGTCAGCCTCCTCAAATCCTTTCCCTTTTCAAACTTGAGAATATGGGGGTGGGACAGGGTGGTGGGAAGCGGAGGGAATGTCACATCCCAGTGGAAAAACAGGTGTGGCTACGTGAGAGCCTGATGACAAGAATTGCACCATCAGCACAATCAGAGACCCATTAAGTCACCATGACCAGGGAGATGGTGGATCCAGGTAGATGACTGATCTCCAGATCAAGGTGGGCCCAAAAGAACCAATGATTGTGATTGATTATGCCTAAGACATCAAATAAACCCAAAGGTGGGTGATCAGATTGAAGATCAGTCAGCCAAGCATGATTGACAAGCCAGAGAACCAACGTTTTTAAAAACATTCCAAAGGCAAGTACAAAGATGAAGGGGAAGTCAGGTACATACTAACTTTCCACAAATAAATGTGTACTTGCTAAGAGAATTTAGTACGATGTTCTACAGCCACAGTTGTCCTTTCCTCCAATCCACTCCTAGATTCACTTTTAAGATTATCATTACAGATGCTGAAATCACCTGTAGATGAGGAAAGACTGGACCTGTCTCTGCCTGCCTGGTCTTGGGTCTTGCAGATGTAAAAAAAAAAAAAAAAGAAGGAATGCATGGTAATGTGGAAAACAGGAGACGTCCACTCAGAATTCCATTCAAGGAGAGACTCTGCCTTACTGGGATGGGTGTGATCAACAATCTTTCATGTTGAGCTCCTTCAGGGTCCACCTAAGCTGGAGAGAAGCTGCCTCACTCAAAGTCATACCTTTCCCAGGACACCCACATCAGGAAGCTAAGCAAAGTGGGAATAAAATGCCCCAGAACTTCCATCCTGACAGGAGACAACTCTGAAGAGGAATGTCTGCTCCAGACTCCGCAACACAGCACCCCCAGCCCCCCAACAACAGGCTTCCAGAGGCTTTGTGGAGCTTCCATCACAGTTCAGCTTTGCAAACTGCTTGGCTCTGCTCTTTCCTTTCTTGTTCTTTACTGTGAATTCCTAACAAAAATTTTCGACCATAAATTCAATCTCAGCATTTGCTTCCAGAAAACCCAACCTGCAACAGTTCGTGCCAAAAATAACCTGAGAAAGCGTCACGGAGTTTGGGAGAGGAATCTGTGCTGCCAGGCTGACAGCAAGGTAAAAGGAGCCAGAGAGTCCCCAGTACAAGGCAGAAGTCCAGCTCCTAACACTCTCACTGGTGGTGAATTGGGACAGTGAACGAATGGAAGTGAATCCATTAGGAGGTGTGATGTGTCGAGCATTTGAAACCCATGGAGGAAGTAGTGTTAGACGGCTATTGCTGAGAGCCATTGATGTGCTACAGAATGACAAGCTGAGAATGAATAAAAACCAACTGAAGCGCAGGTGTGAACGCCAGCGGGTCATTTTGGTTGTAAACGCAGGACCTGGGACTAAGGTAAGACCATGTGAGACATTCAGTGCAAAATCTAAGAGAATACCATAAGCCTCAGTCATCAAAAGCCACTTTCTCTCAGGCCTACAATGCCTTTCTTAAGCTGATCCCTTAGTGGAGTTAAGGTTGACAGGAAAAAGCAAGCAAGCAGTCGCCTCCTTATAGAACTGCTTATGGATATTCTGTTGTCTTGTTTTAGTGTCTGTAAATACTATAACATACTTTTACTGCAACAATAGTGTGCTATATATGTGGGTGTGCTAGTTTTGTCTCTACTAGTGGTTCTCAATCGGGAGTTTTGCTGCCATGGGACATTTGGCAATGTCTGGAGACATTGTTTGTTGTCACAATGCAGGGGGGGAGGGGTGCAGGGCGGTGTCACTGGCATCTAATGAATAGAGGCCAGAGACATTTCTAAACATCCTACAGTGCACAGGACAACTTCCCACTAATACACACACTTAACAAAGAATTATCCAGTTCAGAAGGTTAAGAAATCTTGGTCTCCACCCTAGGGCAGTTACCAACTGCAACACATTAATTATTATGTGGGTCAGGAATTTAGAGTCCAGAAGTGTCCTCGACAAACTTCAACCATCACTATCTAAGTAGCACTACTGGGTTCCATAAATAACATTTGAAATGAACGTTGTAAGAAAAGCAAACTGGTTACAAACTGTGAGTAGGTGCTTCTGTCTTTCAATACACATGAGAATTAAAATCCAGTGATCCCAGCAGCTTCTTCAGCCCAGGGCATCAATTCAGCACACATCAGTGGGGATTCTATCACACAATCCGGCTACAAGTTTAACTTGACTCTTGTTATCTGTCTCCAGTGCTCTTTAACCACCTCTGGTCATGCTAAGTCCTTGAGCCCAGCAGCTCATGAGCCAACCAGCTAAAAGCAGAGGTCCTTCTCCTGTTCTGGAAAACACCTCCCGTTAGTGACCATCTTTAGTTTCTGATTCCCAAAAAGTAGAGAGCCTGAGGCAGAGGCAGGTGAAGTGTAGAAGCTTCCTTCTCCATAATATCACTGGTAGGCCTGTCTTATAATGAAGCGAAGTCTCATGATGGTACTGCAAGTTGCTGCTACAACTAACCTAGACATGTTTGGATCTTCATAGTCATTAGGTTGTTTTTGGCAGATATCAGTACCCATGTCTGGATAGTCTCTCTCAGTGAACACTAAAATCCCTACAAAGGTGATTCCTTCAGGCTGCCTCATATCCTCCATCTAGCTCTGTCGTGGTAAAACCTACCAAACCTATTTATCTTCCCTCAGTCATGGGAGACTTCAGAGAGCTGCCCCCTTAAATGAGGCTTTTTTAATAACTTTATCGTAATGAATTTAGACCTTCTGTTCCCAACAGTGTGCTATTCCGGCTGTAAACCTTGCCCAGTTCAGGCATAGAAAGAGATCTCATTTACTAAGTTAGAACATTAAATAATACCACTACAGTAACGTGCCACATAATGGCATTGCAGTCAGTGAAGGACCGCCTATACAACAGTGGTCCCATGTGATTTTAATGGAACTATCCTGTACAGGTGTACCAGTTTTATACCATATTTTTACTGTACTTTCCTATGGTTAGATATGTTTAGATACTGTACTTTTCTATGGTTAGATATGTTTAGATATGTTTAGATACACCATCGTATTGTAGTTGCCCACAGTATTTAGTATCGTCACATGCTGTGCAGGCTTGTAGCCCAGGAGCAACAGGCTATACTGTACAGCCTAAGTGTGGGGTAGGTTATACCATGCAGGTTTGGGCACGTGCACTCTACCCTATAATGTCCACACCACAACAAAATCACCTGACTACACGTTTCCCAGAATGGATCCCTGTCATGAAACAACACATAACTGTATTTAAGGCTGCAAAATAAACCACATTCAACTAAGACATGCTTAACTATAAACTTTGAAACCCCTTTTTCTTAAGAGAATTATTTTATTTCCCTGAGTCAACACACATTATGTAAAGTGTTTACAAAATGTATGTGCATTTTGTGTAAGCAAAGCCCTTTGAGATTTTAGATTCTCACGTATGCAATAAAGGTCTCTGAAGCTGGCCTTGACTTTTGTCAAATAAACAAATCATTATACTTCCCTCTTGATTTCTTATAGTTTCCATTCATTAGATACTTAATAAAATACCATAGTATAGACCTGATGTCTCCTTAATGCCTATCACAAATATAATATTTTTACAAATAAAATAATCTTTTGTCTGAGAAAAGCAAATAAAAAGAATGATTTGAGGCTGTTAGCCATTATTCCCACGTAAGTTTCAAAACATTCATGTAAAGCTCTCTCAGAAAGTTAAATTGCATGTTATATTTTACCATAATAGAACATGCATGTTTAACCTTTATGGATGTATGTTGTGACAAGAGCATTTGCTGCTTTGCGAAGTTTATGTAATGCTGTTTAATGTTTCCCCTAAAGAACAGCTGAGGTCCCTCACACCTTCCTCCAAAGAAGTAATGGAGTGATGCTTGACCATCACCATGCCAATGTTTCTGCAATAAAAGAGGTCATAAACCTCCTCTCCTTGAGGAAGATGCCTGATAACGTCCAATCCTAAAACAGGAAGACTCTAGTTCTGAACAGACATAGAAAAAAAAATAATTCATTGAAAAAAGAGAGGACTGAAACAGAAGAGCAGTGTCTGAATGTTCTGTAAAATTTCTTTAAATAAAAGAGATTGCAGGTACCTAAATTTCTCAGTTTTGTGAATGCTCTTCCTCTTCTTTTATTTAAAAGAATCAAAAATTTTTTTGGATGGAAAAGAAGAAAGTAGCCCTTGATTTTAGAAAAATGTCTAATAGAGCTTAATACCCATTCTGTCTACCAACTAATGATGCATTCAAGAACTGTGTAAGAAACAAAAGAATAAACATAGGGTAGTACGTATGATTGAGCTGAGAAGCTCCATGCAAATATGATTTTACCCATCACAGATTCAAAACACTCATTTCCTATATTCACAAACTCAAAGCTGTCTTGTCTCTTTACCACCATTATTTACTGATTAAAAAATAATAATAATAACAATAAAGGAAAATAGGAAGCATATTTTTTTACTCTGATGAAAATTGACCCAGTGCCCTAATGATGGATCAGTGGGAAAAAAGAGGAACAAATGTCACCCATAGTGCATTAAAATAATTGTGTGAATCTGAATATCAAAACTTGGATTTCTAGTAAACAAGTCTGAACTATTCATTTCTGACATTTCCAAGCACTACAGATAGAATATGTTCATTTCCTCTGTTATACTGAATATGAAATTAGAATTTATCATCCCCAGGTATATGGCAGTGTCTTGGTAACAGCCGCATAAGATACTATAGTTGAAGGTAAAATTATTTTTTCATGCATTTTCACTGAATTGTCTATTAAAATATGTACTTATTAAATAAACAGTGCAATGCGCCGCCCAAGTCCTCTTTCAGGTATGAAGATATCGCTCTCTAAGCTGCTGGGTGAGCTGACTGATGATGACAGTCTGTGGCTGTCAGCCTCTTCAGAGACAACCTCAACTGACAGAGCTGCCTCCATCTAGATCATGGACGCTTTCTGAGTATATCTCACACCGTGACTGATCAAGAGGTAAGTGTGGAGGTTTTCTATAAAGGCCCATTTCCCTAGCCTAAACTCTGAACAACTCTAAAGGGCCATCCCAATCCCAAACTCCCAAGACATCAGCTAAAGCTTCTGTTGAATTGTGTCACACTCCAAATTCTACCTCTGCCCCATCTTTCTTTCTTTCCCTCCCTTTCTCAAGTATAGATCTCATGAGTACTCCTGTATTAGTCCATTTTCACACTGCTTTAAACACAAACCTGAGACTGGGTAATTTATAAAGGAAAGAGGTTTAAATGACTCACAGTTCCACATGGCTGGGGAGGTCTCAGGAAACTTATAATCATAGTGAAAGAAGAAGCAAGGACTTTCTTCACATGGTGACAGGAGAGAGAACTGTGTGTGAAGGAGAAACTGCCAAACACTTACAAAACCATCAGATCTTACGCGAACTCACTCACTATCACCAGAACAACATGGGGGAAACCGTCCTCATGAACCAATCACCTCCCACCTGGTCCCACCCTCGACACCTGGGGATTATGGGAATTACAATTCGAGATGAGATTTGGGTGGGGACACAGAAAAAAAACCATATCAACTCCCTAATAAATACCCTGCATGTCAATCTCCATTTCAGAGTTGGCTTCCCAGAGAACTCAACCTCTAACAGTTTGTACCAGGAATGGTCCATAAAAGCAGATACTAAGATCAGATTTTGAAGCTCAATCACCCACCACCCAGATGGCAATAAGGAACCCATCGCTGGTGGTAGCTGTAGCACGGATGTCTCCAGGTACAAGAGAGCAGAATAATTGCTAAACTTTCACTGGTGGTAAACTGGGATGGCATACTGGTGCAAGGAAATGTATTGGTTGATATTATACTGGCATTTGAGAAATATAGAGAGAATAGTAACTCTAAAAACAATGAAATTAAGTGGCTGCTGCTAAGCATTATTGATGCTTTTGAAAAGAATACCAAGAAGCTGAATGTGTTGATCAGTAATTAAAAGGTAAGTGTGAAGACCAGAATGCCTCTTTAGTAGCTTATAAAGGAGCTTTCACCTTGATATGGTTTGGCTTGGTGTTCCCACCCCAATCTCATGTTAAATTGTAATTCCCAGCCTTCCCGGTGGGGAGGGGTTCTGGTGGGAGGTGACTGGGTCATGGGGACAAATTTCCCCCTTGCTATTCTCAGGACAGTGAATGAGTTCTCATAAGATCTGATTTAAAGTGTGTAGCACTTCCCCCTTCATGCTCTCTTCTCCTGCTCCAACTTGTGAAGACATACTTGCTTCCACCATGATTGTAAGTTTCCTGAGGCCTCCCCAGCCATGTCTCCTGTACAGCCTGCAGAACTGTGAGCCAATTAAACCTCCTTTCTTACTCAGTCTCAGGTAGTTCTTTATAGCAGTGCAAGAATGGACTAATACACATCTCCTGCAGCAAAAGGACAGAGAAAGCAGAGGACCAGGCCAAAGGCTTAACTGTCAGGGTAACCAAGCTCCAAAGAATGTTAAACTCCCACCAAAGTAGGCCTGCTATGACAATGTCAGAGCCATAGTTGGGGGGAAAAAAATGGGACTCGAGCAAATAAGATAGGCACATCATGGCTGATGGCTACAAAATCTTGAATCTTCAGATGTCCCTAAACCCTCTGGAATGCAAAAGCAGTCCACTCCTCCCTTTTAAAGGGGAAGCAAGCACTACCTCTTGCTTAAAGAAGATACCGAAGGCTCTCCTACCAAGGTGACATCTACTTTCCTCAGCATCTGTCCCCACTTTCCCTCCTAGACAAAAGGCCAATAACTAGATCTAAATCATTACCTAACCAAGTCACAGGATATTATCTCATTTATCTTTGATATTATCAAGGAAAAGTCAGTAGAATGGAGAGGCATCAGACTGATAAGCTTGAGATTCCAGCTCACATCCTGGCTCTGCCAAGGCTCCTCTGTGTGACCTTGAACATGTGACTTACAGTGCTCAGTCTTTTTATGTACAAATAAGGTAAAACATCTGAGCTTGGTTCACAGATGCATCATCTAGACATGTGAGTGCACACCTTCTCAGGAGTGGTCTTGAAAGACACTGCTGTGGAAAATCCTCCAAACTGGGAGAGCGTCATGCACTCACCCATTAATTCTGGGTGGAAAGAGAAGTGGCCCACACACACAAGCGTGCACGCACACACACACACATATATATGTATGTAAATATGTATATAAGTCACTGGATAGGAGATATATGATCATATTACATATATGTAGATATATACCTATATCTATATATAAATATATGTACATATATATTGCACATATGTATATATATTTTTATTGACATATATGTATATATGTAATATATACATATATATGTATGATCATATATATTATGACCAGTGACAAATGGAGCATAGAAGGAGAAATATTGAAAACTTAGGGACAAAGAGGTCTAAGTTAAAGGTATGTGAATATACAAATGGTAGCGAGCCGGAAATATGAAGCCTTTGTATCATACATTATGGACTAACAGAACATTAATGATATGGTTGGAATGTCTGTCCCCTCAAAATCATGTTGAAATGTAATCTCCAATATTGAAGTTCAGTCCCCTGTTGGGAGGTAATTAGATCATGGGTGCAACTTGGTGATGAGTGAGTTCTTTCTTAGTTAGCTCATGCAAGATCCGGTTGTTTAAAAGTGGGTGGCACCGTCCCTCTCTCTCTTGCTCCCGCTCTTACCATGTAATGTGCCTGCTCCCTCTTTATCTTATGCCATGATTTTAATTTCCTGAGGCCCTCACCAGAAGCAGATGCTGGCACCATACTTCCTGTATAGCCTGCAGAACTGTAAGCCAATTAAACCTCTTTTCTTTATAAATTACGTAGCCTCAGGTATTCCTTTATAGCAACACAAAAAGCAGTCTACCATAATTAACCAAAGAGAAAGATCTCAAAATGAGGTCAACCAAATGACTCAACCATTTGCCATCAGTCAACTTCTGTTATCAGATATCCAAGTCCTGGCCAAAAGGGCACAGGAAAATGGTAGCCTCCGTGGCACGGGGTAACCACAGTGGCAGGCATCGAGGTTATGCATGGATTAACAGCATGAACTCCCACATATTAAGGCTGATCTGGCTACTACCATCACCCAAGGTCAAAATTTTCAGCAATAGAGACCACCAGTTCAGTGTGGTCTCTGCTGCTGGTAACAGATGACTGGTACGACATCACCTCTCAAGACAATGAATGAATCAACCATGTGTGACAAGTTTACTAAACATTGGGACCCTTAGACCCTGAAAGGTATAATGACTCATTTTGACAGGAAGAGACAAATGTCTGTATATGCGTTTATGTTTTATGCCCATACAGCCTCAGCAGGACCATTGTCCAATGGCTCACATTATACAAAGAAGGTACAGGAAGAAGGTACAGAATGCCATGTGATAAAGAGATCCTATGGTTGTATCATTCAGAAGTTTCTATTGTGACAGAACAATGGAACGGTCTATTAAAGGCATAATTGAAGTGTCCATTTGAGATCCTGTTTTGCCACAATAAGGTACGTTTTTAAGATACAGATATAAATCAACAACTTTTAGGTGGTGCTCTATCCTCAATAGAAAGAATATATGGAACAGGTGTGTAGTAGGCAGAATTATAAGTTGCCCCCATAATTTTCTATACCCCCCCCCCCCGCAAGTATATATCCTGAGTAGTCCTCAAGACCGTGAATACGATGCATTTCCTCTCTGGAATTAGGTTGTGTTAAATGACACAGTTGACTATAAGATGAGGAGGTTATTCTACATGAGCTGTCCTAGTCACATGAACACCATAAATGCACAGAATTTTCTCCAGCTGATGACAGAAGAGGAAATCAGAGGTTTAAAGCACAAGAAGAATTTGAAGTACAGTTGCTGACTTGAGGGCAGAAAAAGCTACATGGCAAGGAATACAGGTGGCCTCTTGGAGTTGAGACCTGTCCCCAGCTGACAGGCAGCAAGATAACTAGCATCTCAGTCCTACAACTGCAAGAATTAAATTCTGTCAACAAGAATGAGCCTGAAAGTGTACTTTTCCCCAGATCTGCCAGGCAAGAACTCAGCCTGGCTGACACTGATGTCAACCTTCTGATACTCTATCTAGCCATGCCAGACTTTTGACCTATAGAACTGTGAGCCAATGATGTTGTTTTAAGCCTCCAAGTTTATGTTAAATTCTTATGCAGCAACAGAAAACTAATAACGGGCAAAACTAGAAATGATCCTACTTACCATCTTTCCCATGAACCCACCTGGGAAATTTGCATTCTCATCTCTGCAAAATTGAGAATGCTCAGCCACAGTAAGAGTTTCGTTGTATTCTAAAGTCACTGTACTGTGAGCTCTTGTTTCAAGAGACCAGCAGACACACAGTGTCGATGCAATCTTGATAGGGGAAGTAGACCTGACCATCAGGAGGAGGTAGAGTGTTACACAATATTGGTATGCAATATGGTCAGAGAAGAATGTACTTGGCACCATAGTGATCCACTTAACTATTGCTTGCTACTCTCTGATACAAACTGATAGAAAAAAGACAAATGCTGTTATTCCAAATAACACCCAAATGTCAAGGATAAAGCAAGGATCCTAAAAGCAGCAAGAGAAAAGAAACAAATAACATGCAATGGAGCTCATATGCATCTGGCATCACTTTTCAGTGGAAACCTCACAGGCCAGAAGAAAGTGGCATGACATATTTGAAGTGATGAAAGAAAAAAGTTTACACTAGAATAGTATATTCAGTGAAAACATCTTCAAACATGAAAGAGAAATAAAGACTTTCCCAGACAAACAAAAGCTGAGGAATTGCATCAACACCAGACCTGTTCTATAAGAAATGCTAGAGAGAGTACTTCAATAGGAAAGAAAAAAGAAAAAACAATGTTGATGAGCAATAAGAAATTATCTTAAGGTACAAAACTCACTGGTAGTAGTCAGTACACACACCAAGAAACACAGAATATAACACTGTAATATTATAAAACTGTGGTAAGTAGAAAGACTATACAATGAACCAATCAAATTGATTACAAAAACTTTTCAAGACATAGGCACTACAATAAGATACAAGTATAAATAACAAAAACTTAAAGGCAGGGACATGAAGTTAAGGAGTAGAGTCTTCATTCGTTTTATTTTTGCTTGTTTGTTTTGTTTGTTTATGCAAACAGTGTTCAGTTGTTACCAGTTTAAAATCATGGGTTATAAGATAGCATTTGCAAGCCTCATGATAACCTCAAACCAAAAAGCCTACAATGAATACACAAAAAATAAAAAGAAACTAAATTATATCAAAGTAGAACACCGCTTTCGCTAAAAAAAAAGATAGGACGAAAAGAAAGTGATGACCACAAAACAACCCAAAAACCAATTAACAAAATGGCAGGAATAGCTCTACTTATCAGTTATAACATTGATTATAAATGGATTAAACTCTCCAATCAAAATACATAGAGTGGCTGAATGGATTAAAAAAAAAAAAAAAAAAAGAACCAATGATCTGTTGCCTACCAGAAACACGAAACACTTCGTCTATAAAGATACACATATATACTGAAAATAAAGGTATGGAAAAATGATAATCCATGCAAATTGAAACCAAAAAGGAGCAGGAATAGCTACTTTACATCATACAAAACAGATTTCAAGACAAAAACTATAAAAAGAGATAAAGCAAGTCATACTATAATGATAAAGGGGTCAATTCATCAAGAGGATGTGACAATTATAAATATATATGCACCCAACACTGGAACACCCAAATATATAAAGCAAATATTATTAGAGCTAAAGAGAGAGATAGGCCCCAAACATAGCTAGAGACCAACATCCACTTTTAGCATTGGACAGATCATCCAAACAGAAAAATCAACAAAGAAACATTGGACTTAATCTCTACTATACACCAAATGGACCTAGTAGATATTTACAGAACATTTCATCCAATGGCTGCAGAATACACATTCTTTTCCTCAGCACATGGATTGTTCTCAGGGGTAGACCATATGTTAGGTCACAAAACAAGTCTTAAAACATTCAAAAAATTGAAATAATGTCAAGCATCTTCTCTGACCACAATGGAATAAAACTAAAAATCAATAACAAGAGGAATTTTGGAAAGTACACAAATACATGAAAATTAAACAATATGCTTCAGAATAACCAGTGGGTCAATGAAAAAATTAAGAAGGAAATTGAAATTTTTCTTGAAACAAATAATAATGGAAACACAACACATCAAAACCTAGGGGATACAACAAAAGCAGTACTGAGGGAAGTTTACAGCTATAAGTGCCTACATCAGAAAGAGAAAAAACTTCAAATAAACAACCTAACTGTGCATGCTAAAGAACTAAAAAAACTAGTGAAACAAATTCCAAATTAGAAGAAAAGAAATAATAAAGATCAGAGCAGAGATAAATAAGATTGAAGTGAAAAAAAAATTAATGAAACAAAAAGTTTTTGAAAAGTTAAACAAAATCAACAATGTTCTAGCCAGACTAAGAAAAAAGAGAGAAGACCCAAACTTAAAAATCAGACATGAAAAAGAAGACATTTTAACTGATATTGGAGAAATTCAAATGATTAGTGGCAACTATGAGTAACTATATGCCAATAAGTTGAAAAATCTAGAAGAAATGAAGAAATTTCTAGACACATACAACCTACCACAATCAAACAAGAAAGAAATTCAAAACCTAAAGAGACAAATAACAAGTAATGAGATTGAAGCCATAATAAAAAGTCTCCCTGTAAAGAAAAGCCTGGGACTCAATGGTTTCACAGCTGAATTCTACCTAACATTTACAGAAGAACTAATAACAACTCTACTCAAATTATTTCAAAAACTAGAGGAGGGAATATTTCCAAACTCATTCTATGAGGCCAGTATTAACCTCATATCAAAACCAGACAAAAACATATCGAGAGAGAGAGAGAATGAGAGAGAATATTACAGGCCAATATCCTGATTAATATTGATGCAAAAATTTTCAACAAAATATTAGCAAACCAAATTCAATAATAGATTTAAAAGATCCTTCAACATGGTCGAGTGGGATTTACCCCTGAAATGCAATGATGGTTCAACATACACAAATTAATCAATGTGATACACCATATCAATGGAATGAAAGACAAAAACCATATGATCATTTCAACTGATGCTGAAAAAGCATTTGATAAAATTCAACATTCCTTCATGTAAAAAAACAACTCAAAAAAATGAGTAATAGAAGGAACATACCTTAACACAATATAAAGCCATATATGACAGGTGCACAGTTAGTATCACACTGAATGGGCAAAATGTGAAAGCCCTCCCTCTAAGATCTGGAACACAACAGGGATGCCCACTGTCACCACTATTATTGAACATAGTACTGGAAGTCCTAGCTAGAGCAATAAGACAAAAGAGAAATAAAGGGCATCCAAATTGGAATGGAAGAAATCATATTATCCTGGATTGCAGATTATATGATCTTATTTCTGTAGAAACTGAAAGACTCCACCAAAAAACAATTAGAACTGATAATCAAATTCAGTAAAGTTTCAGGATACCAAAGCAAAATGCAAAAATCAGCAGCATTTCTATATGCCAAGAGTGAACAATCTGAAAAGAAATCAAGAAAATAATCCTATTTACAATAACTACAAATACAATTATACAATTAAATACCTAGAAACTGAATTCACCAAAGAAGTGAAAGTTCCTTATAATGAAACCTATAAAACATTGCTGAAAGCAATTGAAGAGGACACCAAAAAATGGAAAGATAATCCATGTTCACAGATAGGAAGAATCAATATTACTAAAATGTCCATACTACTAAAAGCAATCTACTGACTCAATGCAATCTGTATCAAAATACTAATTACATTCTTCACAGAAATAGAAAAAAAAATCCTAAAATTTATATGGAACCAAAAAAGACCCAGATTAGCCAAAGCTATCCTAAGCAAAAACAGCAAAACTAGAGGAATCATATTGCCTGACTTCAAATTATACTACAGAGCTATAGTAAACAAAACAGCATGATACTGGCATAAAAACAGACACATAGGCCAATGGAACAGAATAGAGAACCTACCAACAAATCCACACACCTACAGTGAACTTATTTTCAGCAAGGGTGCCAAGAACATACACTGGGGAAAATACAGTCTCTTCAATAAACAGTGCTGGGAAAACTGGGAATCCATATGTAAACAAATGAAACTAGACTCTTATGTCTCACCATATACAAAAATCAAATCAAAGTGGATTAAAGACTCAACTCATTTCCCGTTTGCCCCAATAATACACTTGTCTCTAATCCTAATGTAACATCATATATATTAGGATTAGAGACAAGTTCTGTTTAGAAATAACACCAAGAACAATTTTTATATTTTATTTTCACATTAGAAAATGAAATATTTTCATATTACTTTTACATTGGAAAATTAATCAGATTGCTTCAGCCTCAAAGAGTTTGTTTATGTAAAATTAAGTGAGTTCTGGCTGTGAGCTGCAATTTTTTTTTCTAAACAGGAAACGGGTTAAATCTAAGACCTCAAATTATGCAACTACTACAAGAAAACATTGGGATAAGTCTCCAGGACATGAGTCTGGGCAAAAATTTCTTGAGTAATACCCCACAAGCACAGGCAACCAAAGAAAAAGTGAACAAATGGGATCACATCAAGTTAAAAGCTTCTACGCAGCAAAGGCAACAATCAACAAACTAAAGAGATAATGCACAGTATGAAAGAAAACATTTGCAAGCTACCCATCTGACAAGGGATTAATAACCAGAATATAAAAGGAGCTTAAACAACTCTATATGAAGAAATCTAATTATTCGATTAAAAATGCACAAAATATTTAAGTAGACATTTCTCAAAATAAGACATACAAATGGCAAACAGGTACATGAAAAGGTGCTCACATGACTGATCATCAGAGAAATGCAAATTAAAACAACAATGAAATTTCATATCACCCCAGTTAAAATGAATTTTATCCAAAAGGCAGGCAATAAAAAATGCTCGGTAGGATGTGGAAAAAAGGAAACTCTCATACTGTTGGTGGGAATGTAAATTAGTACAACTACTATGGAGAACAGTTTGGAGGTTCCTCAAAAAACTAAAAATAAATATCCAGCAATCCCACTGCTGGGCATATATCCAAAAGAAAGAAATTCAGTACATTGATGAGATATCTGCATGTTTGTTGCAGCACTTTTCACAATAGCCAAGATGTGGAAGCAACCCAAGTGTCCATCAATAGATGAATAAGGAAAATGTGGTATATATACACAAGGGAGTACTATTCAGCCATAAAAAAGAATGGGATCCTGCTATTTGCAACAACATGGATGGACCTGGAGGTCATTATGTTAAGTGAAATAGGCTAGGCACAGAAAGACAAACTTCACAAGTTCTCACTTATTTGTGGGATCTAAAAATCAAAACAACTGAATTCATGGAGAGAGTAGAAGGATGGTTACCACAGGGAACCAGCTGGGATGGTTACCAGCTGGGAAGGGTAGTGGGGAGGTAGAAGGGGATGATTAATAGGTACAAAACAAATTGAATAAGATCTAGGACTTGATAGCACAACAGGATGACTATCGTTAATAATAATTCAATTGTATATTTGTTTGAAACACAAAGGATAAATGTTTGAGGGCATGGACACCCCATTTTCCATGATGGGATTATTATGCTTTGCATGCCTGTATCAAAATATCTCATGTACCCTATAAACATGTCCACCTATGTACCCACAAAAATTAAAATTTAAAAAGTACATATTTACTATGCACCTGGGAAAAGAAAAAGGAAATAACATTTAGCAAATGTGTTCCATATTAAGATAAAGTCAATCGGTTGAATTTTCTTTTTTAATGCATTCCCTTAAGACATTCAAATAGATTCTATGAGGACATATTGGCTGAAGTATTTCATTGTCCCTTTCCAACTTCTGCAATTGGAAACTATTAAATGTATGTAGAAAGATACAAATGCTAATATACAGCCCTCTGATATAGTTGTGGCAACCACAAAACAATTTTTCCTGAAAATGCCTGCATAAGCGAGAATGAGTCACATCACAAGAGTGGACTTCCTGATGTACTAGAAATATATCTCTGACAAAATTTTTAAGCTCCAGGGACTGCCAGAGAAAAATCTTTTGGGTTATTAGTTGCTCATATTTTGACAGTAAAAAATGCTCTCTTGAGACTCACGAAAGTCAATGCGATCCTGACATCACAGGGTTGAATTTTTCCCTTAACAGACCAGTCCTCTATGAGAAGTTAGTCTTTACAATTCAGGGAGGGAATCATGAAGGGTTCTAATTACATATACCACTGTATTTTATCTACAATAACACAACTGGTTTTTTTAAAATTTTTTTGGTACTTTAAAAAATTTATAAATAATCATGTAATTGTAGCTTTATGACACAGCTTTAAAAGGGTGTTGTGATTTCCAATTTTGCCCTTTTACAAGGAGTTGTTTTAATTTTTTAAATTATAATCCAATTATACAAATGTGAGATGCTATGTATGTTTAAAACAAGGACAAAAATTCACCCACCCAAAGGTAAGTGTAATACTTAATTTTAGCTGATCCACTGTGGTGTTATAAAATTAAATATTCTGTGTGTCTTACCTTAGCTCCTCACTTCCAACACCAAGTGAAACATATTCAATCTGCACATCTGAAAAATAAAAGTTTGCGTTAGATAGAGTTCAGTAGGAAGGGGCACCTTGTCTTAGTTATAATGGTGAGCTGCCAGGTCTTAGAGAAAGAACAGCAAATGCTTTGGAGGCCCAAGGTCCTGGCACATGTCGAGGGAGAGAGGTTCAGAATTATAGGCCCATGGAAAGGCCATAATGACTGTCTCAGGGAATGGTAACTAGCACATGAGGAACAACCTGCTTTCTAAGAGTATCATAACACATGCTCTGGGAAGCAGGGTAAGTTAACATTTATTTCTCCTGGTAAAAGAAATTTTCATCTTTTGCTTCCCAAGGTAAGTGCATGGATTTGCACCTACACAAAAGGTCCCCTTCACACCAAAAGGGGCAAGTGGTGGGGGGTTCAAGGGGCATGCATCCCTGGCTCTGCTCATGAAGCTCTGTACCCGGTACACATTTACACTGAGATACCACATGGAATAGCAGAGGCCTGTTCTGTCCTCTCCTCCTTCGGATACTTTCCCCTTTCTCTTTCTTCTGTCTTCCCTTCCTCCCCCACCCCACTGTCTCCTTCAACCCTTTTCTTCCCTCTCCTCCATCTGAATGCTAAAACAAATATTATGTGAATATTCCAAGAAGATAAATTAGACCTCATTAATAAATAAAAGCAAAAGAATAAGAAAAATTAGGCTTTTGAGGAAGGGAATAAGGAGGGAAAAGATAGTGGGGTATATTGAAATCCAGATCTGGAGATCTGGAATGGGACGGAGTATTTTGAATAAACTAACATCATGAGGGAAACAATGATGGAAAAAGAAATTTTCTGGCAAATATCTAAAGCAAACCCAAGCAAGATGAGTCTACAGAGACTCATTTTGACGTCCCATAAATAAATGAATGATAAGAAAATATTTGTGAGGAAGGAAAGAATAATCAAATACACTGGACCAAATAGTCTTGAACCAGCCAAGACTACATGGCTTCAGCCAGAGAATACTATGCTCAGCAAAATCAATTGAGGATCAATGGGATGTGCTTATAACAAAAATCTAATGAAATCAGTTTTGTAACTTTGTAAATATTCTGTTACTAAAATTTAGTTAATGTGGAACAACTCTCCACATGAACACTTTAAAATATAGGGGAAAAAAGCCCAAGAAAAGCAGAATACTGAGTAGATGTGTCTCTAATATGTAGGAATAGAACATTTCTACTGAATGTAGCGTGTGTATGATCTAGAAGGAATAATTAATCTCTTTCTGATTACAAAAACCCCAAGCAACACTGAGAGATTAATAAGGTAAAGAAGAAATTCAGTACAGGACTTTCAATTATGATGTCTTTCTAAAACAACAATTCAAATTGTAGAAGTGAAGTGAAAATATCAGGACTTGTAGTAAAGATCTATCCCTATAAAATTTACAAATTATAGAATTCTAATAGTTTTGGCAGTCTATCTCTAACATTTTGTACATATTCTTTAATTTTATTCTTTTCCCTTATAATTGAGCACTCAATTAGCTGAGTATTGAACTGGAGCTAAAAATTCATCATTTTTGCATAGCCAATTATTTCAATCTTTGTTGCAATTTCTGAAGCTTATGAAACCAACACTTACTACTTTTTCTATTAATCCATCCATTTTTTTCTAAATGAATAAGGACAAATGCAGTAAAATATTCAGATAATGAAGTGCAAAACCATGAACAATGACAGAACGGTTGGCTGTCAGTCAGTGCCAACATAGCTCAAAATTCTTGTTTTTCAGATAATATGTGAGGTTTAAGTATAGAGTGCCACTAGAAAGAGCTTATGGATATCAATACATAATAATGTAAAATAAGAAAATACTTTATAAAAATAAAACTGTAAAATTTAGGATCCGCCTATAATTTTTAAAACCACCCTTCCAATGAAGCATATAGTCTGTCTCCTTAAAGGTGACAAGATTAGTTCACAGAACAACCTAGAAAATAAAGAGATTAGAAACATAGTCTTCTAAATATAGAAACTGTGGTTATTTTGAATTATTAATGCTAAAAATATATCCATGTATATATATGGCCTTCCTGAACTAACCGCAAAAATGGGGAAGATGCTCTGCTCATCTGGAGTTAATCTTAAACTTGAAGAAATTGGTTCAAGATAGGATCTTATGGAGTAGTTACTGCACCATCTTGGAGACTCTTACAGGAGATGAAAAGCACATGAGTAATTTTCAGATATCTAGAATAGGCTTTAAAAATGCAAAGTTCCAATGATTCAATAAAAGACATCCAAGAATTAGGAGTTCTCAGATTTTGAGTTTTACAAAGTTGGGTCAGAGAACCATGATCCATTTTTATATGAGAACCATTTAATATAGCACAGCTACATAAACAAACTTTATTTCCCCTTCTATTTTTTGAACTATATCTTACCTAATTACCAAGTTCTCCTGAATTTGTTGTGTGTAAAGCCTGCAGGTACATGAATTCTGTAACAAAATGCCTGGCTCCCTTCTTTTTACCTTCTCCCAGTTCTAAATTGATTAAGACCATGACATTGGCTGGAATATATAAAAATAATTTCACTTAAACTACCTAAATGTTTCTTATATTGCTGCTACCATCCCTAATATATCTGGCTTTCTTGCCAACTTATCACAGTCTGTATCAGTAATCCATGTGGCTAAAGGCAAAGTGGATGGAGAGAACCAAATTAGTACAAACACTATCTAAGATAGATAAAAGTATTAGGTAATAGACTGACTTTTGGTATGAGAGAAAGAAGAGTAGATATAAAAGAATACAAGCTAAAGTAATAGTATTGTTTAAGGGCATAATAAATACTTTTTACTCATCTACATTTGGTTATATAGAATTGGATGTCCTAACATCATATTAAGGTCAATGTACCCATATAATTACAGACTTCTCCTCTAATCATTTCACACTTGTCTTAGTTTGTTTTGTGCTACTCTAACAGACTATCTGAAACTGAATAATTTATAAGAAACAGAAATGTATTTGCTCACAGTTCTGAAGGCTGGGAAGTCCAAGAACTACAAGCTGACCTCCGGTAAGGACCTTAGTGCTGTGTCATTCCATGGTGCAAGGCAGAAGGGCAAAGAAAGGGCAAGTGAAAGTAAAAAGGGGGCTACTCTTGTCCCTTAAAAAGCAACTCGCTCCCACCATGAATCCCTGAGCAGATCAGTAATGAGCTCTGAAATTGAAGTAGTAATAAATAGCCCACCAACCAAAGAAAGCCCTAGACAAGATGGATTCACAGTTAAATTCTACCAGATGTACAAGGAAGAGCTGGTACCACTCCTACTGAAACTATTCCAAAAAAAACTGATGAGGAGGGACTCCTCCCAAACTCATTCTATGAGACAAGCACCATCCTGAAACCAAAACTTGGCAGAGACACAACAAATAAAGAAAACTTCAGACCAACATCCTTGATGAACATCAGTGGAAAAATTCTCAACAAAATACTAGAAAACCAAATCCAGCAGCACATCAAAAAGCTAATCCACCATGATCAAGTAGGCTTTATCCCTGGGATACAAGTTGGTCCCACATATGCAAATTGATAAATGTAATTCATCACATAAAACTAAAGACAAAAAACACATGATTAGCTCAATAGATGCAGAAAAGGTTTTCAATAAAATTCAACATCTCTTGGTGTTAAAAAGTCTCAACAAGCTACATACTGAAAAAACATACCTCAAAATAATAAGGCACTTATGACAAACCCTCAGTCAACATCATACTGAATGGGCAAAAGTTGGAAGCATTCCCCTTGAAAATCAGCACAAAAGGATACCCTCTCTCACCATTCCTATTTAACATGGTGTTAGAAATCCTGGCCAGAAGATAAGGCAAGAGAAATAAACAAAGGGCATCCAAATAGGAAAAGAGGAAGTCAAACTATCCCTGTGGTAGATGAGATTATTCTATATCTAGAAAATTCCACAGTCTCAGCCCAAAAGCTCCTTAAGGTGATAAAAAGAAAACTTCAACAAATTTTCAGGATACAAAATTAACGTTTGAAAAATACTAGCATTCCTACACACCAACAACAGTCAAGCCAAGAGCCAATTCAGGAACATAAACCCATTCATAATTGCCACAAATAAAATGCCTAGAATACACTTAACCAGGGAGGTGAAAGATGTCTACAATAAGAATTACAAAACACAAATAAATGGAAAAACATTCTGCGCTCATGTATAGGAAGAATCAATATTATTAAAATCACTATACTGCTCAAATCAATTTGCAGATTCAATGCTATTCCTATCCAACTACCAATGACATTCTTCATAGAACTAGGAAAAAGGCATTTTAAAATTTAAATCCTAAGCAAACACAACAAAGCTGGAAATATCACACTACCTGAATTCAAATTATACTACAGGGCTACAGTAACCAAAACAGCATGGTACTGGTACAAAAACAGAAACATAGACCAATGGAACAGAATAAAGAGCCCAGAAATAAGGCCACACAACTACAACCATCTGATCTTCAACAAAGCTGACCAAAAAAAGCAATGGAGAAAGGACTCTCCTACTCAAAAAAGGGTGCTGGGATAACTGGCTAGCTGTATGCAGAACACTAAAACTGGACCCTTTCCTTATGCCAAAGACAAAAATCAACTCAAGATGGATTAAAGACCTAAATCTAAAACCCAAAACTTAAAAAGTCCTGGAAAACAACCTAGGCAATATCATACTGGACACAGGACCTGGCAAAGATTTCATGACAAAGATGCCAAAAGCAATTGCAACAAAAGCAAAAATTGACAAATTGAATCTAATTAAACTAAAGAGTTTCTGCACAGCAAAAGAAACAATCAACAGAGTAAACAGACACCCTCAGAATGGGAGAAAATATTTGCAAATTATGCTTCTGACAAAGTTCTAATATCCAGCATCTATAAGGAGCTTAAACAAATTTACAAGAAATAAATGAACAACCCCATTAAAAAGTGGAAAAAAGACATGAACAGACACTTTTCAAAAGAAGACATACATGTGGCCAATAAGCATATGGAAAAAAGTTCAATATCACTGATCATTAGAGAAATGTAAATCAAAATCACAATTTGATACCATCTCACAGTAGTCAGAAGGGCTACTATGAAAAAGTCAAAAAATAACAGATGCTGGCAAGGTTGCAGAGAAAAGGAAATGCTAATACACTGCTGGTGGAAATGCAAGTTAGTTCAACCATTGTGGAAAGCAGTGTAGTGATTCTTCAAAGAGCTAAAAACAGAACTACCATTCAATCCAGCAATCTCCTTTCTAGTTATAACCCAAAGGAATATATATCATTATCATTCTATCATGAAGACACATTCACACATATGTTCATTGTAGCACTATTCATAATAGCAAAGACATGGATTTGACATAAATGTCCATCAATGGAAGATTGGATAAATAAAATATGGTACATATACACCATGGAATACTATGCAGCCATAAAAAAGAACGAGATCATGTCCTTTGCAGGAACATGGATGGAGCTGGAGGTCATTATCCTTAGCAAACTAACACAGGAACAGAAAACCAAATATCACATGTTCTGAATTATAAGTGGGAGCTAAATGATGACAACACATGACTACAAAAAAGCAAATGGAAACAACAGACACTGGGGTCTGCTAGAGGGAGGAGGATGGAAGAAGGCAGAAGATCAGAAAAAAATAACTACTGGGCACTCGGCTTAGTACTTGCATGACAAAATAATCTGTACATCAAACCTCCATGACACAAGTTTACCTATATAACAAACCTGCACATGCACCCTCAACTTAAAAAAAGTTTAAAAATTAATTAATTCATCAATTAACTATATCTAAGGAGTTTTATACTTTCTGTACAGTTCTTCTCTTCTGGGACCTCACCCAAAATCCCACTGATGGGATTCTAGGCTTTCTTGCCCGCACTTCCAAACTCTTCCAGCTTCTGCTCATTACCCAGTTCCAAAGCTGCTTCCACATTTTCAGGTATTTGTTAGTAACAACACCTCACTTTTCTTATAATCCATTTTGTGCTACTCTAACAGAACCTCCCAAGACTGGGCAATTTATAGTAAACAGAAATTTATTTTTCACAGTTCTGGAGGCTAGAAAGCCAAGGATCAGGGAGCTGGCATCTGGAGAGGGCATTCTTGCTTCTTGCTACATCATTCCATGATGGGAGGCAAAAGGGCAAAGATAGAACAAGAGAGAGAGGAAGACAAAATCTATTCTTTAATGAGGAATCCAATCCCAGTATAACAAACCCACTCCCTTGATAATGGCATTAATCTATTTATGAGGGCAGAGCCTTCATGGCCTAGTCCGTTCTCATTAGGCCCCACCCCCCAACACTGTTGTATGGCAGATCACATTTCCAACGCATGCTTTTTGGGGGACATATTCAAACCACAGCAATACCTTAACTAAACTATTGATGGTTCTTAAGACTCAACCAGTTTAGAAAGGACGAACTCTCTGACATTTCTTTTCCCTTTTTCCTGGATATTCATTAGTTTTTCCAGGTCACTGTGAACTTGCACTTGGATTAATAGTGTAATTTTCTAATTTGTCTTTCTGGTCCAGTTTAGCTGGAAGCAAATCTGAAAATGATATATCTCTAATAAGACCCTCTCCCTCACATTCCTAGAGACTTTATAGATGATTTTCTTGAAGCCCAGAAAAGTTCAGTGAATTATCTAACAACATATAGCTAGTAAGTTGTAAAATGAAAATTATAACCAAGGAAATCTCTTTGACAACACATACTTTTTCTATCACACCCAACCTATATATTATTCTGCCTTTAGATTTATCTTCTTCAGATGCTAATTTCAGCTCCTCAAAGCTGTCAGTGGCTCTCCTTTGTCTGAAAACACAATCCAAATTTTCTGCCACTCAAAGTTCTCAATTATCTGGCCTTGCCTTACCTACCATTATTTTCTACAATATCTCAACACAAATCTCCACACCCCTCACTCTGGTATCATTATCCCCTGCATACACCATGGTTGCTAAGGACTGTAAGCATTTGCTTATGTTGCTCACTACACTTAAATTATAGTTTCTTATCCTCACCCCTCAATCCATTCATTTCTCTAAAGCCAATTGAAGCTCATTTCATCTTCTCCAAAACAACATTCTTTTGCTTTCCCAATAGTAATTTACCTGTAATTGAATTATTGTTTATAGTCTACATTTTGACACAATAGTTTCTACCCTGCCAAATAATTATTTAGGATAAATAAATAGTCTCTTCCAAATTATTTTCAAAATACTTGAGACAGGTAGTAGCCAGATCTCGAATTTTGTTACTATTCCTTTTAGCAAACAGTGCAGTGCTAACCATATGTTAATCATTCCTCGAATACCTGTTAAATGAATGAAACTCATTTTTAATGGTCTTACCAAAGAGAAATTCATTTTCACAGGAAACCTCAGTTTCTTGGCCTTTATTTGGGACATGAGTGCCCTCCTCTCTGCCACCATCTAAAACAGTCAATTTGCCTTTCTAAAAGAGAAAACTATTTTTTCATTTAAAAATTTTAAAGCAAATTCCTATGTCAACTAAGACTAAGTTTTTTTTTTTCCCCAATCCAAAACAAACTAATATCTCAAACCGCCATTTAAACCCAGAAAGCTCTGAATCCTAGAATTCAGACTTGGCCCCCTCGAGAAATTGTTTGCTAACACAGAGAAACACCCTTGTAAAAAATGTTTACATAATTTAAATTAAATTTGGGGAATTGGTTACTACTTTGCCCAGTTTAATTTTAGAATTTGTAGACATTTATAATATACAGGTTCATTATTTGAGGTTACCTAAAATAACCTCAAATAACCACTAAAGTGTCTGTAGTTTTCTATCAAAATGTGAGTGTCAGGGGTTTATTTAACACCGCATCTGCCAGGCATGGTGGCTCACACGGTGGCTGTAATCCCAGCACTTTGGGAGGCCAAGGCAGGCAGATTACCTGAGCTCAGGAGTTCGAGACCAGCCTGGCCAACCTGATGAAAAGTCGTCTCTACCAAAAATACAAAAAATTAGCTGGGCCTGGTGGCAGGCGCCTGTAATCCCAGCTACTCAGGAGGCTGAGGCAGGAGAATCGCTTGAACTCAGGAGGCGGAGGTTGCAGTGAGCCGAGATCATGCCATTGCACTCCTGCCTGAGTGACAAGAGTGAAACTCTGTCTCAAAAAAACAAAAACAAAAACAAAAAAACACTGGATTATAACTTTGTTTTGATTTGAAAAGGATAATCAATTGATATGGTTTCACTTTGCTTGCTGTTTCTATACTTATAATCTACCACAATTCCATCAACAATTTTAGAAAGTATCAAAGCTCATCATGCCTAAATGGAATATAAGCGATCAAATAGTTCCAAACATGATTTTACAGACAAGATAATACAGATAAAATGAGTCCATCTCTCTCAAAAACCTCACAATTAGAGATGAGTTATATAGGATAATGCACTCAAATATATTGCCTTAACATCATTTTTCTCACTACCTTCTGAATGGTTAAATAGGACCAAGTTATTAATACATTTGTGAGATACCTTCTACCTTTTTAATCACTTCGGGACCCTGCCTCAAGGTATCCCAAAAGCTGACAGTGCTGCCAGGAATTCTGAATATTATCTGAGAATGAAATATTGTTTTTAAAAAAGCCACAGAAAACGCATAAGAGCAAACAGATCAAAGGCAGAAAGTCAGTGAGCTGAAATTCCCTGGGAATTTGAATAACCCCACCCACACAATCAAAGAAATGTACATGAAAACATTCTTTTTTCCATTTTTTTTCTTTTTACATTTCTAAGATCCTCACCTTATTAGTTAGCTAGACTCATTTGCTCTTAGCCACATTTTCACCCATTTCTTCGTTTCTACTACTTTAAATTGCTTTTCCCTTTTTTATCCAAAATAATTTTTTTTTTTTTTGAGATGGAGTCTCACTCTGTTGCCCAGGCTGGAGTGCCGTGACACAATCTCGGCTCACTGCAACCTCCGCCTTCCAGATTCAAGTAATTCTCCTGCCTCAGCCTCCAGAATAGCTGGGACTACAGGCGTGTGCCACCATGCCCAGCTAATTTTTTGTATTTTTAGTAGAGATGGGGTTTTACCGTGTTAGCCAGGATGGTCTCGATCTCCTGACCTCGTGATCCACCTGCCTTGGCCTCCCAAAGTGCTGGGATTACAGGCTTGAGCCACTGCACCCGGCCCATCCAAAGTAAATTTTAAATCTACAACATATCCCCTGGTTGCTCTGAGATTTAAATGTGCTAATAACTAATAGATGAGAAACCGTTTAGGAAAGTCAAAAGCTCATTAGAACTGTAAGATATTATTATCACCACTCCTCTCTCAAACAGTAATCACCTGTTGTAATTGGGGAAAAAAACTTTCTGTGGGATACAAACAAGAGATTATTCTAGGAATATAGGGAATTGTGGAAGAAAGAACTATACTAGAATATCCACTCAACTGCAGCAAAGATAGCAGGGAGATGAATTGGAAGAAACCACAGGTCAGAAAAAAATGTTGGTATTCAAGTCAGTAAGTCGGGGCGGCTCAGCAGGCTGTCTGGCTTGATGGCTCCCATCCAAGGACCAGCCCTTCTTGTTTTCCTTCTTCTCAGTTCCATCTGAACTGCCCTACCTCCCCTGGCTACTCCAGAAGCATTCTCTTTCGGGCTCCAGTTTCTTCAGGACTAAAAATCTCTCTTCTCCCAGTAACCTCTTCCTTCCAACCTATATTTCTGTGTTTATCTTGGATAAATAGATGTCTCCACTCAGAGTCATTTGATCTCCCCCATGGGAAGAAGGCATCACTTGCTTACCTACTGCCTACTGCAATGAGTGAATAGCATTTAAAAAAAAAAAAAAAAAAAAAAACCTTACTGTGGTTATATAAAGACATCACTCATCAACATAGCAAAGCAAAGATTCATCATCTACGTGCAAATGTATACGTGTGTAAGAGTGTGTGTAAGAATATAACAAAGTACAAGTTATACAGAATAAACTAGAACAAATCATCATCTGTTTCAAAATATTTGCCAGATTAAAGTCATAGATTAATGTTTACAGGAGGAAATATAACCTGCTTAATGATTCCCACTGTCTGAAGCCAACTCTTTAGTGGGATGTGTGCCCTGGAGCAGTGTTCTCGAGAGAAGGTATTTATCCATCCTATAGGAGTCTGTGTTAAGGCTACCGCTCAGTGATGACTTCCTGTGGTTATTCTCATCCATTCTAAGAAAGAAGATGATGAAATAAGCACTTTGATGTGCAGATGTAAATATAAATTTATAGGCTTTAAAGATTTGAATTGACAAAATTGTAAGAGAGTGGATGTCACAAAGCTATGAAAAAGTTCAAATTTGTTCTTATTTAGAGCTACTAGACACTGAGCAAAGAAAGAAAAATTAATACAGCATTTAGATTTTTTAAAGGCAAACATAGCCAGAAATCCCCAAAACCTTGCAACTTAAGAATTGAGCTTAATTTGGATGCAAAAATAAAAAATGAATATTAGAATCAGATATTTGTGACATCTCATTTATTTCATAATTTTAATAATTGAACATCCTGCAGTGATCCTGGAAAATTTCCCCAAATATGAATAATTTGAATATTACAGGTTTATTTTGTAAAAGAAATATAATCCACTGAAACCCAACATTTTCTTCGTATTGAACATCGAATTGCTGTATTTGTGGTTATCTCAGTTTTGAATTCTGTGTCATTCACTGTGACTTTATAAATTTGTTTTAACAGATAAGGCCTAGAGATGCTGATTATTTCTTGCTAGCTCCGTGAGAGCAATTTCAACAACTATCAAGAGGTAGTAGTGACTGCTAATAACTCAGGCAATCGAATCAAGAAAAATTATCTCCACACAGAGAGAATCAAGATACCAATTATAACATATGATCCAGACAACATAACTGCCATTAAAAAAGAAAGACCATTAAAATAATGGCAACAAATTTCCCTATTCACTATATGTGCACAGCATAAATAGAAATTATATGAAATAAGATAGAAAAAAATGTGCTCTCTGCCTTTTTCTTCTAACCTCAATTGTTGTCTCTGAACTGTCTAAGTTAAATTTATCCTTTTTGTCTGAAGGATAAATACTTGGCTTTGTCCCATATGCTGAGCATAGGAAACTGCTTTTATTCTGTAGCTGAAATAAATGCCATTTTGTAACTCTAATAATAATTAAAATAATTATCTGCTACTCCACAAAACCTAAAGTCCAAGTACATTCCTGTAGCTTATTTCCAAACTTCTCCATTTCAGCTGTGAAATTGAAAATTATTGCTTATCGGCATATTTTCAAGAAGATACACAAAATTATCAAAATTCTCTCACCCTCACAGACATTTTTAAAATTATGTTTTTAAACTTTAAATTCCAAGACATAAATAGAATTTTTCCCATAATTATATAATTCCTTCCTTCAACAAATTATCATGCTCAGCAATAACATTCTAGGCCACTAATTTAGAATGCAAGAACTTGAGGAAATGCAAAATCCATCTTAAAGCACGCAGGAATATTCGGATCCTAGGTGAGAAATGTTGCATTGGGATAAAGCTCTTACTTTACATGATTCCTTGAGGACAATGTGGTCACAGATATATTCACAGCAATGAATAGTGCAACTGACTTCTGTGACAGTAAGGACACAAAGTCGGTTATGGCATGATCTGACTATATCTTGATCGTAAGGATTATCAAGAACATGCTTTCAACTCTTTAAATCGTCATCTAAATACAATCACAGAATTAAATATATAGAACGAGATGCATGTAAAGAAATAGAGAACTTGAGAGTCTGAGAATGTGGGAACAGTCTATCAGGAGTCCCATGACTTCAAATTAAGAATCGTGTACCAGATTAAAACCTTTGTTTCCCTTTCGTTAACAGGCAAGCTTCTACCTCACACAAAGTGCCTCTAGTTGTCATATACTGCCTGGTTTGTTCCTCCCACCTCCTGCTCTGTCTCCAGTCTAGGAATGAATTTTTAAGCAACTGATTAAATATTGAATATTTGTTATACCCTCCACGTCTTTACTTAATTTTTTGAATGTATGAAATCATTTATAACAATAGTTTTAATTCTAACACTTGTGTCAGTTTCAATTTATTTTTCTGTTTATGATAGATCATGTTTTCTTGCCTCTTACATGACTGGTAATCTTTGATTGGATGCCACATATTGTGACTATTTCGTTGTTGGGCGCTGGGTATTTTTGTATTTCCATAAATATTCCTGAGCTTCATCTGGGACACAGTTACATTACTCGGAAACAGTTTGATCTTTTCAGATCTTGGTTTTAAGATTTGTTAGGTAGTGGGAGGCAGAGGTTGCAGTGAGCCAAGATTATGCCACTGCACTCCAGCCTGGGAGACAAAGCGAGACTCTGTCTGAAAAAAAAAAAAAAAAAAAAGATTTGTTAGGTAAGACAAGAGCAGTGTCTAGTCAAGGGACAAAATACCCAATTACTGAGGTACTTTTGAGTACTCAGAGTACACTTTTGAGTACTCTGTTCGGCACCGTGTGAATCACAAGGTTTTCTATGTTGACTAGTTGGAAAGGGACTACAATCCGCTTCTCTCTGGGGGTATGGCACTGCCTTTAATCCTTTTAAGGGATCTGTTTGGTTTTGTTTTTTCCTGACCTTGGGTGTCATTTATATGCACTGATCAGCACTCAGCTAGAATATGCAAGGGAGACCCTCTTTAAATCTGAGGCTCTCTGTCTCTCTGTCTGATCTATCTCTTCAACTCAGAGACCCCACCAGGCTCTGCCTGGGTTTCTTTTTTTTTTTTTTTTTTTGAAATGTAGAATAACATTCTCTTTATTGATAGTTTTTTTCTTTTTTTTGTTTTTTTTTATTATGTTCTAGGGTACATATGCACAACATGCAGGTTTGTTACATATGTATACATGTGCCATGTTGGTGTGCTGCAAAAGTCCATCAATGACAGACTGGATTAAGAAAATATGGCGGCTGGGCGCAGTGGCTCAAGCCTGTAATCCCAGCACTTTGGGAGGCCAAGACGGGTGGATCACGAGGTCAGGAGATCGAGACCATCCTGGCTAACCTGGTGAAACCCCGTCTCTACCAAAAATACAAAAATTAGCCGGGCATGGTGGCGGCCGCCTGTAGTCACAGCTACTCGGGAGGCTGAGGCAGGAGAATGGCGGGAACCCGGGAGGCGGAGCTTGCAGTGAGCTGAGATCGCGCCACTGCACTCCCGACTGGGCGACAGAGCCAGACTCTGTCTCAAAAAAAAAAAAAAGAAAAAAAGAAAAGAAAATATGGCACATATATACCATGGAATACTACACAGCCATAAAAAAGGATGAGTTCATGTCCTTTGTAGGGACATGGGTGCAGCTGGAAACCAGCATTCTCTGCCTGGGTTTCTTTCTTAGCATTGGGACCTGGAAATTCCCTCAAACAGAAAGCTGGGATCATCACAGGGCTCATCTCATTTATTTCCCATCTCTGAGGGATCACTGTTCTTCACTGCTGATGTGCCTTGCCTTAAAAACCATGGTTTTGTGTATTGTATATAATATTCTTAATTGTTTCAGAAGGGAGGGTAAAGCTAGCCCCTGTCATTACATCTTGGCTGAAAGTGAAAGTCTTCTATCTAAACATTGAATTGAATTGCACTGAAATGAATTAAAGACTAAAAAAGATAGATAACACAAATAAAATTCTAAATAAATAGTATTCACACAGTGAATCAGCTAGAGCACAGGCTAGGATGCTATAACAAAAGAGTAGAAAAAGTAAAGTGTTCCAAGAGGTCATTTGGGGAATATTCAGGGATCTGTTTCCTTCTATCCTGTGGCTGCCATCTGCTTAGCCATTATCTTTAGGCAGTCAGACACATTTCCAGCTAAAACTTGGAGTTTCTATTATTTTGTTGTTGTTGTTGTTGCTGTTGTTGTTGTTGTTGCTTTGAGATAGAGTCTCACTGTGTCACCCAGGCTGGAGTGCAATGGCGCAATCTCTGCTCACTGCAACCTCCACCTCCTGGCTTCAAGCAATTCTCATGCCTCAGCCTCACAAGTAGTTGGGACTACAGGCATGAGCCACTGCACCCAGCCTACGGTTTCTATTATTAAAACAAATATAGGAAAATTTGATACTGTGTACAATAAAGAATTTGAGGCCAGGAGCAGTGGCTCATGACTATAATCCCAGCACTTCAGGAGGCCAAGGCATGCAGACCACTTGAGGTCAGGAGTTCGAGAGCAGCCTGGCCAACATGGCGAAACCCTGTCTCTTCTAAAAACACAAAAATTAGCCAGGTGTGGTGGCGGACACCGGTAATCCCAGCTGCTGAGGAGGCTGAGGCAGGAGAATCGCTTGAACCCGATTCAAGGTTACGGTGAGCTAGGATCAGGCCACTACACTCCAGCCTGGGCGACAGACAAAGCAAGACTTCATCTCAAAAAAAAAAAGGAGATTTTGGGCCTCAAACACTAAGAAAGTGAATTCAAATGTCTTATATTATCTACATACTTCATCTTTTCCAAAAAATAGCTGAATTTGAGCTGAGGAGTAATTAAAAAAATCGCTCAGGAATATGATAAATGCATACAGTACTCAGATTTTTCTGCTAATCTGTATGTATTTCTCACCTCAGTCTAACAGTAAGCTACTTGGTGATTCACCTAAAATTCTGTAAACAGTCATTTTGAAATTGAAAGCCAATGCTTTAGGTTAATTTTCTATCTCTTAATCTGTTGTGATGAAAAGTGAATGTTTAGGGATTTGCAAGCTTCTGTTATCTTTCTATGCACTACTGTACATTATCCATTTGCTGAATTTTGTAGGCTTGGGAACCTAGCAATTAGCTTCACCCAGTTTCACCAGGTCCTAGGCAAAATGAATCGGATGACAAAACTTATGCAAGGCTGATCTGGGGCCCAGGTGCTCCCAATCAATTTGATGAATTATATAAATATTTCCAATGCTAGGAAGACTTATGTATGTAAGATCGTCAGTCTACATAAGAAAATAATTTAAAAGATACCCCATGAGGATGTGGAAAGGGAAGTACTATGGACAGTGCCTAAGTCAGACAGTATTTGTATTGTGGGCTTCCCATTACACACTGGGGCAGAGCTCCCTTTGCAATATCGCTGAAAATAGAAGATTTGGCATCTGTCTTTCTCTGCCAAATATACCTTTCCAGTACCCAAGGAGCCTCTTGGTTCCATCACACCATAGATTCAAGAAATAGTTGGTCCTTCTTATTTCATAGAAAGCCTCCAGAGGCTTGGAACCTCTTTTTAATATCTTGGGAGGATTGGTTAATTCATAGCAACATATTGGCATATTTTAGTCTTCTAATAACAAAAGAAACCAGGGAAGCAGTTCTTTCATAAGCTTAGAACAAAAAGATACATTTATATTTTTTATTCTCCCTCAAATGTATGTAGTCAGAATATAACCACGGCAAGATGCCTAATATACCCCCTTTAAGAAACTCACATTGATTCTGAATGTTAAATGGGGATGCATGTTTTAAAAGTTTTCAGGTCCAGGATCAATCTGAATCTAAGTCAAAAGCACACAACTATTAGATATTTTTCCCAGAGTGTTTTTGTGCTTCATAAAACAAGGAGAAGGCACAAGACTTGAAAGGGAGTGACGGTCTCTCTGGAGTGCAGAATGGATAAGTGGACAGGGGATGTTAACTCTGGGGCTATTAGGAATTTGAATTCTCACACGGAAGAGTGCTAAGAAAACGAAAGGTGAATACAAAACCAGCGACCTCAATCACTGGAATAACATTTTATACTTAGTTTGATACCCTTCAGGTCTGGCGGGTGGGGAACAGTGGAGGATTTTGAAAATTTTGGCTGAGAAAATATTTTTGTTTTGCAGATAGTTTTAAGCTTTTCAGAGCTGAGATCTAGAATGATTAATAAAGCCACCACATTGATTTAGAGAACTTTAGCAACAGCAAGGACAGATTCCCTTGACACAGGCTGAATAAATCCATTTCTTACTGAATTCAGGCCATTATTATTAGCTAAATACTGTCAAGATATGATGCCTTATGTCCTGTGAGAATGAACTTAAACCACTGCATGAGAGAAAACTGTGTGTTTGCAATCAACTTTTGGAGTCTCTGTATTGCAAACCACTAAGAGCCTCCACTCCCCGATTTTACACGCTTTTTACATAGAACCAGAATTACGTTTACCTATTAGCGCAGGAAGGCAAAAGGGCATAATGATCTAAGCCTGGGTTTTCAAGTTAGTTATCCTGGCTTCAGCATTTACAAATCATATGCCTCTGTCACCTCTCAGATCCTCCATCTCCACATCTATAAAGCAGAGGTGATGGTGGTCATTCTATAAGTAAATACATATTAATTGAGCACCGGTCTGTGTCAGACCCTAGAGATATGACAGGCCACAAAACAGATACACCTCCTACTGTTAGAACATTATAATTTAGCCAGTTATACTCATCAAATTGTATTTCTCCAAGAGTTTTCTCAAATGACACAATTGGCTGAAAATTCTTAACAGAATGCCTGGCACATAATAATTGCTAAAAAGCACGCTACTTTAATGCTGTGTCTTACTGTTTGATTTTTGTTTGCTGTTGATGTGAACGTTGTCATTATCAGTTTCTTCCTGTTGCTAAAAAATGTTAGCTACATATACAGTGTGGTTTCAGAAGTCTCAGGAAGGCCCAGATACAAATAAAATATTCACTCCCACCTAATTAATGATATAAAATCTTAACCAAGTGCCCAGATCCAAGATTACCTGTGAGTTTGGACAATAGCTTGTCCTGGTAAATAAGTGAGCTACATACATGACAGAAGGTACATTGAACATAGAGTTTGGAGGAACCTGAAATTAATACAAAAGTCAAATAATATTGGAGCTAGGAAATGTGTGTTAAGACATGAATAAAGTTTCATGTTATGATTTGAATTTGAAACTGCCAAAATTATTTCAAGCTTATTCTCAACAGCTATGACTAGGAGATAGGATACAAGGTTGCTTCCAAATATGGGAAATCTCACTGATGTTTTTATAAGTATTCAAAATAAAGACCTTGGCTTTGGGATGGGGTAAAGATTAAAAGACACTAAGTTCACTTAAGTTGATTCTGTCTGTGTTTTTTAACCGTAAGTGAAAATAATTATAAACCATCCCTATTTCCTGCCATGGTCATATTCTAAGACTTGCCTCAGTTCTCCAAAATGGAATTCATAAACTTGCAACATAAACACCAAGTTTTATATTTAAGAGGTTACATTTCTGCTGAGTAAAATGACAATAGGTGTGTCCCTGTTTTAACAATAAAGTGGGTTTACATTGCTTATTCTCTTACTTGCAACCCACTCTTTTTAAAGTTTATTTATTTTTATTATTTTTATTTTTTTATTAACAAATTGTATTTTTAGAGACAAGGTATCAATCTGTCATCCAAGCAGGAGTGCAGTGGCACAATCCTAGCTGACTACATCTTTGAACTCCTGGGTTCAAGCCAGCCTCCTGCCTCAGCCTCCCAAGAAGCTGGGGCTACAGGCATGCGTCACCACGACCAGCTAACTTTTTAATTGTTTGTAGACACAGAATCTTGTTATGTTGTAATTGTTTGTAGATACAGAATCTTGTTATGTTACCCAGGCTGGTCTCGAACTCCTGGGCTCAAGCAATCCTCCTGCCCCAACTTCCCAAAGTTCTGGGATCACAGGCGTGAGCCACCACAGCTGGCTAGGTGTATACTTTTCTCTTCACACTGACTGGCAGGAAAACACCACAGAAAAATCAGCACCATCCTCAGAGTTAAGTAGAAGCTTTTATTTGAGAAACTGATTTCAAATATGATTAGTTAGCCAACCAAAGCTTTCGTGTTCAGTTTACTACATCAAGATTCCAGCTTCCCTGTAAACACACAGAAGGGATTTCTAAGAGAGAAATTGAACACAGAAGTATTTTCCCCCAGGGAATTGCTGTGCCTCCCTTTAATTAAAGCCGATTCTTTTTTACAGGAAGAATCATACTTCTGATTTTGCATTTTTCTGCATCAAAGAAGGGACTTAAAATATTTGGATTCCTCAGAGGAAGCAGAACAGAGAAGTAAACACAGGGGAAGTTTTACACCTCAGCCCCTGGGAGGAATTTAGTAATGGCTGTGAATGAGTAGATTTCAAGACTGAAACTGCCCAGGAATTATATTACTTGTAAGCAAGCTACCTGGCTAATGTTTGAGAAAGGTACCATTTGTGATTATCTGTTGATGTATCTTAATGCAACTGAATTAAGACTTGTCCAGTATTCAGACATTTCAAAGAACAAAATATTTTAACAGATTTTTACAAAAATTATTTAGCTCTAACCTACCCAAAGGAAGTACATTCGTGCAGAACAGTGACTAACCGTATGTGGATTCTCCATGGTGGGATTCCTGCCTTCCAGGGAGAATCGCCTCTGAAATTTAGGAGAGAGGAGATGAAGATAGAGCTTTGAAATGCACTTCAAAACCTTAGAGATTACTGAAATGGGAGGAATATGCCACACTCTCAATATTCCCATGAAATCAGCCCAGAGACTTCTATTCTATGAGCAATACAGTATAATGAACTATTAATCACCATACTCTACGTTAGGTCTCCAGAACTGATTCATCTGATAACTGTGGGATATTGTCCTTTGACCAACGTATGGTTTCATATGGTAAGAAATGTGGCATATGATCCAGCAATCCTACTTCAGGGTATGTATCCAAAGGAAGTAAAATCAATATCTCAAATAGATAAGTATATCTCCAGGTTCATTACAGCATTATTCACACTAGCCAAGATATTGGCTATTCCCTATTGGTTCCTAGGTTGGAAACAACCTAAGAACCTAAGTCGGTTGACAGATGAATGGATAAAGAAAATGGGTATCTGTGTGTATAAATTGTGTGTGTGTGTGTCTAAATACATGCATTGGAATATTATTCAGCCTTAAAAAGGTCAGAGATCTTTGCCATTTCAACATGGATGAACCTGGAAGACACTCTACTAAGTGAAACAAGACAAGTACTGCCTGATCTCTCTTACATGTAGGATCTTTTAGAAGACGTCAAACTCGTAGGAACGGAGAGTAGAATAGTGGTACCAGCGGCTGGGGGATAGGGAGAAAAGGGAGATGTTGGTCAAAGGACAACATCCTGCAGTTATAAGATGAATCAGTTCTGGAGTACAGTATGGTGATTAATAGTTCATTATACTGTATTGCTAGTAGAGTAGATCTCAAGTGTTCTCAACACACACACACACACACAGTAACTATGTGAGGTAATGGATATGTTAATTAGATTGTAGTAATCATTTCACAATATACACGTATATCAAAACATCACATTGTATACCCTGAATATATACAATTTTTACTTGTCAATCATACCTACATAAAGCTAGAAAAAGATTACTAATACTGTCCAAGAATTAAGGTACAGATTCCCTGAGAGAAATGTGTCAATTCTTAGTCTTTAACACTGAGATACGAAACTATTATATTATATAATTCTCCACAAGCACATTATGAAGGAGGAGTGCAAAAAACCATGAGGACCTTAGGTACCCACCCATGCCCAGAGTCCTAGAAAGAGGCTGGATGAAGGAACATATGCCTGCTTCCAAACAGGGCTGGTCTAGCACAGTGGGATCAAGAGAGAAACGGCCACTACGGTGATGGAAGGCTTGGGTTCCGGGGTTAGACCCACAATATCCTCTACTGACTCCTCTCATGACTGTTGATAAACTGCCTAATCCCTGTAAACCTCAATTTCCTTGTCTCTGCAATGTACACGTTAAACCTACTTCACAGAGCCTGATCGAAAGAAATGACCTCTCCTAAAGCAGGGAGCACATAGGCAGACACATTATAAGCTGTTAATTCAAGTTAATTATGACCGTTTTTGTTATTGTTATTTTTAGGGATGAAAAAGAAGCACTCACCAGCCATGTCTTGCCTAGCTCTAGCAAAAGGGGATGCTCCTTTTCAATATCTCTGAAGCCCCTCCCGTCTTCTCTCCCAGGTCATCAGAAGACTCACCTTCAATAAGGCAATGCCTGTGCTCCAGGCTCAGGGCAACAAGCATGGCTGAGCAGGCTCTTAAATCCTCTGGTCCTGTTTGCCCTTATGAGAAGCCCATCCAAGTCTATCATCTAGAAAAGAAATCTATTAGATATCACACAAGCAAAGTTTTGAACTCTTTTTTTTCAATTTACAAAATGTGTTTAGCGCTTATTTAATGGCATAGCTGAACGACACTTCAAATTGGCCCAGTAATTGAGAACTATGAATGTACCATGTAATTTTCTTACAGATTTAAATGTTTCTTTTCTCTGCTCCTACTTGAAAAGAAAATGAGAGCAAAAAAAATTACTGAAATGGGCAAAATTTAAGCATCCAACATTCAAAAATTTATAGTAGTGCAGCAGTAATCTTGCAATATATACTCTAGTCATATTAAATATAATTTCCAAAATAAAGATAATTTTGTATCAATATAGACAGTGAGAATTTTACATTTTCTACATATGGTATATTAAAAATGTTAGCTGTGAAGGTAAATTTAAAACTACAGATTTTCATGCTGTTTGACCTCATGTATCCAAAATGAAAAATCAAAACAATTGACTGTAAAGCATTCCTTTGTTCTAACATTTGTTTTTCACATTTTCCCTATCTATGCATTTAACAGTATTTTTTCTCCTAAATAATGTCATTAACTTGCAAAAACAGTATCAAAAAAATGATTGAAAGTTCTCTCCCAAATACTGTGTTATAAGGATCCCAGAACCTTCGTCCAACTTTTGAGGCTATAAAGTAGTTAAGAAAATGGTATGTGGAAAAGAAATCCAAAGTGACCAGAACAGAATTTAAGATTTTGAAAGAACTTCAGCTTATTTAAGTATAAAATGTAAACCAAGTCTGTGTATAAGAAAATGGCAGAAACAGAAAGGCTTTTCTCCCTGAAATTGCAGAACTGTTTATTGCTGTTAAAATCAAACTTTTTTTATTGTACTAATGGAACTAGTATCAAGTGTGCAGTGAGATGGTGTACATGACAAAATATGATCAGATTTTAAATGATTGATTTATAAAGCTAAAGAGAACTATTTTTAATTAAAATAGAGATTTGACAAACATTTATGAGACTAAAATAATATCAAATCTTTTGAGTGGTTAGAAAATTGATACAAGTGGCCGGGCACAGTGGCTCACACCTGTAATCCCAACACTCTGGGAGGCTGAGGTAGGTGGATTACCTGAGCTCAAGAGTTCAACACCAGCCTGGGCCACATGGTGAAACCCTATCTCTAATTTTAAAAAAAGAAATAAAATTGATACAATAAAATATTGAATAAAGGTGATAATTCCTGACCTACCCTGATGCAATGAAGATTCAACTATATAAAGGAAGATACAAGATATTTTAAAAACTGTTTATAAAAGAGAGGTGAGATTCTGAACTGCTTAATGATCAAGTTCCAGATCTGTTGTCTTTATGTCACCTAACATCTACGACACTAACATATGCACGGGATCTCAATATATTTTTGTTGTAACAAACCAAATTTCTGATTGATAAAAACCATTAATTGAGTTATTTGAGAGTTTGTTCCAGCATAGTCCTAATGAGGCATGGGATAAACTAAATATTGTAAGTTGAGGTCAGGCAATATCAGAACTTCTATATTATGTCTGGAGGAGAGAGTTGATTAGATGCTCACAGACTTTTTTTATTAACTTTTTTTTTTGAGATGGGGTCTCGCTCTATTGCCCAGGTTGGAGTGCAGTGGTGCATTCTCAGCACACTGCAACCTTCACCTCCCAGGTTCAAATAACTGTCCTGCCTCAGTCTCCCAAACAGCTGGGACCACAGACATCCACCACCATGCCTGGCTAATTTTTTGTATTTTTAGTAGAGATGGGTTTTCACCATGTTGGCCAGGCTGGTCTCAAACTCCTGGCCTCAGGTGATTCACCTGTCTCTGCCTCCCAAATTGTTGGGATTACAGGTGTGAGTCACTGCACCCAGCCTCTTCATTTATCTATTCACCTTCTTTAAAAAATTACCTAGTTCACCCATTGTTCCAGAAAATATCCTCAGTTCTGGATACTTAACAGTGTGTAACACGTTAGTTGTTGCCCTGAAGGGTCTTTTAAGGTCAAAATGTCACCCAGGCTCTAACCACCTAGGCAGACGGATGTGCTGAGAGAGTAGAGGTGTTAATATTTCTAACATCTTAACTGTCGTATCATTTGTTTACTTAAAATCCTTCAAGATTTTCCCCTTGCTTTTAGGATAAAGTTCAAACTTCTTACCATTGTTCACAAAGTCTTCCTTGACTAGCCTGCCACATGCATCTCTGACCTCAGCTACACGTCAGTCCTCTGACACTTTGAAAAAGCTTGACCCTTGGTTGCTCTTCTTCAGAAGCTTCTGTCCATGCTGATCCCATTGTCTAGAATGCCTTTCCTTTCCCTGTATTGCCCACCGGATTAAACTGAGTTGAATCAATATTTCAATTCTTGTTTACAGCATCTCTTCCCTCTGCAAGAATGCCTGTGTGCACACATACACAGACACACACACACACAGACACACATACAAATCACACCCAAGGCTAACTCAATTGCCTCTTTTTAGTGCTGAATCTTTGTACTCCTATAATCTTTGGAGTATCTCCATAGTACTTATTACTTAGGTTTATCAACACCTGATTCTTTCACCTTCACTGACCTGCAAGAGAAAACCTGTCTTATTGAATGTTGTATAGAAAGTGCTTGCCATTTCGTTTGACCATTAATAGATTCTCAGTAAAACATCCTTTTATTATAACAGATGACAAAAAAAAAAAAAAAATCACTGTGAAGATAAAGAAGTCCCAGAGTTTTAAATAAGACCTTTGTGTTTCAGACTATACATATCCCAGTTAGATTTTTATTATCTTTGTGCCTTTTTCATTTTTGAGTTAAATATTTCTATAAGTCATATTTTTATTTTTCCACATAATCTGACTCAAATTTAGGAGGATGCAAGATATGTGCCCAAAAATATAGATTAAGAAAAGTAGAGAGATTTGATGCTCAGTTAATCCTAAATGCAGTTCTCTTCTCTCCTTGATGATCAGGGAGGGCTCTAAGTGAACTGTACAATCTGTTAGTCACTCTGAAAACACAAACAGTTTCTAGCAACATGATTAAGTTGCTTCCTTGCATAGGCCTGAATAAAAAATGACAAGTCGGAAAGCCTACAGATACGGCATGCCAAAAAAAAATAATAAAAAAATTACAAAGGCATTGTTAAGTCATAGAGATTGATTTACTTTAGATGAACCATTCTTAATATTTCCTTTGTGTTACATAAATTCACAAGAATGCTATTAATTGAAAGGAGTTGATAGTTTCTAGAAAATTTTTCAGCAGTAATAAATGCAGCCCAGAGCTATATTAAGACATCCTTTCACCACTTTGAGCATCGCATTTTTTCCGAACAGCTGGTTTCTGTTAATAGGCATATCCTTCTTGCCAGAGCAAGCAAATTTGTAATCCCCATCATGCTCGCTGTGTAACTGCCCCAGAGCACGTAATCACAGAGTACGCTCCTGTTGCTTTACAAGAAATTTTTTTTCTTTCAAAGTTGTACTTTTGGGAGACACACCATCTATTTTGTACTCCAGTTTCACGTCTTTCTTTAACTAGAGCATCTGATATTTACAGTGAGGGGAAGAAGGTAAAGTGAAAGGTGTACAACTGCCTATTTAAAATATGTGAACTCACAATGCCTCAGAATATAAAAAAGTTTTCTGAGATGCCAAAAAAAATTATTTCAAATTACAGAAGCATCTCCTACTGTAAAACATTTTTAAAAATGGATGATGGCCATAATATATTCAGGATCTGATAAATTCTGAAATGCATTGAGTGGGAGGGAAATGACTGCCTATTGTCACTTTACGATTTCACTGGATGGTCACCAAAGGTCTTCAGTAATTCATTAGAATTTGGTTTGTTGAGTTTTAGCTGGTTTTGTTTTCCATATTAGATAATAATTCTATTCACAATTTGGTTGTAGAAAAGCAATCACTGAGCTCAATACTTAATTCTCCTAGTAGATGTGGTTCCTTTTAATTTCAGATTGCAGGTTCGTCCACAGTTCTGGTCTGAGTTAATTCCTCTGGGATAGAGGAAGTTCATATTGAAATACATGAATTAAAAATGTGTGATTATTTGGAAAGAGGATGGGTAGAAGTTTGCCTCTTCCATACATGAAGGGAAAACGCATTTAAACAAAAGTTGAAGGTGAATATTTAATCAAAAGGCAAGAAAAATGTTTTAAATCACATAGAAAAATAATACATGGTATGGTTTTTTTTAAGAATACAGGAAATGTTTCTTTTCAAAATACCTTCAAAAGTCAGAAAGAGAACCAATAACAGTTTGATCAACAAGTGTTGGTAATATCAGGGAAGAATAAACAGAGGAAAGAATAAACAGAGGAAAACATGCACAATGGTAGGATTGAGCAGATGATCTGATCGGAAGATTGGTTTACTCCCTGCCTATCCCTGGGTAAACTAATCCCAGAGTGAAGGCATCCTGGAGGTAAGGAAGAGAAGAGAACTGGAAAGAGTAAGATTTGAGCGAATAGATATAGGAATAGTGTAGAAGCCAACTCAGAACCTTCACAAAGGAGTGAGTATCTCTAAAACTTACCTTCTTATCTCCTTTCTAAACTATTCCTAGAAAGTAATTTGTCTGTTTGTGCACATATTTATTTTAGAAGGAAATCAAAGTGTGTTCTTGACCATACTAGTCCTATGGGATCTGCCTGCCTTCTACCCTGGTACCCCAGACAAAATCTTATTAAGGAGCTCAGATTATATTATTTCCTTTTAAATTTTAACTTTCATGTTAGATACAGGGGGTATTTATACAGGTTTGTTGCCTGGGTGTACTGCATCCAGGTAGTAAGCATAATACGCAGTAGGTAGTCTTTCAACCCACATTCCCCTCCTTACCTACTGCATCTAATGGTCCACAGTATCTTTTTTCCCCATGTTTCTGTCCATGTGTGCTTAATATTTAGCTCCCACTTATAAGTGAGAACACGTGGTACTTTGTTTTCTTTCCCTGTGTTATTCACTTAGGATTACAGCCTCCAGCTCCACCCATGTTGCTGCAAAGAACATAATTTCATTATTTTTTATGCTGTGTAGTGTTCCATGGTGTATATGTGCCACATGTAATCACAATAAAGCCACACACCTACAGTCATCTGATCTTTGACAAGGCCAACAAAAACAAGCAATGAGGAAAGGACTCACTATTCAACAAATGGTGGTGGGATAAGTGACTAGCCATATGCAGAAGAATGAAACTACCCCCTTGCCTTTTACCATATACAAAAATTAACAAGACAGATTAAAGATTGGAATGTAAAACCTCAAACTACAAAAATCTTAGAAGAAAACCTAGGAAATACCCTTCTCGACACTGGCTTTGGCAAAGCATTTTTGGCTAAGTCCCCAAAAGCAATTGCAACAGAAATAAAAATGTACAACAGAACCTAATTAAACGAAAGTGTTTCTGTACAGTATAATACACTATCAAAATAGTAAACAGACAACCTACAGAATGAGAGAAAATCATAAACTATGCATCCAACCAAAGTCTAATATCAAATTATTTTATGTTAAAACAAATTAAGCCTATTAAAGCATTGGTACATTCACTATATTATTTTCTACCAAATAATCATTCAACTTATAAATATGACTATTATATTTAAGATAACCTAAATTTCCTCACAAAAAGATTTTTAAGATTTTGGAGCATTTTATTCTGTACTTAAAAAACTTAGCCTCATAACTTATCTCCATGGAATCCCTTTTATATCAATGAGTTGGGAAATAGAATAACAGAAGCACTCATTCAATGAAGACTTTATGATACTTAGATACCAGAACTGCATAGTAATAAAAAAGATAACAGTACATTTCCAAGATAAAAATGGCTTGGCAACATGACAACATGAATGATGTTTTCTCTATTATAAATTTTGGCATCAGGTTAAATACCTTCTCTTTAGCATCACTGAATAAAATGAAGTTCAATCATGGTATTGTACATTTAGCTCGGTCATTTTGGAAAATATTTGTTCTATCTATAACCAAAGCAGTGTTTCATAGTAAAACTGCTTTTATCCAGGATACAGAATTCAAAACAAACATCACAGGAAAAGTTTTTAAAAAATAATGAAAAAAATCTCCAATTCATTGCATTGTAATTTAAAGAAAACATCTTTGCCATACATAAAGCAAAAAAATGCAAGACAGGAGAGTACTAATATTTCAGAGAAACGTGATAATGAGCTAACAAATATTCAACATTTCAATTTAAATGTTAAAGATATTTGTAATATAGCTAGAAATGTTTTTGAATCAGAGATAAATAAAATCTATGCTTGCTGAGACACCAGTAAACTAATAGCTCCAGCATGTATAGAGTATATAAATTCTCCTGCAGGTTCACTGAGAGAAAAAATTTAGTGTTGAGAATATTCAACAAAATAAGGCTCCAATAGAAGCATACACATCTTTGATTATTTTCCTCTTTAGTTTAGAGAGTTGCTTCTTAAATAAAACTCCAGGCCTGAATGGCTTTGCTGGAGAATTCTCCCAAGCATTTCAAGAAGAAATAATTCCAATTCTATATAAAACTTTTCCCAGAAAAATTGAAGTGGAACTTTTCCTTTGAGGCCAGCATTGTTCTGACACTAAATCAAAGACACTATAAGAAAGCTACATACTCATGTCCCTCATGAATATAGATGCATCAATTCTCAAAATATTGGTAAGATATGGGCAAATTAAATTCAACAACATATCAAAATATAATACACCCTGACCAAGTGGCATTTACTTCAGGAATGCAAAGATTGTCTAACAGTTGAAAATCAATGTAGTTCATATTAAAAGATTAAAAAAGAAAATTATATAATCATCTCAATAGATGTAGAAAATTCATTTGACAAAAAAGTCCAACATCTATTACTGATAAAAACTTAGCCAACTAATAATGGGCAGGAATTTCCTTAATCTGATAAAGGGCATCTATTATCTAAAAAATCAGCCAACAGCATACTAAATGACAAAAGACTAGATGCTTTCCCCCTAAGATGAAGAACCAGACAAGAATGTTACTCCTTAGCTCATCTATTCAACATTAAAATGGAAGATCTGAACAGCGCATTAAGGCAAGTAAAAGAAATCAAAGTTATCCAGATTGGAAAGAAAGGAGTAAAACTGTCTTTATTCACATGATTCTTAAAATATAAACAATAAGTTAACAGAATTAAGGATAAAGTTATTAAGTAATCATTGGGAAACTTTTAGTGAAACCAAATTTCAATAAGAATATAAAAGATTTGAATAATGTTATTTTAGAAATTTAAATCATATATAGTAATCTGTCTGCGAGAGTTGCCAAAAACACATTCTTTTCAAATATTCATGGAATATTTAGCATAATTAAGAAACACTAAGATATTAACAAAGGATTTAAAGCAACTATATTTTCTGATTGTAGGAAATATGATAGAAATAAAAAAATAAAAAGATATCTGGAATCTATACATATTTAGAAAGAAGTATATTTCTAAATAACCAATGAGTGATAAAAAATAGCAATAGAACTTAGAAAGTATTTTTATTGAATGCTTATAAAATACAGCATATTAAACCTAGATAATGCAGAAAAAGCTGTGCTTATAAGGAAATGTATACCTTTATTTAAATAGTTAGAAAATTTAATAAACATTGTTTGGTAGCTAGGCTCCAGAGGTGACCTCAGAATGAAACAGCCTCTTGTTATTCACATTCTTGTGTGGTCTCCTTTCTTGAATTTGGGCTGGCCTTCTCACTCACTTTTTACCAGCATAATGCAGCAGACATGAATTCCCATAATTTCTGAGCCAGGTTATAGAAAGTCTTATAGCTTCCACTTTGCTGTCAATCATACCTAAGTAAAGTGATTTTTTAAAAAAAGAATGCTCCTCCATGCTCTCTTAGAACAACACTTCCATCTAACTCTCTCAGAGTGCTCATTCTGGCACAAGCCAACCAGATGTAAAAAATTCAACTGTCTTGAGATCACCATGCTGTGAGTAAGCCATCCACAGTGAAGAAATAGTGTGGAGATAAGATAAAGCTCAGTCAGCCCCCAACTATTCCAGCCATCCCACTATGAGGTATCAGACATGTGAGTAAAGAAGCTACGTTAGGTGGCCTTCCCCTCAAGGCTTCAGATGACTCCAGCCCCAAATGGCATTCATCTATAACAGCACAAGAGACCCCAGCTAAGCCCTATCAATTCAGAGAGCCATAAAACATAAACAGTTTCACTGAGTTTTGGAATAATTCATTGCACAGCAATAGATGACCAAATAATAAACATCTATCTCAAGAAATTTGAAAATGTTCAATAAATTACTTCTACCCACCAAAAAAAAGAAAGAAGAAAATAATGAATAATCAATGGACCCATAAACAAATGTTACCTTTGAGTTTACCAACAAAAGCAACAGTTGATACTTTGAAAAGACTTTAGAAATTTACAAATTTCTAGCAAGACTTCAAAGAATAAACATGACAAAACTTTCAGATGTAGACATTACCAGGGTTTATAGCCATTAAAAAGATAATGAAATATTATATCAATTGTATACAAAGAAATTTGAAAATTTAGATGAAAAGGGAATATTCTAAGAAAACACAATGTACAAATACTACCACAAAAAATGAATAGAAAATCTGAAGAATTTATTGAAGTTTTTTGCAATCATAGATTTAATATCCATAACTATAAAACTTCCACCAAAAAAACTCTAGATCAAAATGCTTTCACCAGTAGATTCTACTCTAATTTTCTAGTGAATTCTACTAATATTCAGGAAGAAGCAAATTCAACACCTGTAAAAACTCTTCCAAGAAGAAAAAAGGGAGGAATACTTTCTAACTTATTTAAAGAATTCAGTGTAATCTTGACACCAAAACTGGCATGAACATAGATAGAAATATTAAGCAAAATACAAAATACCGGCAAACCAAAATCCAGCAATATAGAAATATTACGTATGACTAATGTTGGGTTACTCCAGGAATGCAATGGTGTTTTAATATTACAGAAACTCAACATACTCTGTCACATAATGAAAATAAAAAAGAAAAATATGATCATCTCAATAAATGCAGAAAAATGTTTGATACATTTCAATATGTATTCACACTAAAAAGGAAAACAAAAGAAAATTTTATCAAACTATAAAAGAAGGCATTTTCCATACACATATCAATTTCAGATCACTTTTATTACTCTAATTACAAAAGGTAAGATAATAAAACTTCTAGAATCTAGCATTTAGATAATAACATAAAATATCATCAGGTCAAAAGGATAGGACAAGTTATTAAAATCAAAGAACATTAACTGTAGAGAAAAGGTTTGATAAACTAAATTGTACTAATAACTTATACTAATGAAAAATCATCAGACAGAGAACATAATAACTATAGCATAGAAGATATTTACAAGACATATAACCAACAAAAGCTCTTATCCAAGTATATATAAAGCAAGCAAAAAGATGACTTAATAAAAAATGGACCAACCACTTAAACTGGAAATTAACAAAAGGTGATATCTAAATGTCCAAAAAACTATGAAAACAGTCCAGTCATCTAGGAAATGCAAATTATAATTTTCTTATGATACCAATGTACACTCAACAAAATAACTTTAAAAATTTCCGATTGAATCACTAAGTATTGGCAAACATGAAGCCTAAGGAACTCTTTTACTGCTGGCCACAGCGTAAATTCATGTAAAACTTAGGATAGCTGCTTGGCATTATCTACAAATATGAGAAATGCATCCTTTTATGACCCAGCATTTTCACATTTATTTGTAGCCAATTCCTAATAGAAGTACATTCACATATACACCCAAAAAACATTATGACAATGTTCATGGCAGCATAATTTATAATAAGCAAAAACTTAAAACAATCCAAATGCCCATCAGCAGTAAAATGGATGAATATAATGTGGTATATTCATACAATGGAATCTATAGCAATGAAAACTAACGAATGCAGCTACATGTAACTGTAAGGAGAAAAACGGGCAATCTCTGTCCTTCCCATTACAAAGGTCATGACCCACACCCCTATAACAAAAGTTAACAAGATAAAAGCATAAAAATGAATTTGACCATAGTGTTTCATAACATGGAAGCCTTCAGACTGGAGACCCCAAAATACAGGAGAAGCTCTCTAATTTTATAATTAAATTTGACAAAGCAGAAATAGGCATGTAGAAATGTGTTTGGCCAAAAAAGGGGTATGAGTTAATGGTACTAGACAGGGGAAACCTAGCAGGGCCCATCTGTTCAGAGTCTTCTTGGCTTTTCTACTGCAGCTTTTCTTTCTTCCAGGTTTAGGGTAGGACCCCTCTGGAATGAGGGTGTTAGTTTACTTATGACCAGTTCTTACACAGAAAAGTGCATAAAGGTTACAGTAATATTTTAGGCTTTATGGCTGGCTTTGGGGGAAAAGGGTTCTAATTTCCATGACTTGCCTTGAGGAAGAGGAACTCTAGTTTCTGTAACTCGCCTTGGGGGAGAATAAGAGGCGAGCAACAGGAGGGCAGGAGATCAGAGAGAAACTTTGGTTTTCTCGAAAAGCCTTCATTTTGATGTATCATTTTCTGAGCCCCTATATAACAAAATGATTAATTCTTATAAACAATATTTTTGAAAATCAGACACAATATAATCCATACAGCGTGATTACATTCAAAATCAGGCAACATTAATCTGTGGTGTTAGAAATCAATATTCTAGAGATCTTTAGGTAGAGGAGAAGGTTGTGGTTGTCAGGAGCTGCTAATGTTCAACTTGTTGGCCTAGGTGATATCACATGGTTAAGTTAATTTTCTGATTTTTCATGTGGTGGTACACTAATGTGCACTTTACTACAAGTCCATAAGATAGTCATGCACCACATAACGTTTCAGTCAACAATGGACCATGTATACAACAGTGGTTCTGTAAGATTATAATATCATATTCATATTTTTACTGTAGCTTTTCAATGCTTTGATATGCAAATACTTTTATGTTACAATTGCCTATGGCATTCAGGACAGTAACACGCTGTGCAGTTTGTGGTTTAGGAGCAATCAGCCATACCATTCAGCCTAGATGTGTACTAGGGTATACCAACTAGGTTTGTATAAATTGTATAAGTGCCTTTTTTTGGAGATGGAGTCTCACTCCATTGCCCAGGCTGGAGTGGAGGGGCATGATCTTGGCTCATTGCAACCTCCACCTCCTGGGTTCAAGTGATTCTCGTCCTTAGCCTCCCAAGTAGCTGGGATTACAGGCACACACCACCATGTCCGGCTAATTTTTTATTTTTAGTAGAGAAGGGGTTTCACCATGTTGGCCAGGCTGGTCTCGAACTCCTGACCTCAAGAGATCCACCCACCCCAGCCTCGCAAAGTGCGGGAATTACAGGCATGAGCCACTGCACCCAGCGTAAGTGCCCTTTATGATACTTGCACAATGATGACATGGCCGAATGGTGCATTTCTCAGAACATATCCCTGTTGTTAAGTGATGCATGATTGTATATATACTTCAATAGGAAGTTTAAAAAAAAGTTTTAGAGATTTTTTTCAGTAGCATGTTGGAATACTTATTTTGAAAAGACCCTTCCAAAACAAAACTGCTAAAAATGTTAGAAATATTACAAACCTCGTTATAAATACATTCCAAGAAAGTAAGGAGCATCTCCAAAGACTAAAAATGAAAAGAAAACTAAACTCTAGAATTGTGAGGCATTGGCAATTTGCTACCATGATATATTTGATCATTTCATTAATGGAAGGACCTGGATTTCAGCAGACATGGGACAGGAGATTGGGCCTTGCCCTTACATAAGTAAGGCATTTGAACCTAACACTTCCACAAAATGTAGGGAGCCTCAAAAGTCCAAACAAAACAACAAGGAAACTTGTACTCTAGGAAAAAAAAAAAAATCCTAAAATATAAGAAATATATAAACGGATAGCTTCAAAAAGTTTTAAAATTTTAATTTATTTTATAAGTGCAGTACATTGCTAAGCTAAGGAGTCTACAGTCTGTGAAAGACACACCAAAGAATTTCAGGCAGACAGTTTCACAGTTAATATACAACCCTACATTCCACCTTCTTTGCTTTAAACGGTTTCCTACCTACCAGGTGAAGAATGTCTTTTAGAACTAACCACAAATTCCAATCCATACTCAGGAAGATCAATGCAGCGGACACCCAGGAGTTACCCCACTATCACCAAACCCCTCCCACCCCAACCTCCTTGACCTGTCATCAGGATCATCTGCACTGTCCCCTAATATTACATTGTCCTAAGTGGTCAGACTGGATTGTGCCCATCCTTCTGTGATTGTAGAAACAGTCCTAGGGCCCCAGTATTTTTTTCAATATAGCAAGGTTTGGTTACACAATCAACATAATCACATTTGTCTTCTCCACATTAAAAGTCAAGCTTGACCCATCCACCACATAGCCTTCCAAGAGGGGGTTTTCCTGAGAAGACCCAGGAGTGGTTCTTTCAGTTTCTTCGAAATTATCTTCCTCACTGAGATGGGAGGAGAGTAGAGTTACATGGGCCATGTCCTTTTAGCCACCCCTCTGGCTCCCGTTGAACTGAGACATAGAGCATTCCTGCATCTTATACTGTCTTGGGTTGACCCTTCCAGTCAGAGAGGAGTATCAGAGTTGTCCCATCTTTTTGGCCCATTTGGATAAAGTTACGTGATAATCTCAAAATAAAGAGCATATTTTTAGAAATCATCTGTGAGAATTTTCAAATTACAACTTCATCAGGAGTTCAGCTCTGTCTGGTGTGGCTCCGCCCTCTCCTAGGCAACTCTCTTCAAAGCTATCAATAAAAAGCAAGGAACTCCATTCTGGGTGAGCTTCTCCCCCAAAGTCTCCTGTTTCTCAGGACACTGTAGCTGTCCTAGCCTTTGAAGCTGACTGACTCCTGCCCCAAGTGGCCTTCTCTTAGGTCTTTTCCGGAAAGCAGGTTCCAGGACTGACACTGATCTCCCTGCACCATTTGAAGAGCAAAGGAGCATACGCTTTGGAGGCCTTCAGTCACGGCATTGATGAGCCAGAGAAGGGAGGTTGGTGCCAATGATTCCAAGAGCAGCAGCAGATGATGAGTAGGTTGTTTTTTGTCAAAACCCAGTTCTCTACATTAGTGACCAGATGATAGCTTTCCATCATTGCACCAGTGTGAATCTTCTCTTCCTCTGAAGCGTCACATTACTTGTTCATAACTCTCATCATATGTAGCACTTTCTACTTGTACTTACAGTTACAATATAGTACAATGCTAAAGGCAGAATTGATAATATCAGTTAGTCCCCAAAGCTAGCACTATGTCATAGACTTACAGGACTAAAGAAGACTTTGGAGGCCATTTAGTCCATTGTGCAGCTGATAAAACTAAAGCCAAGAAAGGTGAAGCTAAGAAACCTGAAGAGCCATAAGTGCCTATTCCATCATTTCTTTAATTCATTCTGTAAGTAAAAGGGGGAGAAAAGGGCCTATTATTTAGTTCTAGCCTTTCCTGTCTACAAGATGCTACTTTATTGCACTTTGGGAGGCCGAGGCGGGCAGATCACAAGGTCAGGAGATCGAGACCACAGTGAAACCCCGTCTCTACTAAAAATACGAAAATATTAGCTGGACATGGTGGCGGGCACCTGTAGTCCCAGCTACTCAGGAGGCTGAGGCAGGAGAATGGCGTGAACCCGGGAGGCAGAGCTTGCAGTGAGCCGAGATCGCGCCACTGCACTCCAGCCTGGGCGACAGAGCGAGACTCTGTCTCAAAAAAAAGATGCTACTTAATCATTTCTTTCTGGCTGGGTGTGGTGGCTTACGCCTGTTCGAGACCAGCCTGGCCAACAGGGTGAAACCCTGTCTCTACTAAAAATCCAAAAATTATCCAGGCGTAGTGGTGGGTGCCTGCAATCCCAGCTACTCAGAAGGCTGAGGCACGAGAATCACTTGAACCCGGAAGGCGGAGGTTGTAGTGAGCTGAGATTGGGCCACTGCACTACAGCCTGGGCGACAAGAGTGAGATTTGGTCTCAAAAAAAAAAAAAAATCTTTCTTCGCTAATGTATCATCAGTGTATTCCTTTGCACCGGCAGCTTTTGCTCAATCCGTATGTCACAGCATTAATCAGGAATGTTGAAGCTACAAGCAAGGAAAACCTGACCGATACTTGCTTTAAGAGACAGGTGAGCCTCGAACAACACAAGGATTAGGGGCATTGATCCCCCCTCTCGCCAACCCTGCACTTGAAAAATCCACCAATAACTTTCAACTCCCCCAAACCTTAACTACTAATAGCCTGCTGTTGACCAAAGCCTTATTAATAACATAAACTGTTGACTAACATATATTTTGTACGTTATAGGTACTATATACTGTATTCTTACAATAAAATGAGCTAGAGAAAAGAAAATGTTGTTAAGAAAATCATAAGAAAGAGAACATATATTTACTAATTATTAAGTGGAAGTAGATCACCCTAAACGTCTTCATCATTGTGGTCTTCACATTGAGTAGACTGAGGAGGAGAAGGGGTTGGTCTTGCTGTCTCAGGGTGGCAGAGGAGGAAGAAAATCTGTATATAAGTGGACCTGTGCAGCTCAAACCCATGGTGTTCAAGATCAACAGTATACGGTTTCTTTTTCTCACATTATCTGAAGTTTGAGGGGCTCTCACATAGCTTCAGCCACTCAAGGATGTTAAGACTGGCTTCTCTGCAATTGTTCAGCCTTTTCCTTATAGTCAAAAGTGGATGGTCTTAGCTCAGGCATCATAGGTATTCAAGGCAGGAGAAAAGGGGTAAAGGCACAATAACAGTCACAGTTGCACCCTTTACCAGAAAGCAAAATATTCCTGCAAGCTCCAAACATCTTCCTTCCACTTAAATATTATTGGATGGAAACATAGCATGGTTCTCCTGGATGCAAGGAAGAGTGGAGGCTACAGTGGGTTTTGCTTGTTGTTCATTTTTAAATACGTTGCTGCCATCAAAAATACCAGGGGTTTGTCAGTGAGGAAGAAAAGAGACCATATAATGGCTTGGCAACCAGTAATAGCCTCTGGCATTCTAGGGCCCTTAGCATAAAATCTACCCTCCTCATCCTGACCTACAGGGTGGGAGATCCTGAACAAACCAACTCAGCCCACCCCACCAATCACATTTGGTGCCACTCTGACCTTTAGTGATTGAATTCCAGCCAAGCACCCTTCTTTCAGTTCTGTGAACAGGCCAAGCTTTTCTTCTTCGGGTTCTGAACATACTACTGCTTCCATCTAGAACTCTCTCTTCTCCACTTGTCTCATAGCTGGTTCACTCTCATATTCATCCTTCTGAGACCTTCAGGCCTCAGCTGAAACAGCACCAGCTTTGCAGAAAGAAGCCTTCCCTGACCATACCACCTAAAGAACCTCCCCCTCCATTATTCTCTGCCAGTCATTAGTGGTTACTTTTTCTTCATAAGAATTATCACAATTTGAAAATCATCTCGTATCTTTAGTGAATGTTTATTTTTGCTTCTCTCCTCTCTTAGATTGTTGGCATTACTCATTTACATCATTTGCCCATTCAACAGGTATTTGTTGAGTAATAGTTCTGTGCCAAGCACTATCCTATGTGCCAGGGACGGCAACGAACAAGACAAAAAGACCCTGACCTCATAAGGTCCACATTCTAGTCGGGGAAACTAATAATAATGAAAATAATTAACAGGTATCTTGTTTTCCATTGTGTCTCCAGCCTCTATCGTAGTGCCTACTGTTCAATAAATATTTATTGAGTGAATTAATAAATTAATATTACTTGCTAGACAACTGATATGTGCACTGTTACAGCCCTTATTCTTTAGGAGTTACAATCAATTCATGACCACATTTGTAAGTAGCTAGAATGGCTTTTGGCTTACAGGTAGAATAACAGCCTACCAAAATCACTTATGCCTGGAACTACAATGGAAAATCAGTTTCTTCAGGAATTGCTCACGAAGTCCAAGTTGAATACTTTAGTTAGGAACAATCTCAAAGTAATTGTAGCAACTTATAAATTATTTGTTTAAAATATTTAGACAAGAGTTTTAATGAGAGGTTAGAATTAATATCTTCTACATACCTAAGTTTCTTTGATATCTTTTTCCATTGAACCAAAGAGACAATGAAAGATGAAGACACTAAGATGAAAGAGAACTTCGATGATACAAAAAAAATCAAGAGACAACATCAGAGCAGATTTTGGACTCTAACAACTATTACTTTAACCAATCCAGGGAAGGCAACTGGGTTTTATATCTTTCAGAAAAACATTTTTATTATTAGATCCATTAAGAAAACCAAAAATGAAATTATGCTTATTAGTGACATTTGTGACCTGCAGAATAATGAGGATATATGTATGATGTTTTAAGATAGATGATGATAATAAGAAGACATTACCCTAATAAACTGGGATTGTCCAAAAGGAAAAAGCATTGGTTATGAATTACACATCATAATGTAGGGCCTTACATAAGGTTTCTCGACACTCCTTCTCAGTATTCTGCAGGTGTCTGTAGTAGGAAACAAACAGACTAGGCCTCAGACTCATTTCAATGCCAACTCTGTTTCTTCATCTGTTAATTTAAGGTAACAATATTTAGATGACAAAAAGTTTGTAATTAACCATGAGAAAGTGCTTTGCATACTATAACTGCTACCAAAAATTTGCTGAGATATGTGTATATATATATTTATATATGTATACATCTCCCATATGTATACGTATGTGTATGTGTGTGTGCATGTGTGTGTGTGTGTATAATACATATGTATATGGGGGTGTTGAAATGTATATACACATTCACAGGATAGGAATACACAAAACTCTAACACATTGAAATTTCTCGATATTCTGACCTAAATTCACTAAAAATTTTTGACTAATTGTGTCCTGATTTTTCATTATTAATTTTTTTCTGATTAAGCCAAATAAGTTTACTCCTGCAAAGTAGAATGTAATTCTGTTTGTTTTTTATGCATTAGATGCTCTGTCCCACATTCACCTAAACAATTCAATGTATTAACTAAATACTTTAAAAAATGAGATAGTAATACAAGTTTATTTAGATCAATGGAACTGAAAGCACCCTTTGGGCAAAACAACATCTTATGTTTCTTTTTGTTCACCATAGTCAGTGCTAAATAAATGCTATTAGTTCATACAAATTATGTCTTTCTTCAACTCACAGAAAAATATTTTCATTCGGCCCATATATGTTGCCTATCAGGTATATCTTTACACAATTTATATGCTTTCATTTTTATATATACCCTTAGCCTTAATGAAAATAATTATTTTCCTTTAAGAATATTTTTGTTTAACTTTATGTTGAGCACCTGCTGTGTGCTTAGGTCTATGTTGAGATAGCAAAACCAATGCAGTTTCTTCATCACTTGGACCACTGCAAAGTTATCAGTGACAACTTGTGAGCTTTCTATAAATAAAAACATATTTTTATACAATCAAGCCTTTTAAAGATATTCCCAGTCTTGGTCACAGAAATTCTCACTTGTGGAAGTTTGGTCTCTAGCCATATGATGTGGCCTTATAGAAGATGTGTCCATGTGGAATTGACCAATGAGATCACTTGGACACAGGAAGGGGAACACACACACCAGGTCCTATGGTGGGGAGGGGGTGGGGGGAGGGATAGTATTAGGAGATATATCTAATGTAAATGACGAGTTAATGGGTGCAGTACACCACCATGGCACATGTATACATATGTAACAAACCTGCACGTTGTGCACATGTACCCTAGAACTTAAAGTATAATAAAAAAAAAAAAAAGAAGAAGAAGAAGATGTGTTCATGATAGAGAAAGTTTGTTCGGAAGATGTGATTTCAACAAGTCTCTTCTCTGTTAGAAAAAAAAAAAAAAAAAAGATGGGTAGGGGAGGGAGAGATAAGGAGGTGGGTAAAATGACCAGAAATAGCATGTGCCTATTCCATTAAAATAATTTGCAGAACATTTTAATCATCAAACCTATAATTCTTACCATATATACTAATTTTTAAGTGGAAGTTTGATTTATTTTCTCTGGTATAAATGTATGACTGATAAGGCAATGGTTTGTGAGATATGCCTTACCCTGAAAACATATTCACATGTTTCATTCAAGTTAGAGACAAATGCACACATCTGGGCCCTTTCATTGTCATCAAGAGAAAAGAAAAAAGAAAAAGGAAAAGAAAAAAAGATTCTTTCCTATCTCCTAATTATATGCAGATATTGTTATGGGAGTTATTAAGAAATAATTTTAGGCAGATAGGAAAAGAGGTCCTTGGAAAGTTGTTTCTTTTAAAGCAGCTCCAGAAACATTTCCTGTCTGGCAGGAAAGCCCCATCTCTTAGAGCCCAGCAGGCAACCTTTGACAGGCAAATGCAGTCTATTAGAAACTGGGTCTACCCAAACATGGTGATTCCTGCCCTCTTCTTCCTGCCCATGCCCCCACATGTGCCTGGCAACATAACCGCCCCGTGTGTGTAGAGCATCATGGTGCCCTGCATTTGCATTTTAAAAGGCTACAGTGGGAGAGCCAGATTTTTTGCTGGCTACCTGGATGACATGCCTGGTCAAGCCAATGCCCTGAGCCTTATGCCAATCAGACACTGCCTCACCCAGCCTCCTCATATAACTGACTGGTATCAGCCAGACTCAGGGTCTCCTCTCTAGGCTTTGGGCCCCCCACCCCCGTCTCTGCATGGGGGAGCTTCTTCCTTCTTTCTTCTCCTTTCTTTCCTGCCTATTAAACTCTCTACTCATTAAAACCACTCCACGTGTGTCCATGTCGTTTTATCTAATTCAGCATGAGACAAGAGCCCTTATGTTTCTCCACTAATTGGAGCCATATCAATATTGATGAACGTAGACAGACATACATATAAATATATACATTTATATACTTCAGCACTTCCTGATAATTTTCTATGTATTGTTTCATTCTGTGGTACCAGAAGCTTTCCATCTTTAGGTACTACTTGTTTACTAAATAACACTCTTGCTGACTGTACAAATGTTCAATGATATTTTGTCCCCCAGTGCCAGTGATAACCTGTTCATTTAAACCAACCTAAAGTTGGCAGGGATCCCAAATTACTGGGGACACAGCAACCACATGAAGCTGAGGAGACTTAGCAGAGCATCATTGAGAATAAACATTTCAAGCTGTTGGTACAAAGCTTAGAACTTCTGTTCTCCCAGACATTTGGTTTCACCATGCTCTTTGAACAGAAGTGGGCAGAGAAGCAGTATCAGAACATTCTCTGTCTTCTCGTTTCTGCCTCTCCATGTGTAGTCAAGACTTAGTCATCGTCCACGATATTAAGAACACATGAACCTCTTCTTCAGTATGACTATGAGGAAGAGTTTTTTCTTCTAATATGAAAAGGACTGTAGACACAAGCTCCACAAACTTATTGTCCTTGTATATGAGAAGTAAATCAGTCTAAAAGGTCTACCTGGATGTTTTCTTCCTTCCAGAAACATTTGCTCTTTCTCAACCTAATTTGTGGATATATATATATATGTTAATATGAGAGTAGAAGGATTGAAACCATTGAACCTTTCTTTTCAAGACATTAAAATTAGAGTCACATATTAAATTATATTCTCTCTACTAGCAGGCAATACTGAATAAAATCAATACCAAAAGGTAGTTTTTTTTACCATATTGATCATGTTTGTTTAAAACAAAAGTTGTTTGGTATTTAACACAATATGTGTTAAGCACTATGATGTTTAGCTTGCATGCTTTTTAATGCTTTCTCCATCCTAAGGGAACCAAGGAAAGATATCTTAATAATTTATTCATATATTTTAATTTCCTTTATTCAAATTCCTTATGACAGCTTCCACCACCACAAATGCACACACACACACAATCATTTAGCTTCTAAATTTAAGCAGGATTTTTTTCATATTGAGGCTATTCTATAAGCCTGTAATAATAATTGCTATCACTCCTTTGCATTTTCCTTTAATTTCTCAAGTTAGTAATTAATGCTGAAAGGGTGGCAGAATGCTTTAATTTCACCAGTTGGAAAATTATACTCCCTCATTAAAAGTAATTCAAAAGGAAGAAACTGCATAGTGTCATAGAAAGAATACTGAGCTTGGAGAAACATTCTATAATTTTAGGGTTAACTGCAGGAACTAGAGCAAATCTCCTTACCTCCCTGAATGTGTATCCACATTAGTAAAATGTGACAGTATTAAAAATGTCTTTTACAGAAAAAAAAAAATGGCAGAGAGGAGGCAGGGCTAACTTGCAGCTCCTACTCAGATGGACAGAACAGCATGTCCATCTGAGACTCACACAGTGAACTTTTGCTCCAAGAACTACCATAGGACACACCAGAAAAAAACAAAAGAATTCACAGACACTTTCAAAGAAGCAGCTTGCCACAGGAAACTCCATGAGACAGCCAAAAAACTGAATACACAAAGTGTGAGGTGGGGAAAGTCGGCCTCTAAACAAACATCCTCACTGGAGAACCTGAAAATCCAGATAATGAGAGGAGGGAACCTAAAAATCCAGATTATACCTTACCTGGAGTTGAAACAAATTTAGACAGCCGAGTGAAATATAAAAGTAGAAGCAATGAGAAGAGCCCTGTATGCACTCCTGGTCCCCAGGGAAGCCCAGGGAAGCCATTTCTGACTTTCTCACACAGGAGTCCTTGGGGAGGGCTACCAGTAGAATTGGGGAAGGACCCCAGGAAGAAGGAAACCCCCAGCTGAACTTGGTAATAATTTCAAACCAGGCCAAATTTTCCTGGGCAGAATCAGGGGAGTAGGATGGGGGCATGAACAGGAAGTACAGATATGCACAAAAGCCGATGCAAGCAGAGAGGTGGGGACCTGAAAGGCTTGCTTGCTTTCTCTGTGGGGAAGCTTGTAGCCTGGAGCAAGATCTCAGCCCTGCTCATGGGGCTGGCTGGATGTAAACTCAGTGCCATTGGTGGGGCACATGAGAGTGAGACTGGCCATGCTGGCTGTGTGGGGGAGCTGGATGAGGTCTATCACTGCCAGCTGTCTCCCACTTCCCTGGAGACCTGTGTGATGCAGCAGAAGGCAACCAAAATCCCCCTGGGAACATAACTTCATTAGCCTGAGAACCACACACCCATCCCCAACAGCAGCTGCAGCAAGCCCCGCCTAAGGAGAGTCTGAGCTCAGACATGCCTAACCCTGCCCCTACCTGATAGTCCTTCTCTACCCACTCCGTTAGGCAAAGACAAAAGACATAATCTCCTGGGAGTTCTATGTCCCCACCCATCACCTGAGAAACCCAAATACTTATGCAGGCAAACTTAGGGCAAGTTTGTATTCCCCCTATACTACCACAGCTGATGCTCTCTGGAAAGTGCTACCTTCTGGCTGGAGGCCAACCAACTCAAGCTAGTACAGCAACTCATAAAAGAACAGCCCAGCTCCAAGAAAGAAGAAAACAACAGCTAATTTCACCACCTGTAACATCCTGGCTAACCAGAGGTCCAGACTCTGTCCACATGACAACTATACTGCTAACGCAACCAGAATTCAAGAAAACCAGTGCAGGAAACAAAACTACAACCAAGAATCTTAACAGGTCCACTTAATTCCCCTGCTACTTCCACCAAAATGGGTGCTGGTATTCATGGCTGAGAGACCTGAAGATGGATCACATCACAGGACTCTTTAGACACTCCCACTATCAGACCGGAGCTTGGAGCCTGGTTGCTCCCCTGGGTGCCTAGACCCAGAAGAGCAATAACAATCAGTGCAGTCTGGCTCTCAGGAAGCCCCATTCCTAGGGAAAGGGGAAGATCACTACATCAAAGGATTAGCCCATGGGGCAAAACAATCTGAAAAGTAGCCCTCGAGCCCCAGATCTTTCCTCTGACGTAGTCTACCCAAATGAGAAAGAACCAGAAAAACAATTGTAATAATATGACAAAGCAAGGTTATCTAACACCACCAAAAGACCACACTAGCTCACCAGCAATAGATCCAAACCAAGAAGAAATCTCTAAATTGCCAGAAAAATTAATTCAAAAGGTTGATTATTAATCTACTTGAGGAGGCACCAGAGAAAGGAGCTAACCAGAGGAAACCAACTTAAAAAAATTTAGCCAGGCACGGTGGCTCACACCTGTAATTCCAGCACTTTGGGAGGCTGAGGTGGGAAGGTCACCTGAGGTCAGGAGTTTGAGACCAGCCTGGCCAACATAGCAAAACCCCATCTCTACTAAAAATACCAAAATTAGCCAGGCATGGGGCCCACACCTATAATTCCAGCTACTCAGGAGGCTGAGGCAGGAGAATTGCTTGAACCTGGGAGGCAGAGGTTGCAGTGGGCTGAGATTATGCCATTGCACTCCAGCATGGATGGCAGCGGGAGAAACCATCTCGAAAAATTTTAAGAATACAGAATTGACAAAAACTCCAGAGAAATAGAAAGCATCCATAAAAAAACAATCACAATGACTGCAAATCAAAGGCACACTTAGAGAAATGTAAAATACACTGGGAAGTTACAAAAATAGAATCAAACAAGTAGAAGAAACAACTTCAGAGCTCAAAGACAAGGCTTCCGAATTAACCCCATCTGACAAAAACAAAGAAAAAAGAATAATAATAATAAAATGAACAAAGCCTCCAAAAAGTTTGGGATTCTGTTAAATGACCAAACCTAAGAATAATTGGTGTTCCCAAGGAAGAAGAGAAATCTGAAATTGTAGAAAACTTATTTGAGGGGATAACTGAGGAAATCTTTCCTGGCCTTGCTGGAGATTTAGACATCCAAATGCAAGAAGCTCAAAGACCACCCAGGAAATTAATCGCCAAAAGATCCTCACCTAGGCACATTGTCAGCAGGTTATCTAAATTCAAGATGAAGAAAGAATCTTAAGAGCTATGAGGCAAAAGCACCAAGTAACCTATAAAGGAAAACTTATCAGATTAACAGCAAATGTCTCAGCAGAAAACCTACAAGCTAAAAGGGATTAAAGTCCTATCTTTAGCCTCCTTAAACAAAACAATTATCATCCAATAATTTTGTAGTTAGCAAAACTAGGGTTCATAAATGAAGGAAAGATAAAATCTTTCTCAGGCAAACACTGACAGAATTTGCCACTACACAGCCAGCACTACAAGAACTGCTAAGAGGTATTCTAAATCTTGAAACAAAACCTTGAAATATACCAAAATAGAACCACCTTAAAGCATAAATCTCACAGGGTCTGTACAACAATAACACAAAACAAAACAAGGTATTCAGGCAACAACTAGTAGGCTGAATAGAATACTACTGTGCATCTCAATACTGACATTGAATGTAAATGGCCTAAATGTACCACTTAAAATACAGAATCACAGAATGGATAAGAATTCACCAACCAAGTATCTACTGTCTTCAAGTCAATAAATGTGATACACCACATAAACAGATATGTTACTCACCGAACACATAAGGACTTACATAAACCTAAAAGGTGGAAAAAGATATTCTGTGCAAATGGACACCAAAAGCAAGCAGGAATAGCTATTCTTCTTACAGCAGACAAAACAGACTTTAAAGCATCAATAGTTAAAAAAGACAAAGAAGGACTTTATAAAGGATAAAAGGACTAATCCAACAGGAAAATAATACAATCCTAAATATATATACACCTAACACCGGAGCTCCCAAATTTATAAAGCAATTAGTACTAGACCTAAGAAATAAGATAGAAAGCAACACAATAATGGAGAGGGACTTCAATACTCCACTGACAGCACTAGACAGGTCAATCAAGACAAAACATCAACAAAGAAACAATGAACTTTATACCCTAGAACAAATGGACTTAATAGATATTTACAGAATATTCTACCCAACGACTGCAGAATATACATTCTATTCATCAGCACATGGAGTATTCTCCAAGATAGACCATATGATAGGCCACAAAATAAGTCTCAATAAATCTAAGAAGGTCAAAATTTTATCAAGTTCTCTCTTAGACCACTGTGGAATAAAACTGGAAATCAACTCCAAAAGGAACTCTCAAAACCATGCAAACACGTGGAAATTAAATAACCTGCTCCTGAATGATCACTGGGCTGACAATAAAATCAAGATGAAAATTTAATTCTTTGAACTGAATATTAACAGTGACACAACCTATCAAAACCTCTGGAATACAGCAAAAGTGGTACTAAGAGGACCACTTATTTCATTTCATCACATTAACTACATTAAAAAGTCTGAAAGAGCACAAATAGACAATCTACATTCATACTGTCAAGAACTAGAGAAACAAGAACAAACCAAACCCAAAATCAACAGAAGAAAATAAATAACGAAGATCAGAACAGAACTAAATGAAATTGAAACAAAAGAAACACAAAAGATAAATGAAACAAAAATCTGGTTCCTTGAAAAGATAAACAAAATTGATAGACCATTAGTGAGATTAACCAAGAAAAGAAGAGAGAAGATCCAAATAAGTTCAATTAGAAATGAAATGGAAGACATTACCAACAATATCACAGAAATACAAGATTATTGAAGGCTACTATGAACACCTTTACATGCATAAAGTAGAAAACCTAGAGGAAATGAATAAATTCTTGGAAATATACAACCCTCCTAGATTAAACCAGGAAGAAGTAGAAACTCTGAACAGACCAATAACAAGCAGTGATATTGAAATGGCAATAAAAAAATTGCCAACAAAAAAAAGTCCAGGACCAGATAAATTCACAGCTGAAATCTACCAGACATTCTAAGAAGAATTAATTGGTACCAATCCTATTGAAACTATTCCAAAACATAGTGAAAAATGGAATCCTCCCTAAAGCATCCTACGAAGCCAGTATCATTCTAATACCAAAACCAGACAAAGACATAATAAGAAGAGAAAACTACAGACCAATATTCCTGATGAACATAGATGCAAAATCCTCAACAGAATACTAGCAAACAAAATCCAAAAGCATATCGAAAAGATAATTCACCATGGTCAAGTGGATTTTATACCAGGGATGCAGGGATGGTTTCACATACACAAGTCAATAAATGTGATACACCACAAAAACAGAATTAAAAACAAAAATCACATGATCATCTCAATAGATGCAGAAAATGCATTTGACAAAATTCATTATTTCTTTATGATTAAAACCTTCAGCAAAATCAGCATAGAAGGAGTATACCTTAAGGTAATGAAAGCATCTATGACAAACCCACAACAAACATTATATTGAATAGGGAAAAGCTGAAAGCATTCCCCTGAGAACTGGAATAAGACAAAGATGCCCACTTTTACCACTTCTATTCCACATAGCACTGGAAGTCCTAGTCAGAGCAATCAGACAAGAGAAATAAATAAAGGGCATCCAAATTGGTAAAGAGGAAGTCAGACTGTCGCTGTTCACCAATGATATGATTGTATACCTAGAAAACCCTAAAGGCTCATCCAAAAGACCCTTAGATCTAATAAATGAATTCAGTGCAATTTCATGATAGAAAATCAATGTACACAAATCAGTAGCACTGCTATACACCAACAGCAACCAAGCTGAGAACCAACTCAAGAACTCGATCCCTTTTACAAATAGATGCAAAAATAAGATAAAATACTTAGGAATATACCTAACCAAGGTGGTGAAAGACCTCTAGAAGGAAAACTACAAAACACAGCTGAAAGAAATTATAGACAACTCAAACAAATGGAAACACATCCTGTGATCGGGATAGATAGAATCAATATTATGGAAATGTGACCACACTGCCAAAAGCAATCTACAAATTCAATGCAATCCCCATCAAATTCTTCACAGAACTAGAAAAAAAATCCTAAAATTCATATGGAACCAAAAAAGAGCCCACATAGCCAAAGCAAGACTACGCAAAAAGAACAAATTTGGAGGCATCAGATTACCTGACTTCAAACTCTACTATAAGGCTATAGTCACCAAAACAGCATGGTACTGGTATAAAAATAGGCACATAGACCAATGAAACAGAATAGAGAATACAGAAATAAAGCCAAGTATTTACAGCTAACTGATCTTTGACAAAGCAAACCAAAACATAAAGTGGGGAAAGGACACACAATTCAACAAACGATGCTGGGATAATTGGCAAGCCACATCTATAAGAATGAAACTGGATCCTTATCTCTCACCTTATATAAAAATCAACTCAAAATGAATCAAAGACTTAAATCTAAGAACTGAAACCATAAAAATTTTAGAAGATAACATAAAAAACCCTTCTAGACATTGGCTTAGGCAAAGACTTCATGACCAAGAACCCAAAAGCAAATGCAACAAAAACAAAGATAAATTGATGGGACTTAATTAAACTAAAAAGCTTCTGCACATCAAAGGAAATAATCAGCAAAGTAAACACACAACTCACAGAATGGGAGAAAATCTTCACAGTCTATATATCCAACAAAGGACTAATACTCAAAATCTACAAGGAACTCAAACAAATCAGCAGGAAAAAAATATAATCTCATCAAAAATGAGCTAAGGACATGAACAGAAAATTCTCAAAAGAAGATATACAAATAGCCAAGAAGCATATGAAAAAATGCTCAGGATCACTAATTATCAGGGAAATGTAAATCAAAAACCACAATGCAATACCACCTTACTCCTGAAAGAATGCCCATTATCAAAAATTCAAAAAATAATAGATGTTGCCGTGGTTGTGGTCAAAAGGGAGCACTTTTACACTGCTGGTGGGAATGTAAACTAGTACATCCACTATGGAAAACAGCATGGCGATTCCTTAAAGAACTAAAAGTAGAGCTACCATTTGATCCAGCAATCCCACTACAGGGTATCTACCCAGAGGAAAAGAAGTAAAGGATACTTGCACATGCATGTTCATAGCAGCACAATTCACAATTACAAAATACAAAAATATGGAACTAGCCTAAATGCCCATCAGTCAACGAGTAGATAAAGAAAATGTTTTACACACACACACACACACACACCATGATGGAATACTCCTCAGTCATAAAAATGAATGGCATTTACAGCAACCTGGATGGAACTGGAGACCATTATTCTAAGTGAGGTAACTCCAGAATGAAAAAACAAACATTGTATGTTCTCACTTATAAGTGGGACTAAGCTATGAGGTTGCAAAACCATAAGAATAATACAGTGGACTTTGGGTACTGGAGGGGGAAGAAAGGGAGGAGGTATGGAATAAAAGACTACACATTGGGTACAGAGTACACTGCTTGGGTGATGAGTGCATCAAAAATCTCAGAAATCACCACTGAAGAACTTATCCATGTAATCAAATACCACCTGTTCCCCCAAAACCTACTGACATTTTTTTTAAAGTGATAAAAATAAACAATAAAATTTTAAAAAAGGAAAAGTGTTTTAAAAATTTGAAGAACTGTTTAGTATCCATGTAGTACCTATATATACCAAAAAATACCCAAAATGCTATCAAAATAAAAGCAAAATGATACTATGGCATTTGCCTTCCATGTTCTTAGATCTTAACTGGTAACAGCAGTTGGCACACATTCGAAATGGATAAATATTAAATTAAATATTTAAAAATTAAAAGAAAAATGCTATGAGATCAATAGATATTAATTAGCATTACTTGGTAAAATATGGAAAACATCGTTCCTACAGTATATAGAAAACTTTGCAAGTAACAATCATTGCAGGTTGGTGTATTAATCTGTTTTCATGCTGCTGATAAAGACATACCTGAGACTGAGAAGAAAAATACGTTTAATTGGACTTACAGTTCCACATGGCTTGGGAGGCCTCAGAATCATGGTGGGAGGCAAAAGGCACTTCTTACATAGCAGCAGCAAAAGAAAAATGAGGAAGAAGCAAAAGCAGAAATTCCTGATAAACCCATTGGATATCATGAGACTTACTGTCACAAGAACAGCACAGGAAAGACCAGCCCCCATGATTCAATTACCTCCCCCTGGGTCCCTTCCACAACTCGTGGGAATTCTGGGAGATACAATTCAAGTGGAGATTTGGGTGGGGACACAGCCAAACCATATCAGTCGGGAAAGAAAATTATTACGAATGTTCAGAGATTGGTGTAAGAATTGTAGATATATGAGGAGAAGGAAGATGGGTCGACAGAGGCAAGGATCCCTTTCATTGTGCATGTTGGAGCCCCCCATTTGAGATTAACACACTCCACTGCATATTTCTCTTCTCTAAACTGTCACCCCATTTATTCTATGAATAAGACACACCTCATTTTTTGTCACATACTGTACTTCAGTAGGCACGTATCATTTAAAAACATTTTCATTTTTCTTTCCTTTAATTTCTCCCCAGTTGTTATAATCATTCTCGGTGTCCTAAATATGCCTTCTGGTGACCTCTCCACTTTCCTTTCTCTTCGTTTATTATCTATATCACCTCCAATAATGTTTTTTTCCAACCCTTCTGTTCTTCAACCCACACACTGCAACTGCAGTAACTCCACTGTCTCTGAAACTTCAGTGTAAACATCAGACTCTTTGATCGATACGTCCTGTATTCCTATTCATTTTCTCCCTCTCATCTCTGCAGCCATCCTCCTGCACACTGCAACACTCCCCTCCTAACATAGCCTAGATCCATGTCCCAGCAGTCCATCCACATCCTCATATGTCTTGCAAACACTATCAAATTTTGTCTATATTTCTCTTCTTTTTTTGTTATTTGTTTAAAAACAGAATGAACATCATTATATTTTTCTTTGGACTTCTAAATAGAAATCTGAAAATTGAGAAATTAAAGCATTTAATCCCCATTTTTCACTTTAAATTGATAACCATCAAGAACAGCTAAGTATTTCATTACCTGAATATCCTACATTATCTAAGTTTTCCTTCACTTGTATCAAATTTATAATAATTTACCACACATTTGATCATAAAGCAAATTTCAGAGAAGGAAGTTTCTTTAGTCCATGGCAATTCAACTAGAAATAATAATGAAAAGATAAAGTATCTAAGACCTGTATTTGAAATTTTCAAAACATACTTCTAAATAACTTATGCAACAACAAATTAATACAAATGTAAAAGTACAACTAAATAATATTTTTGATGCTGCATTTTATATTTCATAGGGTATAATAAAAACAATACTTAGAACTTTAGAAGTTTAAATGCTTATGTTTTAATATAAAGAAGTTGAAATTAACTACCTAAAGTCCTCATTTTAGAAAATTTTTAAATGAAAAGAAACACTTAAATATGGTAGAAGGAAATAATAATTAATATAAAATGGGAAATTAGAGAAACAGAAAACAAAGATTCAGTTGAGAAATAAATTAGGTCAAACTTGTTTTTTTAAAGAAACTACTAAGATACCAAATATCTTGCAAGTTTCATTAAAAAAAACAGAAATAAGTAAAATATCTAGTCACAAAGGAGACAAAATTATAGGTATGGCAGAAGTTAGAGATAAAACTAAACAAATTCTGCTTTTGCTACAGTGATAGACACCTCCTATGGCCCATTCCTTCCTCTGATTTTAACTAAAAATTCTAGAAAATATCCAAAATAAACTACAGTCTCTGAAAAGTAAACAAAAGCATGAATATTGTTCAAGGGAATCTAAATATGGGGAAGCAAACTGCATGAGGATAAGTTTTCTCACAATTTTTCCTTACAAGACTTTCCTGGAAGGTTTTGTCACAATCATAGATAAGTGCTACCCAAACAGCTAATACAAATACAAAAATCCCACTATAACTATTGCTAGTGGAAGCAGGGAAAGCTCTTGTGAACAGGAGAAATGATGGGAAACATCTTAGGAGACAGAGCCTGAAATGTTTAGGCTTTGTATCCCCACTCAAATCTCATCTTGAATTATAATCCCCAGGTGTTGAAGGAGGAACCTGGTAGGAAGTGATTGGATTAGGGGGACAGTTTCCCCCACGCTGTTCTCGGGCTAGCGAGTGAATTCTCATGAGATCTGATGGTTTTATAAATGGTAGATTTTTCTGTGCTCTCAAGCATGCTCTCTCACCAGCTGGCATGTAAGTTGTGCCTGCTTCCCCTTCTGCCATGATTGTAAGTTTCCTGAGGCCTCCCCAGTCATGCATAACTGTGAGTCAATTAAACCTTTTTTCCTTTATAAATTACCCAGTCACAGGTATGTCTTTATAGTAGTGTGAAAATGGACTAATATCCCCTAATGTTATATATAAACTCACACAAATATCCACCCAACTTCTAAACTGTGCATTCCTATGGTAGACTTAAACCGGAATAATATTAAACCTTAACTGAGGTTTGAACACAAAACACAGAATGAAAGACATACCTCAATGCAGAAACCTAACTGTATTGATTGCCTACTAAAATGAGAATATCAACATTATCCGAAAGATCATAACTTAATATGTATTCTATACAGCAAAATACTAAAAATATGCAACATAAAATCCAAAACTACTCAACATACAAATAAGCATATACATGTAGCCTGTTCTCAAGAAAAAAAAAATCTACACAAGCCAATTCCAAGATATTCCAAATGTTAGAATTAACAGGTAAAACCTTTAAAGCAGCTATTACAAATGTGTACTACGGGATAGAGGAAGAAACCTTACTGAAGAAAAAGAAAACAAAGATTCAATTGAGTGAGAGTAAATAAGTCCAAACTTGGTTTTTAGAAACAACTAATAAAATAGCAAACACCATGCTATTTTGATGAAAAAAAATAGATAAGACATAGTAGAAAAATAGAAAATATAAAGAACTAAATGGAAATTTTAGGACATAAAGATAAAATCTGAAATTAAAAACTTACTGCATGTATGTCCATACTGCTCAAAACAATCACAGATTCAATACAATCCCTATCAAAATTCCAATGGTATTTGATATGGTTTGGCTCTGTGTCCCTACCCAAATCTCACCTTGAATTGTAATAATCCCCACATGTCAAGGGCAAGGTCAGGTGGAGCTAATTGAATCATGAATGTGGTTTTCCCCATACTGTTATCCTGATAGGGAATAAGTATCATGAGATCTGATGGTTTTATAAATGGGAGTTCCCTGCACAAGCTCTCTTGCCTACTGCTATGTAAGTCGTGATTTTGCTCTTCATTTGCCTTCAGCTGTGATTGTGAGGCCTCCCTAGGCATGTGGAACTGTGAGTCAATTAAAGCTCTTTCCTTTATAAATTACCCAATTTCAGGTTTGTCCACATTAGCAGTGAGCATAGACTAATACATCATTTCTCACAGAAATAGAAAAAACAATTCTAAAATTTATATAGAATTTAAAAAGGTCACAAATAGCCAAAGCAATCTTAAGAAAAAAGAACAAAGCTTAAAGCATCATATTTTCTGATTTCAAATTATATTACAAAGTTAGTTATGTAGATTTTGTTATAATGCAATAAAAGTTAGTCACAAAATCTAATATAAGCATTAGCACGGAATTCAAACACTGTTTAATAGAAAAGAAAGCAAGAAAATAGAAACAAAATATACAGAAGACAAACAAACAAAAGTAAAATGGCATACCTAAATCCAACCATATCAAAAGTTACATTAAATGTTATTGGTTTCAACAATTCACCTAAAAGGCAGAGATTTATACCAAGACTTGATGAGAAAAAAAAAAAAAAAAAAGCAGAGATTGACAGAAAGGATAGAAAAAAACACAAATCTTAATTATATGCTGCTCACAAGAGACATATTTTAATATAAGAATAGAAAAAGGTTAATAAAAGAATAGAAAAAGAGAGTAGATACTAAAAAAAAAAAGATGTTTACAGTGCACAACTGTTAACATAAGGCTGTATACTTCTCCCTCAAGAGTAGCTGTACTAATATTAAATGAAATAGAACTCAATACAAAGAGTAACACCAGAGACAAAGAGACACATTTACTAATCATAAAGGGTATAATTCATGAGGAAAGTCTAACAATTGTAAATATGTATACCTAATTGTAAAAGTCACAAAGTATAAGACAAAAATGAAAGTATTAAAGATATAAATAAATAATTCCACAACTATAGAAAGAGAGTATTAACACCACTCTCCCAGCAATTTATAGGAAAAGTAGATGAAACATCAGTAAAGCTCAGGTCTGAACAACATCATCGACCAGCTCGATCTAACTGACATTTATTGAACACTGCATCCAGTAACAGTAGAACATTCATTTTTTTCAAGCACTCATAGTACATTCACCAAGACAGATCAGAAAGAAAACTCTCAAAAATAAAACTTCAGGCCCATATTCTTCTGGTGGTTAATTCTATCAAACATTCAAGGAATGTTTAACATAAACTTTTCCAGATAAGTTTAAAAAAGGAGAAAGTAACATAACCTTAATATCATTTGTCTCCAAAAAAAATGGAGACAAATATTCCTCATAAATATAGATTCCAAAATGCTTTTAAAATGATACTAATTTAATTCAATATAGTAGATAGCAAATTACGACCAGGTTGAATTTATTAGAGAATGCAAAGTTGGTGAGGCATTCAAAAAGTTATCAATATAAGTCACCATATTAACATAAAGGGTTTGTCAGAAAAAGCATTGAACAAGATTTCACATTCATTTATGATAGGAAAAAAAATCCCTTAGCAAATTAGGAATAGTAGGAATATACCTCAAACTGATACACCTACAGCTAATATCATATGTAATGGTAATAAATTGTTTCCTTCTAAAAATGGGGAAAAGTCAAAGATTTACCCTTTTACAACTTCTAGTTAACATAGTACCTGTATTAGTTCATTCTCATACTGCTATAAAAACAAATACTACCTGAGACTAGGTAATTATAAAGGAAAGAGGTTTAATTGACTCACAGTTCTTCAGGCTTAACCGGAATCATCGCTAGGAGGCCTCAGGAAACTTACAATCATGGCAGAAGGGGAAGGGGAAGCAGGCACTTTCTTCACAAGGTGGCAGGAGGGAGTGAGCACGTGAAGGAGGAACTGTCAAACACTTATAAAACCATCAGATCTTATGAGAACTCACTATCATGAGAACAGCATGGGGGAAACTGCCCCCATGATCCAATCACCTCCCACTGAGTTCCTTCTTCGACACGTGGGGATTATGGGGCTTATGATTCAAGATAGGATTTGGGTGGGGACACAGACAAACCATATCAGTACCAAAGGTCCTAGCCAATGTTATAAGGCAATTAAAAAAATGACCAAACATAAAAACAAAGTAAACTATTGCTATTAGGACATTATATAGTCATATAAAAAGAAGATGCCAGAGAATCTACAAAACTATTATTAGCATTAAAAAGTAAATTTAGCAAAAATCAATTGTTTTCTTATATCCTAGTAGCGAACAATTTGAAAATAAAACTTAAAAAGTAATTCCATTACAGTGACACCACAAAACATTAAATATTTAAGAACATGAAACAGAAAAGATTTGATACTTTTCTTTCTCATCATAAGGGTCACAGCTGACACTCCTATAACAAAACATAGGTTAACAAGAGGAAAGCATAACAAATGTATTTAATCAACTTCTATATCACATGGAAACCTCCAGAAATAAAAATCCAAAGACTTAGGGAAAATTGTCTGTTTTTATGCTTAGGTTTGATGAAGAATGGACAGCCATGTAGAAATGTAATTGAACAAAAGAGAATGATCTAATCATAATAGACTGAGTGGAATACAGGAAGGCCTGTTTAGATTACTCGTGGCCTTTCTGTGCATCATTTCTTCCTCCAAGGTATAGGGCAGGACCCCTTCTGAAATGAGAGTCTTATGATCTACTACGGGATAAGGGAGGTCAGAGAATTTCTTCATGGCCAGCTCCTACACAGCAAGGTGGGGGAAGGTTAAAAGAATATATCTAGGTTTTATGGCTGACTTTAGGGAAGAGCGGTTCTGGTTTCTATAACCCACCTTGGAGAAGAGGAATTCTAGTTTTTATGACCTGCCTTGGGGTTGGGGGAAGGGAAGCAGAAGAAAGAAAAACAGGAGAAGGCCAGAAACAGACTTTGCTTCTCAGGCCCTTCCAGTGTCCTTCAGTTCAAAGTACTCAGCATACCAAAGTGCCATAATTTTGTGTATGATTTTCTGAGCCCCAGTAGAAATAAATCCGATGAAATATTTTCAAGACTTTTATAATGAAAACTATTAAAAATTGCAGAAAAAAAGACCTAGATAAATGGCAACCTATATCATATTCATGAACTGGAAAACTCAATTTTGTTAAGATGGTAATTCTCCCCAAATATAAATTTAATGCAAGGTCAATCAAAAATCCAATAGACTTCTTTTTTTTTTTTGAAATTGATGAGATGATCATCTGGGGGCACAATGAAGCTTTAAGGAGTAAGAGAAAGGTGTATTACCTTGATTGTGATGATTGTTTCATAGGTGTATACATATGTCAAAATTCATCAACGGTACACTTGAAATATGTGAAGTGTAGTGAAAGCCAATTATATCTCAATACATTATAAAAGCAAAAAATATATAGACATGAGGAAATTTTTATCACCTTAATGCCTATACATCTGAAAACTTAGAAAAAAATGGGCAAATTCCTAGAAAACTGCAAAATATAAAGACTGATCATGAGAAAATACAAAATCTTGATAATTTACGGTTAATAAATTAATTTGTTTTAAAAAATCTTGCCCCAAAGAAAATACCAAAGGTCAGATGCTGTTGCAGGTGAGTTTGATCAACCCTTAAAGAAAAAGATCAAAGTTTTCCTCAAACTCTTTTTTTTTCTTCTTTTTTTTTTAATTTATTTATTATTATTATACTGTGTTGTAGGGCAATATGTGCATAACGTGCAGGTTTGTTACATGTATACTTGTGCCTTGTTGGTGTGCTGCACCCATCAACTTCGTCATTACACTGTAGGTATAACTCCCAATGCAGTTCCCTCCTCCCTCCCCCATGATAGGACCTTTTCGTGTGTGATGTCCCTTCCTGAGTCCAAGTGATTCATTGTTCAGTTCCCACCTATGAGTGAGAACATGCGTGTTTGGTTTTCTGTTCTTGTGATAGTTTATAAGAATGATGGATTCCAGCTGCATCCATGTCCTACAAAGGACACAAACTCATCATTTTTATGGCTGCATAGTATTCCATGGTGTATATGTGCCACATTTTCTTAATCCAATCTGTCACTGATGGACATTTAGGCTGATTCCAAGTCTTTGCTATTAGAATAGTGCTGCACAAACATACGTGGTGCATGTGTGTCTTTATAGCAGCATAATTTATAATCCTTTGGGTATATACCCAGTAATGGGATGGTTGGGTCATATGGTACATCTAGTTCTAGATCTTGAGGAATCGCCATAATTGTTTTCCATAATGGTTGAACTAGGCTTACAATCCCACCAACAGTGTAAAGTGTTCCTATTTCTCCACATCCTCTCCAGCACCTGTTGTTTCCTGACTTTTTAATGATCGACATTCTAACTGGTGTGTAGATGGTATCTCATTGTGGTTTTGATTTGCATTTCTCTGATGGCCAGTGATGATGAGCATTTTTCATGTAAATGTTGGCTGCATGAATGTCTTCTTTGAGAAATGCCCGTTCATATCCTTTGCCCACTTTTGATGGGTTGTTTTTTCTTTGTAAATTTGTTTGAGTTCTTTCTAGGTTCTGATATTAGCCCTCGTCAGATGAGTAGATTGCAAACATTTTCTCCCATTCTGTATTGCCTGTTCACTCTGAGAAGTGAGAAAGCGGAGTGATGATTCGATGAGTTGATGGAGTGGAGTAAGAGTAGTGGAAGTATATAAGTTTGTTTGCCGGTGTTCGGAACAGCTGATCCGTCCTCGGTAACCATTATCAAATAATCTTTCCCATTTCTGTTTTCCTGTGTTTCACACTTTATGTTTGATGGTATTATCGAGACCTGTTCTTGTTCATTGGTCTATATTCTCAGTCTAAACTTCATGTTTCATTTAACATTCGTAGCTCATAATGAAGGGATGCTCCAGTTTTGAAATTTTGAATTAGGATGGTTCTGGAGATAATTTTTGTCATATGAATTTAAAGTGAAAGCTCAATTCTGAAGAATCATTAGAAGTGATGGGGATGGTATTGAATTTGAATATTCAGAAGTGGCCATTACGATATTGATTTCTAATCATGAGTATGGTATTTTTCTCATTTGCTGTGTCTCTTGTTTCACTGAGTGGTCAGGTTCTCCTCAGTCCCTCAAGGTCCCTGCAGCCCTGGATCTCAGGAGTTTCTGTTCCTCTCAGCTGGCACTGTGGAATAAAAGTCTGTCTTGATTTTGGCTCTCATTGTCTGTTACTATATACAAAATGTTTTGATTTTCACACATTCTTGTATCCCGAGATTTGTTGTTGCCATCAGCTGGATGGAGGATTTCAATGGAGGTGAATGGGTTTTTTTCGGAATATAATCATGCCCATTCCAAAACAGGGACACTGACTTTCTTTTCCTGAATCCATTCCCTCTTCTTTGTCTGATTGTCTCATTGAACTCTAACACTGTTGAGTGGTGAGAGGTCCCTATTCCAAGTCAGTTTCTAAAGTGAATGCCCAGTTTGTCATCTCCAAGGCTGATATTGGTCAGGGCTCATGCAATAGCCTTGGTTGTTTCGAGATGTTCCTACTCACACTAATTGAGTTTGATATGAGTACGAAGGCTGTTGAATCTTGGTCAAAAAGCACTGCCGAGGACAATCCATGTGGCCTTGTTCTGGTTCTGTTTCATGACATTTGATTTGCTGTTTATTGATTTATGAATTGTTAGAATCAGCCTTGTGATCCCAGGGATGAAGCTCCACTTGACCTGGTGGATAAGCTTTCTGGACAAAGCCACGAACCTGGTTTGTCATGGTTTTATTGAGATTTTACCGATGTCTAATTTGGGATATTGGTCCAAAAATTTCTTTGTTGTATTCTTGCTGGTTTCTTTTGCATTCAGATGATGTTTTGTCCATGAACGAGTTTTGAGGATTCTCCTTTCATTGACAATGAGCCAGGTTGAACAGCCCAACCTTCCTGGTGTCTCGGTGAATCAGTCAACCATCTTGGTCTTCCGGATCTGGTTGAAGACACTGTTGCCTCAATTTCAGAGCCTGCTGTTGGTCTCTGTCTAGGACCAACTCTTCCTGGTTCATCTGAAGATGGTATGTCCAGAATGTCCATTTTTCAGATTCTCTGGTTTACTATGCAGAGTGCTTCATATATTCTATGGTAGCTCATTTCCTGGGGCCTGCAGAGATCCTTTACTACACTGTGCCCATTTTGACTTTTCTTCTTTTTTCTCCTAATATCTTGCTAGGTCTGCTCACTTATGATTCCTTCTTCAAAACCAACCTGAGTTCACGATTTTGGAGGCTTTTATGTCTCATTCCTTCCAGGCCTCCTGTCTGATTCTGTTGGTTTTTCTTGCCTCTGCTAGTTTTGACTGTTTGTTCTGTTTCCAGTCTTTGTTCTAGTGTTGGAGGCCTACTTCCTGATTTTCCTGCTTTCTTGTAGCATTTAGTGCTATACCTCCTCCCACACCTGTTCACCAGTCCATGAGATCTCTGTTGTATTCTTTGTTCGGTTGGTTCTAAAGAATGATCTTTGTTTCTGCCTCGTGATGCACCACAGCCCCAGGAACAAGTTTCACTGGTTTCATGAAGCTGAGTAGCCTGGACGGAGTTCTTAGTCCAATTGAAGTTTATCACCAAATGGGTCTTCCATATATGCCTGTTATAATTCTCTGTCTGCATGATTTGTTGAGGACGCTTACCTCACCATGGCTCAATTTTGGAGGCAATGACATTGTGTAGTTGAGGCTGAACGGTATATTCAAGGATTTGAAGGGAGAGCTCCAGGATACTCAATAGTTCTGCCTGGCAGGATGAGTTCCAATCCCTGATATCCCTGCTGAACCTCTGTTCCCACGATTCCGTCTGGATTTGAGCCATGGAGTTAAAGCCCCATTGCCATTGTATGGGAGTCTGTTCTCAGCCCCATCTGCCATGAATCTGGGTGTCTGGCCAGCACATATATTTTGAGCCAGCTCTTCCGTTGAATGATCCCTTTACCGTCATGTAATGTCCTCTGTCTTTTATCCTTGATAATGAAGTCTGTTTTATCAGAGATCTAAAGTTCAGGAACCCTGTTCTCCATTCAGCCAGGTAACTTTCCTCCTTATCCTTTGAGTTTTGAGTTCCATGCCCTGTGTGATGGTCTCCAGCCCATGTGACTGATGGCTCCATTCCTACCCACACACCAGGTTCTGACTTGAGCATTTAGTCCATACATTTATGTTAATGAGCCATAAGGTGAACTTGATCCCCTGCCATGATGCTGATCCTGTTGAGTTCGTTCTAGTTGATGAAGTTTCTTCCCAGTCTCCATGGTCTCGGATATTTCATGCTTGAGATGGCTTGTACCACATCTTTCTCCCATGTTTGAGTTTCCTTCTGGGTTCTTGGAAGTGGGGAGGCCTGAGGGTGATGTATCCCCTGCTATCTGTTTCATCTCAGAAGGATTTGATCACTTATGAAACCAGAGTTTATTTGATATAGTCTTGGCTTGAAAATTTTCAAGAATGTTGAATATGTCGGCCCCACCTCTTCTGGTTGAGAGTTGCTTAGATCTGTTGCAGTGGTCTGATATTCTCTGTAGGTGAACCTGACCTTTCCCACAACCCTATGATTTTTCCTTCATTTCAGTCTCTTGTGAATCAAGGAATGCCGAAAGGGTTTCGAGAGTATTCAGGTTTCGTATTCTGATGACGTTGGTCGTCTGCTGGTGTTCGATGATATTCCGTTTTCCAACCGGTCTATTTCATCTCGGTACCCGAATCGACGTGATTTACATAATCCACTTCCCGCGGTTTGTTCATGCTTTGTTTTCTTCGCCATTATTCGGTTGATCCCCGAATTCCGCGATACCATTCTTCCGAAAGTCGACCAGGCTGCCGTTTCAGGTTGGTGGATGGTCACCGTGATTTTCGTACCTGTTTCATCTCTCTACTCGCCATATCCGGCTTGTTCACCAGCCTACGCATCTACCGATTCGAGCCTTTGCGCTGTAATAATTCCTCCTTGGTCCGAGAAATGATGATCAGCTCTTTCATTCGCCCAGTTTGTTCTCCGTCTTCAGGCTTTTGATCCACATATATAATGCGCCCTGCCTCAGAGAGGCCTGTTTGACTTTAGTTGCCCTGTTTTTCCTCATCTTTGGTTTTGTTCACTTCATTTCGATGATGAGATACGATAAGTTTAGGTGTTCCTTCCCGTTTTGATGGCTTCCCAACAGCTCAGGACCCCAGCTGTGGCTCATGGAGACAGCTGGGAGGTCCACCTGGGATCTCAGCCAGCCTGCACAGCATGGCAGAGCAGGAGGTCGCGGAAGATAGGAATACTCGGGAATGAAATATACCTGTTCATTCTTGCTTTTTAAGCCTCCTGAAAACAACCTGAGGGTGCCTGACCCGCCCTTTCATGTGATGTCTCCAGTTAGGTTTACCTCAGGGCCCAAACCCTGCTTGAGCAGAACTGTCCTCTCGTGATCCCAACCCAGATCCACCGCCTCTGCCTGACAGAGCCTGCACCAGAGTGCCTCCCACGCTTGCCATGACAGGCCCTGTCCCCAGAGGTGAGCTCCACAGGAGACAGCAGAGCCTTTGAGTTGCCAGGAGCCCACCCAGTTCGGGAGCTCCCCAGCTGCTTTGTTTGCCCATTTAAGCCTCAGTATCGAGGGATGCCCCTCCCAGCCTCCTTGCTGCCGCCTTTGCTGGTAGATCACAGACTGCTGTGATAGCAATGAGGAGGCCCTGCAACCTCCTGGCCAGGTGTGGATATGATCTCCTGGTGTGCCTGATTGCTCAAAGCCATATTGGGGTGGGGAGTGCCACCCGGATTCTCCAGGTGTTGGCGTGGTCTCAGTTCCCCTGGCTAGGAAAAAGGGATTCCTTTCCCCGCTCCCAGGTGAGGCAATGCCTCAGCCTCTGCTTCAGCCTCGCTGGTCGGCTGCAAGCCGCTGACCAGTACCGACCGCCCGCACCCCCAGTGAGATGAAACCAGTACCCTCAGTTGAAAAATGCCGAACACCGTCTTCTGTGTCGCTGGCTGGTAGCTGAAGACTGGAGCTGCTCCTATTCGGCCATCTTGCTCCGCCCCCTTCCTCAAACTTCAGTGACTAGTGAAACAGGAACCACTCCCCAACTCAATCTATGAGGCTCATAAAAACTAAAGCAAAACCAGACACAGACAATAGGAAACAGGAAAATTCAAAGCCAATCTCAATACTGAATATGGTGCAAAGTTCCTAAACAAAATATTACCAAAATATATTCACAGTGTGAAAAGAAAATATGTAATGCCAAAATGAAATTTATTCCAAGAATGCTAGGATTGTTTAAAATCCAAAAATATAACTGAGAAAAAGATTCTTTTAACATCTATAGAAAATATACTATTATATATACTAGTATATATTAATATGTTATGTATATACATATATGTATATTAACATATGTTATCTGTTATATATGTTAGTATTTATATATGTGTATATTAATATATAATATATAGTATATATAATTATATTGCATATATACTATCATATTATATATTTATTAATTATATTATATATTAAATATATTGTTATATATTATATATAATATAAATATATTATTTAATTTATAATATATGATATATTATATAATTTATAATATATTTAAAATATAATTTATAATATATTTAAAATATAATTAATATATACTATATATGATATAGTATAATATACTAATTACCATATATAATATATATACTAGTCTGTAATAGTATATAGTATATTATATAGTACATACTCTGTTATATTACATATTATATATAGTATATACTATATTATATATATTTCATATATAGTATAGTATACTAGTGTATATATGAGTATAGTATATAATTATTATATAAAGACACAAGGAAATTTTTACCACCTTAATACCTATACCCCTAAAAACTTAGGCAAAATGAGCAAATTCCTAGAAAACTATAAAATATAGACTGATCATTAGAAAATATAAAATATTGATAATTTGTAGTGAATAAATTACAGTTAATACAGTTAATTGTCATTGCATATTATGTAATCATATTTATACTATTATACTATTGCATATAATACATATCATATATACATTGCATATTATATAATAGTATATATACACTATCATAAAGTATATTTTGTACTATTATATAGTATATTAACTATATATAGTTATAATAGTAATTAATATACTATTATATAATATGCAATGACAATTTACTGTATTAACTGTAATTTATTACATATTATACTATTATATAGTAGTATATTAATAGTAATATACTATTTGTGCTGTAGGATAATAGTACAAATAATATTCATATTTATAGGGGATATAGGATTCAAATTGTAGAAAATCAGAAATGAGACTCTCTCGTGACAATGTTCTGAACATAAGAGGGGTTTTCAGAATAAACTGAGTAACAAAAGGCAAAACGAATGTCCATTAGAGTGGAGAAGCTATTAGATATTTCCCACTTAGTTGTTAGTTCTGTGAAATTTATTTCATATTTGTCACATTACTCATATAGTTTGAAATTAGTCCATTATTGTATACTATTTTAATAGATATTATTGTAAATATCTATTTCTTTGCTTATCCTTACCATTAATTCAGTCAGTCAAAAAACACTTAACGGGACACCTGCTATGTACCAGGCACTGTTTGATTGAGACATTGGGATACACAGTGAATAAAATAGACAAAATATTTGCCCTCATGGAGCTTATATTCCAATGAGAAATGTAGCCGTTGGGGTGTACTCTGTTATTTAGAAATCATACTGAGTTTGAATAATAATGCCAAACAGGAAATAAAAAATCAAGCATAAGCATATATGTCAAGCGATTCTAAATAGGGCATTGATAAAAATATGGATAATTACCGTAGCCCATTAGTAAAGAGTTTGGGTGTGCAGAATTCTGCTGACAACATATGCCTAGTTAAGAAAAAAAAATGACCTCCACAGTGAGGATAAAAGCTGTTACATTTACTGAGCTACATCCTGAATATAATATACTGTTACCTAAGGACAATATTGCAGTGCTGGATAAAGCAATCCCCAAATATGTCTAGTGGCAATTTAAAATGGGTTCATTCCACCCTTAAAAATCCTTCATAGTAAAAGGCAGCATACAAATATAAGTCCTTTGCTGGGCTAGTAATTTATATTCATGAAGAGGATGCATCTAGCAATGATCATTTAACTAACAAATATAGAGTATTCTAAAGAGAAATGATCCTTCCCTTATGCCAAATATGTCATCCAATATCAGTGTCACTGCTGAGGTATCAGGAATGTCAGATAAATCTTCAAATGCCTTATGCCCTGTGCAGTGGAAGTAATTTCACTTGGGGATAAAACAGCCATTTGGCTCAATTACCTTCATACAGTCTAATTCTAGAAGGCGGGCAGGTTTCTTTTTCAACACTCTTTTAAGCTTTGAAAGGTTTCATCGCTAGAGTGATTTCCCTGGACATAGAATATGTTTCATTTCAGCATTAAATGCAGTTTAAAACCAAACAATCTTTGGGAAAGATTTTAGCAGGCAGTTTAGCAGATCTCCCTGTTAGTGGGAGAATGAGGAAACGTAGTCATCGCCCTGTGTCACCATTCAGTTTTTAACAACAGCCTACAGAGGAAGGATATTTTATCAGCATATTGTGTAATAAGTCATTTATGTAAGGTCAACAAAGGTTTATACTGAGCATAAGACTGATATTCAAAATCCTGTCGTACTTGCTTGTGTTGACTGTTTATTTTCCTATGAATTTGGAGTGTTCTTTAAAACTTCTACATATCAGATATTTCCCTTTTTACAAAGCACCTTATAGTAAGAGAATAATTTAACTTCACATTCAAGTTTGTCTTTCAGCTCATAGGCAAATGACTTCTTGTTGTTGTTTTTTAAATTTTTTTTTTTTTTTTTGAGACAGAGTCTCGCGCTGTCGCCCAGGCTGGAGTGCAGTGGCGCGATCTCGACTCACTGCAAGCTCCGCCTCCTGGGTTCATGCCATTCTCCTGCCTCAGCCTCCCGAGTAGTTGGGACTACAGGTGCCCGCCACCACGCCTGGCTAATTTTTGTATTTTTAGTAGAGATGGGGTTTCACTATGTTGGCCAGGATGGTCTCGAACTCCTGACCTCGTGAACCGCCCGCCTCAGCCTCCCAAAGTGCTGGGATTACAGGCGTGAGCCACCACGCCTGGCCGTTTTTGTTTTTTTTTTTTTTAAAGAAAAAAGAAAAACATAAAAATGGTATTACCCCATACACAGAAAAGTAAATTCCATTTTTTAAAGAATGTTAAGTAATCTTTTCAACAAAACGGTTGAATTTCGATGGGTCCAAAAATGTATTCTACTCTAGAGAACTCAAAAAAATCAGGTTACTTAACCAATATCTACTAATTTTATTTTTAAATGGTTTTATCCAAATATCCAAATATCCAAATATCATATTTTAATTTTAGGAAACAAAATGGAGATGTTTTCTCTCAAATGCAACTGTTTTTGCATTGAAATTTTACCTGTTATTATTTTGCTCAATTAAACAATATATACTATCAAAGGAGTGAAAAAAGTAAAAGGCGTAAATGAAAATTTAATGTCTGTGTTTTGATTTTGAATTTCTAACCGCATACTTCAAGTTTCTGTATTTTAAATGTCCTTCATAGTAAACTTAAGTGTAGTCACTTTTAAGAACATTTTTTCATTTTTCAAGATATGCTCAGCTTCAAAATGTATTCAACCTTCATTTGCAGAATTAGCAATATATGTTATATTATAACCTGCTCCAAGTTATAACTATCTTTCGCATTGAATAGTCATAACAAAGTTCTTAAATATTATGTGATGATATACTTTTATCTATTTCAAAGGAGAAATAGATCTTTATTTTGCATTAATCATCCTCTCATGAATCTTTTCTAACAATGTATGCATTACCTCCCAAGTATTTCGCAATAGTAAACCCAGAGCAATATTCTCATCCCATGTTTAATCCAGAAGAATGGGGAAGCGAGGAGAAAAAAACATAATTAACTAAAAGACACTTCACTTCAGCTACTTAATTCAGGAAAATAAAAGATTGCCTGCCAAGCTTCAGTTGGACCCCAAATAGAAAATAAATAAAATACAAGATTTCACTTTGATGAACTAACCAAATATATATATATATGAATAAAGTTAGCATTTTCACCTATTTTTATCAAATACATTTTAATTAAACTGTATTTTTATTATTATTATTATACTTTAAGTTCTAAGGTACATGTGCACAATGTGCGCAGGTTTGTTACATATGTGTACATGTGCCATGTTGGTGTACTGCACCCATTAACTCATCATTTACATTAGGTATATCTCCTAATGATATCCCTCCTCACTGCCCCCACCCCATGACAGGCCCTGGTGTGTGATGTCCCCTTCCTGTGTTCTAGTGTTCTCATTGTTCAATTCCCACCTATGAGTGAGAACATGTGGTGTTTGGTTTTTTGTCCTTGTGATAGTTTGCTGAGAATGATGGTTTCCAGCTGCATACATTTCCCTACAAAGGACATGAATTCATCCTTTTTTATGGCTGTGTAGTATTTCATGGTGTATATGAAATACCACATTTTCTTAATCCAGTCTATCATTGATGGACATTTGGGTTGGTTCCAAGTCTTTGCCATTGTGAATAGTGCTGCAATAAACATACGTGTGCATGTGTCTTGATAGCAGCATGATTTATAATCCTTTCGGTATATACCCAGTAATGGAATGGCTGGGTCAAATGGTATTTCTAGTTCTAGATCCTTGAGAAATCACCACACTGTCTTCCACAATGGTTGAACTAGTTTACAGTCCCACCAACAGTGTAAAAGTGTTCCTATTTCTCCAAATCCTCTCCAGCACCTGTTGTTTCCTGACTTTTTAATGATCACCATTCTAACTGGTGTGAGATGGTATCTCATTGTGGTTTTGATTTGCATTTCTCTGATGGCCAGTGATGATGAGCATATTTTCATGTGTCTGTTGGCTGCATAAATGTCTTCTTTTGAGAAGTTTCTGTTCCTATCTTTCGCCCAATTTTTGATGGGGTTGATTTTTTCTTGTGAATTTGTTTAAGTTCTTTGTAGATTCTGGACATTAGCCCTTTGTCAGATGGGTAGATTGAAAAAATTTCCTCTCATTCTGTAGGTTGCCTGTTCACTCTGGTGGTAGTTTCTTTTGCTGTGCAGAATCTCTTTAATTAGATCCTATTTCTCAATTTTGGCTTTTGTTGCCATTGCCTTTGGTGTTTTAGACATGAAGTCCTTGCCCATGCCTATGTCACAGATAGTATTGCCTAGGTTTTCTTCTAAGTTTTAGGTTTTAGGGTCTGACATTTAAGTCTTTAATCCCACCTTGAATTAATTTTTGTTTAAGGTGTAGGAAGGGGATCCAGTTACAGCTTTTCCATATGGCTAGCCAGGTTTCCCAGCACCATTTTATAAATGGAATCCTTTCTCATTGCTTGTTTTGTCAAGGTTTGTCAAAGATCAGATGGTTGTAGATGTGTGTGAGTATTACTTCAGAACTCTGTTCTGTTCAGTTGAGTCTACTATATCTCTGTTTTGGGTACCAGTACCATGCTGTTTATTACTGTAGCCTTAGTATAGTTGAAGTCAGGTAGTGTGATGCCTCCAGCTTTGTTCTTTTGGCTTAGGATTGTCTTGGCAATGTGGACTCTTTTGGTTCACATAGACTTTAAGTAGTTTTTCCAATTCTGTGAAGAAAGTCATTGGTAGCTTGATCAGGATGGCATTGAATCCTATAAATTACCTTGGGCTTGGCAGTATGGCCATTTTCCACGATAATGATTCTTCCTATCCGCCCAGGCATGGAATGTTCTTCCATTTGTTTGTGTCCTCTTTTTATTTCATTGAGCAGTGGTTTGTAGTTGTCCTTTGAAGGGTCATGCATCCCTTGTAGTTGGATTCTAGGTATTTGATTCTCTTTGAAGTAATTGTGAATGGGAGTTCACTCATGATTTGGTTCTCTGTCTGTTATTGGTGTATAAGAATGCTTTTGATTTTTGCACATTGATTTTGTATCCTGAGACTGCTGAAGTTGCTTATCAGCTTAAGGAGATTTTGGGCTGGGATGGTGGGGTTTTCTAAATACACAATCATGTCATCTGCAAACAGGAACAATTTGACTTCCTCTTTTCCTAACTGAATACCCTTTATTTCTTTCTCCTGCCTGATTGCCCTGGCCAGAACTTCCAACACTATGTTGACTAGGAGTGGTGAAAGAGGGCATCCCTGTCTTGTGCCAGTTTTCAAAGGGAATGCTTCCAGTTTTTTGCCCATTCAGTATGATATTGGCTGTGGGTTTGTCATAAATAGCTCTAATTGTTTGCATTTTATTTCGATTATTTTTTAATATATAAACAAGGTTGATTATGTGCTACTGCTAAAGTTCTTTTTGCAAAGTTTATTCTGGTATACAATAATAAAAATAAGTCGACCACTCATAAATTTGCATTGTTTCAAGCCCTTATAAATTATGAACAATAACCCTTATAATTTATATATGCTAACCTTTATTGTTCATAAATTGTGACATCTCTAGCATCTCCCATTTGTACTTATTAAAATTATATTTACCATTCAACCCTCAGCTAAAATACATTGTTCTCCATGAAGAATATGCACATCTCCCGGCTCCTTCATTATGTCTCCTTTGAATTTGTTTTTATCACTTCTGAGAGAAAATAAAACTTCCCTAAATTCATCAGTACTCCTGCAAAAGCTATGACCTCCTGAGACTCTTTACATACCATGAGAATTAGGTTTGTATCCATTGTTTACTTAATTGTTCTGAGATCCTTCAATACAGGGATATAGGAAAGGAGAATGAAACTTTTCTTACAGCCTGGGGTAAATCCCTAGGTTAAGCTACAAGTCAAGAAGACCCGGGTTCTACCTTACTAGCTATTTATATTTCAAAAGGTAGGAAGCCCAGACCTTGAAGACATCTTTAGGTCACAAAAGCCAGAGAAGCCTGGCACAGTGGCTCACGTGTGTAATCTCAGCACTATGGGAGGTGGAGGCAGGCAGATTATGAGGTCAGGAGTTCGAGGCCAGCCTGACCAACATGGTGAAACCCCATCTCTACTAAAAATACAAAAATTAGCCGGGCATAGTGGTGGGCGCCTGTAATCCCAGCTACTCAGGAGGCTGAGGCAGGAGAATCGCTTGAACACAGGAGGCGGAGGTTGCAGTGAGCCAAGATCTTGCCACTGCACTCCAGCCTGGGCCGACTGAAAAAAAAAAAAAAAAAGCCAGAGATACCCAGGGTTTATCAGGTCATTGGAAAGACATACTAATATTACAAAAGGTGAGAACCCTGGATTCTTTTCACCTTTTCTCAAAGGAGTAAAAGTTTTCTTGAGGAGAGAAGGGAGATGGCTATCTAATAGTCCATTGTTAATTCATTGCTCTTTGTTCCTCACCCTTGGAATATCAGTCTGATATTCCTCATGGCTAAAGAATTCTCACTGGTTCTAATTGCATGGCCAAAGGGTGAACCTTGAACATGGGGACACATTACTTATTATGAGGTAATCATTAGGAAATCTGATTCAGAACACCTCGTGAGCAAATTCAGGATAAAACAAAAACAAATACTAAATATTAAGACAACTTTTTCACATTTTTTGGTAATTTTTGCCTATTGTCTGACCTGGTGATTATTTGTAGACATCATTTGTTTCCTCATCGTTTTATCTCTTCACAGTACATAGTGCGTTGGACATACTTTCACAAAATGTCTGTCCCAGGCAGAACACTATTAGTCAGTAAAGATTTGTTCAGTGAGTAAGGAAAAACAGGAAATGAGCCACTATTAAATATTATTAAATATTAAATATTATTATCCCAAGTTGGGATGTGGTTGAAGAGCTCAAAAGTATGTTAAGGCTAGACCTTGAACCTTGTGAAATGTTGTATGACCTTGGATAATGTAATGTTAGACATAGTGTAATGTTATGCTGCATGTAATGGACTCTGTGTAAGGTAATGATGTAAGTAATGTAACAAAATAAGGTTGTAATGAGTGTAATGTAATGCTGCATGTACTGTAATATAATTTTGTGTGACCCTGTTCTTCCAGATAAACTTTTAAGTGGAACATCACTGAGAAGGCTGTGTGAAACAGAAGCCACTCCATTGGACTTGAGTGTAGATTTGGTATTATTCAGAGTAGGGTACAGTGCTACAGAAAAGACCCTCAACATTCTCCTATAAGCAGCTCTCTTTTCTTATCTTACAATAAGCATCTTATATAGAAAAATGCATATCTTTAATTGAAGTAACATCTGTTCCCTGTACTCGTTATTTATTCCTAAGTCAGGAATTTAAATTTTTTAAAGGCACTTCAATTTTTATTTAGTCTTTTAATGCATTATTAATTTTTTTTTGTCTTGTATAATGCATTAATGGTTAAAAGGGTTTTGTTGTATTCTTTTCTGTTTTATCTTTCTTTGGTACCATAACTGTCAAACAAAATAAGCAGCAAAAATTATATCAGATAGAGAGGAGGAGCATGAACAAAGGGAAGAGGAACGGCACACACAGCTGCAAAGGTCAGCCAGAGCCTATCCCACCAGAGCTAGTGGGCCATGCTAAGGCCTATGTTGGGAGAATAAGGGGGAAGTCAATGCTTTTTAAAACACTTTTTATTTGGAAATAATTTCAACTTAAAAGCCGCAAGAATGGCACAAGGAATATCCATATGCCCTTTATTCAGATTTCAGCAATTACTAACATTTTGACATTTATTTTTTTTCCCCTCAACCATTTGAGTCAATTGCCTAAGTCATTCTCATTACCCCTGAATACTTCAGGATTTTTTCTAAGAATTGGAGAATTTTCTTGCATAACCACAATACAGCTATGAAATTTTGTGAATAGTAAAGGGTACAATACCATTACCCATGTTTCAACTTAGTCAATTATCCTAATGTGGGATAGACTCTTTTTCTATTGCGGCCACTTGCCGTAACAAGTTACCACAAACTTAGTGGCTTAAAACTATACAAATGTATTCTTAAAGTCTTATAGGTTGAAAATCTGGTACAAATCTCACAGAACTTCAATCAAGCTGACTGAATTCCTCTCTAAGGGCTCAAGGAGAAAATCTGTAGCTGCTCATTCAGGTGGCTGGCAAAATTCAGATATTTGATGTTGTAGGACCACAGACCCTGTAGCTGGCTGTAAAATGACAGTATTTACCAAATTCTAGAGACCAATGCCTCTCTTGACTTTAGTCGCCTTCTCCATTTCAAGATCAACAATGGTGGATTGAGAACTTCCCATAATCACATCTCTCTCATTTGTCCATGTTTTTATCTCTCTGACTATGGCCAGGAAAGACTGTTCCCTCAGATCGACTTGGTCTTTTTACATAATCCCATACTTCTTGCAGGCTTTTGTTCATTTCTTCTTTTTCTTTTTGCTTTCTTTTCGCTTCATTTCATTCATTTGATCCTCAATCGCTGATACTTTTCTTCCAGTTGATCGAAATGGTTACTGAAGCTTTCTGTGCAATGGTCACGTATTTCTCGTGTCATGCTTTCATCTTCATTTCCTGTTACACCTTCTCGCATTAATTAGTCTAGCCAGTCAATTCTTCCACTTTTTTTTTCAAGATTTTTAGTTTCTTTTGCGCTTGCACGTAATTCTCCTTTAGCCTGAGAAATCTGATGACTGGGAAGCCTCTTTCTCCTCATCTCACAAAGTCGCTCTCTCCGTCTAGGGCTTGGATCCTACATACATGTGAGCTGCGCCTTGCCGGGGAGATGCCTTGTTTTTGAATTTCCAGCTTTTCGTCTCTGCTTTTTCCCCATCTTGTGGTTTTATCTGCCTCTGGTCTTGATGATGGTGATACTGATGGGCTTTTGGTGTAGGTGTTCCTTCCTGTTTTGATAGTTTTCTCTTCTAACAGTCAGGACTTCAGCTGCAGGTCTGCTTGGAGATTGCTTTATGTCCACCCACCCTCTGCTTGCCTGCACTTCAGCAGAGACTGCAGAAGATAGGAATATTTGAACAGCAAGTGTACCTGTCTGATTCTTTTGTTTCGGAAGCTTCCTCCCTCAGGGTGTACTCCACCCCTGTGAGGTGTGGGTGTCAGACTGTCCCCTAGTGGGGGATGTCTCCAGTTAGGCTACTCAGGGTCAACTTGCTATGGAGTTCATCCCTTCTCAGATCTCAACCTCCCGTGCTGGGAGATCCACTGCTCTCTTTCAAAGCTGCTGGGACAGAGTCCTTTGGGTCTGCAGAGGTGCATCTGCTGCTTTGTTATTGCTTACTGTGCCCTGCCCCCAGAGGTGAGCTCACAGAGACAGGCAGGTTTTCTGAGCTGCTGTGAGCTCCACTCCAGTTCGAGCTCCCAGCAGCTTTGTTTACCTACTTGCCTGAGCAATGGCGGCTGCCCCTCCCAGCCTCGCTGCCTTTGCTGGTAGATCACAGACTGGGCTGTGGATAGCAATGAGAGGCTCCGTGGGTGTGGGACTCCTCCCAGCCAGGTGATTATGATCTCCTGGTGTGCCTGTTTGCTCAAAGTGCAGTATTGGGGTGGGAGTTACCCGATTCTCCAGGTGTTGTGTGTCTCCAGTCTCTGGCTAGGAAAGTGCTTATCCCTTCCCTGCGCCCTGTGGCAATGCCCCGCCCTTGCTTCAGCTCGCTGGTCGGGCTGCAGCAGCTGACCTCAGGCACCGGCCCGCACCCCCAGTGAGATGAACCCAGCACCAGCTGAAAATGCTGAAATCACCGGTTCCTGTGTCACATGCTTGGAGTTGAAGACTGAGCCGCTCCTATTCGCCATCTTGTTCGGGCCTCTGTCCATGTTTTTATCTCTCTGACTATGGCCAGGAAAGACTGTTCCCTTTTAAGAAATATGTGATTAGGTTAAGTCCACCCTATATAATCGAGAATCCTCTCCCCACTCAAGATCTGTAACCTTCATCATATCCAAAAGATTTTTTAGCCATGTAAGGGAATATATTCACAGGCTCCAGGGTTAAGGAACAGATTTCATCTGAAGGGGTGGGTATTATTCTGCCTGCAACATAAGACAACAGTTCTATCACGTGGCACGCTAACAACCTTGCGTGTCTCCACATTGTCCATGTAGGCAAGGCTTGGCTACACTTTGACCTGAGTCCTGGTAAAATGCCCTGTGATTCTTCCTAGACCCAGGGGAGGTACTCAGCCTTGGTAGGAACTGCCACGAAGCTGTTTCTCATCCATTTCCCTAGTTTATAGCAGAGCACAGGACTTCCCAATGGTACTCCTACCCACTTTCAGGATGTAGCTGCAGGGTTCTGAGTAAATCTATACAACTCATTGGTTGTATTCTAGAGTTGTCGCCTCACTGCCCAAGTAACCCACCAGCCATGCTAGCTGCCATCTGGCCCCTGAAGTTGGTGTCACTTTGTTACATGAGGAACATGAGGAGTTGACACCATGCTGATCTAGCTTATGCTGTGTCAGTCATAACTGCCTAAAATCAATTGGGCTTTTTGCCTCCTTCCTGGCCAAATCCATAGGCATGTGGCAAGTCAATTCAGCGGCTGCAACAGTGGTCCTTTTGGTCTTGGTAGTCACCGAGCTACTGACCACGTGACGTCCAGTCATGTCCTATGTAGCATCTTCTTTCTTGTCCAGGATCCAATCCAACTTCATACCTTGTACTTATTTGTCATATCTCTTTAACCTCATTTATTCTGAAATAATTCCTTCACCTTTCTTCTCCTTTCACATCTTGACATTTTTAAAGGATAGTCCTTCAATTTGAGTTCATCTCAGGTTTCCTTATGGTTATAGTCAGGTAGTTACTTGGGGCTGGAATACTGAATAAATAATGTGTTCTTCTCATCAAATCACATTAGGGCACATGTGGTATCAATGTAACCAATATTAGAAACGTTAACTTTGATCTTTAGGTTAACATAGTACCTACTTGGTCTCTCCACCGTGATGCTACTATTTTTCCTTTTATAATAAATAAATAAATATCATTATGTGGCAATAACTGAATTTCATCCAAGTATCTTCTTCAAAATGCCACCCACTGGTTTTAACATCTGTTAAAAATTCTTTCCTGAATAATATCTACAGTGGTTGCAAAACTGCATTTTCTAACTTCATCATTCAATATATATTCACGATTTTTCACTCTACTGAAAGGAAGAGCTATTCCTTCCTAGTTGATTATTTAGTTAGTTACATTTAGTTAGAGTAGAAATCATGAAATGTTTGGTTTAAGGCTATTCAATTCAGTTTAGAGTATTGCATTACAGTTTTCTTCTACTTTGTGGTTCTTTTGGTGGGGAATTCTCAATTCAGCTGAAGTGTTTGATTTTCATTTTTTCTTTGCTTCTTACAGTAACTGTGTATGGATTTTTCTTGTTCCAATTCATTTCCTGAACAAAATTGCTTGTTCAAAAGTATGGTTATTTATTTGTAGAGGAAAGTGCAGCTTCCTTCTTGGATAATATGGTTAGGGGTAGGAATGAGCTGTTTTTTCCTGTGATTCTCTATTGTTTCTGCCACATCCTTGATTTTCTCCAGGTACTTCTTTCTCTCCTTCCACTACACGTTTATAAAGGATGCCTCCCCCTTTCTATTTCCCTTCTTCTCTAGAAGCACTGCTTTGTTGAGAGAGCCACTCAAGTCCACACACTTTCAAAACCCTTTCCTGTCCCTGTTGCTGAGCCCAGTATTTTAATACATGATGTTGGGCTTTCTCCAGGGCTGATTTTGACTGTGCTTAGTCTGTGTTCTCTGCACCCCAATCCGCTATTCCATTTGCAATTGTTCAGCTTATTCTCCTGAGCTCTCTGTGTGTACAAGCTAACAGTACCATCAGTCGCTCTGGTGATATTTCTGTTGTTTATTTATGCAGTGTGCCCCTTGTTAATCTAAGTGTTTTTTAGGAGAATGTGCAAAGAAATATGGATACAGAAGGCCAATTAACCTAGGACCGACCAGAAATTCACATAAGAACTTCAAGTAGAGAGTTGACATGATTCAATTTGCATTTTAAAAAGATCCTTACTTCACTGAAGAGAATAGATTGTAGGAGTCAAGAGTGGATTGAGGAAATGGTTTCAGAGCTAAGAGTCCACACAAAAGATTGTTGTGCTTTGATCAGAGATTTTGAGCGTAAAATGGAGAAATACACAGAATCAAGAAATGTTTAGAAGCTTCAATAGAAAATATTTAGTGACTAATTAGACATAATACTCCCAGGTTTCTGGCACTAGCACCATGTACATGCTCTTAACTGGAAGCTTTGTTTTCTTTCTTTCTTCTTTACTTCCTTTTTTAAAATACAACCCCCACTTCACAAATCAAAGCTTTTAGATGCGTTTTCTCCTACATGGAATGCATATATAACCATGTGCGGTAGGCAGAATAATGGCCACCCAAAAATGTCTATGTTCTTATCCCCAAAACCTGTGAATATTTTACCTAACATGGCAAAGAACTTTGCAGATGTAACTAAGGTAATAATCTTTTGTTGTTGTTGTTGTTGTTGTTTTGTTTTGTTTGAGACAGAGTCTCTGTCGCCCAGGCTGGCATGCAGTGGTGTGATCTCCGATCACTGCAACATCCACCTCCTGGATTCAAGCAATTCTCATGCCTCAGCCTCCTGAGTAACTGGGATTACAGACATGTGCCACCACACCCAGCTAATTTTTGCATTTTTTGTAGAGACGTGGTTTCACCATGTTGACCAGGCCGGTCTCGAACTACTGGACTCAAGTGATCCACCCACTTGGCCTCCCAAAGTGGTGGGATTACAGGTGTGAGCCACCACGCTGGCCTAAGTGAAGAATCTTGAAATGAGGAGATGTTCATAGATCATTCCGTTGGGCTCGATATAATCACCAGGGTTCTTATGAGAGAGAGGCAGAGAAGCAGATGTGACAACAGAAGCAGAGGGAGACGAAGAAAGGGAGAGAGACAGGAGGATGGCTCTTTCAAGGAACTATGCTGCTGGCCTCGAAGATGAAGGTGGAGATGAAGACCAGGGAATGTGGGCAGCCTCTAGAATCTGGCAAGGGCATGGAACCCACCCTCCCCCAGAGCATCCAGAAGGTAGGCAGCTCTGCCTGTGCATTTTGTCGACATTCAGAATGGTAAGATCATATATGTACATTGTTTGAAGCCACTAAATTGATGGTGTTGATTACCATAGCAATAGGAAAAGAATACACCAGGTGTCCCACAATCTCACCCCTTCACTTTCTCCAGAATTCAGCTCAGATGTTACCTCGTAGGAGACACCTTCCCCGACTACCCTATTGAAAACAACCTGCTCACTCTCCAGCACCCTAAGGTTGCTTTATTTTTTAAAATAGGGGTTACCATCATCTAACCTATTTTTTATTCATTTTTGTTTTCTTGTTTTGGAAATGAGAGCAGAGACTTGTTTTGTTCACTACTGCATCCCAGCACCCTAAAACTGTGTCTGGCACAACCTCTTATTATGAAGACGACACACTCCTTTATGTTTCTCTGCTTTTGCAAATGTTGTTACTTCTCCATCTACCCAGGCTCAACTCATCCTTCAAAATTGACTTCAAAGTGTAACTCCCCTGTGAAACCTTCTTTGTTACCTTTATTACCAATATGGCCCCTCCTTCCTCTCTAATCCGTCAGTATTGAGTATTAAGTATATGGCAGAACTTCTCACAATGTCCTGAAATGACTTATTTGCGTGCCCACAGCCTTTACTATATTGTCAGCACCACAAATCTAATATGTGCCTGGACTATATTAGGTTCAAAGTAGGTTCAAAGACATAGTGAATATTTCTTGAATATATTCATAAAATGAATGAACTGTTTAAATGATAATACCATTTTCTAATATAAAGACACTGGATAAAGAGAGAAATTGAAGGAAAATAAGTTTAGTTTTGTATATGACAACTCTGAGATACTTGTGAAACACTGTTTTAGACTCAAAAGGGCAATTTGTCCTGGATATATAAATACAGCTATCTTCATATAGTTGATAACTGAGATCACGGAAGTGGATGAGCTCTTCTGGAAACAGAATGTTTTCCCTTAATGGGCTTCATCGTATGATTCTGCCACAAATATCTCAACAGTTCTCAAAATGAACCCATTTTTCCCTGACATCCAAATACGGGTTTCCCCTGACATCCTTATCTTAGGCAATGGCATCATCGACCAGTCACCAAAATAGAATATTGATTCTTCCCTTTCTCTACTTCAAAACTGAATTAAGTAAATATTGTTGATGCTATTTCATATATACCTCAGAATTCCATCCATCATTCTCTATTCCTACTGCCACTGCCCCATTCATGGCTATATTTTCTCTTGCACAGCTTATTGTAATAATCTTCTAACCAATCTCTCTCACCCTAGCCCTCTTCTCCAATTTAGTTTCCCCTCGATCACAAAGCTAAAATTCAAATCTGTTGTTTTCTAACAAGAAAAGAACTCCCTAATATACTATACAAGATCTGGCATAGTCTGTTTCTAACTTTCCTGTCCATATTTATTTTAAATCTCTTATTTCCACTCCCACCAGACACCACCTGAAATATGCTGCCTCAACCCCTTATTATGAAGACAACACACTCCTTTACGTTTCTGTGCTTTTGCAAATGTTGTCACTTCTCCATCTACCCAGGCTCAACTCATCCCTCAAAATCGACTTCAAAGTGTAACTCCCCCGTGAAACCTTCTTTGTTACCTTTATTAGCAAGATTGGCTCCTCCTTCCTCTCTAATCCTTCAGTATGGAGCATATGTATATGGCAGAACTTCTCACAATGTTCTGAAATGACTTATTTGCGTGCCCACAGCCTTTACTATATTGTCAGCACCACAAATCCACTATGTGCCTGGACTATATTAGGTTCAAAATAAAAAATCTGATGAATGAATGAAGTTGAGTTCACTAAATTATTTTTTTGAAATAGTAACAAAGTTAGTTAGCTCTAAAAATGTTTTCTAAAGAGCTTCTGAGACCAACTTATATATGTTCATTTTTATTATAAAGAGATATTATATTGTGCAGTGTTGATCAAAAATACTATGCAGCAATCAGAGAATAAGAAATTGGAGCCAAATATTTCTAAGTCAGGCAGTTATAAATTAGAACATTGCCCAGATAATAGTCATGGCTGCAGGAATCCAAAACAGAGAAAAGTTAAATGTCAGTGAGAGAATGTCATAGACACTGAATGCGCCCACATCGCGTTCTCTCAAATCCACCATGTGCTTCAGCCCCCAGTGCTGCACCTGTTCTTCGGATAGGTAATTGGACAGCGTCTTGTCTCAACTGCACTGCACTCTCAGTCTACTCCAGAGCTTGTGTGACCCGGCTGCTTGGGAAGCCTGCAGGAAGTTCCTAAGCATGTGACCTGGCTGCTTGGGAAGCCTGCAGGAAGTTCCTCAGCATGTACAACCTGACAGTATGAGGGAATCAGGGGTGGGGCATGTGCAATCCCATAGAGGGGAGGTTGTGGATAACTGAATCTGCATGCTGTTCCTCCAGTGGAAACTCTTGAGGCTCATTATATGCAGCTACTTAGAAAACCCCACAAGGGTCTAGCTGCAGTTGCCCTCAGTGGGAGCACAGGCAACGATGTACCCTGTATCAGCTTTCCCTACTTCTGTTTCATGCTTCCCACACCCTATCCTCTTCTTCCCTGAAAATACTTCCTCAAAAATAAACTACCTACATACAAGCCCCTGTCTTCGTGTAAGCTTTCTGGCAGAAACTCTAAGAAAACTGGGATCAAAACTGGCCCTGGAAAGCAGACCCCTGAGATGAAATTGGAACTGGTCAGATGGTAGTAAGCCGGTTGGTTGCAACTCCTTGCACACAATAGCCAATACTAAGCACTAAGATTCCTACAGGTGGTGAATCAGGATGAAGTCCAGGCAGAGAGTGAATGCAGTAGCCATGGCATAAATGGTGTGGGGTAAAGGTAATTTTAAGGATTGTGGAGTTGGCTACTTTTGTTAAGGCTTCTAAAGTTAGACTCCTACCTCAAGACAAGCTGTGAAAATCAGAAAACATCCATGGAAGTATTAAAAGAAACCTTTATCTTTTAGGATAACGGGGGGAAAGTAGGTTTCAAATCATGCCCAGGAATGACGGTCAAGGAAGCAGAGCTGCAAAGGAGACTGAATGCAAAAGCTCAATAGCTAATGGGAAAGCACTGGGCCGCTGAGATGAAATTGTTGGTGACCTCCAACAAACCTGAGATTCTTGAACTCCCAGAAGTCCCTGAACCTTTCAGGTCAGTGGAAGCAACTTCCTTCTCACTGATGAGATGACATTGTTGGTGACCTCCAGCAAACCTGCGATTCTTGAGCTCCCAAAAGGCCCTGAACCCTTCAGGTCAGTGGAAGCAATTTCACTGCCACTGATAGAGGAGGAAGTGCCACTTGTCTAGGCACCCTGAAAACATATTACCTGAGTCAGATGCATTGCTACAAGATGTGTGTCCTTCTCTAGAGCCACTCCATTGCCTGCAGACAAGTAACGGCGATTGAATCACAACACGGTCTGCACAGGGAAATCTAATGCTTGCTCTAAGAGAAAACAACAGATATAAATTAAAAGACATGGCTAAGTATGTACATGTAGCAGACAGAGAGTGAGGGTGACAATGAATCTTGATGACGTCAAACAAGGAACTACTGAAATATGAATAGGCGACAAGGTATTAACACGGGAAAACTCTTCCATGACTCAGAGTTTGCCTTGGCAAGGACACTTAGGGCCAGCCCCAGTGTTTCTGAGAGAGCTCCCTAAAGCTTGAATATAGTATTGGTCTACAACAAATGTTGTATCATGTGAGAATTGCCTTAACAGAGTACTAGGGAACAACTCAGGAGCATAAGAATGTTAGAATCGATACAGTACACAAGCTTGGAGAACCTGCCATCTGACCATCTTTTCTAGGAGTGCCCGAAGAACAAGCCCTTCACTAATACAATAAAGAATGCACAGGTAAAGACAGCTTGTCCACTTCGAGAAGGTTGATGATGACTGTCCTCTGTAACATGTCAAGGAACTAAGATCACTAGTATCAGTGGGAATCATATCTATAGCAGAGACTTGGTGGAAATCTTTAACTGACAGAAGTAAGATGCCTGTAATTACTATAGTGGGCATCAAGGCTCAAGTGGTACCTTCACCCACAAAGATCTATCTATCAAGCCTAATAGACTGTGATATGTTTAGGGATTAAAAAGACAAGAAACCAGTTATTTGGCTTGCTTAGGAAAAAGTCAAGAATTGCTTAGAAGAATGTTAACGTCAGCTACCACTTTAAAAAGCTGTGACTTCTCATTCCGTTTTCAAATCTAAGCAACATCTTAGATCTAGAGCTCGTTAATTGATGTGAAGGCAATGTTTCTTTAAGGAAGGACCCTGTAATATCACCACAAGTATATAACATCACTATTGCCCCAATTCTTCCTTCAAAAGGCCTTTTAGCCATCTCCCAGAGAGAAAATGCACCTGGAAAACGGAAATACCCAAACATTTTGAGAACTACTGGATACAATGTCTCATCTGACACTGATCCCCAGAAATACAAAAGGCCATCACATTGCGCAGTAGGACTAGGGACTTATAGATGCCAAAGGATAAATGAAATGACAATCCAAGAAGGTGTCATAGTGCATCAAGTGGTCTGCAGACCCGTTGTGTGGTCTTTGCCCTAGTCTCCCAATGTATAGCTGGAATGGCTAGACAGGATTTGGCCAAACCCTGACCTGTAGAGTAAATCACCATTGAGAGAGAAAGGAGGTCCCTAACATGTACCATTTTGTCTTCTGTATTCCATCTGTTACAAGGTGTTGTTTTAGTTAAAGTGGTTAAAGGAAATAATGCTTCACACAGATATGTAATTGGAAAAGGCCATATTTTATAATGTTTCCGAGCATTGTGACTATTGTTCTTTGATACTATGCCAACATTCAACAAATAGTGGCTTTTTAAGCATTAGTTGCAAAAGTGAAATCTGAAACCATATCAATGAACTTTGCAATTCTTAGTTAAAAATCTGTTTGCCTAGCATGTACTCTGAATAGATTGTTTTACCCATGCTTGATTTTGTAACATCTTCCAAATACTGACATATTTCATTATACAATATCAAAAAAATCACATTCATTAATATCACCACCAGTCTCCTCAAAAAGGTCTTTAGGTATTGAGACACTGTCAAGCTCAAAGCAGCAGTTAAACCGTTTGCAGAATTGTAATTGTTGCTTAACAGCTTGAATTTTGCCATTGGTTACAAAGTTCATCAGTTATTTCCTTAAGGTGACAAACTCACTTCATTCCTTTTCAACAAAATGTCTGCCAAATACCAAAGGTGGAATAACTGTAGTTTGTCAACCAGCTATTTGAGTAAAAATTATATTCCATGAAAAGTGACTAGGTTAACTCAGTCTCACAGGACTTTTTCCTTGAGATGATCTTAATAGTTTGGTATGTAGTGGAAGTACCTCATGCATACTTCCCATTTCATCACAAGTAATATTAAAAATATCCATTAAATATTAGCATAAATAACACTTCATGAAAACTCACTATTTTTTTAATAGTGAAAATTGGGACACTTTTACTGGAGTCAAAAACTAATACCAAAGGAGTAGGATGAACAAGACAGCCAAACAAAAGCCTCCAGCGATCACCCTTCCCTCCATCATCCTGTCCTCCAAATTGGACAAATGTCAACACAAGAAAGCACCTTCATAAGAACCTAAAATCAGGTGAGCAATCACAGTACCTGGTTTGAAAATCATATCAAGGAAAAGGCACTGAAGAGGGTAGGAAAGGCAATCTTGAATTGCCAATACTTCCCTTCCTCCCTCCCCTGGCAGCTGTATGGTGTAGAGAGATCATCTGTGCACCTGCAGAAAAGAAAGCACGGTGACTGTGGGACTTTACATCGGACTTTACTCAGTGCTTCCCTGTCACAGTGGAAAGCAACATGGGGCAGAATTCAGCCAGCAACCATGGAGGGGGCATTTAAACCAGCTCCAACCAGAGGGACAACATCAATCCCAACTGTCTGAACTTAAGTTCCAACTGTCCCTACCACCACAGGGTAAAGTGCTCTGGGGTTCTAAATAAACTTAAAATGCAGTCTAGGCCACAAAGGCTGCAATTCCTAGGCAAATCCTGGTACTGAACTAGGCTTAGGGTCAGTGGACTTGGAGTACATGTGGCAACCTAGTGAGACACCAAGGGCAGCCAACGGAGTGCTTGTGTCATGCCTCTGTCAGCTCCAGACTGTGCAGCTCACATCTCCAGGAAGAGAGGGAAGAGTAAAGAGATCTTCATCTTGCAACTTGGATACCAGTTCAGCCACCACAAAATAAAATACCAAGCAGAGTCCTGAAGCCCCTTCCAGCCATAGCTCCTGGAAGAGATTTCCAGATCAACCCTGGGTTAAAAGAGAATTTACTGCCCTGTCCTAGCAGAATTCACCACCTGCTTACGAAAGGGTCCTTGGCCCTTGAGTAAATATCAGTGGTAGCCAGGCAGCAGTTGCCATAGGCCTTGGGCAAGACCCCATACTGTCTGGCTTCAGGTTTCACTCAGCAAATTCCCAGCTGTGATGGCCATGGGGAGAGAGTCCTTCTCCTTGGGGAAAGGAGAGAGAATAAAATGGACTTTGTCTTGCAACTTGGGTACCAGATAAGCCATAGTGAAATAAAACACCGAACAGACTTATAAATTCCCTGGTTCCAAGTGTTAGCTTCTGGAGGGCTTTTCTAGACCAACCCCCTGAGCCAGAAGGAAATCCACTGCCCTAAGGAATAGAGACCAAATACCGACAGGATTCATCACCTACCAACTAAAGAGCCCTTAGGTCTCGAATAAATATCAGAGGTAGCCAGGAAACAGTCGACATAGGCCTTGAGCAAGACCCAGTATTGTGTTGGCTTCAGATGTGACCCAGCATAGTCCCAGTAGTGGTGTCCCTGTGAGTGCTCATGTCACCCCTCCCCCAAGTCCAGGTAGCTCAGCACAGAGAGAGAGAGAGATTCTATTTGCTTGGGGGGAAGTAAGGGAGAAGCACAAGAGACTCCACTTGGTGATCTAGGGATTTCTCCCAGATCTTACCCACGACCATTAAGGTGACGACTCTATGAGTTTACAAGAGTCATAGTGTTGCTGGGCTTGGGGTTCCCCCATAATGCAGATATGCCTATAGTGAGCAAAGACTTAGATCACAACACTCAATTCCCTTTGAATACTTGGAAAGCCTTTTCAAGAAGGATAGGTACAAACATGTCCAGACTGCAAAGACTAGAATAAATACCTAACTCTTCAATGCCCAGATATCAACAAACATCCACAAGTATCAACATCATCCAGGAAAACCTGACCTCACCAAATGAACTAAAGAAGGCACCAGTGACCAATTCCAGAGTGACAGAAATCTGTAACCTTCCAGGCACAGAATTCAAAGTAGCTGTCTTGAGCTTCAAGAAACCCAAGATAACAAGAAGAAGGAAATCAGAATCCTATCAAAGACACTTACCAAAGAGACTGAAATAATTTAAAAGAATCAAACAGAAATTTTGCACCTAAGAATTCAATTGACAGATTGAAGAATGTATCAGAGTCTCTCAACAGCAGAATTGGATATAGAAGGAACATAACACAATAAAAGCCACATATGACAGATGTACAGCTAGCATCATACTGAAGGGGGAAAAACAGAAAGACTTCACTCTAAAATCTGAAACATGACAAGGGTGCCCATTTTCACCACTGTTATTCAACATAATACTGGAAGTCCTAATTAGAGCAATTAGACAAGAGTAAGAAATAAGGGACATCCAAATTGGAGAAGAAGGAGTCAAATTACCATTATATGCAGGTGATAATCTTATATTTGGAAAAACCTAAAGATTCCACCAAAAAAAAAAAAAAAAAAAAACCTGTTCAAACTGATAAAGAAATTCAGTAAAGCAGCAGGATACAAAATAAACATACAAAAATCAGTAGCATTTCTATATGCCAAAAGTAAACAATCTGAAAAAGAAATCAAGAAAGTAATCCCATTTACAATAGCTACAAATAAAGTGTCTAGGAATTATCTTAACCAAAGAGATTAAAAAAAAAACTCTACAATGAAAACTATAAAACAATGATGCAAGAAATTGAAGAGGACACAAAAATATAGAAAGATATTCCTTGTTCCTTGATTGGAAGAATAAACATTGTTAAAATATCCATACTACCCAAAGCAATCTACAGATTCAGTACAATCCATATCAAAATACCAATTACATTTTTCACAGAAAAAGAAACAATCCTAAAATTTATATGGAACCACAGAAGAACGAGAATAGCCAGAGCTATCCTGAGCAAAAAGAACAAAACTGAAGGAATAACATTGCCCAACTTCAAATTATACCAGAGAGTTTTAGTAACCAAAACAGCATGGCACTGGCATAAAAATAGACCAATGGAACAGAATACAGAACCCAGAAATAAATCCATACTTCTACCATGAACTCATATTTGAAAAGAATGCCAAGAATATATATTGGGAAAAGGATAGTTTCTTCACTAAATGGTGCTGGGAAAACTGGATCTCCATACACAGAAGAATGAAACTGGACCCTATCTCTCACCATATACAAAAGTCAAATCCAAATGGATTAAAGACTCTAAGAACTCAAACTATGAAACTACTAAAAGAAAATATTGGCCGAGTGTGATGGCTCATACCTGTAATCCCAGCACTTTGGGAGGCCAAGGTGGGTGGATCACCTGAGGTCAGGAGTTTGAGACCAGCCTGGCCAACATGACGAAACCCATCTCTACTAAAAATACAAAATGAATTAGCCAGGCGTGGTAGCATGCACCTGTAGTCTCAGCTACTCTGGAGGCTGAGGCAGAAGGACTGCTTGAACCCAGGACGCAGAGGTTGCATTAAGCCGAGATCATGCCACTGCACTCCAGCCTGGGTGACAGAGCGAGACTCCATCTCAAAAATAATAATAATAATAATAATGGGGAAGTTCTCCATGCCATTGGTCTGGGCAAAAATTTCTTGAGTGATACCACATAAGCACAAGCAACCAAAGTAAATACGGACAAATGTGATCATATCAAGTTGAAAACCTTCTGCACAGCAAAGGAAACAATCAACAAAGTGAGCAGACAATATACAAAATGGGAGAAAATATTTACAAACTACCCATCAGACAAGGTATTAATAAGCAGAATAAATAAGGAACTCAAACATCTTTACAGGAAAAAAACTAATAATCTGATTTTAAAATGGGCAAAAAATTTGAATAGACATTTCTCAAAAGAAGACACACAAATGGCAAACAGATACATGAAATGGTACTCAACATCACTGATCAACAGAGAAACGCAACTCAAAACTGCAATGAGATTTCCCCTCACCCTAGTTAAAATAGCTCTTTTCCAAAAGATAGGCAAAAATGAACACTGGCGAGGATGTGGAGAAGAGTTGGCAGAAATGCAAATTAGTACCACCACTATGGAGAACAGTAGAGAGGGTTCCTCAAAAATTAAAAGTAGAACTGCAAGATGATGCAGCAATCCCACTGCTAGATAGACACCCAAAAGAAATCAGTATATTGACGAGGTGTCTGCACTCCTATGTTTACTGCAGAGCGATTCACAATAACCAAGATTTGGAATCACCCTTAGTGTCCATCAACAGATGAATGGATAAAGAAAATGTGGTACATATTTACAAGTTCACAGTGAAAAACAGAATAAGACCCTGTCATGTGCAAAACATGGATGGAACTGAGGACATTATGTCAAGTGAAATAATCCAGGCACAGAAAGTCAAACTTCTCATGTTTTCACTTATTTGTGGGAGCTAAAAATTAAAACAATTGAACTCATGGATACAGAGAGAAGAATGATGGTTGCCGGGGAATGGGAAGGGTAGCTGGGGCTGAGGGGATAGGAAATTTAGATGGTTAATGGGTTTAAAAATATAGTTAGATATAAAGAATAAGATCTAGTATTTGATAGCATGGCAGGGTGACTACAGCCAGCAATAATTTTTTGTCCATTTTAGAATAACTGAGGAAGCACAACTGTAACATTCAAAACACAAATCATGGATGTTTGAGGTGATGGATATCCCCATTTACCCTGATGTGTTATAATGTATTGTATGCCTGTATCAAAATATCTGATGTGTCCCATAAATATATACACCTGCTATGTACCCATGAAAATTAAATATAAAATGTTTTAAATGAATGCATTTGCTATTTCATCAGGACATTCTTAAGTAAAACTTTTTTTAACTCTGAGTACCTGGTGGTGATAACACAATGACCCACCTATAGGTTGGTACCACTGTTTTGATTTGTGCAAAGGCACCAGCTGCTTTGCCTACCATTGACTTCTGCACCACTGGTGCAACTATCCAGAGTGAAAGGATCAAATAACACCTCATATTATGAAAGCAGTATGGGCCTTGTGGAGCATGCAGAAGGGTCTTGAAGACCCCCAGGGATCTACAAACACCACTCTGAAAATCACTGCCTTAAAGCCAGTGAAAGCTAAGGCAGTGGGTAGATATGAAACATTGGTGAGACCCAAAATATGATCTTTATGAAAATCCCACACTGAATAATGATCAGAAGTTGCATAGACACTTTTCAAGAATCCCAAGTAGGCAAGCAAAGAAGAACTAGTTCCCAGGATTTTTCCATGCAGAATGGATACACAAAGCCTGGTTGACAGCGAGGGAAAAGGTGCCTTGAGAGGAAGTCATCGCAGCTATTTTTTCAGGTAAACTTTAGCTTAGATAATCAGAGGCCCCGAGAAAATCACATATACCTTCTCCTCCCAAATATTTTCCCATGCCCTTCAGGGCAATGTGCAATTGTATAAATAGACTTTCAAGAACAACTGAAATGTCACAAAGTTCCTAAACATTGATATGCAAAATAAAATCTAGCATGGTTCTACTAAGGGGTCTCTTCCCCAACAGGCTTGTGATTGCCTTAGCAAGGAAATGTATCATCTGACTTCCTAAAGTGCTCCCATCATCCCCAGCACAGGGCTGGCCCTGTAACAAGCCTTAGATAAATACTTGATCCACTGATCTGATATAATAAGAAGCCGAATTAACGTGTGCGTGGAGTGATGGAGGCGAGTGTAACTGAGCAAGAATGCTGCAGGCAGAGATATTTTATGTGAACTCCCACAAACTAAGACACTCACTAATGATAAAATTATTTTAACTCCATTCTCTCAATGTTTTTTATTTACGGGTTGAATATTATTCTCTTTAACAACATGTATCATCGTAGGTACGCCATCCAGTTTGTCCTGTTCTGTAAACCATGCTCTGGCTGTGCGTTCTCTATTCAACCTCACTGGGGCCTTGCAACCCACCTGAGCTCCAGGCCAGTGCAGGCAGGAAGGGGTTCTCAGCTTCCCTCCTGCACGGCAGGCAAAGGCAGAGAGTTCAGAAGCTGCTGGAAGGACTGCAGAGAAGGAACACGCGCACCAGTCTAATGCCTATCTGGTTCTACTATGAGGACTTGAAATCTATTCCCAAAGCATTAAGTGCTTTGGGAGACTCTCTCAAAGCACCATTTTGCTACCGTGATATTTAAGACTCATTTCAAACTTGAGATACATTCACCAGTTTAATTTAGAAGACTGTGTGATGGCATTAAACACACCACTCAAAATTTGGTGCCAAATGAAAGTCAGACAGTTCATCTAAGTCTCTTGCCTCTGCAACCCCCATGCTAGGTTGCTATGACCTGAGGAAACCAAACAGCATTCCATTTAGCCTCTGTACAAGCCATCTAGACAAAAGACAGAAAGATCAGCTTTTCACCGGAGCTATGCATCATATACAAACATAGATGTACCATACACACATACATATATAATATCCTCTGACATTTTGTTTGTTTCGCTTTTGGAAAATAAACTACCATTTTAGTTCTTCCTCACTGACAAAACCAGTTCTTTTAGAGGTAGAGTTCTAGGTGCAATGGAAGTACCCTCTGCCTTCTGAAATTCCCCCTGCTCAGCTGCTCATAGGTGAGTGAAAGCTCTTTAGCCAAAGCAAGTATTTTATTTAGAAAAATATATGTCTTAAAATATAGAATTGAGGCAGTGACTTTTAAACTCCTGATACAAAAGTGTAAATGGTTCCCATAACAAATTGCTCATTTGGGGGAGGACTGGGCTCTCAACGGCACTGGGCGCCATCACACATTGTAGAGGAGGATGAAATGGCACAAAGGGCACAAAGAAGCTCTAAAGAAAGAAAAGATCAGGCCAGGTGCCGTGGCTCATGCCTATAATCCCAGCACTTTGGAAGGCCCAGGCGGGCAGATCACTTGAGGTCAGGAGTTCGTAACCAGCCTGGTGAACATGACGAAACCCCATCTCTAATAAAAATACAAAATATAGCAGGGCATGGTGGCGCGTGCCTGTAATCCCAGCTACTTGGGAGGCTGAAGCAGGAGAATTGCTTGAACCGAGGAGGAGGAGGTTTCAGTGAGCCGAGATCACACCATTGCATGCCAGCCTGAGCAACAAGAGTGAAACTCCGTCTCAAAAATAAATAATAATAAGAAAGAAAGATCAGAGCTGCTGAACACCAGCTACACAAATTTCACAATTTTATCTATTTTGGAAGACAGAAATTTCATGAAATGGACAGCACTATACAATCCTGCCTTTTAAAACAATTTTCTTGAAGTATGTTTGCCTTGTACTAATTGCTAATTAAATAGAACTGTCCTAGTATGATAGCTACATAATTTTTTCTCATGTTCAGTTTTCAGAAAAATATACTTTAACAACTGATACTTTTTTATTTCTATAAGCAAGTGGATTATTTAGATATCGGTCACTTTTCTCCAGTATGTTCTGTAGATGAACTGAAAAACCCTAATTCCCTTGTACTGCCACCAGGAAATCCATCCTTTTTTTTTTTTTCCTTATTCGTTTGCATTGAGAAACCAGGATTACTTCTCTCCCTTCTGTCCATTTTTCCCAACAAATCACCATCCCTGTGGATGGTGCTGTGGAGTCTCTGGGTTTTTTGCTGCAATAGACATCTCAGTTGCAGGCGTCAGATGCACCTCAGGAAGTTGGTTGCAAAATCTTGGCCCAAATCAAGGATATTATTGTTTTCTTTTCCCTGCTAACACTTCATCCTCTCTCTGTTTCTCTCTCTTCCCACGTCTCAGTAAGCCTGCCTGTGTCTCTGTCTGTCTGTCTGTGTCTCTTTTAGGCTATGTGACTCATCTGCAAACTCTTAGCCCAGTGAGTCGGCAATTGTTAACCCATAATGTCTGAAACTGATTTCTTCTGTCTGAATAGTACCTCTAGAGTTTGGAGAACAGCAACAAAAGGATACAGTAATATACAAAAATATGAGTGAGCCTAGACCTATTCTAAAGAAGTTCTTTTTTATTTCTAATACATATGTAAGAGAGTGTATATATTTAAAGGAATGGAATGTATTTGCATTAGATCAGAATCTGATGGCCCACCAAGATATAAAATCGAGCAAGAGCTATCACAAAGTCTGCCTTTCCAACAAGACTCCATGTTGTCCCCTCTGTTCTCATCATGGGTCTACCTAGATCCCACCATCCTGTCTGCACAGACTGGGTTGGGGCACCTTGACACCCCTGACCTGCCTTTCACTATCCAATGGCCCACCCCGCTACAAGGGCATCATCCTTCTGTAACTGCAATGTAAAATTTTTTAAAGAATGGCCATTTTACAAATCCTCATAGGATTATTCCATTTTGAGGAATAATTCTGGTAATATGTCAAAATGACTTATATTCTATATTTCAAATTCTCTCAAAATTTTCCCCTTTAAGCTTTTTTTTCTTCCACATTTTTAGCTCTTAATTCTTCCTTATCCTTAATCTCATCTAGAATAACAGCTTCAGGCTCTCATCCCACTGGGTTTTGTCATTTTGCCTGAAATTTTTACTGCTTCTTTAGAAATGTTTTTTTAGAATGTGGTTCTAGCCTTTATTTTCAACTTGATTTCTCTTATCTCAAATTTTAAATTTTAGCTTTAATGTTTAACATTCTTATTAGACCTCAACTCTCCTACTTTATGGGAGCATAGCGTTAATAAAATACTTTCATGTGTTTAGCTTTTCTCAACATTTTATGTTCTTACAAATGCTTATTTCCCCAATTGTTTCTCTTCACCCATCCTTTTCAGAAACTTTTTTATAATATTTGTTGAGAACATTGTCCATTTGTGCTGAAATTGCTTAATGAGTCTAAGTCATCAAAACATAGGAGCAGATAAATATTTCGCTCCTAGAATTGTCCTTACGATTATTTCACTGGTTTTTCCAAACAGATCTCCTGGACCTAATACTTCATAATGGTGGATATGAAAAAACAAACTTAAGACATTGAATCTATAGGTTAACCCTTAGAATATAAAGTTTTTCCAGGTATGCTTTTCTTCTTAAAAACCTCCTACCATCCAAGCCTTATGTGAAAAGATACAAATTTTGACACTTATCACCTCTGTCTCCATATACTATACTGTACCATGAGAAATTCAAAGCTATGGCAAGGCTCTCCGTTCCCTGTCCCAGGTCAGAAATCCTAAGCAGGCAGGTGGCGATGGGCCTTCTGATGGTTACTTAAGATTCATAATATGGTAGAGGAACCACAGATATCTTCTACTTACACTTGAATGCTCAATACATTTTCTGGGTTGTGTCAATTCCCTTCTCAGAGGAGTCATCCAAGAATCTCCTCAGTGTTAAAATCCATAGACTTCTTTCTCTCATTGAAAGAGTTAAGACAAACCCTTGCAATGAGAATTTTATCCAAATTCTTCTGGGGTGGGATGTCCTATTTTTGTCAGAAATTATATTGAAGGATTTCAGGCTACAAAAATATACCAGAACCTAAAGAGAGGGTAGAAATATTTCACTCTAGGGCATGCTTTTTGGTTCTAAGAAAATCTGAGATGACAACTAGATGGAGATGCTCTTCCTAAAGGAAAACTAGATATTCTTCTGGGAAAAACAGAATTTCTAAAAGACAATTTAAACAGTCCATCACGGTATAGACAAGAATCAAATTGTTCCTGATTTTCTGTACTATATATCACTCTTGTTAAACTCTAGTATGTGGTAATATCTTATTATGGAGGTTAATTTGAATTTGGGTAATTAACAATGGCGTTGAACATCTCTTTATGTATTTGTTGGCCATTTGGGTATGTTCTTTGATGAAATGTGTTAAGATCTTTTGCCGGCCGGGCGCGGTGGCTCAAGCCTGTAATCCCAGCACTTTGGGAGGCGAGATGGGCCCGGATCCACGAGGTCAGAGAAGATCAGAGATCCATCCTAGCTAACAGTGAAACCTAAGTCTCTACTAAGAAATACAAAATAGCGGGCGAGGTGGCAGCGCCTGGCAGTCCCCAGCTAGGGAGGCTGAGGCAGGAGAATGGCGTGAACCGAGGGTGAGGCTTGCAGTGTGAGATCGGCCACTGCACTCCCAGCCTGGGCGACAGCATGAGACTCCGTCTCAAAAAAAGGATCTTTGTTTTGTTAGGATTTTTCTCATATTGAGCTATAAGGGTTTTTAATATATTCTTAATACAAGTGATTTGTTAAATACATATTTTGAAAACTTATTTTCTATTCTTTGGCCTTTCTTTTTATTTTCTTAAAAACCCAGAGAAGCTATCTGTGTGTTTTTGCTGAGATTATGCAGCAAGCCAGCTTGATTCTACTTCTAGCATTATTTCCACTATGCAGCACTGAGGGCAATTTTCTCTGCAGCAACTTTACTGACTATTCAGGAAATATACCATAGATCAGGAGCTTATGGATAGGGAGCAGACTGAGGACAGGAATCTGTAATAACTCTGTTGCTTCTTAAGAAGGAATTCCTTGGCAATTTGCTGTGTGAGGACCTTTCCAGGCTCAAGTACTAGTTGTAATCCCTTTGTTTTTAAAATAACTGATCGTAGAATAAATAAATCTTACTTTCTCTTTTAAAAACAGGCTTCAATATGCTAAAATATTCACTCTATATACAAACAAATGTAAGCTTTAATAGAGTGTCAAAAATGGCTTTACAAAAATGTCAATGGGTGAGTTGCTACGAATAGTTTATACATAAGCACAGAATGTTGCTGAATTAATAGAACCCCAGCCATTCAAGACCATGACAATGGTCTCAGAGTTATTCTCATCTCCACAGAAACACACATTCTACCAGAGCATCCCAAATTCATGAAGAATATTGATATATTTGTGCTGATTCATCCATGTTCTTCCACCTAATCTCCTGAAGTAACTGAGTGGGAGTTTTGGAAATTTAAATCTAATTTAAATTACAAGGAGATGCAAAGTGACCCAGACTTGTATTTAACCAAAACCTTTTGTCTAATGCATCGAATCAACTTACATAATTGTTCTCCCTAGCAACAAAACTGGTTAAAATGTTTCCTAATGATGTGAAAGAACTGTTGTTTATACACACAGCAACTAATTTATTTTAAGACAGTTTCAAAATCATTGAGAAGAACCATATCTCCTCAATAATTCACTTTAAAGAAAATGGCAACTTATTATTTACCAAGAGACTGTTATACTGCGAAGAGAAAAGATTTTGGAACACACACACAAGTCTCTCCTCAACTGAGACAAATGTGTATTCTTTCCATTTTGTACCTGCAAGCTTCTGACTTCCTGTAATGCCCCCTACTGTTGTAAACATTTCTTTAAAAACCAGAAAATAGAACTTCCTGTTTTTCCGATCGGAACCATGGAGGGTGTAGAAGAGACGAAGGATTAGGCTTCTACTGTGCCAGAAACCCTTAAGAAAAAGAGAAGGAATTTCACAGAGCGGAAGATCAAGCACCTGAGAAAGAAGTTTACCCAAAAGACGCTTCAAAAGGCAAGAGGAGGAAGCTTATCTAAGAAAAAGCGAAGCACTATCACAAGGAATATAGGCAGATGTACAGAACTGAAATTTGAAGGGCGAGGACGGCAAGAAAAGCTGGCAACTTCTATGTACCTGCTGAACCCAAATTGTCGTTTGTCTTCAAGATCAGAGGTATTAATGGTGTGAGCCCAAAGGTCTGAAAGGTGTTGCAGCTTCTTTGCCTTCATCAAATCTTCAATGGAACCTGTATGAAGATCAACAAGGCTTCAATTAACATGCTGAGGATTGTCGAGTCATAGATTGCATGGCGGTACCCAAATCTAAAGTCAGTAAATGAACTAATCTACAAGCGTCATTATGGCAAAATCAATAAGAGAATTGCTTTGACAGAACATGCTTTGATTGCTCAATCTCGTGGTAAATATGGCATCATCCGCATGGAGGATTTGATTCATGAGATCTATGCTGTTGGAAAATGCTTCAAAGAAGCAAATAACTTCCTGTGGTCCTTCAAATTATATTCTCCATGAGGCGGAATAAAGAAAAAGACCATCTATTTTCTAGAAGGAGGAGATGATGGCAAGAGGGAGGACCAGATCAACAGGCTTATTAGAAGAATGAACTCAGGTGTCTATCATGATTATTTTTCTAAGCTGGTTGGTTAATAAACAGTACCTGCTTTCAAACTGAACAACAACAACAAACCTGAAAATAAATACACCTGGAGAAGATTCCCTAACCCAAGAATGAACCAAGGATTTCTCTGAATTGTGGGCTTGGATTCTTGGCTAGTCATGTCCTTTTACCCACACTATAAGCATCTTCCCAGCTACCAAGATACAGAGGATAGTCTATGTCAGTTTTTAAAAGGGCAACTCCTTACTTACTTTCCCCCAGATTTGCAGACTCATGAATTTATTACACAATCAATAATGTAAGCTACGTTTCTGCCTGATATCTTTCTGGCACACTGGGCCTTCTTAGGTCTATGGGTCATTAGAATGACTTGCAGACTTTGGGCATGATGAAACCTCAGATTACCACAGTTCTATTTATTTTTTATATATCAGTTTTTATAAAAGTCTAAGTTATATATGACTATAGTTTAAGGTTAAATATTCCATTAATGTTGTTAAATAAAATAGCAATTTTCCTGACCACTTCTCCTTGTCCCATTTTCTCCTCTCTACAAGCAGCCACATTCAACTTTATTAAAGGATATTTTAAGAAATATCATTAAGTAACATGTTTACTAATTCTTGATTAGTCGGTTTTAGTTTTGTGAAAAGATTACCCATTATGGCAGATGAAGACGAAGCTTCATTTCTTCCCTTACCCCTCTACATTTCCTTTTTCATCTCCCTACTCTCCCATAGAGTTATACCATAATTTCAATTGATTGATATTCAATATTTACAGGACTACAGTAACACTATTCTCAAACGATATATGCAATAAACCGATTGCTTTCATTTACTGTACAACTCTCTGTCCTGCAGTTAATCATTGTATAATTGTTTAATTTTCTATGTAATTAGCACTAATTTAACCCCAAAGTTTCCCCCAATCCTGTATCTTCCTTCAGGAAACAGAGACACATAAAGTAATATCTCAATTTCATCTTCTGGAAGAAATATCTCCTGGAGACCTGTGAAGAGTGCTCACATGAACCTGTTGCTTGCTATGCCTTTATCCCTCCTGGACATTCCTTTTTTCTCTCCTCTATCAGAAATAAAATAGGAAAGTACTGATTTTCCTATTCTTTTTAATCCCATACCTTTCTCATTCTTAGGTTACTTATTTTAATAGAGAATATTTGCCAGTATTTCCCTAAGATTGGAAGTATTCAGGGGAAATTTTTTGAGAACCTACATACCTAAGAATATCTTTATGTTTTTTGCATTCTTGGTTGATAATTGTCCTGATTATAAAACTCTAGATGGAAAATGATTTTTCCTTCAGAATTTTGTGTTCTAGCTTCTAGGATCATGGAGAACCCACATGATTCATGATTCTTTGCGGTTTTTATTTCCTCTAGAAGAGCACTGATCAATTGAAATATAAGGTAACCTACAAATGTTAGCCACATGTGCAATTTTAAAATTTTAATAGCATGTTTTAAAATATGAAAAAGAAACAGGTGAAATTAATTTTAGCATTTTATTTAACCAAATATATCCAGATGTTATCGTTAAGAAGTGATCAATATAAATCATTGTAAGAAAGCATTTTGCAAGCTTTTAAAACCTAGGTCTTCAAAATATAACGTGTATTTCACAGTTATTGCATGTTTGTTTGGACTAGATGCATATCAAAAGCTCCATCGTCGCATATGGTTTGTGGCAACTTTATTGGACAGTGATACTCAAGAAGGATATAGGGATTTTCTTTGCTGCTAGTCTTCTAGTAATTTGCCTTGATGAGGGCTGAATTTTGCCTATTTTTCTAGGCATTCAGTAAGACCATCTGTCTGACAACTCATTTGTATCAGTTCTAGGAAAATTCCTTAAATTATTGCCTTGATAACTCTTGTCTTTCTCCATTTCTATTTACTCTGTTTCCAAAACTTGCTATTCAATAGATAAGACACAAACTGTGCTTGCTGATCCTCTTACTTCTCCCGTTTTTCCATTTGTCTTTCTTAGTTTTGCTTTCTGTTTTATTTTCTAATACTTCCAGTAGAATTTTTAGTTATATTTTTAACTTCAAAAAGGTATCTGTGTCCTGCATGTCCATGTTTAACTGCACCTGTTCTTGTTTCATGATTACAATATCTCCTTGTAGCTGAGCATATTTGTGATGATATTTCTAAAATTTTTTCCTCCTCATAGTCTCTGTTTCCTCCAAACGTCTTCTTTACTCTTTTCATTTTCTTCCTCTCTGTTTTTTATGCAAGAGGCTTTCCTCAGCTATTTGGCAACTCTCAGTTTTCTCTTCTTATTTGAAAGTGGGAAACTAATGAGTTGATTCATTGAGGACGTAGGTTAATCCTCTCAGAGATTCATGTTATCATAAGGTGAGCTGACTGTGCCATTTCATTGGAAAACCAGTGATGTTAATATTTTTGGAGCTTTGCTCTTTCATTGACCAGACTTTCCAGAGAAAGTTCTTCCATTCTCCTGTTCTAAGGATAGCAGACTGGTTATTTGATGCTAGGAGCCTAGTAAGAGAAGAGGAAAAGAGAGTATCAGCATCATACACGCCTGTGTGCACTTAATCGAACTGCTGACAGTACAGAATCTCCATTTTCAACTGTAACTGAAGAATCCTTTTTCAGAAACCCTCTATGTTACCCACTAAAGAAAATAAACCTCTAGTATTCTGCCAGGGGTAGGGGAAGCGGCATAGTTTCTTCACTCTTTAGAGGCTCTTTTACTGTGCTGCGTTTTGGCATGGTGCCACAAACATATGCTGAGAACTGCTGTATGAAAGAGCTCTATTAAAAGGCCATTGTGAGTTCCACTTTCATTCACTTATTAATATTACACTGTTTAGGACATTTTCAGGCACGCTCTAGTGTTAGAGTTTGAAATTTGGAAAACTAATTTGGGCCAGAATAGTTTTCAAAGACTTTTCTTCATGAAAGTACAACATGTCTCCTGCATCCTTTGTCTAGGCACTGATAGAAACACCTACCCAACTTCAACTACTTGGTGTGAAGTCTTTGGACTTAAAGTACAAACTTGTTACCAGGTTCAGCATTCACCAAGTTGCCACCCTCTCCCACCCCTCGCAACACCTGCCTACTTTTGAAGTATGCAGTTAGGATATACTGCCACCAGGTGGTAGATTTTGGTATCATTCTCAATGTCTCAACTCTAAATTGCATGTTTTGAAGGAAATCCAAAGTTTATCCAATTAATGTTTCTACTCGTGCTATTTATGAAAACGTTTCAATGGAAAGCCTAAACATTTAAATATGTCATGGTAAAAATTTCACATCGATTGTTTTTCAAAAAAACAATTTCTAACGGAAACATGTTCTTCTCACTAGTCTTTGTTATTAAAAACAATCTAATCCTGTTTTTCCACTTCCATTATTAGCAGTATTTTATATAACGCTTCTTCTAACATCTCTTGAATCTTAAATTTCAAATCGATTGGTTTTAAATATTTACATATTTAAATGTTACATATTTATTTCTCCAAGTACTTATGCTCCACGAGTATGAAAGGTTTTGAAATATATCTCCATTTCCCCAGTATTTAGTTTACGCTATCTACGGAACTCCTCCAATGTATTAGTGATAGCTAAAAGATTTTTCCTATACCTCATTAAAGCAAGAGACCATGCCAGGAGCCAAATCTAGAGGAGCCAAAAGCCATTATTAGAATAAACAATTCTGCTCATTAAAAATGAGTGAACTATTGATACACACTACTTAGCCGTTGTGCATCCTACAGGCATTATGCCGTGTGGGAAAAAGAAAAGCCTCTCCCAAAGGATCCCATACTGTGTGATTCCATTACATAACATTCCTGAACTGACAAAATTATAGAGATGAAAAACAATTAATAGTTGTCAGGGGTTAGGGATGGCGGCGGGGGGCGGGGAAGAGAAGTAGGTGTGATTTAAAGGAACAGCAAGAGGGAGATCTTTGTGGTGATGAAATAGTTCTGTATTTTGACTGTGGTGGAAGTTCCATGAATATACACATGTGACGAAATGACATAGAGCTACACGTGTACGTTGGCATAGTTTGGATAAGTCTCCAAATCTCACACTGAAATGTGATCCCCAGTGTTGGAGGTAGAATCTAGTGGGACGTGTTTGCCTCATGGAGGTAGATTCCTCATGAATGGGTGGCCACCATCCCCATGGTAATGAGTGAGTTCTTGCTCTATTAATTATCTGATTGTTCATAACAGCCTGAGAAATCCTAGCTAGAGCAATCAGGCAAGAGAAAGAAATAAAAGGCGATATACCTAATGTAAATGATGAGTTAATGGGTGCAGCACACCAATATGGCACATGTTTACATATGTAACAATACATATGCACGTTGTGTACATGTACCCTAGAACTTAAAGTATAATTTTAAAAAAAAAAAAGGCATCCAAGTAAGAAAAGAGGAAATCAAACTATCTCGCTTAACTGACAATATGATTTTTTACCTAGAACACCCTAAAGACACTGCCAAAAGGCTCCTGGAACTAATAAATTACTTTAGTAAAGTTTCAGGGCACAAAATCAATGTACAAAAGTCAACAGCATGTCTACACACCAGTAACATTCAAGCTGAGAGCCAAATCAAGAATGCAATCCCATTTACAATAGCTAAAATAATAATAATAATAATAATAACATACCTAGGAATACATATAGCCAAGGAAGTGAAAGACCTCTACAAGGAGAATTACAAAACACTGCTGAAAGAAATCATAGATGACACAAATAGAAAAACATTCCATGCTCGTGGATTGGAAGAGTCAATATAGTTAAAAATGTTCGGCCATACTCTTCTAAGCAAACTACAGATTCAACACTATTCCTATCAAGCTACCAAGGTCATTTTTCACAGAACTGGAAAAAAACTATTCTGAAATTCATATGGAACCAAAAGAGCCTAAATAGCCAAAGCAATTCTAAGCAAAAAGAACAAAGCTAGAGGTATCACATTACCTGACTTCAAACTATACTGTACGGCTACAATAACCAAAGCAGCATGGAATTGGTACAAAAACAGACACATAGACCAATGAAACAGTTTAGAGAATCCAGAAATAAAGCCACACACCTACAGTCATCTGATCTTCAACAAAGTTAACAAAAATAAGCAATGGGGAAAGGACTCCCTATCCAATACATGCTGTGAGAGCTGGCTATCCATCTACAGAAAAATGAAACTGAGCCTCTACCTTTTACCATATACAAAAATTGACTCAAAATGGATTAAAGATTTAAATATGAGACCTCAGACTTTAAGAATCCCAAAAGGAAACCCAGGAAACACCATTCTGGATGTTGACCTTGGTACAGAATTTATGATTAAGTCCTCAAAAGCAATAGCAACAAAAACAAAAATTGACAAGTAGAACCTAATTAAACTAAAGACCTTTTGCACAGCAAAAGAAACTATCAACAGAGTTAACAGACAACCTACAGAATGGAAAATATTTACAAATTATGCATCTGACAAAGGTCTAATATCCAGAATCTATAAGGAACTTAAACTAATCATCAACAACAAATCATTAAAAAGTGGGCAAAAGACATAAACAGATACTTCTCAAAAGAAGATATATAAGCAGCCAACAAACATATGAAAAAATGTTCCACATTACTGATTATCAGAGAAACATAAAATCACAATGAGACACCATCTCATATCAGCCAGAATGGTGATTATTAAAAAGTCAAAAAACAGATGCTGGCAAGGCTGCAGAGAAAAGGGAACTCTTGTACACTGTTGGTGGGAATGGAAATTAGTTCAGGCACTGTGGAAAGCAGTTTGGAGATTTCTCAAAGAACATACAACAGAACTACCATTCAGCCCAGCAATACCATTACTGGGTAAATATTCAAAAGATGATAAATGTTTTACCAAAAAGATACATGCCTTTGTATGTTGTCACAGCATGATTCACAATAACAACAACATAGAATCAACCTACTGTCTATCAGTGGTGGACTGGATTTTTAAAAATGTGGTACATATACACCATGGAATATAACACAGCCATAAAAAAGAATGAAATCATGTCCTCTGCAGCAACATGGATGCAGCTAGAGGCCATTATCCTAAACATATTAATGCAGAACAGAAAACCAAATACCACATGTTATCACTTTTAGGTGGGAGTTCAATGTTGGGCACTACTCATAGACATAAACACGGCAACAACAGATACTAGGAACTACTAGTGGAGGGTGAGAGGAAGGGAAGACAAGGGTTGAAAAATTATTTATTGGGTACTCAGTACCTGGGTGATGGGATCCATTGTACCCCAAACCTCGGCATTACACAACATACCATGTAAAAAACCTGCACATGTACTTCTTGAATCTAAAATAAAAGTTGAAATTCTTTTTTAAAATGAACCTGTCATGTTTTCTCTCTTGTTTTCTTTGCATGTGACACACCAGGTTCCCTTCATCGTCTGCCATGAGTGTAAACCTTCTGAGGCCCTCACCAGAAGCAGGTACTGTCACCATGCTTCTTGTATAGCCTGCAGAACCATAAGCCAAATAAACCTATTTTCCTTATAAGTATACCCAGCCTCAGGTATTCCTTTATAGTAACATAAAACAGACTGATACACATTGTACCAACATCCATTTCCTATTATAGTTTTGATACTGTACTATAATTATGTAAGATGGAACCATTAGGGGAAATTGAATGAAAGATACAAGGACCCACTCTGTAGTATCTTCGTAATGGCCTGTAATAAAACTCCAAGACTCTAGGTGGAAATAAATATTTTTTTCTCACCACATCATGTTCGCAATTACCATGGTACAATTCATTCATACAATTTGAGAATCTATGGCTATAATCTCTATACAGATGCTCCTTGTCTTATGATAGGATTAGAGCCAATAAACTCATTTTCAGTGAAAAATATAAGTTGAAAATGCATTTAATATGCCTAACAAAGTGAACATCGTAACTCAGCCTCACCTACCTTACACATCCTCAGAACGCTTACACTAATCTACAATTGAGGAAAAAATCACTTAACACAGAGACTATTCCATAATAAAGTTATTATTTAAAAATTTGAATTGTCTGGGCACGGGGGCTCATGCCTGTAATCCCAGCACTTTGGGAGGACAAGGCAGGTGAATCACATGAGGTCAGGAGTTCGAGTCTAGTCTGGCCAACATGGTGAAACCTCTTCTCTACTAAAAATACAAAAAGTAGCCAGTTGTGGTGTCCCATGCCTGTAGTCCCAGCTACTGGAGAGGCTGAGGCATGAAAACTGCTTGAACCCGCAAGGGGGAGGTTGCGGTGAGCTGAGATCGCGCCACTGCATCCCAGCCCGGGTGACAGAGCGAGACTCTGTCTCAAAAAAAAAATTTTTTTTTGAATGAAAATACAAAGCACAGTTTCTCAAAAATGAATGCTATTTTCACACCATCATAAATCAAAAAATCACAGATCATATTCTTATAAGTTGGGGACTATCTTATTCAAATCGCATTTGAAATTTAGTTTGGGTCTAATTTCTAAATTTGTGCCTCTTTTTATATTTCTTTTCTTCTTGCTGAAATAACATGCTTTTTAAACTGCTATTAAACTTGAATATCTGTACTCAACAACATGGCATCTTAGAATTTTGCTTTTTTCCCTTTATTACTTGTCATATGGTTTTATTACTTCTTGAAAGATGGTTTTCTTTGTTATTATTTTGGATTGGAGACTTAAGATGGTGGTGGCAGTTGTTCAGAATAACAACAACATTTTATGGAGAAGTTTGGAATCTTTATTCCATGAAGAAAAGTAATTCTGACGTTTTAATGAAAAATCTATTAATTATTGCAATTATGTTGTTTGAACCTTCACCACTGGAAAACAATGCATGCTATTCTTCCAAATCACATTTTAATGACTAACAACTTGACATTTACTAAGATTTTATTGTATTCTAAAAGCATTTAATTTTAAACATGAACTCTATCAACCATGTATTTAATTGATAACTAAAGATATTCCCCAATGTAAAAACTATATTCTGTTTATAAATGAATGATTCTAAAACTTCAAACTTATTTTTCATAGTAATAATGTTACTTACAATTGATTCACAGATTAATCCATAAAGTCAGATTTAAACCTAGAGGAAATTTAACTATTTGCACTACTAGAAATACTAGAGAACAATAATGTAACGTGACATTTGTCTTTAAAATACATTTTTAAAATGTTTGAATCCCTAAAGTCTGTGAGAAGACATTTTCCCTGATATAATCAGGAAAACAATTTTTTTAAACCATGTGTTTGCTTGCTTGTTTGTTTCACCTCACCTTTGGCATTTTAGAGAGATGCTGGTTTATTTAGAAGCAAATGAGCAGGTTTAAAAAAATCCCAGGGAAATTTCCAAGACTTCTGGGTCCTTTCTAGGTCTTTGAGTACATGATATTGATTCTTTACTATGATTTTCGTTTTACATATCTAAGATTCCACGCTTCTTTGTTTTCTATAAAAGTGTATTTACCACCAGTACTGTCAAGGACCTATCAGCTATGATTAAAGTCTTGTGTCAAAATCTTTCACAAAGATGTATTCAAACAACATGTCCCTCATGTTCTCTCATCTTTGGTTCACTATCTCTCAAATTTCTTCCAGTCTTACACTTTGTTAAATTCTGGCCTCAGGCTGACCTGTAACTTGAATGGGAGTCAGGGCTTCCACCGGAGTCCTGCCTTTATGCAAGGTCACACTGCAAGATTGAAAGGTTGACTTGAATGGTTTCAGTTTGATCTCTCTGTGCCAATTATGAAATTAAAGGCTCTCAACTTGAAATGCACCCTTCAATATATGCTCTGTGATAGGTGATGGAATCCCTTTAAGCTTCTCTCCTTTAAAGGGAGTACAGCATTAAGAGGGTGGAGAGGGAGACTGTCCTGAGGTCCCTGACTGCAGCTTGTGAATGGACAGTACCGGTTCAAGAATATCTGTGGAGCTCTATATGAGGCACAGGCCCACAGCAGTGCCTCGGCAACCTTGCAGCTCAGGCTGGCATAAGCTTTCCATGGAAACCTGTGTCCCAGAAGCCTAAGGCCTGAATTCACTCTTCAGCCCCTTCACCTCACCTGTCCTGCCTGTGCCCCCAGGGGTTTCCTATTGAGCCTCTGCTTTCTCTGCAGCCCACACTGCTCTGATGGCCTGCTCTCCACCTGCCCTGCCCAAGTGGCTTTCTGCTAGCCCAGCCGCTGCAGACCAGCTTCAGCTTGGACAAACCTGGGAACTTTTCTGTCGTCCTAGGATAGAGGAGGAGACAAATAAAACAGGAAAAACATAAAGAGGCCTATATCCAGTCTGGGCAACAGAGCGAGACTCCGCCTCAAAAAAAAATAAATAAATAAATAAAAAATAAAGAGGCCTGTAAACCTGAAGAAGTTAATCCCAAAAGGTGTTAATGCTGAGACATGTATGCAAATTCATGATTCCATTCCTTTTGCTCAAAAACAAATTGCTCCGCCTAGGAAAAGAAGACTAAAAGAAGGAGAGTTGCATGGGCTGAGATGAGAGGAAGAACTCAGCTACCCGGACATTAAAATCACTCCTCCAGCAGCTGGTGGAAAGGTGGGGGATTCCTCTGTTTAGGAGAGAAAATGGAAAGGCCTCCACCCAGCATTGATGACTCCCTGGACTTTTGGGGAAGTCTTTGAATGAACTGAAACATATATTTATTTGTAAATTTTGCTTTAATGTTCAGACTGCTTGTATATTTTGGAGGAAGAAAGCTGCTCGGTCAAAACTATTGGCCTCATTCAGTATTATTTATACTGCATAATGTTGATTATATATTCTAACCTCAGGGGAAGCCCAAGATGTTCTTTTTGTTGTACCTCCTTTTAGTACCAGAGAAGAAAAAAGATCTCTTATGCATCTCAGAGACAATACAAAATCGTAATTAGACAACTAATTGGTCAATGATTTAAAAATAAAACTAACTCCAGCTCCATAAAAAAATTCCTAAAATGCAAATTATCTTAAAAAAAGAATGATCTGCTTTAGGAAATCCTCAGTTCCCATTGCTAAAGGTGTTCAAGCAGAGAAGACAGATAATCTGGAGAATGATAGTAAGGATACAAACCACACAGGTCTTATCAGCCCACAGGTTCCATGATTGTGAAAGTCAGGGGAATTTAAAATAATCAAAACAAAGTTAATTGAGTTCTATTTTAGTCTATAATTCCAACTTCATGTTTCTGTGGCACAGACACGGGCTCATTTCTCTTTCTGATGAGGGTAGGCCTAATTGCTCCAAAGTTGCACACAGAGTTTATGTTCAGAAATTATTAGGTGATTTGAGAAAAGCAGCACAGCAAAACCATAAACCATCAAGGAATAATGACCCCTACGTTAAGCCATTGACTTATGAACCTGTGTCATTAATATATTTTTCAGAGTTTATTGCTAACTCAACCACCAAACTGTTTACAAAGTCTGGCAACTGCATACCCTTAGAACTTCCCATTGCTGTGAGAGAAGATGTGGTCAGAGATTCAGAAGTGACTATTTAATCCACTTCCTTTTGTATCACTTATCCCTCTGTTGCCATGGGCCTGAAGCTTCCTGTTCTCCCAGTTCGTAGGCCGACATTTTATCTTTTGGTCTGTTCAAGTGTAGCAAGTTTGTATTCAATTCCACATGAAATTTAAAACATGTCACCACTCTCCTAGAAACATCTTCTACTGCTCTTATAAATGTGTCCATCTACTGTCCTGAATAGGGGAGCACTAGTTCATCCCTGAATAGACGGTATTGATTCACTAAACCCGAAAGATTTTTGACCTTTTAAAAAACAGATTCCCACCGCACAAGATATTTTACAAAGTGACAAGGACTTCTGTGCATTGAGATGAAATCAGTACCGTTTAAATTGACTGTATTTCCTAGGGAGACTGTGGACTACATGGCATTCAAACAGTGTATCATGTTAAATCAGAGACATTTTGAATAATTTCAGTTGTGTTTTTTCTGAAAGGAAAGGAAGTGTAAAAAAATATTATGCCATAAATTGAATCTAAAATCAGCAAAGGGATTAGTAACTTAAGCTGATATAGTTTAGCTGTGAAGCTGAATAATACTCTTGAGTATGAAGGAAGAATATGCTTAAGCTAGAAAGTAATTAGACAATGAATTATCCAAATTGCTAGGTAGAAATAAGACCTAAACGTACATATGATTTAAAGTCAAGAGACCTGAATTCTATTTCTACTCGTGCCACCTGGTGAAATTTACCTTCCCTCCAATTTTTTTTCAAAAATAAAATGAGTGGTTTGAATTAGAAAAATCTCTGAAGTCTTCTCTGGATTCCATAATCTATGATTAACCAGGTCAACATTGCAGTAAGTAATCATCTGCGGTGCAAATTGATCAAGCAAAGGTTCTACATGTAGTCATTGAAGAAATATCTATTAAGCAAGTATTACATAAAAAACATTGTAATAGACACTTGGAAAGCAAAGTCTATAGAAGAAAATTTCAGTTTGGCATATCTGTACAACATCCCAACAGAGGTATCATGAAGATGCAGGTACAGAGTTTAGGAGGAAGGTTGGAACTGGAGCTATGGATTTTTGAGGGATCAGCATGCACTTCTCTTTAGCTTCCTTTCTTTTGCAATCCAAACACTTTAAAATGTGTGAACAGTCACTGCTAGAGGTGAGAATCAAAGGTCATCTAGTGAGGTAACTCATAAACCTAGGGTCTCTTTTTAGAGCCAATGAGTCTGGATAGCATACACTGTTGCCATTGACTCTTAATTCTCTAATACCAATGACCTTTCTTCTACCCTGTCCTGTATTCTCCATGGCTATCAGTCTTATGTCTCTCATTTAAAATGTCTTGCAGTTATTAAAATGATTTCTCAAGAGTATATGCATTTCAAAAAGGAATAATTGTTTTAGTAACCTGAAGGGATTAACTGACAACGGTGGATTCTCAAGCATCAGTGATAAGTCCTTGGAGAGGTGTTTCTATCAGGAGGGGTATTACCATGCCTTAAAATTATATCACCCTGGTGAACATCAACTGTGTCAATGAAAACCATTCTTGATTTGGCATTTGCAAGCTGTAGAAAGTAATTCTGTTCTTGAGATTAACCTGTGCTCTCCCACTTACTTCTACATTTCTTAATACTTTTAATTGACAAATCATAGTCGTATACATTTATGGGGTACAATGTAATGTTTTCATATACATATATAATGGGGAATAAATAAATAAAGCTAATTAACATATCTAGCACCTCACTTATAAGTTTCTGTGGTGAGAAATTTGAAATTTACTCTTATTTTGAAATGTATACTACATTATTATGAACTATGGTCACCCCGCTCTACAATAGATCTCAAAACTTACTCCTCCTCTTTACAACTTTGAACACTTTGATCAACAACTTTCCATTCCTTCTCTTCCCCGCTCCACTCCAGCCTCTGGTAACCATAATTCTACTCTCAACTTCTATGAGTTCAAGTTGCAGTATTATCTTTCTGTGCCTGGCTTATTTCACTTAGCGTATGTCCTCCAGGTTCATCCATGTTGTCACAAATAACAAAGTTTCCTTCTTTATTAAGGCTGAATTATATACACATATTTGTATATATATTTACACACATACATATATGTATTATTCCACATTTTCTAATTCATCTGTTGATGGACACTTACATTGACTTCATATCTTGGCTATTGGGAATAATTTGCTGCCATGAATGTGGGAGTACAGATATCCCCTCAGCATATTGATTGCAGTTTCTTTGGATGTATACCCAGAAGTGGGACTGCTAGATCATATAGTAGTTCTATTTTTAGTTTTTTTAAGGAAACTCCATACCATTTTCCATAATGGCTGTATTATTTACATTTTCACCAACAGTGTACAAGGGAGGGTTTCCTTTTCTTCACATCCTTGCTAGCATTTATCTTTCATCTTTTTCGATCGTAGCTATTCTAACATTGTGGTTTTGATTGCATTTACCTAAAGATTAATGAGGCTGAGCATTTTTTCATGAATATTTTGGGCACTTGTGTGCATTTTGTTGAGAAATATTTGTGGGTTCCTTTCCATTTTTATTCATTTTTTTTTTTTTTTTTTGGCTTTGAATTGAGTTCCTTATAAACTTTAAATGTTAATACCTTATCAGATGTATAATTTGCAAATATTTTCTCCCATTCTGTAGATTGTTTTTTTCATTCTGTTAATTGTTTCCTGAGCTGTGCAGAATCTTTTTAGTTTGACATTGTCTCACTTGTCTATTTTTGTTTTGTTTCCATTGCCTACGTTTTCTGGGTCATATTCAAAAAATCATTGCCAGACCAGACCAGTATTGTGGAGTTTTTACTCTACGTTTTCTTCTAGTAGTCTTATGTTTCAGTTCTTATATTTAAGTCTATAATCAATTTTGAGTTAGTTTTTGTATATGGTGTGAGATAATGATCTAATTTTGTTCTTCTGCATGTGGATAACCAGTTTTCACCGTACCATTTATTGAAGACTATGCTTCCCCCATTGTGGGTTCTTGACACCATTGTCAAAAATGAATTGATCACAAATGTGCAAGTTTATTTCTGGCTTTCTGTTCTGTTCCATTGATCTAGGTGTCTGTCTTTATGTCAATACCATACTGTTTTGATAACTATAGCTTGCAGTATATTTTGAAGTCAGGTAGTATGATACCTCAAGCTTTGTTCTTTGGGATCAAAATTATTTTGGCTCTTCAGGGTCTTTTGTGGTCTCACACAAATTTTAGAATTTTTTCTATTTCTGTTAAAAAATGACATTGGAATTTTGATGAGATTTCATTGAATCTGTAGGTGTCTCTATCATAGACATTTTAACAATATTAATACTTAAAATCCAAGAACATGGAATATCTTTCCATTTGTTTGTGTTCTCTTCAATTTCTTTCAACAGTGTTTTATAGTTTTTAATATACAGGTCTTTAACCTCCTTGGTTAAATTTATGCTTAAGTTTTTTTCTTTTTTGCTATTGAAAATGGGATTTTTTCTTAATTTTTGGGATAGTTTATTATCAGTGTGTAGAAACACTACTGATTTTTGTACTTTGATTTTGTATCTGCAACTTTACTGAATTCATTTATCAGTTCCAACATTTTTTTAATGGAGTCTTTGGAATTTTTTATATATAAGGTCATATTGTTAGCAAATAGAGAAAATGTCCCTTATTTCTTTCTTCTACTTTTAATACAGATGTACATAGCCAAATCACATATGTTTTCACTAAATTGCTCAAGAATTTCTAATCTTCCCCTTTCTTGAGGTTTTATGTGTACATATAATTTTAAAATTATCATACTTAATGATACCACAACCAGATTTTTGTGATTAATGTACTCTTCATATTCAAATCAATGTCATATATATGATAGACTATAATTTATTTCCCTATCTTATTAATGAGTCTCTCACACACTTGCTGTCTCTGTCTAAGCAGTCAGTTAAATATTATTGATAGAGTTTATCAGATACATTAAAGTAAGGAATTAACTGATTCCTTTATTAATTAAACATATATAAGTTGATGTCTTAATAGGTAGCAGGTAGAGTTTAACATTTTAAGAGTATAAAAGTGAATATACCAAGAACACAGTGCTAAAGCTTTCAAGTGGGGAAGAAAAAGTAAACAAATAATTCCATTATTGTTTATAATATAAAAATTATAATGAAAAGTTAAAATGTAACCCAAGAACTGTGAATAAGAGGTAAGTGAAATAATCATATATCCACTTTATAGTGGAATTCTATGCCGTAGATAAAACTGATATATATTTATTAGGTTGGACTTTTTCCATGATACATATTTTGTAAATGAATCATGTCATTAAGGAGGTAATTTTAAACAGTCAAATGGATTAAAAAATACTTTTCATTCATTCAAATATATAAACAGATACAGTTGACACAGGTTTTAATAACAGACTAATGTTTTGGATTATGGAGTAAGTTTTTGCTTCTCCATAATTGGAAGTTTTTACTACCCCATGTGTCTACTTGACTATTAAAACTAAGATATGAGAATGATGTGAGGAAAGGGAAGGACATTTTTGGTAGGAAAGAAAAGGGAAGGACATTTGTGCTAGATGCATTAAATCATAGCACAAAGTTTTAGTTAGAATCTTTTCATTTCAGAGAAAGACAATAGTCTAGAACTCCAGACTTTATGGAAAGAAAAAATTTTTCTGGGATTTTACATGCAAGGAATGTATTTTAAAATATTCCTGGGTTTTTATATGCCAAGAATCACAGCTGAGAGAATTAACCGTAGACCAAATAATAGCTAAGCAAAGAATCCATGATACAAGTTTTATTCCACAGGATGAAAAAAATAAGGACTTTTCTATCCCTGAATGTGAGGCATGGAAAATGACTTAGGAACCAAGAGAGAACAGAATGATAGATTAAGAGGTCACAGCAATCAGGAAAGAAGGGCTTTGCTTTTCCCATGTCAGGATAAAACTTTTAAAAAGAGACAAAGCATAAGGTACAAACACCAAACTAAGGAGACACTGAGAGCATGCTATTTCTCTACGTGGGAGGATACAAGATCATTCACTATGAAGACTATTTAGGAAACTTTTGAAGAGAGTATTAACGTTTAAAATAATTTATTTGTAAATTCGGAGGAGATGACCAGAAGCCAATATAAGCTTTTTCAAGTCCAGCCAAGATTGGAGGCTATAAATTTTGATTAGCATGGATGTATAACAGGTTAAGTAAAAGGGGAGGTGATATAGCTGTAAGAATAGGAATTAAAAACATTTACAGTACTAGTTACAGTGTGATGGAAATTGTGGAATCCAATAGACTATGGCACCTATAAATAGAAAAGACCATAAAACAAGGAGGTGGATGATAGAATCACTGTGCCTCCTTCAAGGGAGTGGTGTTCTTATTTAAGATCAAAGATTAGGCTGAGTAGAAGTAAAGAAATTAGAGAACTAGAAGGATAATTAGTAATTAGTGATAGCCAGAGAGGAGCATATCTAAGATTTTATTTTTATGATTTTTCATCATGGCCATATGTAGGGTATACCTGTAGCAGTGAATTAATGAGCTCTATTGACTCAGTTGTTTTCTTTCACAATATAATCTGAAGATGGCCCAGACCACACAGATTAGCAAGCTTTCTCTGTAAAGGGCTATACAGCAAATACTAATATTTTAGACATTGCAAGCCATACAATACATTGCAAACATGAAAATACAAAAAAAGCCACAGACAAGTCTCAAATAGGCATGGTTGTTTTCCAATGAAATTTCACTTGCAAAAGCTGGTGGTGGGCCATATTTGGTTCATGGACTGAAATTTGTTGACCCCTTCTCTGGACATTCTACAGAATGATGTGATAACATCCTATCAGCAGGTATTAGTGAACAAGAGATTATGATCACCCAGGATGTCCTGGTAAGACACATGCTCTACCAGAAGATGGGAAGTAAAGCCTATTAGGTTTCTTTGAAGAGCTGTCCCCGGTCCTGAGCAAAAGAGGAATTGGCAGAGGCCTCTGTATCATTCACATCACAGCTCAACTTCTTGCTCTGCCCAACCCTGATTCCTTCCCTGTATTACAGCTCTTCTCAAGACCAGTTCCCAATAAGCCTCTCACACACAAATCTCCAGCTCGAAGTCTGGAGAATGCTTATTATGGAAAATTTGAAGAATCCAAGGAAGATTCTATAAGGTAATCAAAAGCACCTATAATTCTATTACTTGCACATAATCATTGTAAATATTTTCATAATTTATTTCAGTACAATGACAATTCTTAATTGAAAATATTGAAGAATAAGTAGATCAAGACTAATTCAACCAATCTTCGTTGCAATTAAAATGTTCAGTGACTTCTGATAGTTGCCAAATAAAATTTTCAAATATCCATACAGCCCCTCTTAAAAGTGCATAAGAAAATTTCATCTAATTTTATATGTAAATCATGTTATATATTTTAATCTGGCCAAACAAATTAGAAAATGCATTTTAATGACTCATATGAAGATTTCTTTGAAGATTCTGACTTGAAGACTATTGCATAAAATAAATAGAACAAGTTAAGAAATTGGCACTATGAGTGAAAAGTAATAATTCAAGAGTCGTAACCAGGGAAAAGACCTATATTTGATTAAAATGCCAGAAGCAAGTTTCTGTGAAACTGTAGGAGTAAATAGACATTCAAATTTCTAGAAACAAAAGAAGATAGGTATTAATTGTATTACAAAAAAATGTATACTGTTACAAAAATGTGTTATAGATCTCATTTTAGTGATTTCTAGTTTGGTTTGCTAACTAAGAAGATTTTACAAGAATGTGTTTTGTTTCTTGAATTTATATCATTTCATAGTTCTGCATCCTCCCACTAGCTGCCATTATTTTGTGCATTACACAGATGAATTTTGCATATATGAATTTCACTCTGTAGAAACTATCATCTCAATATGTTGTGTTTTCTTATAGTCCATAAAGCCCTAAGGACTGCTTAACGGTCAATGACGATTTTTAAAAACGTCATGTGCAAGTATATATTTAATCTAATATTTGATTTTGTAAACTAAATGATTTACATTTGAAAAGAGTGAATTTTCGTACTTTGGCTAACATTGAATACTGAAGGTCATTCCAGGCCCTCAGGAATATCACAGAAGTTTCACTCACAGCTTTGCTTCATGGATATCAAAGTACTTAAGTGTCGATAGATTACTAAAGACATTTTATGAAAATAGGTAAAATACAACTCGATATAAATTGAGACTTTTGGGCAATTGAGTAGATTTTCAGTCCTCCTTGGATCATGAAAAGTTTTATGTGTGACTTAGGTGCAGGAACAGCTCTCTCTGGCAAAAATAACTGACATACTTTGGCATTAAACCTCATAAAAGGAAATGAAAACCTGTTTTATAATGTCCTCATTGAAGTTTATGAGAATTGACCCTATTGCTCATCTATACTGCTTTATCTTTGTAGTTAGTTGGAAAGCCTTGACCTGAAATTAAGAATTTCTAGGCAATTTTGTGACAACGGATCCAGGCTCTGCTCTGCTGACAATCTTGGCATATCAGGCAATCTTATCAACACTGTGCCATGTGTTATTGAGTTTGATATTATGATTTTAAAATTTTACTTCATACTTCTCAGAAAATATCTAACAAATTTAAATATCATTTTTTTAAATCTCTCCCATTCCTGATAACCTTTTAAACTGTAGGCCTCGAGGAAGAATTAAGGACTTAACCATATTAGTTAGATCAAGTATGGTTGCATGTAGTGAGAACCTCAAGGTAAGAGCAGCCTAAATAATACAGATTCCTTTAAAAGACATCCAGAGATATGAATCTCAGAACTATTATGATTCCCCACTGTAATAAAGAGTCTAATGTCCTTGAACCTTTCTGTTACATCATTTTAGCAGGTGGTTTTTATTTGTAAGATTACCTCATAGCATACCATCTTTATTGAAATCCCAGCAATTGCATAAACATTTTTGTTACCTGGAAAGAGAAGGAAAACAAAAGAAATGCTCCCCTCAGATGAGCCAATTCTCTTCAGGTAATGCTAAAGAAGTCACTCTTAACAATTCTGCAGAGTTACAAGGCAACCATGCTGCAAGTGGAGTTAAACAATGTGGTCATTTAGACAGGCACATTACCACCCAGCATAAAATTGGGATTATTTTGTAATGGAAAAGGGGTAACACATATTGGGGAAAAAATATAGTCTCTGCCTCTGGTAGTTATCAATAAAGAACTGTTAGTGATCTCATCCCAGTGGGACCCCCGGCCCAGCTATTCAGCTTAGTCTCTCTCTTTCATGTAATACTTGGCCATCAAAATTTGTGCCTTGGAGGCAGGAGCCAAGGGACCACCTGTGATCACTTTCCGTGAACCTTCAAGAAATTGCTGAAAATACAACTAGGAAGACAATACACATATGTCCCAATAATAATTGCCATTATTTACTGATAGCTTCCTATTGACTCATAAATTGCATACGCTACTTTATGAAATACTTACAATAAAACCCAGACATTACCATCCCATTTTACAGATAAATGAAAATTCCGAGGGATTAAAGAACTAAAGTTGTGCTTTAAATATTTTTTTAATTTTTATAGATTGAGGAGGTACAAATGCAGACTTCCTATGTATGTATTATGCACCATGCATATGTTGCATAGTGGTGGAATATAAGCACCATGCATATGTTGCATAGTGGTAGAACTTGGGTTTTTAGTGTATCCATCACCTGAATAGTGAACATTGTACCTAACAAGTAATTTTTTTATCCCTCCTACTGTCCCATCTTTTGGAGTCTCCAATGTCCATTACTCCACTCTGTATGTCCATGTGTACCCTGTGTTTAGCTCCAACATATGAGAACAGATGGTATTTGAATTTCTGTTTGAGTTATTTCACTTAAGATAATGCCCTCCAGTTCCATCCATGTGGCTGCGAAAGACATGATTTTATTCTTTTTTATGTTCAAGTAATATATAGAGCTATTACTCGATATACACACACACACACACACATACATATATACACATTTTCTTTTTTTTGAGACGGAGTCTTACTCTGTCGCCCAGGCTGGAGTGCAGTGGCATGATCTCAGCTCACTGCAACATCCGTCTCCCAGATTCAAGCGATTCTCCTGCCTTAGCCTCCCGAGTGGCTGGGATTACAGGTGCCCACAGGGTTTCACCATGTTGGCTCAGCTAGTCTTGAACTCCTGACCTCATGATCCGCCCACCTCGGCCACCACCACATTTTCTTTATCCAATCATCTGTTCATAGACAAAGTTTTGCTTTTAACCCTAAGACTACATTGCCATTGCTGGAAACAACTGTTACGTGGCTTGTTTAGGATTGACAGCCACTCTGAGGCTGAAAGGTATACACAAGTTTGTGAGTCAGGAAACATTAAAGAGTACCTGTTAGTTGGGGGATTTCTCCTTGGAATTTGGGCATATGGGGAAGTATCACAGAGTCACCACTTTCCAGAGCAGTGTTTTCAGCAGCCTGCTCTTCATCAGGATGTTAAATGTTACTTGATCCTTTTATGTGCTATCGTGAAATAAGACTGAGAAAGATAGAATTTTCCCTTAGTATTGTACCTTTTTTTCTATCTGGCAAAAGTATTTTTCCTTTCTTAATCCTATCCTGTCTTTTCCTGGGCCCCATCTCCAACTATGTTTAGTTTTCTTTTTATCTGTTGTTTTAACAGTAAGATCATATGATACTTATTTCTCTGTTACTTACTTCTTTCATCCTTAAACAGGTTATGGGCATCCCTTCAAGTCAATAAATATAGATCAAACTCATTTTATGATAGCCACATAATATCCCATTGAATTACCAATGACATTCAAAATACTTAACGGTGGTTATGGAATGGACATTGTTTAATTAATCTTCTACTCTAAAAAAGAAAAAACTGATTTATTTCAGTTGATGCTCAGATCTGCAGAGCATAAATGCCTCTGTTTTCTAACCATTCCTACATGAATGGATGTTAATGATTTTTCTAGGGTTTTTTTTTCACCACAGAAATAATACATTACCATTTTGTAAAGTAAAATCTTTATATGTTAGTGTTTTGATTTATATAAGAAAGATTCCCAGAAATGAGATTGCTGGATAAAAGGCTATATATATTTTTAATTACTGATTTTCATTATTACCTGACAACCTCCAACTTCCAATACACGAATGCCCTTTGCCTACCTTTCTGACAGCATTGAGCTTTATTGCTTTTTAGTTTTTGATAATGTAACGAGCAAAAAGTATAAGCTCATTTTTAAAATTTACATTTTTCTGCTATAATGGAGGTTTAATATCATCTACTGATTTACTGGCATTTGCGTTTCCTTCTTAACTGAGTTTCCTGTTTATATACTTCCACTTCGCCTCTTGTCTGTTGACTGTTCTCTTTTTCTTATCAATGCTTTTGGTAAACTCTATATATTAACTCTTTATCTGACAGAAATACTGTAATTATTTCCCTGAGACTATTGCTTTTAGCTTAATTTTGCTTATATGTTTTTTCTGGGCTTATATACCTTTTAATCTTTAGGGAGTTTTTAAGGTTTGTGGGTTTGTTTTCTTGCTTAAACAAATATTCTTTAAGATATTTAAAAATGTTTTTCTATGTTTTCTTCCACACTTTTTATTTTTTAATATTTAAACTATTATCTATGCTATATTTCAACTTCTACATAATGTGAGGCAGGACAATATACTTGTATTTTTTCCATTGAATAGCCATTTTTTGCTAGCACCACTTATTAAAGAAACCATCTGCTTCAATAAATGAACTGAAATGCAACAATTGTCACATATCACATTTCTGCATACAGTACATATACTTCTGGTTCTCTTTTACTGTTTACCTATTCCTTTGCTATCATCATTTTTTATTCTAGTGACTTTGTAGTGAGCTTTAGTATCTGACAAGCCAAGAACCCTATCACTATTTGATTGTTTCATAATTTCAGAAGCCATTTTCTAATATTTATCCATTTTAGTTTTAAATGTGACATTTAAAAAAAAAGTAAAGTAGCACTTTGTTAAATGTTTATATTTATTTGAAAATAGAAAAGAAATATTCTGCATCCTGAAACATGGTATGACTTGAAACTTTATTCAGATCTTTTTCCCTTAATACAATGTATAGATTTCTCTGTGGAGATACTGATCAGTCTTTTCAAATTTATTCCAAAATACTTTATAGTTTTGTCAGCATTTTGTTGTTCTTCATTTTCAACTCAAATAAATTGTTTTCAGTATAGATAAGACCTATGAGTTTTGTAAGGTTATTCTTTATCCAGCGAGCTTCTCTTATTAATCTTAGTAGATTTTTACTAGGGTATATATCCATAATAAGTCAAAGATAAAACCACCAAAGAAAAAATATTGTAACAATATGACAGATAAAAGATATATTTTTTAACATACAGAAAACTCTTACAAACCAATAGGAAAAAACAAAAGTGTAATCAGAAATCCTGTGAAGAGCATAAAAATGTAACCACAAAAGGCAAACAGAAAGAAAAACAGAAATAGCTTATAAACATTTCAAACAATACTAAAACTCATGACATTAAATAAATGCAAGTTAAAACTAGAATCAGATTAACAAAAATTACCACTAGATTAGCAAACATTTTAGTTTGATATCATATAGCTTTTAAATGGCAGTAAGACTGAAGTATTCTCGTCAGCACTTTTAATGGTAAATTCAATTTAAATTACATTTATGTTCAATAGGTACTACCTATTTGGAGAGAAAATTACCAGTATTTATAAAAATGTTAAATTCATGTACCTGCCAATAAGTAAATATATATTATAAATTTCCAAAACAAAATCTTTTGCATAAAGAATGATTAACTAGAAACCTGATGGATCTAAGAACTATCAATAAATCAGCTTGATCAGAGCATAAACAGTCCTATAGAGCAGGGGCAAAACACAGATTGAAAACAAAGACAAGAATGCGATTGTGTAATGGAAGAAGAGCAGTATATTCCCTTCTCAGTTCCAAAATGTCTGGGAGGACCCGTAGTGCATTATCAGAACAAATACATTTGTACTAGATAGTCACTGAAGCACACAAAGTAGCAAGAACGCACAGATATTTCCTTCACTCCTTACAAATGCACCCTTTATGCCTAAAAAATAGCTGCTTCACTCTGAACACTCTCCTTCTCGCTTTCTTTCATGCCCCTTGAGCCTCCTCTACTGCCCGTCCTTGACCCTAGGGCTCCAGGCTCCATCTTCAAGGAGTTACATAAGAGGCTCTGCCGCTGTTCAATGGAAATTCAATGAATCACTAGATGGGATAGATACTTAAGAGTTAGAGCCATTGTAAAATATAAAACCTTTCTCTCTTGGCTGTCTTTCACAGCATAAGTCAGCTGCATTATTCTATTAAAAAGTTTGCATACTTATTCCAAAGGTGTATTCCTTGAATAAGGAAGGAATGAATACAGGGTCTGAAAGGAGAAGTGAAATTAAAGCTTATCTTGCCACACCATAGTCTGTGGAATGGAGTAAAATATATTAGAGACCAGATATTACTGTTATTTGGCTGCTTTGATATATTTCAGCTTCTTTTGCTCTAAAAAAAATAAAAAGTAAGTAAATAAAAATTTCACCTGGGCTCTGGAATGTTCGGTGAGATTCTTCCTATTAGTAACTGAGCCACGTGTTTACCATGGAAACGCTGGGAATAAAGGTAATTCTGGAATGCTATTCTCATGGCTGGTAGAGCAATGACTTGGGTGCTCTGGGAGCTGGATTACCATGGACTGCTGAGGAGTTGCCATGATTCCTTCCCACCTGGTAATAGCACTTCAAAAGCTGGTAAAGATGGAAAGTCAGGCCAGGATACAGCAAAGGACTAACTTCACCAAAGCTGACCTCCAAGGAAAAACTTCAAGTTCCAACAATTAAGACAATAGTGGAGTAAATTGGAAAGCTATTTCATTTTTTAAATGGGTGCTTTTATATAGATACTGAAGGAGAACAAGATATTTCAAAGCTTAAAGATTAAGTCTGCAGAGACCATGAATGATGGAATACTTGTGTGGGTTTTTTTTTTTTTTTTCCACTTCTGTAGATATAAAAATGCATGTACCCTTCAACTCACTAGAGTCATTTGATCTATTTCAGTATATTGTGCTTGACTAGAATCCAACATTCAGTTTTACGGCCAGCACTTCCAGGTAATTAATAAACCAAGTTTTTTTCTCTGAAAACATTTCTTTTAATACCCTGTCTATACATGCCAGGAACATAACAATTCAGGTTAAGGATACTAAGGATTATCAGACGGAAGAGTTCAGAGTCACCATGTCACCACATCAAGCCTTATGGTCTTTGGTTTTCTGTCAAACTGTATTTAGAATTCTCTTCCCAACTTCCTAGTCTGTTTGACTGATAGACACAGCTCATCATTCAAAAATTCAGCTAACAATGAAGTCCTGCCTGTTCCCTAGCCGTCATGCACAATAAACTGACAACAGTATTCTTTTTGCTGCCTTCTGTATCCAGGACAGTCTCTTATTATGGTATGTATTGAGACTTTTATTTCAGTGGCAACAACTCTACCAAATGTTAAGTGGTAATTATAGAAATAGAAAATGAATGTAATCACCCTCAGAAAAAAAGACTGGATGTGAAAAAATATATTGGTTTTTCTTTCTCAGTCTCTCATCTTGGCTCCTTATTCATTTCTGTTTGATTTTCTATCTTTGCAAACCAGTTTTGTCATTTTCTCCAGCCACATACTGTCATATGACTGCCACATAGCTCTTGTGTTTATTTATACGGTCTAGCAATATGCAAGGATTCATTAGCATTCAGAGCTCAACTCATACTGATAGAGAATGGTTGAAACTGCTAGAATTAGTGGGCCACAGGATGAACCAGTAATAGCTAACGGAGAAGATACGCAGCATGAGTGCCCAAACCCTTTGGATACGGAAAGTTGTCAGAAACATGGGCAACAACTTAAGCACCCCAAAATTGTTTACTACAATCTGTAATATCATCTTGAACTTATTTACCTAACTAACCTACATAGAAGGGAAATTCCCTGTGAGAAGGTACCATACAAGATCATTACCTTTTCACTATATAATGCTCAAACTGTGCCATGTAAGTGCCCAATATTGTTTGTTTATCTCTTTTGAATGAAACATTCATCAATGTGCAGATGGACTGACATTTTATCAAGATTTAAGAAACTTAGGTCCAAATTATAACCTTATATGGAATATTTGTAGGAGATGGGGCAAAATTGTATACAGTAGTGTTCATATGAAAGCATCTTTGTCCATGTTTTAAGCTATTAAATAGTATAGCAAAGTGATTTTTAAAATAGGCTTTGCATTCAAGCAGACTAGAATTTAAATAGGGATTCTGACACTTTATAAAATGTGAGCGTAGTTGCTTAACTACTAAACCGCAAATTCGTATATAAAATAAAAATGATAATGCTCCATAGGTTTATTTTAATATGAAAATGAGTGTATTAGAGTGTTTGATAAGTAAGTAAAAAATTCATACTCGACAATAGCAGTTTTTCTAAATTCCATCATAATTTCTTCATTTCTTTTTATCCTTACATAGCTCTAAAAATTAACTTTTCTAACAATGCCTATCATTTAGGCTAATTCCTGCTGACATTTGGGGAATTGTGTTAATCTAATCAAGAAACTGTTCAAATCTTAGGGTAAAATGGGTTGCTTCTGTAAAGATTTTCTTGGGACTGATATAATTTTTAGACATGGATTTTTTAATGATCTTACTGCAAACAAAAACCCGTTGAATTTTCTTGCTTTTACTTATTCTCACTTAATAAATCTATCAACAATTATAATAAATTACCATTTGTAAATATTTTCCTATTTCTCTGTTGATCATTTGAGCCACATCTCCTTTAATTCATGTCATTTAAAAAACCCTCTTCTTTCAAAATTATTTTTATAAATGCTACAGAATTGTATTTTCGCATTTGAAAAATGGAACTGAGAAAGGACTTCACTCTAAAATAAATTCCAGAAAAATTAAACAAGAAGAGAAGAATTCTAAATTGCTAGAAGATAAATTTAATATTTATCTATTTTTTAAAATAACTTTCTTAGCTTTGAAAAAAATATTGAATGAAATAATACAAAAATGTATAAAACTTAGACATAAAGACAAAATCATTTCTTTCTAGGTAATACATCACACAGCTATTTAGTGCATACTAAATTAAAATAAGCAAAAACATTTAAATCCCAAAAGTTGATTTGATAAAAAAAATCTTAAAGCAATAATTACCAAAAGAAAATGTAACATCAGTGAGTCTGTGTATAAAAATATACATATTTGAACTTATTTCTCCTACCTAACTGAAATTTTTTATCCTTTGATCAACATCAGCCAAATCACCCCGGCCCCAAGTAACCAACCACCTTCTCCTCTCTAGTTCTATGACATCAGCTTTTTTAGTTCACGTATGAGTGAGATCATGCAGTATCTGTCTTTCTATTGTACAACATGGAAACTGTAGTTAATAACAATATACTGTATTCTAGAAAAATTCTAGGAGAGTTAAGTTTTCTCACCACAAAAATGATAACTATTAGTGGTAATACATATGGTAATTAGCTAGATTTAGTCATTCCACAATGTATATACACGTTATAGCATTACGTTGTACACAATAAGTACATATAATTTTATCTGTCAAAGTAAAATAAAATCATAAATATATATTTAAAACAAAACTCATAACAAAGTTAGGAGGGAAAATGGCATAAAAATTTAGAAAGCAATCTACAACATGTTATTAAAATGGCTATACCTTCCCATCAATGTCTTTGTCATTTGGACTGCTATAACAAAAATGACGTAAACCGGGTGGCTTAAACAACAGAAATTTATTTCTCACAGTTCTGGAGACTGGAAAGTCCAAAGTCAAGGTGCCATTGTGGTTTCTGGTGAGGGTCCTCTTCCTGGTTACGTTTTCACATAGCAGAGAGAGAGCGTGGTGGGGGCCGGGGCAGGCAGGCAGTCTCCTGTGTCTCTTAGAAGGTCACTGATTCCATCATGAGGGCTTTATCCTCATGACCGCTTCCCAAAGGCCCTATCTCCAAATATCACCACACTGGGAATTAGTGTTTCAACATGTAAATTTTGGAGAGAAACAAACATTCAATCAATAGCCATCTAATATTTACATTTATCGATATCCTAAATATGCCATCCAAAAGTAAAAAGCCACATGCATAAAAACATTTAATAATATAATACGTGGATAATATGCAGTAATAGTACTGTGCACTATTATATGCAGTAGTGTATAATATAAAGAGCCAGACTATCTAACAACAGATTTTTCCTTAATAAAAATCATAAAACATGAAGCTATTAAAGTTACAAGTATAAAAACTACTTAGCAAAGTGAAAAATGTACACAACTGAAAAAAAAGATACGACAAGTTATACAGCATGATTATGTCTATATTGAAGTTATGTGTGACAGATAAGACCTAGATAAAAATATGGGGAATCTGAATATTTGATTAGAAAAGCATAACCATAAGTTAATTTTTTAAATTGACGTATGGATTTACAGTCTTGGTTTTTTTTTTTTCAAAGTAAATAAAAGGATGGACTTTAATCTTTATTTATAGGATGCCAAGAGACATGAAATTCCACGTAGAAATACAAAACCCATTCAGAGGACAAGCTTCATATGGCATATACATGTTGGAACTGTTCAAGTTTCACTGTAAAACATGCTACAATAACAAAACACATTTAAAAACAGTTCTTGGAGAAACAGCAACACAAACTTATACCAAACATAGGACACAACAACTGTATGCCTCAGCTTACACGATCTAAATGTTAAAGGTTGCAAGAGTCTCATTCTGAACATAGAGGGTTTAGCTTTCAGAGGTAGTTTCTGGCACATTTTGATCTTCCTCTTCCTCTACAGAAAAGTACTTCCCAATGAAGCTTAACGAAGTCTTATATACAAACTCATTTGCATGGTTTTGTAGAGCTTCAATTTTGTCTAAGCCTCCACATTCTTCAATCATTATACTAAGTTTCTCAGTTTCACCTAGTTTCTCAGCAACCTGAAAGATATTTGAAATGGCATCCAGAGTAACCAGAATAATTTTGGTATCTTTCACAGTTCAGGGGTTTGTCAACGGTTCTATTATGCCACAGTGAACAAGGTATACAATCTGTTCAACTGTTCCACCACTTGTAGAGTTGGTCACAGCCCCTACGGCTTCCTTTTGTGTCTTAAAATCTGTCTTAGGGAGAACACTGACTAATCTATGGTTCACAGCTTGCTGTATCTGGTCCTGAAGGCCAGCTATGATGGTTGACATAGTCTATGTAGCTTCCTTCTGAACATTAGTTTTAGGTTGGGAAAGATGGTAAGTGCTCCTTCATCAATAACAACCTGAGCCTGTCCATCTGTACCAGTGACAATATTCCCTATGGCTCTTAGTGCAGGAGTCACAATTGGCAATTCAGAGCAGGAGTCACAATTGGCAATTCAGAAGCTCCTAGAAGCTTCATGAGTTGGGTCACAACTTCTGTTTTCATGACCATGAATCTGGAGACTATGGATCTGGAGAAGATCCAGAATGGTCCAGGAACTACTGTCACTGAAGGATCTAATGGATTTTTGCCAGATTGTTCACTTTTGTCAGACCTTCAGTAAGGTAGGAATCAGCCCAGCATGTATCTACTAATACTTCTAGATTATTGTGATGAAGGAGCCAAACTAAAGTAGGAAGAATTTTCTCAACAGCACCTAATGGGGCTGCAGAATTCTGTTGCAACAAAGGTTTGTAAGTGTCCGGGTGAGATTACATAAGTAACCACATGCTAAAGATAACATATCAGGAACTGTAAGAGCCAATAGTGGGTCAGCTATAATGCCTCATTTCTGTACTGTCTTTTCCCTTGTTCTTGAATCTGTTCAGTTGGGCAGCTGGTGAATTCACATTCTTGTTGGTGAACATGGTTATGAGACAAAGGGAGAAAGCTGTTCAGCAGGCCCAGGCTTCCACGGGAGGCAATGCAGGGCTCGCTGGCTGTAGGGCAACTGTGCTCAAAACTTCCACCTTGGGTCAGCCGGAAGACTGTGTGTCTTCATTATACATTGTGCCATGATAATATTTTTTAACGAAATAATAGCTAAACTTACAGGGTTTTTGCTTGGTAGGTTTCTCGAAGTTTGATAAGACAGTATGTGTGGCTAGGGTTGCCAGATTTAACTAATAAAAACAGAGGACTCCCAGATAAATTTGAATTTTAGTTGAACAGCGAATGCTTTTTTACTATAAGTACTTTCCATTCAATATCTGGCACATAATTTTACTACAAAAGCATTCACTGTATGTCTGAAATTCAAATCGGGATGGGTGTTGTGCAATTTATCTGACAATCATGCTTGTGCCATTTAGGACCTCATAGCTACTCCAAACATTCACCATTCATATTAATGGTGCATAGTTATGCCCCAGTATGCATGGGATGAAGGTGATGGGAAGATTTAACACTCATTGGAAGAAGCAACCTTGGCTTTTACCAAATAAAAATATGTTCAACTTTTTATTGTCACAATACGTATTTTAGGAAATCCTGATTTGATCCATGAGGGCCAGAAACGAAAACATTCTGAAACAAAATTAAGAGAAGAATAAAGAATGAGACAATGAAAACTGAGATCATGGGAGATAACAGGAACTGACATTTTCCCAAGTTTTCAAGCCCAGGTCAACTGCGTGAAACTGGTCTACAGCATACATCCTGAGAAAGCCCCAGTAACAGGTCCTTGTATTGTACACTTTGTACTTTCAAAAGACCCAACTAAATAAAACATTTGGAGAAGATCCAGAATGGTCCAGGAACTACTGTCACTGAAGGATCTAATGGATTTTTGCCAGATTGTTCACTTTTGTCAACGTGTGTTCATGGTCGTCTATGGATAAACTATGTTGCCTAAAGGGCAGTACATAGCTGCTTCTAGATTGTAGATTTATTAGCTAATAAAATGCTTCATTGAATTTTTATATCCATTTTCTTCTTGATATATTGCAATTCACAGCATCTTTAGTCACAGGTGTGAATGGCCTAGGCAAATAGGTCAGATGCAGCAAGAATCCTAAAGCTATAGTCAGCCTGTGGTATTGAAAACCTAGAAAGAATACTGGAGCTTAGAGAACAAAGAAAGAGTGAAGGAAGGTGAGTGAAGAGAGGTAGACAGGGACTAAAATTCCCGAGAAGTGTTGGATACTCAGAGAACTGCAATGGGTAGCCCCTGTGGAAATGCAGAGGAAGGACTACTATAATCTGGTTTGGGGCAGGTGACTTTGTTTTATTTTTATTAATTAGAAGTGGCTTTAATAGACCCCTCATTCCTATGTGGGTCTATTATGATCCTATACACGATCCTATACATGATCATTGCGATGTATAGGGGCTACAGATCAACTTTTGTAAAAATGGAGTCAAGAGGTTTTTGGCGGCCGGGCGCGGTGGCTCAAGCCTGTAATCCCAGCACTTTGGGAGGCCGAGACGGGCGGATCACAAGGTCAGGAGATCGAGACCATCCTGGCTAACCCGGTGAAACCCTGTCTCTACTAAAAAATACAAAAAACTAGCCGGGCAAGGTGGCGGGCACCTGTAGTCCCAGCTACTCGGGAGGCTGAGGCAGGAGAATGGCGTGAACCCGGGAGGCAGAGTTGCAGTGAGCTGAGATCCGGCCACTGCACTCCAGTTTGGGCGACAGAACGAGACTCTGTCTCAAAAAAAAAAAAAAAAGGGTTTTGGCAGATGTCCTTGAACATTCAACTGGCTTGTATGGAATCACCTTATACAATATAACTCAATCTGTTAAGTAGGCCAACATTTTTTGCAAACAATATATTTCTGAACCCAAACTAAGATAATTTAACTACTTAACTACTGCAATAGTCTCTTAATTTAAGTGGTATTTCTGTTTCTTCTTTTGATTTCCTGCCATCCAGTTAACACCCAGGACTCAGCATAACATTTAGAGTATAAATCAATCAGATCATATAATGCCCCTGCTTAAACTTTCCAAGGATACTTCTGAGCTTCTGATCAGGATGTGAACTGGAAAGAACATGGCTCCCATTCTTTCAACACAAAAAAGCTAAGCAAACTGCAAGTTCACAGCTTTGAATCTATGAAGAGTAGAAAGAAAGTCATTTCTATTACTAGCCTTAAAACTTATTTAGCTCAGTTCTATGTCCTACATAAAATGTCCAGCTCCCAACAAAAAAATATGAGGCCCATAAAAAGGCAATATGGAACAACACATTGACAAAGACAAAGCAATCAACAGAACCACACTCAGATATGACATGGACGTTGATGTTATCTGACAGGAATTTTAAATTATTATGACTAATTTGTTCATGGCTACAAAATGTTCTTTTGAATTCAAGATCAGATGGGAAATCCCAGAGAGTGAAATAGAAGGGGCCAGGTGCGGTGGCTCACACTTGTAATCCCAGTACTTTGGGAGGCTGAGGCGGGCAGATCACGAGGTCAGGAGTTCAAGACCAGTTGGCCAACACAGTGAAACCCCATCTCTACTAAAAATACAAAAAAAAAAAAAAAATTAGCTGGGTGTGGTGGCAGGCACCTGTAATCCCAGCTACTCAGGAGGCTGAGGCAGGAGAATTACTTGAACCCGGGAGGTGGAGGTTGCAATGAGACAAGATTGCACCACTGCACTCCAGCCTGGGCCACAGAGCTAGACTCCGTCTCAAAAAAAAAAAAAAGAAAAGAAAAGAAGGAAAAGGAAGGAAGGAAGGGAGTGGGGAGGCAGGGAAGGGTAGTAGAAATGCTGGAAATGAAACAGTAATTGCAATGAAGATTTTGTACACATGACACAGTGAGAATAAAATTGGTAACCTGAAGATAAGTCAATAGAAATCACATTTCTTTAAAAGGATGTTTAAAAACTCTCAAAACTCAACAATAAGAAAGCAACAAACCTGATAAAAATGAGTAAAGAGTTGAGCCTTCAGCAAAGGAGATATACAGATGGCAAATAAGCATATAAAAAGATGCTTAATATCATTAATGCAAATTAAAACCACAATTAGACACAACCAGACATTTTTAAAATTTATTTTGTTAGAAACAAGCTTTAATTGTATCATGTGAAACTTGTGACATTTTAAAATTGTACAAGTATTTTGACATCTGCCTCCCACATTTTGTGTCTTAAAATGATGGCAAAATACCCACCAATCACAGGATTGATGGGTTTAATGAGTTTAACCCTCAGTTCCTGTTTGCAGCACCCAATATTCCTTTGAAAACAGACCTGGCAGTGGCCAACAGTGAATTTCTGCCCCCAATACTAACAGAGTTGAAAAGTTCAGGTTCTCTTGAGTGTTATGTTGCAGTGGCATTTGTCCAGAATTGGTACCTTCCCATACTTGGGGTACTTCAAATGTACCAGTGAAAATAGCATTTTCGTCTTCAAGGGAAAGAAAGAAAATCACTTCAAAGCCCAGCAGATCTGTCTGTGAGGCCTTTCCTCCTGCCCCATCCCTTCAGGCTTTTTTATTTTTTATTTTTATTTTTTTTGCAGTGGAGCAAGAGAGACCAATAGCTAACCTGAGTTACAAAAAGCAAGACGGTGATGGCCATAAAGGGAGTGACCAGGAGCAAGTGGAACACTCCTTTACCTCCCACGTCAAATGGATGTGCTTCACAGAAACACAGAAACACACACAAACACAGAAACACACACAAACACAGAAACACACACACACGCGCGCGCGCAAAACAAATCCACAAAATACAACAGCTAGAATTATGAAATTCATTCATCCAAGGGTAGTAGATGGCATGAAGGAAAGGTGGGGAGTGGGGGTAAATGGCACAAGAAGAAAAACAAAGTATTCAAATCAGTCCAGGCACAGGGACTGGCAAATGCTAGAAAATAACTGCAGAAAAACCTGTTCCTTTCAGACACGTGATGGTGTTAAAAATCCACACACCGGTGTCAGGAAGATTCTGCCTTATGTGCACCAGAGACAAAAATTCTGATTCCTCAGAAAGAAGGGAATACACAGAAGAACCTTGGCAGAGTGAGGTCTGCCTTCCCTGGCAGGGGGAAGTGAATACAGCCTCCCTCCTATCTCACCCATGCCCTTTGCATGTCAGTAGCCTTCAGTTTGGCAGATGATGGATGCAGTGAAGGGAACTGCCCTAAACAGGTTAAGCTGCTAGGGGCAGACTGCAGGTAGACTGTCCTGTAAGAGTCTGTTGCTTATCAAGATCACCAAGGGCAAGAGGCACAACTGGAAGAGGTACGCTGTGCCAGGGGTCTTGGCTTCATTGGCACTGATAAAGAACAAGGATAGAGGAATAAAGGAAGAAGGATAGAGAAGAGGCAGCCACTGATAATACGGCTGCACTGTTAATGAAGGCTGCATTGCCACGAGAAAAGCCAAGGGCAAACCAAACCCAAAATAGTAAGACCAATTCTTTTCTATGTTAGACAACTGCTGGTGCGCTCCAATTCCTTTATTGAACCAACAATATTTGAAGCAGCACAGTGCATAGAGAAGAGACATATGCAGGAGACTAACCAGCTGAACAACAAGATGGATGGGAAAGAGACTCACAAACACTCCTCGATTGAGGAAAAGAGCCTGCAGCAAAAGGTTGGAGAGCAAGTCAGCAATTACTTTGCAGACACTAGGAAATGGGTGAGGCTTCCTCACTGGTTTCTCAAATGCCAGATCAGCTATATCTTGAAACCCAATGGCATTCACAACTTTGCTAGGCACAAACAAGGAAGCACCCAATGAGCACTGAAGATTGATATGAGGAAGAATTCTAGCCATGACCGAGCATCTCCATGTCGTCATAGATCACCAATAATTCAGGGTGTCACTGACCAAAGCAGAAGAATAAACACTCAATAAAACAGGAGGAGACTAGACCAGAACACTCCACCATTCCAAGTGCAACACCAAAAAGTTCTACTAACAATACATGACTCACTCTCTCACTCTTACTCTATATTCTTGGCTCTTCTCTGTGCCAGGACACTACTTGCCCTTCTTCAGTGCTGCTTCTCTCCCTTTTGCTGGATTCAAGCATGGAGTTTGGAGACTGTAAAAGTACCCTAGATGGAATATTTTATTCCCCTGCCAAGGTCCTGGAGAAAGGTTTTAACACTGTCAGGCATCTCTTCACCACCCAAACTATCAACTACACAGAGGAGACAGAAGTACCCCAAAATCTGTCACTATGAAGGATCCATAGCTCCACTGCCATAGCTCTGGCCAGGCCCCTCACCCATGGCAGACTTGATCGGCTCCTCAGCACACAGCCGCCCCCACTCTACTGGGCTGCTCCCAGGGCAGGGGCCACATAGGGCTGCTGTCAGGCATTTTTTAAATAGTTAAAAAGAAAATTTAAAATTTAGCGACATCATGTTACTTAGAAGGATACAGAGCAACTGGAAATCTCATACATTGCTGGTAGAAATGCAAAATGTTACAGCATCCTTGGAAAATAGTTTGGCAGTTTTTAATAAAGTTAGACACATGCCTTTGATACATCCCAACAACCTTACTTCCAGATAATTACTCAAGAGAAATAAAAGCTATATTTATGCAAATACCTTTATATATTTATAGAGGTTTTTATTTTTAAAGTCTAAAAATGAGACAACGCATATGTTCTTCAAATGGTAAACTGATAAACTTTAGCAAACCCATTCAACAAGAGGTTGCTCAGGAATAAAAAGAAATGAGCTTGACTCACATGACATAGGTGAATCTCAAATGCATTAAGCCAAGTAAAAGAAACCATATCCAAAAAGCTACATATCATACAGTTCCATTCTATATGACTTATTATAGGATGGGAAACACATCATAGGTTATATTAGTTCATTCTCACACTGCTATTAAGAAATATCCAAGACTGGGTAATTTATAAAGAAAAGAGGTTGAATTGACTCACAGTTCCACACGACTGGAGAGGCCTCAGGAAACTTACAATCATAGCAGAAGGCATCTCTTCACAGGGCAGCAGGAGAGAGAATGAGTGCCAAAAGAAGGGGGAAGTCCCTTATAAAACCATCAGATTTCATGAGAACTCACTCACTATCACAAGAACAGCATGGGGGAAACCTGGCTCCATGATTCAATTGTCTCCACCTGGTCCTACCCTTGACACATGGGGATTATTATAATTCAAGGTGAGATTTGGGTGGGAACACAGAGGCAAACCATATCATAGGGAGTTAGGGATTGGCAGAGAAGGAAGAGTTGAGTACAAATGCATAGCATGAGAGACTTGGTGATGAGGAAACCCATATTCATCTGTTCTCACAATGCTAATAAAGACATACCTGAAACCGGGTAATTTATAAACGAAAGAGGTTTAATTGACTCACAGTTCCACATGGCTAGGGAGGCCTCACAATCATGGTGGAAGAGCAATGGACATCTTACATGGCAGCAGGCAAGAGAGAGCTTGTGCAAGGGAACTCCCCTTTATAAAACCTCAGATTTCATGAGAGCTATTCACTATCATGAGAACTGCACAGGAAAGACCTGCCCCCATGATTCAATTACCTCCCACTGGGTCTTTCCCACAACACATGGAAATTCTGGGAGCTGCAATTCAAGATGAGATCTGGGTGGGAACACAGCCAAACCATATCAAAACTATTCTATTTTATGACTGTGGTGGTCAATACATGACTTCATGCATTTGCCAAAATCTGTATAACTATACCCCATAAACAGCGTATTTTACCATATCAGATTTTTTAAAAACCTTTGCAACAGCCTGTATAACCATTAAAATTGAAGCCTGTTTCCATATCCTGTACAGTTTTGCAAAATATTTCTTCTACCTCAAATTGCTCACTCATTCCATTGCTTACTATGCTACAGCAATACAGTTCTTAGTAAACAAAGTAACTTCAACCCTCATGTTATTGCACTTGCCATCAAATTCCTAGAATATCCTTTTCCCCAGGTCGTTATTTTGTTAACTCCTTCTTATCCTTCACATCTCAACTTCAATGTCAACTATCAGACACGCACCCTTAACAGCCAATCTTATATTACCTTCGTTCTATCATATTGCCTTGCTTAGTTACTTCACAATTTCCAGAACCTAAAATTATTTTATTTATGTTTTTACTTATTTGTTACATGTTCCCATCTCTAGAATACAAGCTCCATGGAGTGAGGTGTCATTTTTCTCCTTTTCAAAAACAGTAAAATCCCCAGGCATATAACAGCCAAGTGATAAGTATTTGATAAATGAATGACTGAATTTTAAAACTATTATGTTAAGTGTTCTGAGACAATCCCTCCAAATTTCTCCCAGGCAACACTAGACTTTTACAAAAAGGAAGAAAATAAATGGCTTGTATGCAACTATAGTATTTCTACAACAAAGTGGATTATGAATTAATTGGTCAAATAATTTGTAAAAGAGGCTATTGAGCATGATCAAAAATCTCCATGGTGCCCTTAAGGTCCAGAATTCTGTTATAATTTTGTTTGAACACAGATTCATTCATTATTAGACTTCAGTAGTGGTTACCTAAGAAAAAGTATACTCAGAGACAGATTACTTTTTATCTCAAAAAATAGTAATACTGACAGTCATCAAGATGGCTGACTAGAGGTGCCCAGCACTCTTCTCTCCTGAAAAAAAAGACCAAAATTGCAAGTAGATAACCACATGTCCAATAGCATAAGCAAAATCACTGGGATTCAGCAGAGAAGTAACAGTGACCCGGAGGCATGGAAACTTGAGATTGCACCATAAAGAGAGAAGCAAACCAGATGGTCAGGATCAGTTAAGAGCCAGGAAAGACTCCCCATTGCAGGAAAAATATACATGAGAGATCCCCAATGGTCCACCTTCCCACCACAGATGCTTGTAATCCTAACTACAGGTGAGCCCCTCAAACCTCCCATACCCTATGCCTACAGGCAGCACAATTATGTTATCCCTGCAAGGGAATTCATACTTCATCTTATCCACCACCAGCACCCAATTTGCTGCCCAGCATTACTTTCAGAGTGGAGCCAACACCAGACTATATCCTGCCTGGAGCCCAATAACTCCTACATCTCCATATCCTTGGGGCCCCATCAACATTCTCCCACATCTGCCCAGAGGGCTGCAGCATCACACCAGCTGGACCTAGAGGTGGGCCATGTCTCTGACACCCAAGCCCATGCAACACCCTACAACACAGGGAATAGACAGTCCAGCACATCGTGGAGGCTGCTCCTAAGACATAGGGAGCCAAAGCACATGCTCCTTATAGCCTGAGAGCCACCTGCCCAAGCCTCCACAACAGTGATCCTGCCCCCACCCCAGCAGCCATTGTATACCCAATCACACTGCCTGGGTACCTAAAACCTAGTCCACCTTGCCTCCCACAATTACTACCAACACCCACATACTTCACCAAGAGGCCCAAAGACCTCTACTACCACGGCCGATACATGTGTGCACCTCCTGAGATGGCTCAAAGATAAGCCTTCTTGGGTCACCACTGTTACTATTGGCACCCACACACACTACCTTGGAACTCAAGGACCAGCCTACCAGGTGTCCCCATGTCATCACCACTGACACCTGCATGCTCTGCCCAGGGTCCGAAGGAGTAGCCCAAGGAACAGACAAGCCAGACTATGGCTGCCACTGCCCGTGCCTGTGCACCACACCCAGGGTGCTGAGGACTAGCCAGCATAGGTTCTGTTGTCACTACCACCAGTGCCCACACACCCAATTTAGGGGCCCAAGAACTAGCCCACCCAGAGTCCTCCCATCACAGCCAATACCCACACAAACTATTTAGGGACCTGAGGACTGATTCATCTGGGGCTCACCCAGGCCACCCAGGGACCTGAGGACTGGCCTGACTGGCACCCCAGTTTCCAGCAAAGTCTCACCACAGCCTGCACAAATAACGACAACCACTAGGGAATTCACAGACACCACTGACGTTAATTACAGCCAAAGAAATCATATGGAGATTATACTCTGGCACCCACTCAGAACCTAAGCCAAAGTACCCTAACCAACAGGCACTACAGATACACCAACAAGAAATCATATTTCCCTATGAAAACTACTCCATAAAATTAGAAAATGCTACAGTTACACCAGATGCATAGATATCAACATAAACATCAACAAGAAACATGAAAAAGCAAGTAAACACAACACCTCCAGAGGAACACAATAATTCTTCAATAACAGACCCCAAAAGACATCTATAAAATACCTTAAAAGGAACTCAAAATAATAATATTAAGGAAACATAGTAAGATACAAGTAAACACAGATGGACAATACAAAGAAATCAAGAAACTGATTTGTGATCTGAAAGAGAAATTTAACCAAAAAAAAGATATGAGAAAAGAAACAAAGAGAAATCTTAGAATGAAATAATTCAATGAATGAAATGAAATGTATAATCAAGACCTTTAACAACAGACTATATTAAGAAGAAAAAAACAGTTTCTAACCTTGAAGATAGGTCTTTTGAAAATTACCCAATGTAAAAAATAAAAAACAAAAGAGTGAAAAAGAATGAAGAAGGCTGGGCATAGTGGCTTACACCTGTAATCGTAACACTTTGGGAAGCCAAGACTGGAGGATCACTTGAGCTCATGAGTTTGAGACCAGCCTGGAAAAACATAGCAAGACTTCATCTCTACTAAAATTTTAAAAAATTAACTAGGCATGGTGGTGCATGACTGTGATCCCAGCTACCTGGGGATAGGGGACTGAGGCAGAAGGATTGCTTGAGCCTGGGAGGTCAACACTGCAATCAGTCATGATTGTGACACTGTGTGAGAGAGAGAGATTCTGTCTAAAAATAATTAATAAATAATAATAATAAGGCCTACATGACATACAGGACAACATCAAGCAAATAAACATTCAAATTTTGTAGAGAGAGAAGAAACAGGAGAAGACATAGAAAACCTATTTAATGAAATAATAGCTAAAAGTTTTCCAAGTCTTTTGAGAAATACAGACATCCAGATACAGGAAGTTCAAAATTATCCAAATAAATTTAACTCCAAAATTCCTCTCCAAGGCAAATTATAGCCATGTTATCAAAGTCAAAGACAAATAAATAATTACAAAGCCAGCAAGAGAAAATCATCAAGTCACATATAAGGGAATTTCCATCGCATTAGCAGTAGATTTCTCAGCAGAAACTATATAGGCCAGGAAAGAATGAGATGATATAGTCAAAGTGATGAAAGAAAAAAAAAATGGCTGTCAAGAATAGTATACTCAGCAAAGCTATTCTTCAGAAATGAAAGAGAATGAGTCTCTATCAGACAAACAAAAACTGAGAGACTTCGTCACCACTAGACCAGCCCTACAAGAAATGCTTAAGCAAGTCCTACAACTGAAAGCAAAAGGATGATATATACCATCATGAAAACACATGAAAGTATAAATAAAACTCACAGGTAAAGCAAATACACAATTATGGAAGCAAAAGGAATTAAACCTTATCACTACAGAAAACCACCAAATCCCAAAATAAATAATAGGAGAAGATGAAAAAACATAAGGATATGCAAAACAATCAGAAGCTATCTAACAAAATGACAAGAGCCACTCCTCACCAATCTATAACAACCTTGAATGTAAATAGTTTAAAACCTCAATTAAAAGCTATAGGCCGAATGAATGAATCAAAAAAGATCCAACTATATGCTGCCTACAAGAAACTCACTTCACCTGTAAAGATACATAGACTGAAAGTGAAGGAATGAAAAAGGATTGTCCATGCAATGGAAATCAAAAGCATGCAAGAATAGCTACACTTTGATAAAATAGGCTTTAAGTAAAAACAAATAAAAAGAGACAAACGGGATTATTATATAACATAAAGGAATCAATTTAGCTGGAGGATATAACAATTGTAAATATATATACTCGATACAGAGCACCAAGATATATAAAGCAAGTATTATTAAAGGTAAAGAGAGACATAGACCTTAATACAATAATCATTGGGAACTTCAACACCTCACTTTTAGAATTGGACAAATCATCCAGTTGGCCAATTAACAAAGAAACATAGATTTAAACTGCATGATAAGCAAAATGGATCTAATAGACATTTACAGAACATTTTATCCAAAAACTACAAAATACATATTCTTCTCATCAGCATGTGAAATGTTCTGCTGGATGAACTACATGCAAGACCACAGAACAAATATCAATAAATTAATTAAAAATTTTATTAAGTATCTTCTTAGACCATAATGGAATATGACTAGAAATTAGTAACAAGAGGAACTCTGGAAACTGTGCAAATACATGGAAATTTAAAAACATGCCCCTGAATGACCAAAGGGCCAATTAAAAAATTTAAAGGGAAATCAAAAAGTTTCTTGAAAAAGATGAAATTGGAAACAACATACCAAAACGTATGGGACACAACAAAAATAGTACTAAGGGAATTTTACAGCAATAAATCCATACATTAAAAATTAGAAAAACTTCAAATAAAGAATTTAATGATGCATTTTGAAGAACTAGAAAAGTGAAAACAATAAAAACCCAAAATTAGTAGCAGAAATAAATAATAAAGAATAAACTAGAACTAAGCAAAATAGAAACTAATAAAATACAAAAGTCAACAAACAAAATGTTTTTTAAAAGATAAACAAAACTGAAAAACCATTAGCTAGATGAAGAATAATAGAAGACACAAAATTAAATCAGAAATAAACAAGGAGACATTACAACTGATGCCACAAAAATACAAGGAATCATTAGAGACTATTATGAATAAATATGCCAACAATTGAGAAATCCTAGAGGTAATGGATATATTCCTGGACACATACAACCTAGCAAGATTAAACCAGGAAGAAAGAGAAAACCTGAGCAGACCAATAATGAGTAACGGGATTGAATTAGTCATAAAATGCGTCACAACACATTAAAGCTGAGACCCGGATAGTTTTCCTGCTGAATTCTACCAAATTTTTAAAGAACACCAACTCTTCTCAAACTATACCAAAAAATTAAAGAGGAGGGATTTCTTCCTAACTCATTCTACAAGGCCAGCATAACCCTGATACCAAAACCAGACAAGGACAGAATTTAAAAAAAAAGAAATAAGAAAGAAAGAAAACCACAGGCTAAAATCCCTGATCAACATACATGCAAAAGTCCTCAACAGAATACTAGCAAACCAAACAAGACATCAAAAACATAATATACCATGATCAAGCAGGATTTACCTTAGGAATGTGAGGATGGTTCAACATATACAAATCAATAAGTATGATACATTACACCAACAAAATGAAGGACAAAAACCATCTGATGATTTCAATAGATAAAGAAAAGAGCATTTGATAAAATTCAACATTCCTTCATGATCAAAATTCTCAACAAAGTAGGTATAGAAGGAACACATCTCAACATAATAGAGGCCATATATGACAAACTCACAGCTAACATCATACTGAATGGGGAAAAGCTAAAAGCCTTTCCTCTAAGAACTAGAGCAAGACAAGGATGCCTACCTTTCATTGGTCTTCATCAACATAAGAGCAATTAGGCAAGAGAAAGAAAGAAAGGGCATCCATCTGAAAAGAGGAAGTCAAATTGTCCCTTGCAGATATGATCTTATATAGAGAAAACCTAGACTGTAGCAATACACTTTTAGGACTGACAAATGAATTCAGGAAAGTTGCAACACACAAAATCAACATACAAAAACTGGTAGCATTTCTATACACCAATGACAAACTAGCTGAAAAAAAGAACAAGAAAGCAATCTCATTCACAATAACTAAAAATAATAATAATAATAAAATAGCCATGAATAAAATTAACCAGGAAGGCGAAAGACCTCTACAAGGAAAACTACAAAACATTGGTGAAAGAAATTGAAGGGGACACATATAGAAAGACATTCCATGTTCATGGATTAGAAGAAAACTGTTGTTATAAAGATCCTATCACCCAAAGCATCTACATATTCAATGCAATTCCTATCAAAATACTAATGACTTATTCACAAAAATAGAAAAAAATCATAAAATTTATATGAAAACACAAAAGACCCTAAACAGTCAAAGCAATACTGAGCAAAAAGCTGGAGGCAAAACAATGCCAAAATTATACCAAAATAAACTACAAATATACAAAGTTAGGCCAAAATATACTACAAAGCTACAATAACCAAAATAGCATGGTATTGACATAAAATCAAACACATAGAATGGAACAGAATAGATAACCCAGAAATAAATCCACGTACTTACAGCCAACTGATTTATTTTTTTGAGACAGGAGCTCACTCTGTCACCCAGGCTGGAGTACAATGGTGCAAAAACCATTCATTGCAGCCTCAATCTCCTGGGCTCAAGCAATCCTCCTACCTCAGCTGCCCATGTAGTATAGTTCATTGGTCATTTTTTTGTTTTTGTTGGGACCACAGGCTTGCACCACCACGCCCAGCTGATTTTACTATTTTTTGTAGAAATTGAGTCTCACTTTGTTGTCCAGGCTGGTCTTAAACTTCTGGGCTCAAGAAATCCACCTGCCTCATTCTCCCAAAGTGCTAGGATTACAGGTGTGAGCCATGGTGCCTCACTAGCCAACTCTTTTTTGACAAAAGCACCAAGAACATATCCTAGGGAAAGAAAATCCTGTCCAATAAATGGTGCTGGGAAAATAGGATCTCCATATACAGAAGAATGAAACAAGACCTTTATCTCTCACCTTATTTTTTAAAATCTAGTTAAAATGGGCTGAAGACAAACATAAGACCCTAAACTATATAACTACCAGAAGAAAACATAGGAGAAATGCTTCAGAACACTGATATAGGCAAAGATGTTATGAGTAAGATTTCAGAAGCATAGGCAACAAAAACAAAAAATTGACCAATGAAATTATATCTAACTAAAACCTTTTGCACAGCAAAGGAAGCAGTCAACAGACTGAAGAAACAACCTGTAGAATGAGAGAAAGTATTTGCAAACTATTCAACCAACAAGGGACTAATATCCAAAATATTCAAAAACTCAACAGCAACAACATAACAAATGATTTAATTAAAAATGGACAAAGGATCTGAATAGAAACTTCTCCAAAAAAGACATACAAATGAAAATGCAACATATGAAAAAATGCTCAATATTACTAATAATTAGGCAAATGCAAATCAAAACCACAGTGGAATACTATCTTGCTCCAGTTAGAAAGACAACTGTCAAAAAGACAAAATATAACAAGTGCTAGCAAGGATGCAAAGAAAAGGGAACTCATACACTGTTGGTGGGAATGTAAATTAATATAGCCATTACGGAAAACAGCGTGGCATTTTCTCAAACGACTAAAAATAGAACTACCATATGATCCAGCAACCCCACTGCTGGGTATTTATCCAAAGGAAAAGAAATTAGTACATTGAAGAGATGTCTTCACTCTCATGTTTATTGCAGCTCTATTCACAATAGCTAAGGTTTGGAATCAACCCAAATGTCTATCAACAGATGAACAGATAAATAAAATGTGGTGCATCCAGGCTTATCCATGTTGTTGTAAATGACAAGATGTCATTTTTTATAGCTGAGCAATATTCCATTTTGTGTGTGTGTGTGTGTGTGTGTATATAGTGTATTGTGTATATATAGTGTATATATTACAGTGTATATATACACAATGTATATATATACACACACACATTGTATATGCCCATGTAGTATAATTCATTGGTCATTTTTTGTTTTGTTGGGACCACAGGCTTGCACCACCACTCCAGCTGATTTTACTATTTTGTAGAAATTGAGTCTCACTTTGTCCAGGCTGGTCTTAAACTTGGCTTCAAGAACCACCTGCCCCATTCCTCCCAAGTGCTAGGATTACAGGTGCGAGGGCAATGTATGTATGTGTGTGTGTGTGTGTGTATATATAATGTGTGTATATATATACAGTGTATATATACAATGTATATATATTACATTAATACAATGTATGTATTAAATATCACTGTGTTCTGAAGTTCATTAAAAGACAGTCTTTAGAACTAGAAAGGTTTTTTGTTACAAAGTCAATGTTTTCAGACGAAGCAAAATCTCTCATTTCTTCTAAGAAAACCTGGTTTACCTTTTATTTAAAATATTAAAACAATTAGGAAGTGTGTGTGCGGTGAAACCCATCTCTACTAAAATTACAAAAAATTAGCCGGATGTGGTGGCAGGCGCCTGTATTCCCAGCTACTCAGTAGGCTGAGGCAGGAGGAGAATCTCTTGCACCTGTGAGGCAGAGGTTGCAGTGAACCGAGATCGTGTCACTGCACTCCAGCCTGGGCAACAGAGCAAGACTCCATCTCAGAAGACAAAAAAAAAAAAAAAAAGGTGTGTATGTATGAAAAAGCAAGCAATACAAGTCTGAAGTGGAATAAAAGTAAAAAATTATAGAATATGGCTTTTCTAATCGAACATAGTTTATCTTGAAAGTGACTCCTTGAGGTAAAGCAATTTTAATTAGTGGAGAATGAGTTGGTAGATGGAGACTATTTTAGGAATTCTGCAAATGTTCTGAGTATTTTCAAGGCCCTTTATATCCCAGTGACACTGTTTTGCTTATCATTATTATAGCTAGTATTTGAGAACATATGAACATATGACTTTTCTTTTTCTCATTATAATGCACTTCTCTGTCATAATTCTTAGGCTTAACAATTGTGTTGTTATTCTTTGATCACAATTGAAGAGAGAAAGAGGAAGGTGATTATAGATTTTCATGAGGCATGAGGCAAGAGTGTAAAGGCGCAAAAAAAATGAGAGTAAAGACTACAGGGTGAGTATGAGAAAGTGACTGTTATACAAGTAATTAACTAGGATTTTGGCTATAAAACGAAAAGCTATGGAATCAGAGAGGTTACAGCAGACAAAGAAAAAGAGAAGGTAGGAAGAAGACATTGAGTCAAATAATTCACCTCCCCAGTTCCCATTAATCTATGACACTACAGATGGTTTGTGAGAGAACCAGAAAAGTTGTTTCAGGGCAGGTAATGGGAAACAATTTTCACTTTCTTCTTCTTTTAAACACTTCCACCTGCCCCCTACAAAACTGGGCTTCCTATCTTCTTGTGCTGTTATTTTACTCTGCTTATCACTTCATGGCTAATAGCTCTATCTACTATTTACATTGATGTCATTTGTAGTCAGCCTCTGGTATCACATTGCATTTTTTGTTAACACTTGAAAATACTAAGTTTTTGAGTTTTCTCCCTGCAATAGACAGTGTTCACACAATAATGACTACACATCTGCAAGGCCACTGTAAAATCTGGGAAGATAAGACCTAAATAGTCCACATGGCAATGACTTCTTTGTAGATGAAATAGCTTCCAGTGATATGGAAGTAATAGCTTTAATCCAAATATTATGTACTTTGGTAGGAAATTTATCTCAAATGAAAAATATACAAAAATAAAAACAGTTCTACATGTTCTGGTAAAAAAAAAAAAAAAAAAAAAGAAATCTAATTTTGTCAACTTTATTCCTCTTTGTTGAGTGAGTCTGATGGATATTCTTCCAAGTGTAGTCCATGGATCACCTGGACTGTAATCACCTGGGTGCCTGTGAAAGTGCAGATTATGGAAATCCACCCTCTGCTGCTGAATCAGAATCTTTGGGGATACAGCCTGATCTAAATGTCAGCAAGCTTTCTGCATTACATTTCTGTCCACTAAGATTTCAGAGTCTCTAGTTTAATGCAGGATCCTGTTGTGTGAGAGCAGGCACCTCGCCAGCACTTGGCATACAAGAGTTTACCAACCACAAAGGAAACTGTCCTTCCTCTCTCCCCTCTACCTCCTGCAGTGCTCCCAGGCTTTCCTTGCCAATGACATAGATTAGATGCTTCCAAGTACTCAAAAGCCCAAAGGTTAATGAGGCATCTCATTCATATTTCATGATTGCTGTTTGCCCTTCTCTGCCTTTGGGACACACAATGGAAAAGTGCAATCAATAGAATAATATCAGAAGCACTAGACAATTAGAAGATACCAGAAATAATCCATAGACGCCTACTGTATTTATAGCAAATGGCCTGAATTAATAAATTATCAACAGAGAGCATTATTTCACTAGAATCCGTCAATGTGTGAGAAAAAAAAAAAGGCAAACAAATATATCAAACTCTAGGAATAAAGAGCACCTACCAATTTCTTTTTTTAATTATCCCATTCTCAACATGCCTGTTTTTATCGCGTCTGCCCCACTTCTTGTCATCAAGGCCATCATTCTATTGTTTTTTGTGTTGAAAGATTTTAGAGCTCTTTATTCTCAGGCTAATATGCTCACACATAGGACAATGATGGAAAAGACAGGAGAAATTCAATGCATCTGTGTTGAAAACGAATACCTCTGATGTTCACTTCTAAACTCCTCAAATCTTTGCTACATTTTAAAGCTCATTTATTGGGTAAAATTTCTCCTAAAACTTTGGGGAGGGTGTTCTTTATTAATTATGTTGTTTGTATTCCCTCGTCTCTAATGTCCATTACCTCTCCTATATAGCCCTTTGTTTTATACTTTTAAAATTGATTTATAATAGTAATAGAAACCATTACTGAGTATCTAAAATATTCCAGAAATTTTGTATAGGTTACATTTAAATATTACAAGTATTTCCCAAAAATATGTTATTTGCAGCTCAAGCCCTCTAAAGTAGTTTTTAAAAAAAAGAAAAAAAGAAAGAAAGAAAAGAAAAAAAAGAAAGGAAAAAAATAGGCTTTGGAGATCATTTAGAGACTGTTTCAAACTATTTCTTGATTTTTCAGGTTCCTGAAACATATTCATATATTAAATCATCTGAGATATACAGTGGGGAAAAAAAAAAGCAGTAAAAGTTTTTATCTCAAGGTTTCTTATGTTAACTTGACCGTGAAACTATTTTTTTTTTTTTTTAGGTTCCAGTGAAATTACTTTGCAAAATGCTGCCTTGGACAAAGTTTGAATATATTTAGTATTATTAGTTTTATTCTTATTACTACTACTCTAATTTAAATATAAAGTACTATGGCAGTAAAAAAAAAAATAGATTATTTGTCCAAAACCACAGAACTAAGGGATGATAGAGCTGATATTCAAATGTGTCTCTAAAATTCACTTTCATTCCATTATTTCTAATATATTCTTCCTCTTTAATTTCTAAAGCTTTTCTTCTAGATCACTTTTTAAATTCTATAAAAGAAACTAACATCTGCTAGTAGACATTATACACCCAAGGGTCAGCCCTTATTTACCTAGAATGCCCATAAAACAAATTAAAATAATATTCATTATTGGGGCATTTATGTAATATAGGCCATTAACACACAATGCTGGGTTTTTTTTCTATAATCATTTTTTAATGTCAAATTTTAAGACAAAATTTTAAGTAACAATCCTTGGAATTTTTAAAGAATCAAAAACACTGAGGCAGAATTTTGCAAGAAAGTAGACTTTAGCAAGTCATTAGTGAAACAAACTTCATCAAACAAGGGAAGGAAAGACGGAGGGAAAATAAATAAATAACTTTGGCATGAGTGAGATGGGGAGAATAGGCTTTGGAGTTCATGAGCTCTAATGACATAGCACCTGACTTTCAGGAAACTCTCCTACAGGAGAAATTTGCACAAGAGATCAGTTATATAAGCAAATACATTTATTACAGCATTTTTATAAGAAAAAATAGAAACAACTTATATCCAAAAATAAGGAAATAAAAAATTAAATAAATTATGGTGTGGTTCACTGAAGTAAGTTTATATGTACAGATAGGAAATAATCACAATAAATTTTTTCCCATTAAAAAGAAGTCAAAGAATAATGTGTGTGCATGATCTGAAATTGTAAAGGAAGAGATGGGAATGCTGAGAGGAAGTGGGCTGTGAAGGGATACTTTTGCTTTCATTCCTTTATTTATTGTTTACATGTAATGGTTGGCAACAGGCATATAATGCAAGATTACTTTTTTATTTAAAAATAACTCTAAGAAATCAATTAGAATGTGTATGTCATGCAGGCAATATAGTATAGTGAACTAAGCATCATCTCTGTATGCAGACAACCTGAATCAAACTATAAGTCTGCATCTATTATCTGGGTAACTTTGATATTTTCCTTAATTTATCTGAATATTCATTTTTATCAACATAAAGTAGGGATAATTATGTCTTTCATTAGTCCAAGGTTTAGAGGTGATACATACAGGTGCCCAATATACAATAGCTAATAATAGCAAATCACTTCGAAGAAAAACAGCATTGCATATTTTACTATGCGCTGTTCTGGTTTTGTTTGTTCCATTTATCTATTCCTAGATGTGAGTCCTTTAAAAGAAAAGAGATTTTTCTGACTTGTATTCTTAAATCTGTCTCCTCTGCCATGTTTACTTAACTTCACCTAGTAATACCTTAGAATATTGCAGATTGGGGAAATAAAATAGAATTACGTGTATGTTCGAGCTAGAAAAGATCTTAAAGATTAACTAGTCTCATTTCCAGTTTTGCTACAAATAGAAAAATAGTATGGCATAGTAATTAGTTCATTAAATTGATTAAATTTATAGAGTTGCTCAAGGTATATTATCTCATATACAGTATATATGACCGTTATATGGTACTAACTGAGGTCTGTTTGCTTAACTTAAACCATTGAGCTTTATTTCCTGGTAAGGCAATGATAATTTTAGAACTTGGAATATTTAGAAGTGTGTAAGTCTGAGAACTATCACTGCCTTAACAAACTCTGAGAAGACAGAACATGGGGTGAAAGAGGGCAGAATATAAGAACATCAAAGCAAGGGACAAACTTCATCTATTTAGCTATTCTGTAATTTCACTTGCATCATGGTAATAACGCAATAATACTCTTACACAATAATGCTTTGTGTCTGCCTTGGTATTATGTATGTCAGACTGCTATGCCATCCCCAGCAATAAAATTAGAGAGGGATAACGTGGTAAAAAGGCATACGCTTCATACTCTCTCTGCATTCTTATTACCCAAACTGATGGAGGGTCATTGGAATGTTATGAAACATTTTCCAGTAGTTGTATTTCAGAGTTACATTAATATATCTTCAAGTTTTATACATTTTGCTGCAAATAAAACTGAGAACCTAGGTAAAGATTCCCCCAAAATTTGGACTTTTCCTATTTAAGGGCTAGAGGATTAACTGTCTATGAAGCAAGTAGTTTTTCTCTGGGCAATGAGCACTATAGAAGTAATAGCCTAAAAGTGATTTTTTTCTTATTAGGAAACATTTTCAGTCATTCAAAATATACAGAAAATAACAATAATGAACTAGGTATCATCCTACCATCTAGCTAAAAGCAAACAAACAAGACATAACGGATAGAAAAGAGTGCACCTCTCTTCTTCCCAGTGGTAGTCACTATCCTGAATTTGGCATTATTTATTCCACCCATGTTGTTACACCGCAACTATAAAATGTGTATTCTTTTTTTTTTTTTGAGACGGAGTCTCGCTCTGCCGCCCAGGCTGGAGTGCAGTGTATTCTTAAACTATACAGTATTGTTTTGCAAGTATCCAAACAATGCATACATTGTATCATTCTTTATGTAGCCTTACAAAACTTTTATTTTTTGCTTAAAGTTTTCCTTTTGCAATTTATGCATGTTGCTAAAGGTCTAGTTTATTCACTTTAATTGCCATTAATGTTCACTTATAAGAATATATGACAGTTTACTCATTTTTCCTATTAATGGCGACTTCTATTGGCTTCAGTTTAATTGCAAAGAATAGTAATGAATAATCATATTTTTGGATAGATAAGAAAAAGTAGATATTTAATAGATAGATGATAGACAGAAAAATAGATAGATAGATAGATAGATAGATAGATAGATAGATAGATAGATAGACAGACAGACAGACAGACAGACACCTTCTTCAGATCATGGGAATGAAGTATATAATTGCTGGTCACAGGGTATATGCATCTGTAGACCTGCTAGATAGTGCCAAATTGTTCTTCAAACTCATCGTATTAATTTATACTCCTACCTTCTATATATGAGATTTTCTATTGTTCTAACTTCCTCTCCTATACATAAGATCGGCCCTTACAACTTTTTTTAAAAATCTGGTTTTTTTTTTTCTTTCAGCAGTTATCATGCTGGCAAGATGTGGTTTATTTTTGGAATATTTTGCAAATGACACCAGGTAAATGAGACATGAAAAATGACATTGGACATAATTGGTATAAAATTTAAAATAGTCATAACATCTAAAATAAAAGAAATCTGAACAAAAATCTAAAAATAAGTATCTAAATAAGAAAAGTATGAGAAAATGTTAAACATCTACTTTGAGGTACTTCATATAAGTAGAATTATAAACTCTATTTGCAATTTCAACCAAAGAAATCAAGCTAAAATCCCTTGATGCAGGGGTCCCCATCCTCCAGACCACAGACCACCACCAGTTCCTGGCCAGTTAGGAACCAAGCCACCCAGCAGGAAGTGAGCAGTGGGCGAGTGAACAAAGCTTCATTGGCTCTCCATCACTGGCATTACCACCTGAGCTCTGCCTGCTGTTAGATCAGCTGCGGCATCAGATTCTCATAGGAGTGCAAACCCTGTTGTGAATTGCGCATGCAAGCAATCTAGGTTGTGGGCTCCTTATAAGAATCTAATGCCAGATGATCTGTCATTGTATCTCATCACTCACAGATGGGACCATCTAGTTGCAGGTCAGCAAACTCAAGGCTCCCACTGATTCTCCATTATGGTGAGCTGTATGATTATTTCATTATATATTACAATGCAATAATAGTAGAAAGAAAGTGTACAACAAATGTAATGCACTTCGATCATCCAGAAACCATCCCACACCCACCCACACCCCAACCCCATGAAAAAATTGCCTTCCATGAAACCAGTCCCTGGTGCTAAGAAGATTGGGAATGGCTGCCTTAACGCATTTGGGTGAACATTACATTTCTCATTTAATTCCTGCTCTTTTGTTCACTGTTCCAAAACTTCTCTCATGGCCTATGATCTACGGAAGGTCAAGGATCCTTATTTCCTTTCACTGGACAGTTAGATATCCATACCTGCCAACTTTCTATTGAATGTGATACGTCATTCAAGATATTCTCACTTGGGTTTTTCACAGGCCAATATTGATTTTCTTCTCCAACGTGATGCGTCTTTTCATGTAGTAATGCCTTAACCAGAGCAAAAATTCAAGAATTGGAGTTTTTATTTGTTGAATGCTAAATTTTTAAATACTATCAAAACTTTTACACATATTTGCTCCCTCTCTCATATCAGCTGAACAGGGCTAAATGACTTTCCCTCAGAATTGTATTTCATATTGCAGGTTTAGAAACTCAAATAGGAAAAGGATTGTGTGAACCATCAAAGGAGTTGAATAAGTGAAAGCAGGTCCCCTCCAAACTCCCAAGTGTCTTCATAGAGTGACGAGCCTTTAATTAATTTGCCACAGTTGAACCTTTGCAGGTTGATTATAATGGTATGTCAGCACAAATACGGGAAATCACATTAACCAAGCTCACAAAACTAACACATAAAATAAGAATACCAATTTATTGATTTCCATTTTTAAAAAATGACTGCAGAAGGGACCTATCATTCAAATCCTGTGGTCAATGTATTTTCCTTGCAGACAAGCCACAGGGGAAGCCAACCTCTGAGGCTGTTTGATGTACCTGGAAATTTATCATTAAATCAATTATAATAAGTATAGAAAGTTCAAAAAGATAAAGGCACACGCTTGACTGTCATAAAAATGTCATGTCGGGGTTAAGAAGAGATCATCCACAAAAGAACCCCTAATTTTCTTCTAGGAGGCCTTACAAGATACTCCAACTATCACAGAAATTAAATTTTTAAAGTCCTTTCCGTAAATAAAACTCCAACCTTAGAAGTTCCACTAATAAATCGTACCAAATATTTGATGAAGAAATATACCAAGTCTACACACACTCTTGCAGAAAACTGAAGAGGAAGGACCACTTCCCAACTCATCGTATGGAGCCAGCATCATCCTGACACCCAAACTATACAAAAACATTACAAGAAAACAAAATTGTATCTGTTATAACCAGTATCCCACATGAAATAGATGCAGAAGTTCTAAACAAATTTTAACAAATTGAATCCCACAATTTATAAAAAGGATAATATATCCTGACCAAGTTGAGTTTATCCAAGAAATACAAGTTTGGTTTACATTCAAAGGTTAACCAATGTGTCAGGTGATAAGTGCTAAATAAACTGTGAGATATTATACAATGGAATATTATTTAGCAATAAAGAGAAATGAAGTACTGATACATGCTACATGAATTAAACTTGAAAATATTACGTAAAAGAACTCAGTCACAGAGGACCACATATTGTAAGATTCCATTTACATGAAATATCTAGAATGGGCAAAGCCATCCAGACAGGAAGTAGATCAGTAGTTGCCTAGGGCTGGAGATTCCAGGAAGAGGGAAGTGGGGAGAAATGGGGAGTGACTGCTAATGGGTATAGGGTTTTCGAGTGATAAAAATGATCCATAATTGATTATGGTAATGGTTGAAGTGTACCAAGAACTATTGAATTGTATACTTTAAAACATTTCAACTGTATATTTTCAATGGATGAATTGTGTGTGTGTGTGTGTGTGTGTGTGTGTGTGTATATATATATATATTTTTTTTTTTTTTTGAGACAGAGTCTCACTCTGTTGCCAGGCTAGAGTGCAGTGGCGCAATCTTGGCTCACTGAAACCTCCACCTCCCAGGTCAAGTGAGATTCTCCTGCCTTAACCTCCCGAGAAGCTGGGACTACAGGCATGCACCACCACCCGGACCCAGCTAATTTTTGTATTTTTAGTAGAGACAGGGTTTCACTATGTTGGCCAGGATGGTCTCAATCTCTTGACCTCGTGGTCTGCCTGCCTTGGCCTCCCAAAGTGCTGGGATTACAGGCGTGAGCCACCGTGCCCAGCCAGTGGTATAATTTAAAAATGGTATAATTTAAAAATTCTCAGTTACACTGCTGATCAATGTAATTAACCACAGTAAGAAACTAAAAGGAAAATCATATGATGATATGATCAGGTACACCAAATGATCACATGATCATTTCAATCATTAAAAAAAGAATTTGCCAAAATCCATTCCTAATGAAAACTTCACCAAACTAGGAAGAGAGGGAAATTTTATCACTTAATAAAGGACACCTAGGAAAACCCTAGAGTAAGCATTACACTTTACGTCTTCCCCCCGTAATCACATCTGCCTCAATCACATACATCAGTAATAAGATAGCTACGATTCAAGAGCTACAGGTTGTCTCCTTAGGATCTTGAACCAATTGGATGTAATTTTGTAATGAATTTTGAAAAGATGGCATTGAATTTCTACTTCAAAAATATATGCTGATATTAACATTTTAGTATTGAATATTTACAATCTGCAAAAAAATTGGTAGTCTGGAATACAAAGTATTGGTGACAAACTGGGAAGTGCAGAAACTCAAACATTGTTGGTAAGAGTGTAAATTGGTACAAATGCTTTAGAAAACAATTAGGAATTATCTTGTAAACTGGGTCATTCACATATCCCACGATTCAGCAAGTCTATTCGTAAGAATGTACCCTAGAGCTGTAGTGTCTAATATAGAAGCCACTAGCCACATAAACCTATATAAATTTTAATTAATTAAAATTGAGTAAAATATATGCAGTAGTAATGAGCAGACTTAGTGCCTGGACGTTGGTCTCTAATACCATTTTCCAACAAAAGGAACCAGGTCCTTTGGGGAAATGGCTGATTCTAGGGGCTAGAATAGGAAATATACAAGATAAGCCTGGAGCATCTTGTAGTGCGAGAAAGACAGGGCTCAAAACACACACACACACGCACACATCTGTACACACACACCTGTACACACACACACATCTGTACACACATACACATCTGTACACACACATACACATGCATACTGATGGGAGTTATGTCAAAAAGACACAGGAACCACCTGAAAGAGCTCCCAATGACCAAATCTAGAACAACTTGAGCAACAAAGATTATAACCTAAAATATAAATGTTCATGAATCCATACAACATAAGTTAGTTACTGAATAATAAAGTAAATGAGAGAGAAAAGACAAAGCTTTTGCAGAAGAATCCCAAATAATTTCCACTCCTTAAGCATAGGCTGCACATAGTGACTTTGTTCTGAAGAGAACAATATGGAAATATGGGGCAGTGAGAAATGGTAAAGAGTAGCTTCAGAGTGGAAAAACCTGACAAAAACAAACCTACTTCAGCCAGGTCAGCGTCAACAGTAATAAGCCATGTTGACAGTATCGTACTCTTGATATGATATGATAAAATGATACTCTTCTCTTCCTACCCAAAACCCTAATCTTCAATCTAATCATGAGAAAAACATCAGACAAATCCCAATAGTGTGACATTATGCAAAATATATAACAAGTACTCAAAATTGTCAAAGTCATCAAAAACAAGCAGAGTCTGAGAAACTGTCACAGCCAGGAAATGCCTAAGGAAACATGATGATTAATGTAATGCGGGATCTTGGAACAGAAAAACATTAGGAAAAAAAATAAAGAAATACTAATATACTACAAATAAAGAAATACAATAGTAATCAAAATATATAATGAAGCTCTAACGTGTTGTCCCTCTTCCCCTCAATCTTTGCATCAAGAGAAATTAATTTCAACACTCTATGGATTGATTTTTTTTGGCTATTAAGTGCATAAAATCCATGCTTTTTAAAGGAAGTTAAATAGAAATTCAGTTCCTAAGCTGTACTAGCCACATTGCAAGTACTCAAAAGCCCCTGTGGGTATTGACTGTAATACTGGATAGCATAGACATAGAACATTTCCATCCCTGCAGAAAGTTTGGTTAGACAGTGCTGTTCTGGAGAACACATACATATGTGTCCAGTAACATATACAAGAATGTTCATAGGAGCATTGTTCCTGGTTTTTAAAATTATTTTTTAAAATGCCCATCAACAGGGAAATGGATAAACTGTGACATATTCATAAGGTAGAATCCTATACAACAGTAAAAGTGAATGGACTACAGGTTTATACATCAACAAGAATGAATCTTTAAAATGTTGAGTGACAGAAGCAAATTTCAAAATTCATATATATATATAATGAAATCAGTTCTTAAAATTCAGAAGCTGTGAAACTGAATAATGCATTGCTTAGGGATGCATTTGTATTTGGTAAAATGATAATGAGAAGAAACAGAATGGTGATCACAAAATTCAGCTCAGACCTCTTGTAAAGAGGACATGGGCAGCATCTATTGAAAGAGATACTTGGTAAAAGTCTTTTGCTAAGATTGGATGGCTGTAATTAGCTGGGTGTGGTGGCTCATGCCTGTAATCCCAGCTACTTGGGAGGCTGAAGCAAGAGAATCGCTTGAACCCAGGAGGCGTAGGTTACAGTGAGCTGAGATCACGCCACCACACTCCAGCCTGGGCGACAGAGCAAGACCTTGTCTCAAAAAAAAAAAAAAGGTTGGATGGTTGCTCCAGATAAGTTTCTTTTATTATTATGTCTCACAATTTACATTTCTATTACATAAGATATTTTGAATACATTATCTCTTTGTCCAAGCTTTATCCAATTTCTCCTTTTGTTACTTACCATTTTTCCCTATTAGAGAATTCTCATTCCCATTACCAAGCATTCTTCCACTTCAGCAGTTGAAGCTGAAACTTGTTGGCCATCATGAATTTTGCTATTTGTTGTCTGACCCCTTGTCTTGGTTCATTTGTATTGCTATAAAGAAATACCTGAGGCTGGGTAGTTTATAAAGAAAAGATGTTTATTTGGCTCACAGTTCTATAGGCTGTACAAGAAGCATGGTGTCAGCATCTGCTCAGCTTCTGGTGAGGCCTCAAGCTGCTTCCACTCCCAGTGAAAGGGGAAGGGGAGCTGCACGTACAGAAATCACATGATGAGAGAGGAGGCAAGAGAGAGAAGGCGAGGGTGCCAGACTCTTTTAACAAGCAACTCTTTGCGGGGAGCAATAAAGTGAAACTCACTCACTATGAGGAGAATGGCACCAAGCCATTAACGAGAAATCCACGCCCGTGACCCAGACACCACCCACCAGGCTCCACTTCCACCACTGGGGATCAAATTTCAACATGAGACGGGAAGGGGCCAAACAAACCATATAGAAACCACAGCACCCCTTAAACATCGGCTGTTGTGCTTTCAAATTTGCAGTACTATATTTTAGCCTGGATTCATAGTCTAATTTGGCACTTCAAAACTCAAAATGAATATTAATATGTGCTTCTCAATTCAGAGGATATTATCCTGCAAGTCAAATGAATGAGGCCAATTCAGACAATCTATTGTTTAATCTTGTGTCATACAAATATTGACTCTTCGTATAATACAGCATCATTACCTAGAAGACTCAACAGCATTTAAAATGCACAAAATGCTTCAGGACTCTCTTGGTAGGCTTTATTAATATTCTTCTACAAAATAGTGTTGAAACTATTCCATTCATATTTTAAAAATACTTTTCTTGATTTACTTAACTGGATCTCTACTCACTTTTCTAATTGTTTATCAAATACTAATTTCCTTTTATAACCTGCTAGTGTTTCAAAAATAGTAGCCAGGTAGGAAAGCCTATTTAAAGTTTTTTGTTCTTTCCCATGCTGATTTTCTGAATTACTGTATTTTTCCCATACCCATATTTTAAAACAAATTTTGTCTTTAACCACAACAGATGGATATTCTGGTTATTTTTAATAATGCATCGCTTTTTAAATTATTTAACCTATTTTAATTAAGTTTAACAGTGTTCTGCTATTCAGAAATTAAATATAAAGAAAAATCAAGTTAATAGAAAAATTAACTTCTCAGTCAACAAAGCATTTCTAATACATGTAAATTAAAGGAGAGGAAACTCTACAGTCCAAAGGTATAGCTATAGTTTTTCACTGTGCTCACTGTTTTGTTACCTTTTTGTGTATACACTGAAGTATATGCTGACTCCTTAGCAAAAAAAAAAAAAAAAAAAGGTAACTATTTCAGAACAGAAGGAAATCATTTGGTCAATAAATTATAGTATAATCAATATTCACTTGTAAACAGATACGGTTAGGGACCCCAACACTGGCCTCACTTCCACTTTCAAAATATGATACCAAATTAAGAAAATAAAAAGGATGAAAACTCACAATATTGTAAATAAGAAGTGAAAGCTAACTAAATCTATAATAAACCTCCATCGATGACAAGGACAACAGGACTGGATAGAAGGACACCTGTGAGCCACCTGTGCTATGATACCACCTACCTGGAAACAAGTAGAAATACTCCTTTTCATCCTTCCTCTTTGTCTATGCCTTAAAAAATAAACCAGAAAATTGCTCCAAATCCTACATAGACAATACTTTCTGAGGTAGCCTCATACATTCCCTTATCTGTCCAATACCAGTTCTCTATATCCAGTTAGAAACTCCAAATTTCAATAAACAAACAGAACATGAGGGAATTGGCAATGGCAGGTGGAAAACTGGAAACTGAAATTTCTACCAGGTGGGTCAGGAGTAGACAATGATGGAAACAAGAACAGCCTTATCAGCAGTGTTTACCGTGGGCTGAACTTTCCATTCTCCAATTTGTTTCTATCGTTAAGCAACTAGGTATAAGGAGCTAGGGTAGAGGAGTTCACACTGGAAGACAGTGAATAAACACCTAGTAAGGAGACTGCCAATTCTGCCCCCTCCTGACTACCCCTCAGACCATGCCTTGCCCCAACACCATACAGCACACACTTCTTGGAGAACCATTTTTCTCCCCTCCTTTATGTGGGTAACGATTATTTTGATACCACGTGACTGCCCTGTATGGGAAACAGCTGACTGCACCATGGGAGAAAAATAACTAAGCCAATAAACTCCCTTCCTAGGTAATTTAGATTTGAAAAGAAGATTTCAGATCAGTCAGGTTAGCTGCGCCACAGAAGACACATTATTTGAGAGCTAATGAAGGTCGTGGTTTAGACCAGACCAGCTGGAATAGCAAGAGAGTTGAGTGAATTAGAGAAGACTGGCCAGAAACAAGAAGGGGAGGGAGGGAGAAGGAAGAGAATGGTGGGAAGCAAACACAAGGCAAAGAAGAGACAAAGAAAGTGACATTTTATCCCTGGACCAATGGTTTCTACTGCTCATCAGTTTCCAAGATAAACTTCTGCATCTTCATCTTAAACTTTGTTTTTGCTTTTACAGAAGCTTCCTAGGAGAATTTCTGTGACTTAAAGCCAGTATAGTTCTAGAAAATATGTGGAGCTCATTATACAGAAAGAATTTAAATCTGAGCTGAACACATCAACTTGCCAAGCTGCTAAAAATATGCAAAGGAGCTTTAACCTACTGCCAAATGGACAGAGATTAAAGCCAAGGACAATATATATACCCTGGTGGTTGACAAGTGCCAGATGTGAATAGAGCTCTTACCATTTAAATATAAGTAAAAAGAACAGGTACAGTGGCTCACGCCACTAATCCCAGCACTTTGGGAGGCCGAGGGGGGCGGATCATGAGGTCAAGAGATTGAGACCATCCTGGCTAACACGGTGAAACCCCATCTCTACCAAAAATACAAAAAATTAGCCAGGTGTGGTGGCACATGCCTGTAGTCCCAGCTACTCGGGAGGCTGAGGCAGGAGAAGCCGGGAACCCAGGAGGCGGAGATTGCAGTGAGCTGAGATCAGGCCACTGCACTCCAGCCTGGGCAACAGAGCAAGACTCCGTACCACCCCCGCCTCCCCCCAAAATATATATATATATATGTAAACAGGAATTCAGAATACTGCAGGACAAGGAAAAGAAAACATCTTGCAGAAGGCTTAAAGAGAAGACTTCTAAGTGCTAAAGTAGAAGAATCCTCAGAAAGATATTTTTTAAAAATTGCTGTGAAACTTTGGCAGAAAGTCATATAAACTTCCACACTTTTAAATTTTTGAAAAAGAGACAATAAGAATTCTAAAGCAGAGAAGTGCATAAGAATTGTAAAGCATTTAAAATATATTTGCCAAATTAAATTAGCATCACAGTTAATAAAGAACTGTGATAAAAACGCAACTGGGATCAGTAACATGGAAAACAAATTACGGAATCTCTGTATTTCCCTCCACTGCAATTATGTTCACAGATCCTGGCGGCCTACCTGGTAGTGTGACCCAAAACTTCATTTCTGAAGGATCTGATCTCTTGGTTTTCATATGGTTCTTCCTTCAGAGTTGCTGCACATGTCCATTTAGAGTTATGTTGCGATAAAAGAGTACCAAGATGTGCTCAGAGATTATCTGCTTTCTATACATTCCTCCCAACCATCCATATCTGAAAGCTTCACTACCTCCTTCTGCATATCAGTGTCAATTACCCTACCAAATGATGACTCTCTTCTTACCTGTGAGCCCCTGACCACAAGATGTCCAAAGTGTTCCAGCTGAATGAAACTCCTGCTATGTCTCCTTGTAAGAGTCCTCTCACTTTAGACAAGGAACTCTAGTAAAGCAATGCCTAGAATTACAGGGCTGAGAAGTACAATGTCCTGCAGTATGTCAGAGGTGATGACAAGAGGAACCCTTCTGCTACCCACCTTGGTACCTGGGCCCATATATTCTTCCTATCACTGGCAGAGCACCACATTTAGGTCTCTGTTTAAATGTGTAGTGTGCATTCTGAGAATGGTGCTTCTTCATCCTTTTGGAGCACTGCCTTCAAGCTGGAGCTTCACCTACGTCTTGAGAAGGCCATTGCTAGAAGGCCTGTTAGAGCAACAGGCCAGTTACTTCTTGATACTGTAAGTATATGATACAAACAGTAAATCCAGCGGTTGTAGGCCCATTCTCACACCTCCTTTGCTGTAAGTGGATCACACCTGGGATGATTTGTTGAGTAGGATTCCACACTTCTGGATCAAGCATTCTAAAAGCACCAGGATGACAGTGCTAGCTGAAGCACTAAGGGCCAGGAAGGCAAATTCACACCAAGAATACACAAGCATCTCTTTGGACAAATCTCTGTCCCTTCCAGGATGCAGGCTCCTTGCCACCAAATCAGATTCCTCAAAGAACAGTGCCACTTAGAGGGTTCAAAGTTGGTCTTTGTTGGTATCAGGTTAGACATTCAGAGGCACCAGTGTCCAGATAGACTTCAGCAAATGGGGACTCTGTTGTCAAGCCCATGCACAGTGTTCATCTCTGACACAATGGCCCTCCAGTAATGGGTTTATTGGGCCAGATCCAGGAAGGCTGGTGACAAAGGCTGGATAACACTGACTGGCCATGCCATTTTGTCTCATTGGTGTTCCATGACCCTTTCATAGTGAATGCCTCCTGGTAGCGTCAATGTGTGATAGACAGACACTCAGGCCCATATGTCCATCACATGCTCCAAATCTAGAACTCCTTGTCTTTGACCTTCTATTTCTTTTCCTTCCAGGCCCTTGACCAGCCAGCCAGGCAATTAACCACTGCCCAGGAATCTGCATATATTTTTACGTTGTTCCACTTCTCATTCCATACAAAGTGGAGTTCATGGCTCGGAGGTCTGCACATAAGGTTTTCCCTCTCCACTATTTTCAAAGCCATATTTGATTGTGGCTATAATGTAACCGCTATCCATTTTCAGCTTCCACACACATACCAAGTGGACTCATTCATAAACAAAACTTCGGCTGCACCCTCTTTGTTTAGCCAGTCATACCAGACCCACCACATGACCGCTGTGGTAAGTGTAAGGTCTGTTGCTGTACTGTGGTGGGTATCTGAGGTACTTGCTTATGCGTCTTACTCACATCCTCTGGCCCTTCCTGGATTTGGTTCCAGATGTACCATTTCCATCTTGTGACCCAGAGCTGCTGACCCATCTGACTTCTTGTCTCTGCAGTTTCTACATCACTTAGCCCATCACAGGTAGTTCAAGATGCATAGTCATTTGGTGCCTCATGCTCAAGGGTTCCGTCTCTACCAGAATCCCTATATAGGAGGAACTGTTTCTAAAATGACTTATAATTCTCTGCTGCAATTGCCATGGTCTGGCTTCAAATTCCAGGGGCCTGTGTTTGCTTTTCTCACTGGGAATTGCCGTGAAATCTACACTGAATCTCTTATCACCACTAGTACCAATAATATTATAGGGTCAGTTGGATTATATGACCCAAATCCAAGGACAGCCTGAATCTTCTGCAGAGCCACTCAATACTGACAGCCTTCCGTATCACTCAGTATATGGGAAGGAGCAATATTCCTACTACGTGTCCTTTGGCAAGAGTATACCTCCTCTCCTGGGGTCCTTGATGAGGTATTAAATCCATGTCCCAAAAAAGAGCCACCAAGCAGATGAATTTTGATGATCTACTCTTATGTTCTAGCCCCTTAATCAAGCATTTGGAGCTGAGAGACAAAACCTTGATAACTGGTATAGAGATCTACTGATACGCTTTCGAGGAGGTCTGTTGAAGTCATTTATCCCCCAACCATATCTGTATCCTCAAGAGCATCTCTTACAGAGTGTGTTTTCTACTTTGTGATCCTATAATGTAAAGTGATCCTATAATGTAAAGATCCTTAAATATAGGTAATTCTAAAATTTCTAGACCCAGCCTTGCCCAGGTTAAACCCATAGCACACGCCCCCCTTCACCTCCTCTCCCATTCTAGTACTTTCCTCCCACCCCATCCTGCTTCTCATAGGAAAGCAGTCAGACAGAACACAGTATGGCATATTGAACACAGCAGCAGAATTCAAAAAAGTCTTCACCAATGGGGTTACATTTGAGGTTGCCCTAGATGAATGAAATGAACTTCTGTACCCAGAGAATGGAGGAATGTAGGAGCAGGCAGAGGGAAAAAAAACAGCAAAGGCACAGAAGGGTAATGAGATTTAGCAGTGCGAGGAGGAGCAAGTGGTCCAGTGTGATGCAACAGGCCTCATAATTCTCCAGTTATGTGGGCGAATTTCATTGTTGTTTTGCATTGTGTCTTAAATCTCACAGCCATTTCAAGAAGCAGAAAGTGAAGGCCATAGGATAACTGAATTGTTTTATATATAGACTCAGCAATCTGCTTAAAAAAAAAAAAAAAAAAAAGGTGGGAAGGGGATATTTATTCCCCTGCTCTTATATATATCAGTGAAGACTTTCTTATATGACATTCATCCATTTTTTGCAGTAGGATCTCATTGTGAGCTCACATCAAATTTATTAATAACTATCACCTTAGCACCTTTTTTTCCATCCACATTAATGACTTCTAACCTATATTTCTGGCTTATAATCTTTTTTTTTTTTTCCTTCAGATTTGGTCTTTCCCTAGTGGATTGCTTTCCATTTATCTTGATTAAACCTCACTCTATTGATTTCTCTTCTTTCTCTAACTTCTCAGAAATCTGTATATTAATTCAGCTTTCTGTGAAATTAGTGATCCCTCCTAGTGCTGAATAACATTTAGGGAAGTTTTAAAATCCAAAATCATTAAATAACCTCCTTCTCAAACCTTGGGTACTATATTTAATTCCAATAGAATGAGAAAATATGTGCATACATATTTCATCCTAGGATGACAAATTCTTTGTTTTCAAATAATTTATTTTTATTTTATTGGAGAATATTATAAAATTTAAGAGTCCTTGAATAAAAAGTCAAGCTTTAATGTGCGCTTTCCTTTATAATAGGACAGAACAAAGAGGAAAGTTCATGAAATGTTCATACCCTACAATCAAGGTATACTTACTATTAGAGATGTGTAACAAGCAGAATAAAAATTATGTATAATTACTTTTTATTTTTCTATCTACCAAATAATATTAAATCATCATTGTATCCCTAGGAATTAACATTGAGTAATTTATTCAATGTGATACAGCAAGATGGGATTTGAACCCAGATATTTTTTACACTTTTCTTGTTAGTATAGTGTGATGCACTTTTAGTTCTTTCATTAAACTCAACAACTATTTAGGGGGAGTCTTGCTTTCCAGCCACAATTCAGGATGTTAGGGACCCAGTGACGAACAAAGAAGCCTCCTGCACTTAGTGTCTGTGAAGTGTGATTCACTTTTAGTTCCTGCATTAAACTCAATAACTATTTAGGGGGAATCTTGCTTTCCAGCCACACTTCAGAACGTTAGGGATCCAGTGATGAACAAAGCAGCCACCTGCTTCTTAGCATCGGTGAAGTGTGATTCACTTTTAGTTCGTTCATTAAACTCAATAACTGTTTAGGGGGAGTCTTTCTTTCCAACCACACTTCAGGATGTTAGGGATCCAGTGACGAACACAGAAGCCTCCTGCTCTTCGTGTCTGTGAGGAAGATAAATCGCTATCTTAGGTTCATTCATGTTCTTTTCTTTACTGCACAGAAACATGGAACCCTCAGACATGAACTCCTTCCACTGAGCTTCCCTCCAGCGAAAAATGGATCTGTGTGCCTCCCCAATCCTCACTTCTCTCCATTTCACCTGAGAGGACAAAGTGTCCATCTACTTCTCTCTTTCAGAAGAGGCAGCTGCTGAAGCTGTGGCTTGGCACCTGCAGCCCCAACATGTCTGGAAATGTTTTCCATCCATAATGGCAAGTCTCTCTCTCTCTCTCTCTCTCTCATATCTTCGGTCTCTTTCTGCTAAGTTGTTTCCTTTGGCCAACAAGGAAACTTCAATCTCCCCAATTTTTTAAATTGGTTTTGTATCTTTCTCAAACTGCTGCCTTCACTCTTTCTCCTCAACAATAGATTAAACCGATTTTAGACTCATTTTTATTATTTTCAGGCATCCCATTCACTCTTCAAATCAATACAATTTTGCTCTCTCTGTTACTCCACTTGAAGGTGAAGTTCCCTCACTCCCCAGGAGGGAGAATTCTGAGGAACATATTCTGCACATCTTCCCAGGTTCCCCTGAGTTTTGCTGTGGTCATGAGGAAGCAAGGCACTGCTAGCCACATTACCCCTACCTCGCCCCTCTCCCACTTCCCTTCCAGCATTTTCTGTACTTCACCCACTCACATCCTTATCTCAGGGTTAGCATCTGAGAGAATCCAAACTAAGAATAGAGACGTTCTCATACCAAGTCCTGTCGATTCTAATTCTTTACTTTCCAAATCATCTTTTCTCTCATTTCCTCTGTAATTGTTTTATTTTAAGCACTCATCTTCTGGCTCCTGTACTAACTTGTCTTTCTGTCCCTACCACCTTCTCCCTCTAATTCATCCCCCATGGACTTGCAGTATGTATTTTTTTTTTCCTATAAACCTTGTCTTGTCACTCCTTTCCTTAAAAATCTTTGATATGTCCCTTACTGCCCACAGTTGGTTTGCCATCGTTGATTAACCAGATGTGGGTATGCTCTGAATAATGCGTGCATATCCGCCGCCGTTTCTCGGCAGGCCTGCCTGGCATTACCAGCATCCATGCCATTCTCGGCTGACCTGTGCCGACCCGCAACATCCGCCGTTCCTCATTTAAGGCCGCCAGGCCTGCTTAATCGCCGCCGTTCTCAGCCAGACCTGTGCAAGCCCTGTATCCTGCCATTCTCCTCGTTTCCGGCTATATCGCGTTCCGGGGTTGTCTCTGCGTACACGCTGCGCCATCCGCAGCGCGCGTTGTTTTCAGCTGTGAGCAGCCTTCCCTCTCTGCATCCCCTTCGCCAGAAGATTGTATTCATTCTTCAAGACTCCACTTGAATTCATTGTCTCTAGAAAACATTTCTTAGTGTCCCAAAACATGGCTATATGTTGCACATAATGGTCCACTGAGACCTTCTAACAAAACACATAGGTTTTATTGAAATTTTTGTATATCCATCTCCTTCCCTGGACTATACATTTTCCCAAGTCAAAGCCACATCTTATTGTTTGTGACGGTTAGTTTTAGATGTCAACTTCACTGAGTTGAGAAATACCTAGAAAGCTGGTAAAAGATTATTTGGGGGGTGTCTCTGTGAGGGTGTTTCCAGAGGAGATTGATGTGTGAGTCTGAGTGGACTGAGTGGAGAAGATACAACCACATGTGGGTGGGCACCACCCAATTGGCTGGAAGCTTGGATAGTACAATAACAGAGGAAAGGTGAATGGGTCCTCTCTTCCCCCTGGAACTGGAGTGCTCTCCTCCTCCTGCCCTTAGATATTAGAACTCCACACTCTGCAGCCTTTGGACTCCAAGACTTCTACCAGTCATCCCCACCTCAACCCCAGGTTCTTAAGCCTTTAGACTTGGACTAGACGTTACACTACCAGCTTTCTGGGTTCTGAGGCTTTTCTACTTGAACTGAACCACCCTACTGGCAGTCCAGGGTATCCAATTTGCAGGTGGCCTGTCATGGGACTTCTCAGCCTCTGTAATCATGGAGACAGTCCTTCTAATAAATCCCCTCTTGTACATACTTCACACATATATAGACAAACATATATATGTATTCTATATATGTATACACATATATAGAGAATACATATAGAATACAATAGAATGTGTTTATATATACATATATACACACATATAAATAGAATATATATATGTGTCTATATATGTAAAATATTAATACAAATATATAGAATACATATGTGGGCATATATATAAATGCATATAAGTAGAATACATATAGAATACACTTATACTATGTATATACACATATATGTATTTTATTTATAGAATATAAATGTATGTATATGTATATATATGTATATATACACACACAGATACGTACTCACAGATACACACACACACAGGTACACGCTATTGGTTCTATCTCTCTAGAGAACCCTTACTAATACACTGATCTTCTTGTTTCTAATTACTGTCAACAATGTCTATCAATAAGTATTTGGATAAATGCATGAATTAATTAACATGAAGGGAAACAAGCAAGTGGGATTATCCTGGGCTTTTTGTTGTCTCGTCTCCTCCATCCTCCTCCTCCACCACCATCACCATGGCACAACTAAAATTACTAAAGTACATTTAATTTTAAAGCAAGCCTCAAATGCAATATGATTTTTGAAACAAGAAGGCCATTCCAGCTCTAAAAATGTCTCTCAGACTGGTTCTCCAACTAATCTTTTACTAGAACACAAACCTTATATTTCAATATGAAAAACAAAATGGTAAAGTTCAAATGACTTTGGAATTAACACATGTATATAAATTAGTTTTTTTGCTAAAGTAAATTACATCAAATTCTGCCTGTTTTGATGTGGAGAGAGGATTAAAAATCAAGAGGGCAAAGAGTCTCCGAAGAGGTAGGGTTATAAATGCCCCAAATCCATTCCTTGATCTTGAGACAAATAAAATGTATGCACAAAAGAAGTTTATATGCCATATTTACAAGCATGTTCTACTAAGTTTCAGATATATTCATATTTCTTTTACTACCAAAATGCTTATCAATATTCTATTTTCTTGGTACCCTGCTCTGCACTTCATAGGGTAATACTGAATAAACCTGGGTAGTCAGATCAGCTAAGCTGGTAGTTCCCAAATTTGTCCAATTATATAAGGTATTTGTTTGTTTTTTAACAGAGTTTATCAACTGCTCCTCAAATCTATTAGGTTTGAAACTCCAGGAATGGAGCCTAGAAATCTGAATTTTAAAATCTTCCCAGATGACTTTGATGCTCATCTAGGTTTCAAAATCCTTAGGTTGACAAATATATTACCTCTTCTGTAATATTTAACTTAAGTATTAACTGAGTGTTGATTATATGCATGACATAGAGAATATGTTTCACTTTTCACAGTCTCTATGAGGGTTTTTTCCCCCATTGATTTCTCTAATCCCAACTGAGCATTCATTTTCTCTAGGGAGAGTTGTTATGGGTAAACTGATGGAGGGAGCCAAAATAAGTCTCCGTATAACATGAAAATGATTTCAAAGGATGTGCTATTTAATACCTTTACCATCCTCCTTTCCTCAACTGTAAGGTTTCTGTCATAAGGGTGAGGAAGGGAAAGTGACAACACCTTAAATATTTAAATATTCCAGAGAAGAGAGCTTAGAAAAGCGCAAGAGCCCAGAGTCATCTCCCTGTTGTCAACAACCCCCATCCCAACAAACAGGCAAACTTCCGTAGTGCTAAGGATGGGTAGAAAAGATATGGCACCATGGCCAGAGACCGCCTGCAGAGTTTCCCTTGACCTAGAGAACAGTAAAAATGTATTCAAATTTCCCAAGTCTTACAGAGGATCAAGGAAGTATCAGACGTGGAGTCATACCTGAGAATATCCTAAACTTTAACGCGGCTGTAACCCACGTGGTCTAGTGACACAGGCCAGCCTGCAGCCTGAACAGACAATAAACAAGCACCACACTCATCAACCCCCCAAGATTAATGGGTAACCTCAAGAATGAGGATTACCCAAAATTAGGTACCACTTGAATTGACTGAGGTCAAACTTCTACCAAACAGAAAGAAGAAAAAATGAAGTAACTTCGATTCATAGGAAATGGAAATAAGTGGTATCTCTTGGAAAACTAACTCTGTGGTCTAATATTTATGCCAGTACTTTAACATTTATTTAAAGTTGAAGGTGACTCCAAACACAGAGCAAATTGTTTTTGTTGCTGCTGTTGTTGTTGCTGTTGTTTTGAGTCTCGCTCTGTCACCAGGCTGGAGTGCAGTGGTATGATCTGGGCTCACTGCAACCTCTACCTCCCGGATTCAAGCAATTCTCCTGCCTCAGCCTCCTGAGTCGCTGGGATTACAGGCACACACCACCATACCCAACTAATCTTCATATTTTTGGTAGAGACGGAGTTTCACCATGTTGGCCAGGATGGTCTCGATCTCTTGACCTCATGATCTGCCGCCTTGGCCTCCCAAAGTGCTAGGATTACAGGTGTGAGCCACAGCACCTGGCCGCAAATTGTTTTAAATGTCAATTTTTCCTTTAGAGGAGCCACTGGAAGGATGCAGTAGAAGGAAAACAAGCTTTAGAGTCAGACAAATTTGAGGTAAATTCTGAGTATCTTACCAAGAGCTAGGTGTTTATCTTCCCAAAGGCTCACTGTCTTCACCTGTGAAAGAGTGTTTTAGAATTCAATGAAGGACAGAAGAGCTGTATACATATTATAGGCTCATAAATGTTAGTTTTGGCTTTTAAAGAGTCAAAAGATAACAGATGCTGGCGAGGTTACGGAGGAAAAGGAACACTTATACACTGTTGGTGGAAGTGTAAATGAGTTCAACCATTGTGGAAAGCAGTGTGTGGCGATTCCTCAAAGAGCTAAATGCAGCATTACCATTTAACCCAGCAATCGCATTACTAGGCACATATCAAGAGGAATATAAATCATTCTACCATAAAGACACATGCAAACAAATGTTCATTGCAGCACTACTCACAATAGCAGCAAAGACATGGAATCAACCTAAATGCTCATCAATGACAGGCTGGATAAAGAAAACGTGGTACATACACACTATGTATATACTATCCAGCCATAAAAAGCAATGAGATTATATATTCTGTGGGAACATGGTCGGAGCTGGAGGCTACTATCTTTAGCAAACTAATGCAGGAACAGAAAATCAAGTACTGCATGTTCTCACTTACAAGTGGGAGCTAAATTATGAGAACTCATGACCACAAAGAAGGAAATAACAGACGCTGGGGTCTACTTAAGGGTTGAGGGTGGGAGGAGAGAGAGTAGCAGACCAGATAACTATTGGTTACTGGGCTTAATACCAGGGTGATGAAATAATCCGTTCAACAAACCTGCATGACATGAGTTTACCTGTGTAACAAACCTTCACGTGTACCCCTGAATCTAAAAGTTTAAAAATACATAAATAAAATTAAGTAAATGCTAGCTCTTTCATTTCTTCAAAGAGTTTTAAAATCTTAAATTAGAGGCCATATTTATACAAAAGAAAGCATAATCATGCCAAGGTATCATAACTCAATATTATAATTTCTTGTAAAGCATGACTTTGTGGATTTCCCGTCACTGCTTAAAACCCAATGCATGCAGGGCTTAAAACCTAGATGATGGCTTGATAGGTAACAAACCACCACGGCGCATGTATACCTGTGAACAAACCTGCACGTTCTGCACATATATCCGGAACTTAAAGTAAAATAAAATTTAAAAAAAAAAAAAAAAAAACTTGGAAGAAGGTGATGTTCTTCCGAACATGTGGGTGACAATTCCTTCCCTCCCACCAAATATACCAATAAAGCAGATGCTGGTTTTACCTGCTCCTCAATTTCTTAGATGTTTGAATCAGAGTTTAACCTAAATCACTCTGCTTGCAATACGTACATAGAGCTGTAAGCCAGGGTATTGTTTTGATTACAATAGCAGAGGGAAGATTTTTATTTTTGCTCAGAGTGGTAAGACTTTGTGCAACTAAATTTGAATTGTAAAATCCATTTCAAACACACCCTCCGTAAGCACTGGTCTCTGCAGATGGAGGAAGTAAAATGAGTTTCCTAATTTACAGTCAGTGTTATGATGCACAAGGTAACCATAGCTTTCGGGTAAGGAAAGTGGGGACTTGACACAGCAATTTAGAATTTTTATAGTGAGTATCATTTTCTTGTTAATAGGCCCATTGACAATCATAATACTGGGCCATAAAAGTTGGTGTTAACTTTACTTTGCCATTCTCAAATTTTCACCTTACATTTTGTTCTTATTCAAACAATCATTGCCTGTTATAGCTGAAGAGGATTTTAAAGATCACCAAATCCAGGAATAGAAAAGTGGCAGTCTCTAGGCAGAATTCTGTCTATAGAGATGGTTTTATTTTCCCCAACAAAATGTTTCCTTTTTTTCTGTATTTTCTTCTTTAATTCTTCTCTTTCTTCCTTTTTTAATTTTTCTTTCTATATATCAACATATGACTGAGCTACAGTGAAGTGTCCACATGTCAAGTGAACTTTTATATATGTATATCCTAATATCACTACACCCCAATCAAGATACAGAAAATTCTCACAAAGCTTCTTATACTACTCTGTGGGGGAGGGACGGGGGCAGGGGGTGTGTTTGATGGGGTGTTTTAATTTTCTTTAAATATGTTGTCTTCAGAAATAACAAATGTATGATCAAAAAAAGAAATAAGATTTACATGGTATTGGCCGGGCACGGTGGCTCACGCCTGTAATCCCAGCACTTCGGGAGGCCGAGGCAGGCAGATCACGAGGTCAGGAAATCGAGACCATCCTGGCTAACATGGTGAAACCCCGTCTCCACTAAAAAATAAAAAAAAAATTAGCTGGGTGTGGTGGCGGGTGCCTGTAGTCCCAGCTACTCAGGAGGCTGAGGCAGGAGAATGGCTTGAACCCAGGAGGCGGAGCTTACAGTGAACCAAGATCGCACCACTGCACTCCAGCCTGGGCAACAGAGGGGTACTCCATCTCAAAACAAAACAAAAAAAAGATTTACATGGTGTTGCAAAGTTGAATAAAAAGTTCTAAAAAATTGTAGTGGATAAAAAAATAAAGTTCTTTTTCTAACTTTTAGATTTAGGGAGCATAAGTGCAGGTTTGTCACCTGAGTAAATTGCATATTGTGGGGGTTTGACATACAGATTATTTCATCACCCAGGTAATGAGCATAATACCTGATAGGTAGTTTTTTGATTCTCACCCTCCTCCCACCCTTCACCCTCAAGCAGGCCTCAGTGTCTACTGTTCTTGTCTTTGTGTTCATGTGTACCTAATGTTTAGCTCCCACTTACAAGAGAGAACACACAACATTTGGTCCTGCATTAATTGACTAAGAGTAACGGCTTCCAGCTCCACCCATGTTGCTGCAAAGGACATGATCTCATTCTTTTCCACGGCTGCATATGTGCCGCGTTTCCATGGTGTATACATACCACATTTTCTTTATCCAGTCCACCACCGATGGACATCTGGGTTAAGTCCATGTCTTTGCTGTTGTGAGTAGTGCTGTGATGAACATGTGCATGTGAATATATGATCCCTTATAGCACTCTTACATAACCAAAATAACCCAAAATTACTTATATTCTGACAACTATTACTCCCCGAATAATTCTGATTATTTTTAAATTTTGCACAGATGGAATAGTATATAACCTTTTGTGCCTGAACAAAGCTGCTCTGAAAGTTTTCATATGTGTTTTGGTGGACATAAACATTGATTTCTGATGTGTTTCTACACAGGAGTTAAATTGTGAGCTCACAAGTAATAGTTCAAAATTATACTTTTAACTGCCAACCAGTTTTCCAAAACAACTGAACTAATGTATATACTCCCCAGCAATATATGAATTCTAGTTGCTCTATAGCTTTACCAATACCTGGTAAAATGTTTTCAATCCATTTTCATTTGAATGTGTTTAGGGTATGTGTGCACCATTTACAGTCCTCATTGTTTTATATTTAGCCATTTTGAGTTCTTGTTTTAACCCCATGGCCCTCGAAGGACTTTTGAGTTTACCAACTACTCATCTAATCCACTTTCTCATTTACCATTTTCAGAAAACTAGTCCCAGGAAGTTTAACTGGCTAGCCCAACATCACATAACTCATGACAAATGTAGAAGTAGAGCTCAGGCTGAATTTCTCAACCAGCCTTCTTTCCACTGCATGGCACACTTCCACTCACTGAGACTCTGCCTCCATTCCAGCTCTTATCTCTACTCGTTAAAGTTCCATCTGAATAACTTTATGACATGCACCCATCAGTGATGTGCCTTGACACCATAGCAGTGGTCTTACATCACACTTCTGCCACTCCTTTACTTGAACAATAAACGGAAAGCATAAACTCAAATATGTGTTGTAAAGGAGGTAGCATCCAGATGGAAAGACTGGAATGAGCATCAGCTGACCCCTCTAGTGTTCACACTCTTATTCAAGAAGGAAGGAGCCAGGTAATAGTGGGAACAGGTCATTCTCATCCTGCTTCAAGGACTGTGTTACCAGATTCACAAACTCTTCATAGAAAAGTGTACTGATTATCTGGGTAGGTATTTCTCCCTCGATCTCCATTTTCTTTATATGGGATAAACACCTGCTTAAAAGCAGAGGAGCATACAGAAAGTGACATGAGTGAATATGATATTATTTGAATTAGGCAAAGGTTATTAAAGAGAGTAGAAAAGTAGCTAAAGACACTAAGTCTCTTGACTTTTCCCTCAGTTTCCCCATATATAAAATGGGAAGTTAGCTAAAGTATTTTTAAGATCCCCTCTAGCTTGGTAGTTCTGTGAATGGATTAGCCATAACTATGATTTATATGACAGAGGGAAAACATAAAACAAGCCTAGAATTTACTTACAAATATCTGGTTTGAGAAACAAACTTAATTATCTAAAATGGACACACATGTTATGTGATAAACTATATTTCTGCTAATTGGTCATTGACATGAAATTGATCTTATTATTTCATAATAAATTGTCCCCCTTCTCCCTTCTCACCTGTCTTCCAAAGGAATTTGATTAAACAAACTTATGTTTAGTATTTCATAAAGAAATACTGGGTTTTTTTCCTATAGAGTTACACTGTATCAAAGTGATATATTCCTTACTGGCTTATCTGAGAAATATGGGATCAATTATTATGCTATACCAAAGCCAAAATCTGAAAGTAATAAATCCACCTCAAATAAGTAATATAAAATTATATTTATAGACTCTAAAATAAAATTAACATTTGTCATCTTTTCACCAAATGATCTGAAACATATTTCTTTTTCCAAAATGATCTCGAACAATAGAATAAAAATGCAGGAAGAACTTCTGGGATTTCTTATACCTAAAAGCAAACAAGGCCTATAAAAAAAAAATTGTGGGGGTCTAGATTAAAATTACCAGTGAGTGTTTTGATTTGTTTTGACAGATTGGGAATTAAGAGACAAGACATTCAGTACTTTACTTAGGAATCACCTTTTCCCCTTGTCATATGAGGATTCATGTTTTCTTTAATTAGAAATTGATCAGAAGCCTAATAAAGCTTGATGAGTGATAGCACTAAAAGTCCCTTTCCCAAAAGCTGAGTTCCATCTACTCACACATTTTCTCCCCTTGGACTCTCTCCATGCCTCCAATTCACATCTGAACAGAGATGGGGGGAAACTCAAATTAATTGTCTTTATATGGTTTCTCACTAAATGTTTCATTGCCACGAGCAGTTCTGAAGAGTAAGTCAAAGTAACTGAAGAAGTATAAATAATCTTTGTACAGAGTAAAATGCATAAATTTAAAGATATACATGGCGAAGTTTCTAGAGATTTATAGAGGTGGAAGAACCTAGGCTTAGAAGATAGAAATAATTTAGTTTATGCCAACGGGACCTGTGGTTTGTAATTCACTCAGACCAAAATCCTCAACTCTCCCCTTAGGAACAAACATATGTCTAAAGAGCCAAAAAGTATGGATAGCGAGAGTTAATGAAACATTATGAAAATCAGCAGGGTGAGGAGAGGCCGCTGAAGACAGTTCACAGCTTAGTAACTGTAGATGACAGTGTAGGTGATGGCCCAGTGTCACATCCTCCTTATGATCAGGCTCAGGATTTATCGTGTATGTATTTTGATGGAGATATAAATATATATGAATATATATTAATCTCTAGAGCTATAGGTAAATCTCTCTTGGTGATGGGTAAACAGGAGATCCTACTACTCTCTACCATGGAAACAAAAATCCCAGGGAAAAACAGATCAAATAAAAAAATATGAAGTAGGCAGAGGACAGCTAAAGTGAAAACAAGATACAGAAAAGTACCCGCCTGGACTGGTTTGCTTGGGTTAAGGGTGCACTCAGCATCAGAGTCACCACCCGGGCTCAGGGTAGGGCTGCTACATGAGCAAAAGTAGAACAGAGACGGCAAACTGGGGTCATGACTGGGCATTAAAGCAAGTAGTCAGAGACACACCGGATAGAGTGTGGCCCCAGTGGTGTCTGGCTGAGCTGGTGAAGATGTGCTTAGCTGGATCCGAGGGATCACGGTCAAAGAAGTAACAACAGTGAAAGCTAAGAGAATGTTGCAAAGCTAGAAGAAAAACTAATCTGAGATGACATCAGAATTCTGTCTTTTGCAAGGATTCCTGTTGTTCCCACAATTCAATGTGGTAGTTTATCGGGGAAATGACAAACATCCCCTTGGCAACTCTGTCCTAGACTGATCTTTCTTACTAGAAGAATTCTGGGCCCAAGGAATTTTATTCTCATCTAACCAAACTTTTTCTAGGTCTATGCCATATAACGGTCATCACTGGCCAGCCTGCAGCCATACCCACCTAATCAGTGGAGAAAGAAGTCTTTGAGTCTCCTAAAACTTTCATTGTTAGCTTCTTCCCCAAAATAAGAGTTTTAGTAGCTAAACTTTTACCTGAGGTTCTGACATAAATCAGAAAAACATGGAGAGTCACAGAAGCTTGGTAATAGCAAATTACGTGGCTCTGGGGAAAACAAAAATAGCCAGTTGACTCTTGTTTTCTTGAGTGTCCAGTGAGAAAACTGAAGCTGGATCAAGGATTGGATTTTAATGAAAAGAGAACAAACAGATTTCTTAGAGGTCCTAAGAAAGAAAAGTAGAGGCCAGGTACAGATCACATTTGGGAGATAAACTGGGGGCATTTGCTATAAATTTCAATAATTGCATACCTGAAGAAATAATATGTTTTTAAAAATCTTCATGACTGCTCATGCCTGTAATCCCAGTACTTTGGGAGGTCGAGGCGAGCAGATCACCTAAGGTCACAAGTTGAAGCTCAGTCTGGCCAATATAGTGAAAACTTGTCTCTACTAAAAATATAAAAATTAGCCGGGCATGGTGGCACATGCCCGTAGTCCCAGCAGGCTGAGGCAGGAGAATTGCTTGAACACGGGAGGCAGAGGTTGCAGTGAGCTGAGATTGTGCCACTGCACCCTCACCTCCAAAAAATCGTCACGACTGTAGTACTGCAGTCTCTGTTTCATAATATCCTTTTTAACCACAGTGAAGGGATTAAGGAAAAAGACAACCTTAGTACATTTTTAAAGCAGTATTTTAGCTGGACATTTTGAGGCTAAAGACAGAAGGAACCATACATGAATATTGTACTTGGGTTAGTAAACTCGTTTCTTGAAGGGGCACAGGTTAGAAAATTTAAATATAGTTTAATTATATCCTAATATTAAGCAAATAAGTAGTTTATAGATAATGAAAGGCAAGTTTTTCACTAATGAAGAAAGAAATACAAACAGTAAAAAGGAAAAAGAACACTAGAATAAATCCTGTGTTGCTGGATTGGAATTGGAGGTATTAGTATGAACTCGCAGTCTTTTACTAGATAGATTTTGATAGAGATATAAATATATGTGAATATACATTAACCTCTGGAGCTGTAGGTAAAATTCGCTCAGTAATAGGTAAGCAGGAGATCCTACTACTTTCTCCCATAGGAAACAAAAAATCCCATGGAAAAAAAACAGATCAAATGAAAAAATAAGACCTAAGAGTGAAGTAGGCAGAGAACAGTTAAAGCAAAAGCAAGATACAAAGAAGTGCCTATCTAGAACGTATCGTTTGGGAGGGAGAGATAGGTAGGCAGGCAGGCAGGCAGATGCATGAGTTAATATACATACATATAGTTCCTAATTCTGCCTGTTAAGAGGACTTAAAAGCAATAATACCCAGTAGAAATTAACACATCTTAGGACCCACATTTTGGTTTTGCTTTTTTTTTTTTGAGATGGAGTCTTCCTCCGTCACCCAAACTAGAATCAAATGGCGTGACCTTGGCTCACTGCAACCGCCGCCTCCCAGGTTCAAGTGATTCTCCTGCCTCAGCCTCCCGAGTAGTTACAATTACAAGTGCCTACCACCACATCTGGCTAATTTTTTTTTTATTTTTAGTAGAGACGGGGTTTCACCATGTTGGTCAGGCTGGTCTTGAACTCCTGACCTCATGATCCACCTACCTCGGCCTCCCAAAGTGCTGGGATTACAGGCGTGAGCCACCGTGCCTGGCCCACATTTTGGTTTCTAAATACTTTCTCCAATAAAAGGAAACATTTGGAGAAGTGGTTGTTCTTACAGCTCAGACACGGGAAACAAGATGATCCTGAAGAGCCATAAGGTAAGGAATTATTCCAAAAGGATGAGAGAGCAAAGGGAAAGAACATAGGAACCAACTAAAGGGTTCCCAATGGCCAAAGCTGAAAATATTTGAGCAAATACAAATGAATATACAAATAAATAGTATTCTAACCCATAGAATAAAATAAATATCAAAAATGTGGGGGTAATATATCTCTTCTTTATAGCAGAATTTCCACTGATAAGTGGAGAAGGAATGAGAGAACTAGAAAGGGGCCATTAGACCACCACAGTAATCAGTCTGCAGGCAAGACCCCACTGGTGGATACTAAAACTAGTGGGTGAAAATTTGAGAAACTGGAATGTCTCAAACTATCTCCCCCCAAGACACTGATTAATCAAAAAGGAAAAATAGTAACTTCACAATGGAGAAATCCAGCAGACACCACCTTAAATTAAGTAATTGAGCTTAACATCAACTGTCATAAGGCACATAGCCATCACGTGTCCCTAAGGTACACTGAGAAGGACACGTCACTTCGGTGACATTCTTACCAAAAACTGCACAATCTCAACCCATTAGTGAGAGAACACTGGACAGATGCAGACTGAGGGATGTTTTATAAAACAATAATCTTCCAAAGTATACACGTCATGAAAGACAAGGAAAGACAGTAACTGTCACAGATCTGAGGATAGTACAGAGACATGACGAAGATCCTGGATTGAATTCTACAACAAAAAAGACATGAATGGAAAAACTGGTGAAATCCAAAAAAAGTCTGTAGTTTAGTGAATCATATTGTCCAATGTCAGTTTCTCGGTATTGATAATTGTATGATGGTCCTGTATGTTAACATTAGACGATGCTGGGTGAAGAATAGAAAGAAGCTCTCCATGCTGTTTTGCAACTTTTCTGCAAGCCTAAAATTATTTCAAAATAAAAATAAAAAAATAAAAACGCCTAGATAAAGGTCTGTCTTCTCACTAAATATTGAATTTAATTGAATTCAAATGTATTAAACTCTAGGAATCAAAGATAGAAGAAGAAATGCTATGAAAAAGAAATAAGGACGGAAGTAAAGCCACAGGAAAGGGTCCCTAGGTGATGCTCCACGGTTTAGAGTTGGGGACCCCGGGTTCAGTCTAAACTGTATCCCACCAAAGAGTTTTAGACTTCCCTAGGCATATGCGGTGGACTGGGGAGCTGTGTCCTCCAGAAAAATGTTTACATTAGGGACTGAGGAAATTCTAGACCTTATCTGAGGGCAGTGTTTCTTAAACTTTAGTTACTTCGCATACCATTCTTACAATTTTTCTTAGCTCTCACACCACCTGAATTGTTTGCTCAATATTTTCCATCACATTGACTTCATTGGAATGATGCATTTTTTTTAACTTGCTCTTATCTCTATGCTACTTAAAATCACATCACATGTCACCTGTGGTCCACATACCACAATAGAGGAGCATCTGAGTCCTAGAGATTGCAAAGGAACATTGTGAGTAAAGAAAAAACTAAAAGGACTGTTTTCCATAAAACAAACACACCACTCAAACACACACACACATGCACACGGACATACATGCACACGCACATACATGCATGCACACACCACTGTCTCAGACTAAGCAGAGGGAAACACAGAAGGGGAGCCAGGCATTCTTGCTGCTTTTCCATGGAAAATTCCATGGCTTTGGAGCATTGAGGGACCCAGAGAACATAATGTAGGCCTGGAACATTAAGGACATAGACCACTGGGGATCCAGATGTGGCAGAGGTAGTAGAGGATGGCAGAGTGCTGATAGTACCCAGGCAGCAGAGAAAGGCAGAACTAGGGTGTGAGCTAATGCCACCATCTCTGGAAGCAATAAGGGTTGCCAAGTGCAGAGGCAAAGAGAGTGTTGTCCCTGACAACAAGAGCAGCAGCTGTAGGACCCTGTAAAGGCAGTTGTGGTGCCGTGGGGGCTGGAAACTTCACTGAACGGGGCTGGAGTAGGAATGAAAAAAGCAACTTTACCTCAAAGTATCAGAATGAATTTGTATCGTGAGTATATGTACAATATCCTTGAAGACTCTGAGCAACAACTGGAGGCTAAGTGGGGTGATTTTGTGCAGATGCAGATCCTATACGTGGGACCAGAAGCCAAGGACAACTCGCCACATCCATGGAGCTACAATGTGCACTTGTGGGAGTGTAATCTGGTAAAGCCATTCTAAAAACACCTGGAAGTATTTAGTGAAGTAAAGTGGGGGTAGATTTTATGATCCCATCATATGGGAAAACATCCTACACAGCCCTCTAAGAGGACATGTTCATTGCAGCTGTGTTTGTAATAGCACAAATTTGGCCGGGCGCAGTGGCTCACGCCTGTAATCTCAGCACTTGGGGAGACCGAGGTGGGCAGATCATGAGGTCAAGAGTTCAAGACCAGCCTGGCCAATATGGTGAAAGCCATTTCTACTAAAAATACAAAAATTAGCCAGGCATGGTGCATGCCTGTAATCCCAGCTACTCGGGAGGCTGAGGTAGGAGAATCACTGGAACCCGGGAGGCGGCTCACTGGCAGTGAGCTGAGATTGCACCACTGCACTCCAGCCTGACGACAGAGTGAGACTTTGTCTCAAAAAAAACAAAAAGGAAAGAAAAAAAGCACAAAATTGAAAGCAACCTAGGCAGTCATTATTAGACTATTGCATAAAGTCGAGTATGTGCATACCATGGAACACGGGGCAGATTCAGAATAAGGAATTACATGTGTGTAACACCAAAATGGTTTGATCTTAAAAACAGAGTTGAGACAAAACACAAATAAAACAATGTAATAGCTGACACCCATGTAGCAATTATTATGTGTCAGGCACTATTCTCAGCACTGGACATTATTAATTCATTTGCTTCTTGCAAAAACCTTATGAGATAGATGTTGTCATTGTTCCCAGGTTATTTATGAGGAAACTGAAGAACAGCAAATTTAAGAGACTTGCTCAAGGTCAGATGGCTAATAAGTGGTAAAGAAAATATTGAGAACCAGGACATCTAACTCTAACCACTACATGATATTGATATCCTCTAGTGATAGAAAACAGGAAGAAACTCTGAGCTAAATGCATTATTGCAATTTCAAAATCATACCACCCAAAATTAGAGTTAAAATGTTACTTATATTTCCAAAAATATGCAACACAAAAACAATAAAATGATATGTATTTTGAGGTGGAGTAGGTAAAGATGAGAGAGAAGAATAGGATTGAAAGAGGAAAATAAAATAAAATAAAGCGACATAAAATAGAATAAGTCTTAGAACTGACAGGGCAGACAGGGAGAGTTTTAAGAAAAAACAGGAAGGTCAATGCTGCAAGAGTGAGCTCAGCAGGGGCCAGGCTGAGAGAGAAACAAGTGAAGCCTGAGACAAATTGTCCCCCGCATAAATCAAAATGCATTCAGTAACTGAAGGAAGAATTGCTCCAGGATACAGAATTCTTCCCTTGGTTAGTAATCACTGTATAATATTCATTAGATTTCTTGCCCATTTATTGACCAAGGCAGAATATTTTTATCCCGAAATTTACTCCCCAGTGTCCCAGATTCTACACCTTTGAATTACTAATTCTCTTTGTCATGTCTGTCAAGAATTAAATTATGGCTATTAATCATATATCCAATTTCTAATAAATATTTCTGGTAGTGAAAGTCACTATAAACTCAAACTGATGACTACAGTTATGAGTTTAAAATTTACCAATGACTAAAACTGGTTGGAAGTATCAAGCATTTCTTGAAAAAGAGAGATCTGCAAAATCTGACTCAAGGAAACTGGGTGTTGTTTGTACACAGGAAATAGATATGAAAGAAAACTGACAGTAGTTAAAATGTTCATCTCCAATATTAGACTAATAGATGAACTTAATCTGTGTTGTAAAATTTATGGAGAAAATTGATTTCAATATAAATGGTTTCATTAAAATAAAAATAGAATGAAATTTTTTTTTGAAATGGCTTAACCCTGCTCTATAAAGAAGTGATTAAGTAATTTAATTATAGTTAGCTCCAGGAAATTATTTCTCAATGAAAATCCATCCATGATGGTGAAAAAAAAAAAACTGATTTAACAGGAAATCAACCTTTCTTAGGGTCAAAACCAGAGAAAATATCAGTTTCTCTTATCTTCTTCACAAGCATCTTCCCCAGCACCAGACGCCACAGCTGTTTGGATATGGGGTAAGGCAGACAAGCCCATCCAAATCTACTTTGTAAAGATGATAGGAATTCTATTAAAATTTTACATTTATGGAGCAATCACTGCTGGCTAGAGAGAGCAGACTCTTTGTGCAGGGGGGGAATGGTTTTTGATCTGGGCCTTAATGGTGGATAAGATTTTAATGGGTAAGGATCACAGGTCAGGAAAGTGGACATTCTAGCTAGAAGGAACAGGCTGAGCATATTAATGGAATAGAAAAAATACAAGGTAGGATCAAAATAAAAAATGTTACCTTCATGACTTGATCTTGGGTTTTACACAGGGAAATAGTAAAAGAGGCACCTAGAAAGGAAGGTTTGAACCAGACTGTAAAGGATCTTAAAAAGCAGGCTGTGTAGTTAGTATGTTATTGAACAATGGCAATGCCCAATATTTTTGTTTGTTTAATCAACAAACAAAAGGTACTTGTTCAGAGGGTAGTTACCCTCTCCTAATAAGTAGAATAAATTTACTGCTTAGAGTTCATCCCTATTCTTCTACTCAGATCCATCACGGCAGCTCCTCTACTTTCAATGCAATCATCCAAGGACTTGGAACTTTGTTTGTGGCTATGGCATCAAGCCCAGGGCTCTTCCCCTCTTCTACTGAAGCAATACAACTGTGATTGTGGTAGAATGAAGCCTGGACAGAGCTCAGAGCACAGGGTTTAGGGCTCAGCTCAGCCCTCCAGAGGTTTGTGACCTGGGCAACTCTCTTAGCCTCACTGGACTTCATTATCTTTCCCTGCAATATGAAGAATTTGACTTGAGATGACCTCTAGGTTTCCTTTAAGCTTTGACATTTTATGTCTCAAAGACATTCGTTTAATAAGCTATTCCAACATTTTCAGAACTATTTTATTCAGTCTGACACAAAAAGTACTTAACAGGTGATGAGAGATCAGTATGCAGGTGAAAAAACGTAAGCACATAAAGCAAAAGTAGCTCTTCCTATGTTCAGCTTAAAATGTACACCTTACTAATGTGCCTTGTTACCAAATACCTTTAAGTATACACAGCTGAGCTAACTGAGCACAGTCTGTTTTTGGCCAACATCATTTCACTGCATAAATGGAGGGGATGGGGGTGGGTATTAGTCCATTCTCAGGCTGCTAACAAAGACATACCCAAGGCTGGGAAAGAGGTTTAATAAAGGAAAGAGGTTAAATGGTCTCACAATTCCACAGTGCTGGGGAGGTCTCACAATCATGGTGGAAAGTGAAGGAGGAGCAAACTTACATGGTGGCAGGCAAGAGAGCATCTGCAGGGGGAACTCCCATTCATAAAACCATCAGATCTCATGAGACTTATTCACTACCACGAGACCAGTATGGGGGAACCACCCCCATGATTCAACGATCTCCACCTGGTTCCAGGGGATGGGGAGTGGTCATGACAATTCAAGGTGAGATTTGGGTGGGGACACAGCCAAACTATATCAAGGGGAGTCACAGAATTCTCTTCAGTCTGCCCTTAAAACTATGAAAGAATTAAAAGTAATGATTGATAATATAGAGACTGGATTCAGGCTGACCTATGTTTGACACATCACTACTGGTTACTAAGTTATCTTGACCAAGTTGTTCACTTTCGTTAAGCCCCAGTTTCTATATGTATAAAGTGTATTTTCATGAGAATTAAACAAGATAATGTAAATTAAGACATGACACATAATAAGAGCTGATAAACAGTAGACGACAACAACCAGGCTAAGTATACAGAAAATGTTGACCAAAAATAAGGGAATCTTTTATATGGAAACCTCCCTAATAACTGACTTGCAAAACTAATCTGCAGAGATTTCCCTTCATCAAATTAAGTAATTCTCAATATTGACTTCACAACAGAATCACTTAGCAGGTTTCAAATACTACAAACTCCCAGGCCCCATCCATATCTAATAAACTGGAATATCTGGTTAACATAGATGAGGAGATGTGCTGAGAAGCTCAGCTATTCAGACCATTGGAGAGCTGCTTTTCAAGATCCAGATGTAATTTAAACTTTAGAGATATCAGTACAATTTGGTTACCTCCCCCCATGAATACCTGAAATTCACAGACCTCAATTAGTTTACAGGTGAACTCATACTACATCTCATACAGTGAAAATCTCCTTCTGGGAAGCAGTGGTTCCCCCCAAAATCTGGTAATCTTATACATTCTGGATATTCTGAGACACCTGCCATTTCAAATATGCCAATAAATGTCTAAATCTGGAGTTTAGAATATATTGACATTAACTCAGACATAAAGACAGAAATCAGGCCTAAGTGATATGTGATGGCAAGATTAATATCAATGAACCATCTCAGGTAATTTTATTATATATATTTGTACACTAGTACCTGGCATGATCACAGGACATGAATTAAAACAAAGAAACAACTTTAAAGTTTTATATTCTTGTATTAATTTCAGAATCCTTTTCTCAGTTTGATAAAGATATTTTGCATTTTGGGGGTGATATACTTTGGATATTTGTCCCCACCAAATATCATGTTGGATTGTAATCCCAATGCCTGAGATGGGGTCTAGTGGGAGGTGTCTGGATCATGAGGGTAGATCCCTCATGAATGGCTTGGGCCATCCCATTGGTGATAAGTGAGCTCTCACTCTGAATTCATGTGAGACATGGTCAAGTAAAAATGTGGGGCACTTCCCCTATGCCCACTTTGTTACTCCTACTTTCACTATGTGAATTGCCTCCTCCTGCTTTGCTTTCCACCATGATTGAAAGCTTCCTGAGTCCTCCCCAGAAGCAGATGCTGGAGCTATGCCTCCTGTACAGCCTGCAGAACCATGAGCCAATTAAAGTTCTTTTCTTTACAAATTACCTAGTCTCAGGTATTTCTTTATAGCAATGCAAGAATGGCCTAATATAGAAAATTGGTACAAAGAGTGGGGTAATAGGCAGAAGTTGGAAGAGTTTGGAGAATTCAGAAGACGACAGAAAGATGAGGGAAAATTTGAAACTTCTTAGAGACCAGTTAAATGGTTGCAATCAAAATACTGGTAGTGATATAGATAGTGAAATCCAGGCTGATGAGGTCTCAGATGGAAATGAGGAACTTACTCTGTATTGGGGCAAAGGTCACCCATGTTATGCCTCAACAAAGAACTTGACTGTGTTGTGTCCATGCCCTAGGAATCTGTGGAAGTTCGAACTTGAGAGTGATGATCTGGGGTGCCTGGTAGAAGAAATTTTCAAGCAGCCAAGTGTTCAAGATGTGCCCTGGCTGCTTCTGACAATGTACACTGAGATGTGGGAGCAAAAAAATGACTTAAGGTTGGAGTTTGTATTTAAACACAAAGATGATAAAGGTTTGTAAAATTGGCAGCCTGGCCATATGGTAAAGAAAGAAAAAGCTTTTAAAAGTGAGGAATTCCAAGTAGGTCGTGGAGCAACCAATTGCCAGAGAAATTTTCATAACTAAAAGGGAACCAAGTGCTAATATACAAGACAATGAGGAAAAGGCCTCTAAGGCATTTCTGATATCTTCATGGTAACCGCCTCCCCCTGCCAACATTTCCTAGAGGTCTAGGAAAGAAGAATGGTTTCATGGGCAAGGCCAAGGGCCCTGCTGCCCTGTGCAGCCTCAGGACCCCACGACACTGCTTCTGGCATCCTTGCTGCTCTGGCTCCAGCCTTGGCCCACAGGGTTGCAGACAGGCTTCTGTTTCAGAGGGTGTAAGCCATAAGCTTTGGCAGCTTCCACATGGTGTTAAGCCAGCAGGCACACAGAACGCAAAAGTGAAGGCAGCTTGGGAGCCACCACCTAGATTTCAGAGGATGTATGGAAAAGGCTGGGTGTCCAGGAAGAAGCCTGCTCCAGGGGTGGAGCCCTTTCGGAGAACCTCTACTAGGGTAGCATGGAGGAGAGATGTTGGGCTGGAAGCCCCATACAGAGACCTCCCTGAGGCACTGCCTAGTGGAGCTGTGGAAAGGGGGCTACCATCCTTCAGGCCCTAGAATGATAGTTCCATTAGCAGCTTGCATCCTGCTCCCAAAAACCCACAGGCATTCAACTCCAGCCCATGAGAGCAGCCTGGGGTGCCAACCCTACAAAGCCACAGAGATGGAGCTGCCCAAGACCCTGGGAGCCCACGTATTGTACCAGTGTGCTCTGAATGTGAGACATGAAGTCAAAGGTGATTATTTTGGAGCTTTAAGATTTAATGACTGCCCTGCTGGGTTTCAAACTTGTGTGGGGCTGATATCCCCTTTCTTTTAGCTGATTATTCCCTTTTGGAATGGAAATGTTTACCCAATGCCTATACCTCCACTGTATCTTGGGAATAACTAACTTGTTTTTCATTTTACAGGCTCATAGGTGGAAGGGACATGCTTCATCTCAGTTGAGACTTTGTACTTTTGAGCTAACACTGAGATGAATCAATACTTTGTGATACTGTTCAGAAGGCATGATTGTAATTTGCAATGTGAGAAGAACATGAGATTTAGGAGGGGGAAGGGGCAGACTGATATCGTTATTTATCTCTGCCCAAATCTCATGCTGAAATGCAATCCCAATGTTGGAAGTATTGGGATCATGGGGGCAGATCCATCATGAATGGTTTGGCTGTCTTCTTAGTGATAAAGATATCCTAAATATCCTGTACTTAGGGAAAGGTCAAGTTTCTTTAACACCAAGATCCCAAAATAAAATGGCCTAAAAAGCATTTATTTATCTTTATTATAGCAACCCAGCTAGTCTAGGATGGTGGCACTGCTCTTTTCCATGAGTAATTCTGGCATTCAGTTCCTTTCCTCTTGTTACTCCGCCATCCCCCTAGGGAATTGGCCTCAGCACAATTTGGAAGTTGAAAATTCCCTTAGTAAAATAGTTGCCGTTTTAAAACCTTCATTTCCAGATGAAGAAAAAATCATAGAAAGTAAATGACATGTCTAGTATAATACAACAACTTGAGGTTAGCATTAATCCAGGATGCTATGAACTTGCATCTTCCATCACGTCAAACTCAAACCATCTACTACTTAAGAAGACAGCCGTAGAAACATCAATTCTAGAGCCAAGCAGACATTTCTTTGCATTCCAGATTTCTCACTTGAGCAAGTAATATCATATTGCTTAGATATAAAATGGAGATTATTTTATGGGATAGAAGTCAATATGAAATAATATGAAGGGGAGAAATGAATAGGCAGTGCCTATTTTTAGAGCAGTCAAAATACTCTACATGAAATTATAATGATAAATACATATCATTATATATATGTCTAAATCCATAAACTACAGGCTTTGGGTGATTAGGGTGTGTCAATGTAGATTCATTAATTGTAACAAATGTATGACTCTGGTGGAGGATACTGACCATGAAGAAGGTTATGCTCGTGTAGGATATATGAGAAATCTCTGAATCTAAAACTGCTCTAAAAAACTAGTCTTTAAAATGTAATGGAAATAAACTTGCTCATTATAGAGCTACACACATACTAAATGCCTCATAATGCATCTCTCCCTTCCTAACACCAACGTGAAATACCTTTCTGTGCTCAAGTACTGCATTGTGATGCCAAGATGTTCCCCCTAAAACAGCTCCGACATGACCAGCCTTCTGAGTGATACAATGATGCTTTACAATTACACAGTCCTCTCTGATTTCCAAACCACGTTTGCATATATTATCTCATGTCCTACAACGCCATGAGGCAGATAGTGCCTGTAGAACCACCCTCACTTCACAACCACATGGAACCACACTGTTGTACCTTGTATTTCCAAAGCACTCCTTCGCATGGTGTTTCATCTGAGGATCCCAATGCTGTGAAGTGGGAAGAGAAGATAATCACCATTTTCATTTTATAGGGATGACGAAACTGACTTTAAGAGTTTTTAAGAGGATAAATGGAAAGCTAAAAGTACAATTAGTTATAGAAAAATATTGATTGTCCCCAAGGAATTTTATAAAGAAGTGAACAATAAAAACATTTTAATAGTTAATTGTGGAACTGTAGTTCCATATCAAAATTTATTAGTAAAACTGTCATTATGCTTAAGGTAATATCACCAATGAAAAAAATAAGTATGCCTTATTACAGCCTGTCAGTTACACTGCACACTTCCAACTCGATACCGTTTACTTGTTCCCTTCAAAGAGAGTTTGATTTTTATCACAGTAGGGAGCTAAACTAATATATACTTAGTTCTCAAAAAACTTTTTTTTTAAGTGAGAAAAGTAAAGAAATAAATCCATATCTTGATTTCAAATACAGTTTTATTCTGAAGTGTCAGAGAAAACTATATACACGGTTAGGACAAGATCCCAATTTTTCCTATATATAGACCAGTATACTCCCTGCTATGCTGTACTAGCAAGTGCCCAAGGAATCAGAGCCGCAGACATCAGGGATTGCCAATTGCCTAATCACTTCTCTCAGCACTGTTCTCTGAAAAGATAGACAGCCACTTCTGTGACCGTGGAGCCTGCCTGACTATTCTGTGAGTCTCTTTTCCTCTACTGCTACCTCACCAGGATGTCTAGCAGCAGGATCAAGGTAGAAGTGTAGTTATTCCTAACAGCCCAGTAACTTAAATCTAGTATGTTTTCAAGCAGTATTTGCCATTTTAACCCATTTTGTTTTACAGATTGTTTTATCACGTATTTTATCGAATGACAAAGCAATATGTATTCATTCAAAATTTAAGATGCAGAAAAGAGAGAACAGGAAAAAAAATTAAAATCACTTCTATTTTCCAGAGAAAATACAAGGTGGAAGTGTTGGCCCACCATGCCATGGTGAGGTAGTTTCACTGGCCGGATAGTGTTCTTTCCCCTGGGACATAATAACCCTCTTATTTCGTTGACCCTAAAAATCCATCGCTAGAAACTTACTCTAACAGTCAGGAATGCTTTGGGCTGCAGAGGTTTGTTTTGTGTCTTTTGTTTTTTTTTTAAATCAAAGAGGGATCGATTTAAAATATATATATTTATTTATATATGGAAAATCTCTATATAGAGAGTATATATTTATATATATTATGTATTTATATATTATATATTTATATATTTATATAATAAATATATATATATATAAAGAGACTGCTGACCTTGGTTCAGTGACTCTATGATAGCAGGTGCAATGTGTCCATTATTTTCTTGGCCTTTCTTGGCCATATGATCACTGCTACACTGTAGCTGCAGCCCTCACATCCCTTTCAAGAAAAGACAAAGCTGGACAGGGGAAAGGTGGTGCCTGTAAACATCTTCTTGACCACATTCCTCACTGGCCAGAACTCTGTGACATGGTTACCTGCAAGCAAGGCTAATCACCTAAGCTAGAGGTAATACCTGCTTTTGTTAATCTCAGGAGAATACAGTGTGCATATTTGGGTCATGGAGAATTTTCTTGTGATTTCTTCCTACTGCTTTTCAAAGTCAAAACAGAAAAATTGAGAAAAGATCATGACTTTCTTTTCCTTCCCTGAACAATGTCCAGTGACACTCTCAAAATCATTTACAAATTTCCTTGGCAAATAAATATGCACTAACATGGAAAAAGTTCTAAAACCTTTTGTATAAACATACGTGTTGCCTAGAAGATGATCTGGAAAGATGTAAACCAAACTCTTGCCAGCCATAAACTGTGAAAAGGAAGGTGAACTCCATTTATTTTGTTTAGTTTGTAATAAGAACATGTGCATGTATTACTCAAATTCATTCTTTTTAAGAAGATATAGGCAAAACAGTCTTTGGAAACCAAGTCTTGATGCTTTAGTTCTCATTCATCTTCTTCATGAATAATTTGTCTCTATGGAAAGGATGTTTTTCTTACAGGAGATCTAAACACTCAGCCTCTAAGTAATTTTAATAAAATTAATTTCTTAAAGAATTGTCCTCTATAGTCTCGAAATTTTTTTTTTTTTTTTTTTTGAGATGGAGTTTCACTCGTGTTGCCCAGGCTGGAATGCAGTGGCACGATCGCAGCTCACTGCAACCTCCGCCTCCCAGGTTCAAGGGATTCTCCTGCCTCAGCCTCCCAGCTGGGATTACAGGCACCTGCCACCACACCCAGCTAATTTTTTGTACTTTTAGTAGACATGGGGTTTCACCATGTTGGCCAGGCTGGTCTCGAACTCTTGACCTCAGGTGATCCACCTGCCTCGGCCTCCCACAGTGCTGGGATTACAGGTGTGAGCCACCATGCCTGGCCTACTCTTGGATATTTAAAATCATAATTTAAATAGAACAAAACAAGTTTAGTTATACCATGGGCTCACATTAATTTCTTCTCCCTAGACATAACATAAAATGCATTAATAAGATTTACTCTATGATGTTTAGTCAAACTAATAAAATGACATACTTAAGTGCCACATGTACGACAGGAAGGAGAGTAATTATGTGTAATGAATCTATAAATCATACCAAAACACTTGACTGAGATTGGACTTATTGGCAATAAAGAGATGGCATAATAAGCCCAACAATGAAGTGATGTTCCATGTGGGATTATTAAACAGCAGTTTTTTAAAGAGTATAAATGGAAAACTAAAAGTACAATTAGTCACAGAAAAATATTGATTGTACCCAGGAGTTTTATAAATAAATGACAAAATAAATACATGTAGTTCTATGATTAGTTATTAAAATAGAATACAAGCAAAATTTCTAAGTCAAAATGTCATTATGTGTAAGAGAGTATTACAAGAAAAAATATAAGTATGCCTCATTACAACCTATAAATTACATCCCACACTTCCAACTGGATATCATTTAGTTTGTTCCCTTTGAAAAAATAAATAGCCTCATTTTGTTAAAAATAAAAAGATACATATGCATTTAAAAATTGAACTATGTGGGCATTTTGAGAAGTTCATTTTCTAGAATTATGTTGACAAATAGCAGCACACAATAACTATTGTTGAGTAGATTACTAAATTGAAATACATACCCAAAAATGTTATCTCTGGAAAATAGGATTAGAAGTTATTTTAATTTTCTTTCTTGTTTGCTTTTTTTCTATGTTAAATTTTTAATGAATACACATTACTTTGTCACTAGATAAAATAAAACAATCTTCAAAGCAAAACAGATTTAAAATGGCAACTACCACTTGAAAACCTACTAGATTCAAGTTATTGGGCTAGGCAGTGAGAGATAATGAATAATTGGTGTCATCTGAGGGAATGTTACTGTAAATTAGGTAATAAGGACAGAAAGGAGAGGCCTGTACTCTTTATAGACTTTACCAACTTGGTTGAGATTCAGGAAGATGTTGCCCTTCTTAAATATAAACCTAAATATCACTTTGCTAACCTGGGTCATGGCTGTAAGCAAGCCAATAGACTCAGGTCCTGAGAGATAATTTTTAAAATATATATGGGGAAAAAAGTTGAGGCTAGGCAGAGTGGCTTATGTCTGTAATCCCAGCACTTTGGGAGGCCAAGGCAGGAGAACCACTTGAGCCCAGGAGTTTGAGATCAGCCTGGGCAATATAATGAGACCCTATCTCCACAAAATACTTTAAAAAATAAAAATTAGCTGGTTGTGGTGGTGCATGCCTGTAGTCCCAGCTACTGGGGAGGCTGAGATGAGAGGATCACTTGAGCCCAGGAGGTGAAGGTTGAAATGAGCTATGACCACACCACTGCATTCCATCCTGGGTAACAGAGCAAGACCCTGTCTCAAAAAAAAAAAAAAAAATTGAAATACTAAGTTTTCACTACACATGTCTATATGGTCTGAATTCAAGCACTCCACATAGAGTACATAAGTCCAAAACAAATGTAAAAATTAGTTTGAGGGAGAGACACCACATGAAAGCCAATCCCTTGGTGAAGCTTTATGATGGTCGTCTCTTGTGAACATTTGAAGATTATTCTCTCAGATAATCAGTGTGGACAAGGATTACAAAATATTTGAGGAAGTTCAGAGCCATATGAGGCAGTGCAAAAAGTCAACAAATAGGAAAGTTCACAGAGCAGAAACCAGAGAATAAAGCAAACTGGGGGAAAAAAAAATACTACAACTTTATAATAGCATTGTTTAAAGTGTTCAAAGAATTACCAAGTGATATGGTTTGGCTCTGTGTTCCCACCCAAATCTCATCTTGTAGCTCTGATTAATTCCCACGTGTTGTGGGAGGGACCTGGTGGGAGATGATTAAATCATGGGGGTGGCTCTTTACATGCTGTTCTCGTGACAGTGAATGGGTCTCATGAAATCTGATGGTTTTAAAAATGAGAGTTTCTCTGCACAAGCTCTCTCTTTGCCTGCTGCCATCTATGTAAGACATGACTTGCTCCTTCTCGCCTTCTGCCGTGATTGTGAGACATTCCCAACCACGTGGAACTGTGAGTTCTCCATTAAACTTTTTTCCTTTGTAAATTGCCCAGTCTCAGGTGTGTCTTTATTAGCAGTGTAAAAACGGACAAATACACCAAGGGAAATATAATATTTTAACAGGAACAAAAAAAATCAAACAAGAAAAAGAGGAAATGTCAAAAAGAGAAGGTAGAAATTGTAGGTATGAAACACAAAGTCAATGAAATCAAAGTAAAATAGTCAGTAGGCTAAAGAGTATAATAGACACAAGCAAAAAGACAGTTAGTGTGTTGGAGGAAAAGAAAAAAAGACATCTCCCTAAATATAGCACAGAAAAGTTAAGAAACTTTAAAAGATAAGTCAACACTTGAAGAACAATGAAAATTAGAAACTCCAACATTTATCTAAGGAGAGTACCAGAAGAGAGGAGAAAATATATGACTAAAAAGATATGAGAAAATACGTAAAGTGATAATGGCTAACAATCTTCTAAAAATTAGTTAAAAGATAAGCCCTTGACTGGGCACGGTGGCTCACAACTGTAATCCCAGTACTTTGGGAAGCCGAGGTGGGTGGATCACGAGGCCAGGGGTTCAAGACCATCCTGACCAACATGGTGAAACCCCATCTCTACTAAAAATACAAAAATTAGTGGGGCATGGAGGCATGCACCTGTAATCCCAGCTACTCCAGAGGCTGAGGCAGGAGAATTGCTTGAACCTGGGAGGTGGAGATTGCAGTGAGCCAAGATTGCACCACTGCACTCCAGTCCGGGTGACAGAGTGAGACTCTGTCTCAAAAAAAAAATAATAAATAAATAAATAATAAGCCCTTGATCCAAGATCTAGACCTAGATGCACAATATAGTGAAATTATAGATTATCAAGGATGAAACAAAACATATTGAAAGCCACTAAAGACAAAAGGGAGATTTCCTATCAAGAACTAAAAACAGAATTATGTAGACACATCAGTAAAAATCAATATCAGAAGACAGTGAAGGAATATTTTCAAAGCACTGACATTAAATAAAATTTTTAAACAGTGAGATTGTCATTTTAAGGAAAGGATAAAAAGATATTTCAGAAATACAAGGATATAGAAAGTTCACAGATCACAGAACCACTGAACTTATTTCTGCTTAGCTCAGATGGTTTCATAGGTAAGTTTTACCAAATCTCTATTATTTGAACACTTCTTCAGAAAAGTTATCCATTTCACTTTATGAAACTTTTAGTAACATGATACCAAAACCTAACAAAACCATTACAGAATGAGATAAACCAATTTCATTTATAATTACAGAAAAAAATTCTAATGAAGTTTTAATCAGTAACTTAAATCCAACGGTATATATAAAAATGTAGTATGTCATGATGAAGTAGAATTTACCCCCCAGCAATGCAAAAAATGATTCAACTTTAAAAATTATAATGTTTTCCAATGTATTAAAGATTCAGGGAGAAAAACATATAATCACCTAAACAGAAAAAAGTTGAAGAAATCAGTATCCGCTTATGATTTTTAAAATGCTAAACTGCCTATTTAAGGGGAGTTGCTTTACACGATAGAGTAAATCTCACAAAAGTCTAAAACAAACACCATACTTACTGGTGAAACTTTAGAAAACAACATCATTAATGTTAAAAGCAAGACAGTAAAATCTGCTATTAGTACATCTAGTCAGCATTCTACAGGAAATATGAGTTAATACAAAAAGAAGAAAGGAAACAGATATATGAATATTTAGGCACCCTGAAATGGTGGTAAGGATTGGTTTTGCCCTATCATGGATAAGCAACTATAACACTGGACAGACAACACAACTATTTCCAATAATTGGACCACAAGTGTGCAGGGAGTGGTCCTTAAGAGTAAAATAAAGTGAGCTCTACTTTCCAAACTGTGACACAGGGAAGTGGAACCCAAATGGAATGTAGTGGTTTTGTTGAACTGAGGAAAGTATTTGGCAGGTGGGCTGCTGAGGGAGCTGGAAACTGAGGGTAGGGAACCAGAGAGGAGGAGCCCTAGACATCTGTGCAGGGATTCCAGTTTGTTCTTAGCCAGGTCCTATGCTGTGCATATATAGGACATCTCCCTGAAGCCTATTAATGAACAGCTCCTGGCACCATGTTGAAATCCTACCTGCAATGTGATGGTAGTAGGAGGTGGCTTTTGGGGGGTGAATAATTAGGTCATGAGGGTGGGGGCTTCATGAATGGGATTAGCACCCTTATAAAAGGGACCCCAGAGGGCTTGTGAGCCCTCGCCAGACACCAAATCTTCCAACACTTTGATTTTGGATTTCTTAACCTCCAGAACTGTGAGTTTTTGTTTTAGCCACCTAGTCTGAGATATTCTGTTATAGCAGCCTGGACTAACTGAACCAGGATATAAATTATTTATAAATACATGAAAGCAGATACTATGTTTATGAAGGAGAAAACAACGTTGAATACATTATTTTCAAATTAACCTACAATTTCAATTAACAAACATTTCTCTTAAAATTCACATGAAAAAATAAAGGGGTATGAAAACCTAAGACAATTTTTAGAAATGAAAACAAAGAGGGGATTTTACACCTCAAAGTAGAAAAAATGTTAAACCACCCAAATCAAAAGACAGATAGCGAAGATGTGGGTTTCATGTATCAAAACTTCCATATGGTTAAAGAAACTATAGCCAATATTAAAGAACAAGAAAAGACAAGTAAAGATTACCCAGAACATATATAGAATTCTTAGAAATCCATAATTAAAATCCATTAATCTAATGGTGAAAATAGGATAAAATAGGAAAAGACAATTGGCAGAAGAGAAACACTAATGGAAAGTAAATATACGAAAAGTTGCTTAATGTCAACAATAGTCAAGGAATTGCTGACTGAAAATATGAGATACTGTTTTCCACCCACCAAGTCAAATACTTAAGTCTGCCAGTGTAAAACGTTAGTGACGATATAAGGAAAAGGAATTCTCACACACCGCACGTGGGAACAGAAACAGGCATAGTCCCTTCAGAGGGCAATTAAGCAAAATCAAATACTGTTGAGAATACTCATCACCTGGAACCCCTGCTATTTAATTTCCGGGTATATAACCTCTTCTTCCCAAGCCCCACCCCAGAAAAGCTTGAACATTGCACAAGGAGACATATTCAATATGTTTACTGCAGCATCTTTAATAATAACAAAAGAACAAAAGCAAAAAAACAAGGGGGGAATTTTTGTAAGCATAAAAATGAAAAAACTGCAGTATTTTTATGATGAAATATCACATAGGATTTAAAACAAATGAGTTAATTTGTATATATATAAACATGGATTGATCTTAATGACAGATTATAAAAAGCTAATATAAAATATGTATGATATATACATACACACACACACATAAAGCACAATAGAGATTATACATGAGTATGTAATTTGGAATAGTAGCATCATAGAACTTACTCCAAGATCAGAATTATGGGTGATTTAGCTAAATCTATCATGTTTTATTTAAAAAAAAAATAAGCAAATTATGACAAAATATTAACATTTGCCAATTCTAGATGGAGAAAAAGTAGATGATTGTATATTATTCTTTATCCTTTTTTAATGTTTTCAAGCTTTAAAAAAATTAGTGTTTGCATAACAGGCAGAAGTTATTGGCAGTTAAAAAATAACTGAAGAAATCTTGGTTGCCAACAAATACTTTCACAAATTCTAAATCATTTGGTTGGGGAATCTGGCTTTGTTTGATAAATATAGCTTTGAGATATCCAGATTTTATTTTTTATGGAAAAGGTATATCAGAATCACTTAAGCCTAAAAAAAGAAACTTTTTGTTTGTTTACCTTAAATAACTCCCATCTGATGTATTTGCTGGTAACACCTACTTGAAAGCATTATTTTGGTCCCTATTACCAGTCAGTGAAGTTTTCCCCAAGAACATTTTGAAGCAAAAACCAGATACAAGGCTATACTCTAATGGCACCATTAAATTGTTCAGTGCTTGGTTTGGTACTTACAGTAATACTTAAAGCATTCCCCCAAGGCCCATCAAAATAGAGCTGAGATATTATGTTCATTCGAACAAATGAACAAATGTCTTGCAATTTATACCTAATGAAATCTTTCTCTAACATTGTTTCCTTCACTCCTCCCTCGTTAATCAAATAAAAGGGAGTAGAGTTAAGATACCAAGTGTAACATAATGTGAAAAAGTTTCCCAGCATTTCATAACTGGGGAGTAAGCAAATAACACATGGTTTTTAAAAATGTGTGCGATATATCAAAAGTGGAGAGGGGAAATTAATGTGAACCTGGGGGAAATAATACTGCTAATATTGTTCAGTAGCAGATCTTGGATATGTTTTTTCTCTTTGATTTGGAGATTATTGGATACTTTTATGGACATTGCCAGTAAAATAATTCTCATTTTATTACTATCCATATCCTGTGGTTTTATTTCCTAATAAAAAGATGTGTAGTGTTAGTGTTGTCCTGAAATGTAATTGATTTCTGAGAGGTATAATTTGCTACCTGGGAAATAGCCTTTTGAATTTCTATAAAATAGTGCATGGATGAATGAGATGCTGAGAAAGACTGCAGAGCCAAGCAGTAATAATGGAGATAAAAATTATTTTTCATTATTTTAGTATTGGACAGTTTTGAATTTAATTTACTGAGCTTTTTTAAGCTTTTACTGAAATTACATATTTCAATAGAAACCTTCAAAAATCAGTTTGATGTCATGAAATATTTTCATTCCTCAAACCATTATGCTATCAGTAATTTTTAATTGAGCTTTTTTCCTAGGAAATGTAGCCAAATATATGTGGAGTGAAATCAGAGATTACAGAACATGTAATTGAGCAGTTCTTCCACACATGAGGGTTCCTGATCTGAGTCGGGGCTTGCCACCAGAATTACCTGCTGTAACCACCGCAGGAAACTTAAATATTTACTAAAGGACAAATCCTAAGCATTTTGGGAAGCACATAAAGAGCTAACACTGGGCAGAAAAGGTGTTGTCTCCTATTGCAGCCCTCCTGACCACCTCCAGGGAAGAGCGAGATGCTCCCAGGCTCCTCTCCTGAACCCTGCCCACAAATCACAGCTCCCTCAGCAGCCACAGCCTTCAAATGGTTTCATCCACCCAGCAAGAAGCTACTCTCTCTTTGGATTTCACTTCTGTATATCACAGTTTGGAAGGCATCCCCAGGGACAGGGAGCACTTTGTACTTTCACTTTCTCCAGGCCCCTCCTTGCACATCTGTCAAATTCTTCCAAACAGTTGGGTTGCATATTTTCTCCAGTGACATAGTTCTCACTACTTTATGGTCAAAACGGAAGTGTCTTCTCCTCCCATCATACCCACATAGCTCTTATTTTCTCTTTCTTTTGTGTTATCTCTGCTCCTCCCATACTAGGGCCTGAGCTACCTGAGGACCGAATTTATGGATTTGCTCTTGTGACAGACCTAGGACCTGGGGAAATGTATACTGAATGAAGATAAAGGGACCAAAAATTTGAATGTAATTGATAATCCAGTACGTCCTTCCAACCCTATGTTTTTAGTATTTCTTCTGAACAAAGATAATTCCATTTGCGGTCTCTCTTCAGAATAAGAATACAAGTATCAAAGATTACAGTAACCATATTACAGATCCATTATCCCTTATCCAAAAATCAGAAAACCACTAAACCCCCAGAAGTTTTTGTAAATTTGTGTCAGAACTGATCTGGCAGCAAAGCTGGAATTGAACTGGTGTGAACGGTCTTTTGTTTCTCAATGCCCTTCCCAACTACATGCACCAGTATTTACTATTGGGTTTTTATCTTAGAAATTTGGGTTTAATTATATTACAACAAAAAGAGTTAAACATTGGGCAACACTGAAAATAAATAAAAGCATTTGTCATTATCCGTATTGTAGAAAATGGAATTAATGGGTGACTGAAAGCATTTTTTTTTTTTTTTTCCCTAACAGAGGCTCACTCTCGCCCAGGCTGGAGTACAGCGGCACAATCTTGGCTCACTGCAACCTCTGCCTCCTGGGTTCAACCAATGCTCATACCTCAGCCTCCCGAGTAGCTGGGACTACAGGTGCACACCAGCAGCACACCTAACTTTTTGTATTTTTTTGGTAGAGACGGGGTTTCACTATTTTGGCCAGGCTGGTCTCATACTTCTGGCCTCAAGTGATCTCCCCTCCTCAGCCTCCCTGTAGGGAGACCCCCTGAAACTATTGCTATGGAATAAAAGATGAAATGCTTCTGATTATTGTAAATACAAAATTGCATGCAGGATTGTGTAAAGACAATGCCAGGTTGGGCTGCCAGAATGAGCCAAATGAGTCAACAGCGCATGATGTGCTTCCCCCTGCAGAGAGTCTATGAATGGACGTGCAGTCAGGGAGGTTTCACATCACCAAGATTCCTATCCCAGAAAAGCAGATGTTCATAGCTCTGGGAATGGAATGTGACCCCCATGGAGAGCCTATAAATGGACACATGGGGGGTGCCTGTCCATGTGGATAAGATAGGGCTATAAACGCCCTCATCTTGCCACGGCTCTTCTAGGCCTCTTTAGGGTTAAGGCATACTACCTTCTGAGAATTTCTGGTCTAACCAGTTGTCTAACTTCATGTCCTGTTTCTATGAATTGTTTGTAACCAGCTTTTGCTGCAACTGTTACTGCTGATTAATATCTTGCTAATCATAGGTCATAGAAAGACTGTGTTTCTGTTTTAAGGCTCTATTAGATACTAAACTTCATGTCCTGTTTCTATGAATTGTTTGTAACCGGCTTTTGCTGTAACTGTTACTGCTATTCCTGTTTTAAGGCTCTGTTAGAAATGACTGATGCACACACTATATTGTAAATTCTTATCTCTGTATATGTACTTCTGCATACAGATGTCATGTTGAAGAATTACTTCATCCCCATGTGACCATCTCACCTCATAATCAAATGACCCTAAATCCCTCACTAACCTACCCCCGCCCTCACTAAACTTAATAACAAATGCTGGCATATCCAGTGCACTGCACCGCGGGACCAGAAGGCGGTGACCCCCCTGGACCCAGCTTTCACTATCTTGTGTGTGTCTATTATTTCTTGACTTCCCGATCCACCTGGGAGCAAAGAGAGAGCCCCGTTGCATTGCGGGCTGCTGGCCAGTTCCCGCAATACCTCCCAAAGTGCTGGGATTACAGGCATGAGACACTGTGCCTGTCCTGAAAATCATCTTAAACTAAAACAAATATATAGTATGGTAACTACAGTTATATATGATTAAAAGAAAAGACAAGAAGAGAGCTATGGATTTTTTTAGTGTGTAATACCAAGAAGCTAAATTGTAATGCTATCATAATGTTCTGGCTACTTTCTCTGAGGAGGAGTATAGAGAAGAATGGCAAAAGAGTTTGATATATTTGCCCACATGAAAACTGATTCTTTTATCCCCTACCATTTTTATTTGTGCCATTAACTGTGTTTAATAATATCAAAGTAAGATCACAGTAAGTAGAGCATTCTAGAACATTTTTCTGCATCCTATTCGAGGTAAGGAGACTATTTGATTTTTCACTTATTTTTATATAATTCTGTTTGTATGAATGCAGCCACCAAAGGGACTTTTTCTTTTTGCCTTCTTGGATGTAAAACCAACTTAATGAACCCTGTCTTGATCTAAATTGCCATTTGGAAATCTAGAAACTATTGATTTATTTTTTGATTTCCATAATATAAACACAACTCTGGAAAATGTGCCTAATTTCACGGATTGTTTTCTAAGTATCTGAAGTCATTCCTTTTACGTTTAGTGATTTAATAAAAATACGTAAATCACATCCCTTTTTCCCTTTAAAAAATGCTTAAAAACCGTAAAAATTAAATTCTCAAACATAAGATTTGTCAATGGTTTAGATATAATTCCGAATGATTTTTTCAAAAACTTCATATTTCTCCACTCACTGAAAAAAATATATAGATTATAAAAGCTGTAAAGAAAATATGAAACGATCTTATCCTTAATAATTATAAAAGATACACAGATCTCAACAGTGAGGTATCACTTTATCTTACTAAATGAGCGAAAGAAATTTTCATTTTAACTTTAACCTTACTAAAGTTGTGGTAAAATATATTCTTTCACACTGCAGGTTTTCTTGGAAAGCAACAGAACAACAGACATTCAGTCATAAAAATGTTCATGTATCAACTATTTAATGATGAAAAGTATAGCCTCATATAAGATTAGCTTATAATTTGAAATACAGATAACAATAATAAATATTATGTCCACTATAATTGCAAATGTAGGTAAAAGGAGAAGACTTTTCACTCACAGAGATTTGAGAGAAAGAGCTGTGCCTTTAGAGAGCAACCAAAATGTTGCCTGTGAATCTGCTCTGCCTTTTTTTTTTTTTTTTTTTTTGAGACGGAGTCTTGTTCTGTCGCCCAGGCTGGAGTGCAGGCGGGACTGCTCACTGTAAAGCTCCGGCCCCGGTTCTCACATTCTCCGCCAGCCTCCTGAGTAGCTGGGACTATGGCTCACCACACCCGCTAATTTTTTTGTATTTTATGAGACGGGTTTCACCGTGTTCGGGTAGGGATGGTTCATCTCCTGAGTTTTGTGATTCAGCCCGCCTGACATCCCAAAGTGCTGGGATTATAGGTGCGAGCCACCACGCCCGGCCTACTCTGCATTTTTTAATGGCAAAAACAAATTACCTTTATGTGCTAGAGCTACAATATCCAAAACAGTAGCCACCAGCCATAGAGGGCTATTGAGCACTTGCAACATGGCTAGTCCAAATTGAGATTAGTTTCAAAGACTTTGTATACAAAATGTAAAATATTAACAATTTTATATTTATTAAATTTTCAGACCATAATATTTGGCTGCATGGGGTTAAATAAGCTACATTATTGAATTAATTTAGCCTGTTTCTATGCATTCTTTTAAAATTGTGTACTAGGGTATTAAACATGACCTTATGACTGAAGAATGCCCTTAGTCAGTTACAGATTCTTAAGAGAGGGATTCACCAAAACTGCAGGTGACTTTATACACTGTACCAAAAAGAAACGGGCAGCACTAACACCTTCTATAGGAGAATGTTTTATTGGCTCCTCCAATATTAGTGAGACTGCTTTTGACTGCAAGCAGCATAAAACTCAACTCCAAATATATTAAATAATAAACAGAATGTATTGGTTCATGGAACTCAAAAGGACACAGAGAGTTCAGGTACCAGTTGATGCCTTGGCCCAACAATGTCACAAAAATCCCATTTCCTTCTGTTCTTCCATCCTCCTGTATGCAATGTTGGCTTAATCTTAACAAAAGAGTCCCCTTGTGGTTCTCCTAATGGTAACAAGTTAGTTGCCAGTACCTAACGGGGGCTTTAGGCTTCCTACTGTAAGACCAGAGGTGTCTTTTTTGTGGTTGTTTAGTTGCTCTTAAGGAATGAAGAGGAAGTTTCTTTCCCAAAAGATGCTAACAAATGCCTCCTGGTATCTCACTAGCCTTAATAGTGTCCCAGTCTCATCTTTAAGCCAGTCATTGTCAAGTGTTAAGATGAGCTGATTGACTGCAGGCAGTCCGGGATCACTGGGCGCATTTGAGAGCTTGAGGCTGGGGTCAGTCCTACCCAAACGGTACCGCAGGAAAATTCACAGTCATCAAGAACAAACAAAACAGAAAATGGACAAATGGATACTAGGGATGTAACCATTAAATATCCACGCTATAACCTCAGGCATAAACACAGAGGCAAGAATGCTAATGGGAATTTTAATTAACATCTTAGCATGAGAAAAAAATGCCCACAAGGGCAAATGAATGTATAAACTTGGTGAGATATATTTTAAACTTTGTACTATCCCAAAGTCTTCTCTCTTTCTCCCTCTCTCAAGGGTATAAGTGCTTCTTTTTCTCAATATCAAGGAAAGGAATACTGAGTGGATATTCAGCTAAATTGCTAGAGTCATCAGCTCAATCAAGTATGGAGGGTTTGGAAGGAGGAATACCAGTCCGTCCATACATACTCCTGCTTATCTGTCCACATCTTGACTAGTTCTCACCAAGAAAAGAAGAATTAAAATTCTGATTTTGATCAATGGCTGTGACATTGCCTGCACTACAATGAACTACTGGAGGTTGATTTCTGTACATTAAATGCCAGCATCCCTGAGTGGAGCTCCACTTATGCTTCCTTTATTCGTATTAAAAAGTAAATCGGTACAATATTTCTATCCATAATTCTATCTCTGTTACTTAAATTATGACCCATCAATAGGATAAGAGTGAAGGCTGCACCATAGTTCCAGTTATATTAGATATAAGGGGAGAAAGTAGAAAGCCTCAGTTAGAGTATGAGTCTGAGTTGGGTTGTCCAACCCAGCTGACACTACCGGTTCTCCAGTCCAACCACCACACTGAAGGGTAACGTGTGTTTGTTTAGATATTTCTAAAGGTAATTTTTGTCTAATCTGCTATCATTCTTTAGAAGCACACTCACTTAACAAACCCAAAAAGAATGAGTAAAAGAATTGACGACATTCACCAAAGAGGGGGGAAATGAACTTAAGTGATTGGCATGAGTAGTGGCAAATAAAGAAGAAAGTAAGTCAAGATTGAACCCTGAAGATGGAAGGATTTAAGGATACCGACAGATCAAAGATGGTACGAGAAAGTCAACAGTAGAAAAGCACACATGAAGAAAAGAAAATATGAGAATTTTTTTTAATTTTAGGTTGGCAGTTTTGCCATGAGTGTATTAAATTCAATAATTTGCTTGTAAGTAAAATTTTAAGAGAATTTGACCTAGCTGAAGCAAAATAAAAGGTAAGCAAGGAAGTCCACTTCGGGTATTGGCAGATTAGCTTATTTTGAACCAAACATTCCAATAAGAATAACTAAATTACATTGACAAGATATATACATACACACACACATATATATGTATACACATATATGTGTGTATATACATATATATATATATATTTTTTTTTTTTTTTTTTTTTTGAGACAGAGTCTCACTCTGTTGCCCAGGCTGGAGTGCAGTGGTGCACTCTCGGCTCACTGCAAGCTCTGCCTCCTGGGTTCACGCCATTCTCCTGCCTCAGCCTCCCCAGCAGCTGGGACAACAGGCGCCTGCCACCACGCCCGGCTAATTGTTTTGTGTTTTTAGTAGACACGGGGTTTCACTGTGTTAGCCAGGATGGTTTCGATCTCCTAACCTCGGGATCCACCCACTTCGGCCTCCCAAAGTGCTGGGATTACAGGCGTGAGCCACCGCGCCCAGCTGACGAGATATTTTTTAAAACTGTTTGAATGCTTCAGAAAGCTAGTATAGTGGATACCCTAGTTCACTCACTCCCTATCGGCCCCCAATGAAGTATCCATTGTCCCAGCTGCTGAGAGTGTTGGCAGCCTTCCACTTTCAACTGAGTCCTTCTCAAAGACTTGTCATCAGCTCAAGAAAGTCAGCTAATCCCAGGTTATGCCTCCTTACTGGGGAAGTCCAGTGGACGAATGATGATGGAGCAAAAAGATCCAGCATTTTCACCCCAGCATGGTTCAACTCTAAAGGGCTATCCTAGCAGCAAAGTATCACGGAAGGATTGCTGGAGACCTTTGTTGCAGCTGCACTGTAGTTCAAATCCTCCTTCCACTCAGTGATATTTCCTTCACTGTCCTGTAGAGATTGAACCCTAGATCACTCACCCATAAATTCTCTGCCTGCAAATCTCAATGTGTGCTTCACAGTAATGGTTAGATCCAGGCACCAGGTGGCTATGTAATCGTTAAAATTTTCACTGATGATGAACAGAGACAGAATACCAGTAGGGGAAAAAAATCCCTGGTAGTTACAATGTATCAAACATTGAGACATACAGGGAAAATGATATTAATAATTATAAAGATTCTGAGATGGCAGTGACTAGGGGCTAGTTTGGAGAAAGACAGTGAAAGGATGAGGGCGACTGATTGTCAATTTAAGAAGTGTGAAAGGCCGGGCACATTGGCTCACACCTGTAATCCCAGCACTTTGGGAGGCTGAGGCGGGTGGATTGCCTGAGGTCAGGAGTTCAAGACCAGTCTGCCCAATATGGTGAAACCCCATCTCTAATAAAAGGACCGAAAATTAGCCAGACATGGTGGCGTGTGCCTGTAATCTCAGCTACTCAGGAGGCTGAAGCAGGGGAATCTCTTGAACCAGGGAGGTGGAGGTTGCAGTGAGCCGATATCTCGCCACTGCACTCCAGCCTGAGAAAAAGAGCGAGACTCCAGAAAGAAAGGAAAGGGGAAAAGAAAGGGCAAAGGGAAAGGGAACAGGAAGGAGAAAGGGAAGGGGAAGGGAAGGGAAAAAGAAGGAAGTGTAAAAGCCAGAGGCCCTTCTTGTCAGCATTTTAAAACTCTTCTGCAGCCAGAGAGCAGAAAAAGTTAAACGACAGGTCCAAGACTTGATTATAAGAATAGCAGAGCCCCAGAGAGAGCAAATTATAAAAGTATACAAATTTGCTATGCCTGTTGGGTCCCTATGATTGGGAAAAAATCGAACCATGAGCCTCTTCTTCAAGACAAGAGGGATCAGGAGATTTAAGTTTTCAAGCATATCATCCCAGACATCCTAATTCCATGTCTCAATGTAGATCCCTAGGACTCTCAAGCAAGGTCATGCCATCTGCAGGAGATTCCTAGGTAGATCAATGTAGGTATCTATGGGTCCCAAAAAAGGTCACGCTCTTTTGGGGGAAAAAAAAAATTCTAATAGAGACAGAACAGGTGATTACGCATGCATGGACATCAAGGGCCATGCAGCCAAAATTGCCCTTCATAAGTTAAGTTATCTCAGACCCACCAAAGGCAGGAGGGCCCAGCAGCAATCTATAGTAAAACTTGAGTAGTTAATTTGGGATTGGGCTTTTTGACCGGGGCCAGAGAGCACAAGAAAGAACCTGATGGAACCCACAGTTAGTGCAATAACTCCTCTCCCTCCACTCACACCTAGGATATATGTGTAGTCTCTTTCCACCAACTGATCGAGGAAGAAAAATGCTAAGCTTACATTACAGATGGGTTGTCCTGGCATGGAAAAGCAAGCAAGATGGCCCTGAAAGACATCAGTGAAACTTCCCAGTGGGAAGAACTTTGGACAGTTTTCCTAGTCACTCAGTCTGTGTGGAAAGAGAAGTCACTGAAGGTTAGAATACATACAAATGTATGAATGTTGGTACTTTGGCTGGTTGTCAAGGGACCTAGAAGGGGAAAAATTATAAGACAGGAGACAAAGGGTATGAGGAAGAGGAATGTGGGTGGATCTATGGTAGTTAGTTTAATGAGATGTGACTGTCATTGTAGCATATGTTACGGTGGCCTTGAGATGGGTCACCACAGGTAGGCTAAACTGCATTACCCAAAAATTCCCTTTCCAGTTGGATTTTATTAAGAGAGTGGGAAGATGGAAGGGAGGGAGGAGTCAGTTCCTCTTCCATTTATTCAGTCGAATACTATTCCAAGCGCTGCTATAATGAAAGCCTCCAGATGTAATCAAAGTTCCAATGCAGCTAATTTTATGTAATCAAAAGAGAATATCCTGGACAGACAGGACTTAATGACCTGGAAGTCATTTAAAGAGACTGAGCCCTCCCTGAGGTTCAGAGACCCTAAGCAGCAGAGGAGAGAAAAAAACCATAAGATACCTCTACATTCTGAGATTTCTACATTCACCTCGTTTTTGCTAATATGCCAATTCATTTCATTGGCCTAAAGCAACACTGGGCCTACTGGGCTCTCTTTTCAGTTTGGAACTTTTTTGCTTTCTTCACTCATAGGCCAGATGTGTGTATGTATTAGTCCATTCTCACAATGCTGTAAAGACCTGCTCAAAACTGGGTAATTTAGAAAGGAATGGGGTTTAACTTACAGTTCAGCATGGCTGGGGAGGCCTCAGGAAACTTACAATCATGGCAGAAGGCAAAGCGGAAGCAAGGCACCCTCTTCACGAGGTGGCAGGAGGGAGAATGAACACAGGAGGAACTACCAAACACATAAAACCATCAGATCCCACGAGAACTCACCCCCTATCATGAGAGCAGCATGCGCGTAACCAGTCCATGATTCAATTATCTCCCCCGGTCTCTCCCTTGACACATGGGGATTATAGAAATTATAATTCAAGATGAGACTTTGGGTGAGGACACAGCCAAGCTATATCTGTGTGTAAAGTTATATGATGAAAAACCTTGGCTTCAGTAGCATAACCTCATCACCAAGGTCAGAGGCAACAAGAACAAACAGGGATGTCAGACTATCCTTGTGAAGTTCTAACTGATGCTCCTGGGTTTCCAGCCTGCTCAGTCTTCCACTGCTGGCTGGCTGTCTGTGGTTCTGGGCTTCAGCATCAGATGTGGAAATAACTACCACATGTGTGGGTGTGTGGAGACTGCATAGCCAGACTTCACGTTGTGGAAGCCAATTCCCTGTCATAAATCAAGGGGGAACATGGGGCTAAGATTCTGGAGATAAAGGAAGACCAGAGAGATAAATCTGTATTTGGCTTTGCTTTCTCCCTTGAGAATTTGTTTATTTCAATCCGTGGCTGAGAGACTCAAAAGATAAGAACAAAGCACAAACGGAGAGGCTAAAAGGCTGAGCAAAGCTTTTGGCAGTTTCATAGAGCTTAGGGCTTTCTTAAGGCTGACCTTAGAGCTAGTCTTCGGAGAGAGGCCCTGGTAATACCACCAGCTGTCTGTTGTTAGCACAAAGCACTACACCTCAGGAAGAGGAGTGTACTGGTAATAAACTAGCTTCAAAGACTAAGCACCAGGTTTGACATAGTTCAATTTCTGAATAGATTCATGTGATCTGCCCCAACTGCGAAGCAGAAGGAAATTTTTCCTAAAGGAAGAGAAGGCAATGAGCCATACGTTATCTCCAAAATTTAAAAAACCAAAACAAAAATGAGACATTTAAATTTTAAAACTACAACTGAGAAAACCAAGAGAAAAAAAAGAAAAGAAAAGCAGGTGGTGTAGAAGTGGCATTACCAGGTGGAGACATTACAATGCTGATGACATGTACAATATATTTAATGACAAGATAGAAAACAATGGCAAAGAATAAAACAGATATTCTTAAACCGAAAAAATAACTGCAAATAGAATCCAATGGATAGGCAATCTTACCAATACATTAGCAACAGCTGTAGAAGATTATTATTGTAGAAGATACATCAGAGGAAAATAATCAGAGTGAAGTACAAAGAGGCAAAAAGATTAAAAAAAAAAAAGGCATGGCATGGTGGTTCACATCTATAATCCAAGCACTTTAAAAGGCCAAGGTGTGAGAAATGCTTGAGCCCCGAAATTGAGACCACCCTGGGCAACATGGCAGGACCCCCATCTTTATTTGATTTTTAAAAATTTTTTTTAAATGTTTAAAGATTAAAAATGCAGAAGCAGGCATAAGGTACATGTAAGACAGGATGAAAAGTGTAATTGTAGTTCCAGAAGGAGAAAAGAGAAAGAATCGAACAGAATAGTATTTGGGATCTGAGTCCAGAGCTTTTTCAAACATTTCCAAAGCAAGCTATCAATCCACATGTCAATGACACATCTGTACCCCCATGTTCACTGCAGCATTATTCACAATAGCCAACATATAGAAACAACCTACTGTCTATCAACGGATGAATGGATAAAGAAAACGTATACATATAAGTGTGTGTGTGTATATATTTTATACATATATAATGAAATGTTATTCAGCCTTATTTATAAGAAAGAAAAAAATCCTGCCACAGGCAACAACAGGGATGAATCTGGAGGTCATTATGCAAAGTGAAATTAACCAATCACAGAAACACAAATAGTGCATGATTCCATTTGTATGAAGCATCTAAAATAGTCAAATTCATAGAAGCAGAGAGTAGAATGCTGGTTGCCAGGGGATAGAGAAATGGGAGGTTGTTCAATGGGTATAAAGTTTCAGTTACGAAAGATGAGTAAGCTCTACATCCAGTGTACAACATTGTACCTATAGTTAATATTCTAGGCCAGGCGTGGTGGCTCACATCTGTAATCCCAGCACTTTGGGAGGCTGAAGCGGGTGGATCATGAGATCAGGAGTTCAAGACCAGCCTGGCCAACACTGTGAAACCCCGTCTCTACTAAAAATACAAAAATTAGCTGGGTGTAGTGGCAGGCACCTGTAATCCCAGCTACTCAGGAGGTTGAGGCAGGAGAATCGCTTGAAACTGGAAGGCAGAGGTTGCAGTGAGCCGAGATCGCGCCATTGCACTCCAGCCTGGGCAACAACAGTGAAACTCAGTCTCAAAAAAAAAAAAAAAAAGACTATTGTGCACTTAAAATTTTGTTAGGAGGGTAGATCTCGTTAAGTGTTCTTACCACAACTCTGTGTACATGTATTTATTTATTTATATTCTACAAGTTCAAGACATGCAATGAACCCAAGCAGGTATAAGACCAAAAAAAAATCAAAGTTCATTACATTAAAAGTAAGACAAAGAAAATCTTAAAAGCAAGCAGAGAGAAAAAGATGCCTTATCTTCAGCAGAGGAGTAATGGGACTTCAGATCATTTCTCAATATAAACCATGAAAGCCAAAAAGCAATGAAAATGTGTCTTTAAAATACTGAAGGAAAATAACTGCCAAATTCAAATGGAATAGTCAAAGCATCCTTCAGAAATAAAAGCAAAATGAAGTTATTTCCAACAAACAAAACTGAAAGAATTTCTCTGCAGCAGAACACCATGAAAGGAAATATTAAAAGGATTCTTCAGGAAGAAGGAAAATGATCACAGTTGGAAGCTCAGACATACGGGAAGGAAGGAACAGCAATACATAGGTAAATATGTGGATAAATATAAATGAATATTAACTTATTAAACAATGAGAATGTCTGGGTTTTAAATATACACAGAAGATAGAACTTGAAAGCACTAACAAAAAGGGAGCTATCATAGCTACAGTATTAGATGAAGGAGGCTTCAAAGCAAGAAGCATTAGAAATTAAGGGAGACACTTACTAAGGATAAAAGGGTCAATTTACCACAAAGATATTAAATATTTAGATTTGTATCTTCCTAATAAATGGCCTCAAAACATATGAAGCAAAACCTGACAAAACTAAAAGGAGAAATAGACAAATCCACAGTCATATTGGGAGACTTTATCACACTTGTCTCAGTAATTTATAGAATAAAGCACCAACAAAAATAAAGATACAAGCTACTGGACCTAACTGGCATTTCTACAACAACTGAACTGCAAACTGTGCACTTTCCAGACATATAAGGAAAATTTACCAAAAGTAGATCACATATTGTCAATCTATTTCATAAAGATGAAAATATCTTTTTAAAAAGTGCAAATCAAATCCAACAATATATAAAAAGGAAAATGTATCAAAACGATGATGGTTTTATTCCAGCAATACAAGCCATGCAAGGTCAGTTTAATAATTAAAAATTAATCAATAATTTGCCACATTAACAGAATAAAGTAAAAGACATAATCAGCTCAATAAGTGCAAAAATATTGGTAGAATCGCATACTAATTTATAGTTTTTAAAAATTTATAACCCTCTAGAAATGGAAGAGTTGTTATCAGATAAAGAATGTATGATTCCTGCCGGGCACGGTGGCTCACGCCTGTAATCCCAGCACTTTGGGAGGCTGAGGCACGAGGTCAGCAGATCGAGACCATCCTGGCGAACACGGTGAAACCCCGTCTCTACTAAAAAATACAAAAAAATGTAGCCGGGCGTGGTGGCGGGCGCCTGTAGTCCCAGCTACTCGGGAGGCTGAGGCAGCCTGAACCCGGGAGGAGGAGCTTGCAATGAGCCGAGAGTGTGCCCCGGCACTCCAGTCTGGGCAACAGAGACTCCAGCTCAAAAAAATATATATATATACGATTCCTGTAACAGAAATTATATTAAGAGTAAAATATTAAAAGATGTCCCCTTGAAATTGGGAGCAACATAAGGATTCTTAGAAATAAATTTAAACTATTTATTTCTCCCTTGACTGAAGCAGTGAGATAAACTAAAAAGAATAAAAATCAATAAACTGTTATTGTCATTATTGTCAGACCACTATTATACAAACAGAAAACCTAAGTATCTCTATATAAACCATAATAATTAATGTTACTATAACTGTGTATAAATGTAACAAGGCCATTGGATTGAAAGGGCAAGTAAAAAATCAATTGTAATTATTTGAAAAAATAGGAAATTACGTTTTTAAAATATCTTAAAGGTGAAAATAAAGATTATATGCCATGTTCTTGAGTTGGAACGTTCAATTTGCCATGATATCAATTCTCCCAAGATTGGCCCATATTTCAATGCATTCTAGCAAAAAATCTCACCATGTGTTTTATGTAAATATTTATTAATACCCACACTTATTACAAAAGATACAGTACTTATAGAAAAATGACAAGTAGACCAATAGAACAAACTAGAAAGTCCAAAAGAGACCTGCAGATATATAAATTTTATGATACAGATGGCATTAGAAAGCAAACAGTGAAGAATGGCTATTTCTTTTGAATATCCCTCAATTGCTGAGTCAATTAGATATCTACATGCATAAAAAAAGAAAAATGAATCTTGACCTCTAACACAAAAATTATTTCCAGGTTATCTGTAGATCACCATATTAAAGGAAATATTAAAGCTTCTAAATGATAACATGTGAGACTATCATCATGACCTTAAGACAGGGAAATATCTTTTTAAAGATATTTTATATCATAAAGGAAGATTAAAAAATGATAGTACATGAAAACTGTGAGCTTCAGTTAGCCATAAACTGAAAGAGAAATAAGTCAGTGTGGAAAAAGATATTTGTGATACTTACAACTTCAAAGAGCTCATAGTCAAGGCTCATGTGTGTATAAAGAATAAATAAAGAATGCCTATAATTTCAAGGCACAAGTGGGTAAGAAGAAAAGATTCAACAGAAAAGTCAGCAAAAATCCTAAATTGCACTACGAAAAATGGGAAAATCCAAGTACCAAGAAACATATTAAAAAAGTGATCAATTTATTGGTCATCTGAAAAAACACACATCAAAACCACAAAGACAGAAGTTAACAGAACCACCAGAATAGTTACAATTAAAAATGAAAGCACTGAGTATTGCTGAGCACATTTGATCTCTCAAAAACTGCTGCTGAGGGTGGACTTTGATACAACTACTTGGAAAAAATGGTTTGGCACAGGAACAGAAAACCAGATGCCTCATGTTCGCACTTATAAGCAGGAGCTAAACGTTGGGTACAAAATTAAAAATAAAAGAAGTAAATACATAAACCAGTAATGGTCATTTATTAATTTCAAGTATTATATATAACACATAACTGCATGTGCTATATGTTTATATGACTGGCAGCACAGATTTGTTTACACCAGCATCACCACAAAACATGAGTAATGAATGCATTGTGCTATGACATCACAGGGCTATAGGAACTTTTCAGCTCCATTATAATCTCATGGGACCATCATCATATATGCGGTTTGTCTTTGACCAAAACATTGATTAAGTGGCACATGACTGTATTTGTTTCTGTGGCTACGCCTTTTATTTATTTATTTATTTATTTATTTATTTATTTATTGAGACAGAGTCTCACTCTGTCACCCAGGCTAGAGTGCAGTGGCATGATTTCAGCTCTCTGCAACCTCCACCTCCCGGGTTCAAGTGATGCTCCTGCCTTAGCCTCCTGAGTAGCTGGGACTACAGGTGCACACCACCATGCCCAGCTAACTTTTTATTTTTAGTAGAGACAGTGTTTCACCATGTTGGCCAGGATGGTCTCGATCTCTTGAACTCGTGATCCACCTGCCTCAGCCTCCCAAAGCATTGGGATTACAGGTGTGGGCCACCGCACCCATCCAGGACTTTTTACAAGAACACTGAAAATTTCAGAAATGTTGTATTTTGCCAGGTTATATATCCAACAGAAATGTGAACACATGTATACCAAAGACACGTTCAAGAATGTTCACTGCAGCATTATTCTTAAGGGCCCAAAACTGGAAACAAACTAAATGTCTATCAACAGTAGAATGGACAATTATCTATTATAGTGTATTGATACAATGGAATTCAATAAGAAATAAAAATGAAGGCAGCTCCACTACATGTAACAATGTGGATGATTCTCACATGCATAGCTTTAAGCAAAAGTAGCCAGGCATAAAAGAGACACACTCTACAATTCCATTGAAATGAAATTCAAAAATAGGCAAAACTAATCTATGATGTTAGAAGTCAGGATAATGCTTACCTTTTGCAAGGAAAATGGGGACAATTGGCAGGAGGAGGCATAGCCAGGACTTCTGAGTAACACTCTTTGTCTTGATCCGGATAGTGGTTACATGGGTAGGTTTATTTTGTAAATTTGATTGACATGTGTACTTTTCTGTACATACTTTATATTCAAAATTTTGATTATTAAAAAAAAAGGAGGGAGGAAGTTATCATAAGGGCTCAGCAGTTCTCACAGAATTCAAGGTCAGCAAAGCACCCTGGCTTTTGGAAATGCTAAAACTGAAAAAAGAAAATAGCTTAACTGATATGGTTTGGCTCAGTGTCCCCACCCAAATCTCACGTCGAATTGTAATAATCCCCACGTGCCATGGGAGGGACCCATGGGAAGTAATTGAATCATGGGGTGGGTTTTTCCCATGCTGTCCTTGGGACAGTGAATAAGTGTCCCAAGATCAGATGGTTTTATAAAAGAGCAGTTCCCCCTGCACACGCCCTCTTGCCTGCTGCCATGTAAGACGTATCTTGCTTCCCCTTTGCCTTCCCCCATGATTATGAGGCCTCCCAGTCACGTGGAACTGTGAGTCCATTAAAACTCTTTCCTTTATAAATTACCCAGTCTTGGGTATGTCTTTATTAGCAACATGAGAACAAACTAATAACTCAAGTATTTGTTTTTCTCTGCCTCTCACCTCTGCTTCCCTCTTTCACTTCATTCATTATTTTCTCTCAAGTCTGTTTGACAGAGTAAGACAGATGAAGTGGTAAGACTAGTGAAGAGTGTGATTAATACTGTTTATTCCTAAAGGATTTTCTTCATGGAGAGTACCTAGGATTGGAGATTTCTGTATTATTCCCAATAGGAATTAGAAAAGAGTGGATATTTTTAGCCCATATGCCGGTAGGGGTGGGCAATTATTCCAATTGGTATTTCCCCCTCTACACTTCTTATTAAATTTTTGAAGAAGACCTCTGGCTTAGATTTTTTAAATATGTAAAGGGAAAAAGTATTTCATCTCAAAGCAAATAGACTCCAATTATAAATTTAAACTTTTTACTTTTCTGTAATGAAAACAATCTGACCACTGAAAGAATAAAATAAAACAATCTGACAGTTTTCTATGCCAGCGGGACTACAGGTGAGAGCTAGTAAATTGAGAAATATCTTTAATGTTCCAGAGCAATTTTCTAAAGCCCGAATCATTCCTTCACACACCTGCAAAAGATTCAGAAGCCCATGGGGAAGTAAACATTTATTTCAAAAATAAACTTCAAGGTTTGGAAATAAAAACAGACAAGCTGTTTTCTTATATAAGAAAATGTGGCTCTATGCCACCAGAGGCACTGGAATCAGAATTTCAAAGAGCAGAAATAACAGGTGACAACTTACTCAGAGACATTCAAACCAAGGGAACTGCAGAACTAGTGTCATTTACATCCATTAAACACCGTATCAGCAGAGAGGACTGGAAATAAAGAGACAAGGATTCCAACTCTGGTTTTGCTACGGACTTGATGAATTTTCTCCTCTGTAAAATGGGAATAAGAACCCCTGTTCTTGAAAACCAAATTCCATATGTTCTCACTCATAAGTGGGAGCTGAGCAATGAGAACACATGGACACAGGGAGCGGAACATAACACACTGGGGCCTGTCAGGGGTGGAGGGAAAGGGGAGGAAGAGCATTAGGACAAATACCTAATGCATGTGGGGCTTACAACCTAGATGATAGGTTGAAAGGTGCAGCAAACCACCATGGCACATGTATACCTATGTAACAAACCTGCCTGTTCTGCACATGTAGCCCAGAACTTAAAGTAAAAATATATATATATAAAAATTGACAATCTAAAATAAAATAAAAATTTTTTAATTTTTTTTTTAAAAAGAACTCCTGTTCTATCATGGGAAACAAACGATCAAGGTGAAAATTCTTCCAAAGGAAGTAACTTAGAAATTATGTTTGTAATTATTATTACAACTTTCTTTTCTGTGTGTGATGAGTTTTAAGATTTTTTTTTCCATAAGCTATTGGAGATTCCTTAAAGAACTAAAAGCTGAACCACCATTTGATCCAGCAATCCCATTACTGGGTATCTACCCAGAGGAAAAGAAGTCATTATTTGAAAAAGATACTTGCACACACATGTTTATTACAATTTTCTGAAGCCCTCTTTTCTTTTTCTCTTTCTCCTTTTCCTTATGTATTGTCTTTTCCTTCCCCTTTACATTTTTCCTCCCTCCTTTTCCCCCCTTTCTCCTTGTCTTTAACTTTTTCCTTTGCTTTCTCCCTTCTCTATCACTTTGGTAACTTTCCCCAGCATGTCATTTTAACTGACCGGATAGTACATATATTTGTATTGTATCTGAAATATCAAATAAGTTGCTTTTGCTTGCTCGTGATGCAAAATTGATTTAGTTTCAGTGAGTTACTGATTCATAAAAGAAACATCAACACTTTTTCTTACTCTAGTCTGAAAGAATCATCCTTGGGTTTATTGAAATGAAAGACTCAGTTTCTAAGTGAACAGTATTTCAGGGTCACAAGGAATCAACCTACTAGTGATTTTCCTTTCAGGGACATTGAACCAAACACCACCTCATTTCTTTCAGCTGCCCTGTGTTCCACCCTTGGGTGAGTATGTATCTAGCATGCCTCCCGACTCTGTCCACTTTCTGAATATTAAATGAGATCCTAGGATCTTGATCAATGTTAATCAATCAAACACTTTCTTAGCATTCATAGTATACATAGCTTATGTTAGAGCTTTGGAAAACTGTAGTTAGAAAAAATGTGGTTTTTAACTTCAGGTATCTTCGCACACCTTTATACTGGAAAAGAGTATATATCTTATAAACAGGGATAGATATATTAGGCTTCATTCATTTTATTTTTAAAAATTATAATCATATAATTATGGGATACACAGTAACGTTATGATATACAGTCATGCATTGCTCAATGATGGGGATACATTCTGAGAAATGCACTGGTGGGCGATTTCATTGTTGTGCGAACATCATAGAGCATGCCTCCACAAACCTAGATGGTATAGCCTACCACCCACCCAGGTTGTACGGCATAGCCTATGGTGCCTAGGCTACGAACCTGTACAGCATGACACTGCACTGAATATGACAGGCAATTGTAACACAATGGTATTTGTGTATTTAAACTTGGAAAACATCCAGTAAACATATAGTATTATAGTCTGATGGGACCACCGTTGTTCATGCGGTCTGCTGTTGTGGTTCATGACTGTACAGCTCCTTGCCGAACATCAACATTTAAAGGGGGTCCAGAGCCCCTTCAAACTCATCAAGTCCAAACTCTACTTTTCTGACTGTTTCTTACCTATAATAATGCATGAGTCCCTTACCTGGTCTGCTCTGATCCATTCTCAGTGCTAAGGACTGGATGATTATTTCTAAATTAAAAATTTACTCTTGACATTTTCTTACTTAAACCATACAAAGTTTTTCCATTGGTCTTAGCAAAAACCCAACTTTTTTTTTTTTACAAGATTTGGATTATCTGGTTATTGCTTACCCTCCAGCTGTCTGTTTTGCTCTCCTGACCTCTCGTTTTACATCCCAGTGATATTGAGTTTTCTCTAATTCTTCAAATCAAATACATACTGTCTTAATTCTGGAACTTAATCTTTGTGTCCCCACTACCTTGAACCCATGCTTCTCCTGCACTTTTTCCTGGATAAGACTTTCCCATTCTCCAATCTTAAAAGTTTCCATTTCTGAAATGTCATTTCTGACCCCAAAATGCAGGCTCGATACCGATGCTCTGTGCTCCCCTTTGTAGATCTTATTGCACTGAGCTGTCGTTGCCCACTAAACATGTGATTATCCCCTCTAGACTGTAAGGGCCATAAGGGAATGATCATGTCTATCTTGAACAATGTTCTACCCCAGGTTTTTGTCACACGTAGAATGCAATATATCAGAGGAAAGACAGATCAGAACTGATGAAAATAACACGAAAGTGAAAGAGGAAAAAAAGAAGAAATCAGTTTAAAGAGAGATCGCTGGGTATGTGTGAACCACAGAAGGAATGCCCGTCTAGAGAGAGGGTACCTGATTCAATTTCAGACAGAGCAAATGCATAAAAACTGGCTAGCTGATTCAGAGGTAATGTTCACAAGGGTATGTCTAAGTTAGGGGCTGACTTAAGCACTGACAATGTTATGGCTAAGTCTAATTCTCTCATTTCATTAAGACTTTTTTGAAGACCAGAATTACAATCACCTAAGAGATCATCTAAAGATTTTTGACTAATTTTCCCCTTCTGGATCTTTTATTCAGTTCCTTGGCTTATACTCAGCTCTCGGAGGGCTAGAAGCACTACCCAGAATTAACACCGCATATTGAGATCACACACACACCGTGATAAAAGATCACTATAGAATCCTAATATGTGACCAGCGAATTTAAACAAAATACAGACTGGCACAGTGTTCTTTCCAGTTAAGACATTTGCTCAAATAATTTAATAATCCTATCATAACTGGCTGAAACAAATTTACCTACCTAGGTGAATGGGGTAAAATAGAAGTAGGAGTAGGAAAAGAGCTTTATTATTTATTAAGATTGTCAACTTATTAAATAATTATTTGGTATCTCTCATTGGATTTGTCTGTGCAACTTTAATCATAAACTCTTACAGGAGCGGTTGAATCTTCCATTCAGTTTTACTGCTCTTAGTATTCAGTTGACATTGTAAGTACAGAGCTGAGCTCTATTAGCGTTCATGAGGCTTACCTACAACACAATTACTTTTTCTATAAACACCACTACATGACTAGGTGCCATCCTGAAGAGTAGCATGAAACAGTCATAGAATTTTCTCTAAAATGTAATTGTTAAATTACTGAAATTTGATAATGTTAAATACCCTCAATATATTTCCTTTTTTGATTCATGTATATGTACGTGTTTAATTCTGAAGTGCTCAAGATCAATTTCATGTGTTTATATGGATAGACTTTTGGTAAGTCAATAACTGAGAAACTAACCAATGTTCAATAATCATGTGCAAATACATTTTTAAGCATTTAGCCAAAGAAAGCAAACTACATGGGGCCCGTTGATCACAAAGGATCCAGCAAGAGGAGAAGACATGTTATCATTCCATCTCATGGAGGAAAGGGTCCTTCTGAGGATGGGTGAAATGTGGTTCAACACAAGACACTCTGGGAAGAATCCACTCCCGGGATTTCGAGAACAGCAGGACCTACCGCAGAGTTTGCTCTATGGGGTCTGCCATTCCCGGGCACACTGAGGGACAAGGAGAGGTGTGAGTGTGGACATTTGCCAGACACTGAGGCAGTGGCCTCGAAAGAAACCTTCTTCTCTTTTTAGAGAATCTATGGTGTAATAGGCTGCTTTTTACTGAAAATTTAAAAAAAAGAAAACAGACAAAAACAAAAAACCAAAAAAAAACCAGCTTACATGGTCCAACCACAAAGATAACTGATTGCCTCAGCGAATTAAAAGTCCCAAGATAATTAGGCTTTAGGCAAGTCTTTTTCAGTGGCAAAAAGAAAAAGAAAAAGAAAGAACAAACGAACGAACTGGACCCAACTGAAAACTCTCTCAATTTCTTTGTCCTGCCTCCTAAATATAGTTTCCTCAATATGATTTTTGTTAGGCTCTCCTCTGGAGACACTAAAATTACTTTTGCATTTTCCTGAGCTACACAATCCCAGGTTCAAAGTTCAAAAAAGTCTGCTGCATGAAAAATTCAAACAAAAAAAATTTAGATTTTAAATTTTATGGAACCTTTTGGCTTGACTTGACACAAATGCCTCAACCAACCACTGTAGTCAAGGGAATGGGACATGTTTTCTCAAGGTAGTTACATTTTAACTTAGGACCTGACAGTGGTGTCTCTCCAACCTAAATCTCACAGCTAAAAATGTGGCTATTGAGAAAGGAAGAAGAGGCTAGATTCTGAGGAACCATCTAAGAAATCTTACTTCATATCACGTTAGTTATAGCAAAAATGTACTGAGTACTTAGAACATGTCAGGCACCGCCCTAGGTGCTGAGGTTGGAGAAGATTTGGAATGACAAGAAAGAAATGTGCAAGATGTATAAATGGATATGACACAGTTGCTGCTCTCAAGGAGCTTAATGCTCTGTCTGTGGGGCAGACACGTAAAATTTTTTATTTTATTTCTTTTTTTTGAAATGGAGTTTCACTCTTGTTGCCCAGGCTGGAGTGCAATGCCATAATCTCAGCTCACTGCCACCTCAGCCTCCTGGGTTCAAGCGATTCTCCTGCCTCAGCCTCCCAAGTAGCTGGGACTACAGGCACGTGCACCACGCCCAGCTAATTTTTGTATTTTTAGTAGAGACAGAATTTCACCATGTTGATCAGACTGGTCTCAAACTCCTGACCTCAGGTGATCCGCCCGCCTTCACCTCCCAAAGTGCTGGGATTACAGGCATGAGCCACCACGCCCGGCCAACACGTCTCTTTGATATAGCCACGCTGGATGTGACTGCAGGACAATTCAGTAGTGAACTTGATCCCCTTCCTGCTTCATGTCCAAGGTTTCCACATCCTCTATGTTAAGGTACTTCTACAAAGCACATTTTCACAAAGCAGGGAGCTTCCAAAATGTGAAACTGTCCTAAGGAAATTGGGAAAGAAGTAGATATTCTCATTTTAAATTATTGAGGGTTTATGAAACCAGTGATTGCCAAGGATAACAATACTCATTAATTTAAATCATCTTCTATATGTTGTCTTTCATAGTTTTCCTGTTTTGTTTTTTTTTTTCTGAGACAGAGTTTCACTCTGTTGCCAGGCTGGAGTGCAGTGGCGCAATCTCGGCTCACTGCAACCTCCGACTCCCTGGTTCAAGCAATTCTCCTGCCTCAGACTCCCAAATAGCTGGGATTACAGGCATGTGCCACCACACCCAGCTAATTTTTGTATTTTTAGCAGAGACTGGGTTTCAATGGCACAATCTCGGCTCACTGCATCCACCTCCCAGGTTCAAGCAGTTATCCTGCCTCAACCTCTGGAGTAGCTGGGTCTACAGGCACCTGCCACCGCGCCTGGCTAATTTTTGTATTTTTAGTAGAGACAGGGGTTTTGCCATGTTTGGCCAGGCTAGTCTCAAACTTCTGACCTCAGGTGATCTGCCCGCCTCGGTCTCCCAAAGTGCTGGGATTACTGGCGTAAGCCACTGAGCCCTGCCCATAGTTTTCTCTAAATCTAATTTAAATAGCTCTCATTCTTTCTCCAGCATGATGACTTGCCTGTCTCCCTCCTGCTGATGGTGTTTTTAAGCCATGACAAAATGACATTAAAAATGCAATCAAAATGTCTATTTTTCATCATTATTTGACTAGAACGATGAATTAACTGAAGTATAGCATTTTACCTCAGTATGAGGAAAGATATTAGAACCTGTCATCAAGATTCACAGGGTTTCTCTTATAATACCAAATCCCGCTTCGGTTTTATGAAGTCCCATTGTCTCTGGTTGGGGCATGACCTAAGTATCTGGTTATCTCAGGAATTGCCAAAATATGCTTATTTTATAGTCCTCTGTTAAGATTTTAAAAAATATTTTATATGCCACTAAAAGCACAAGCAACAAAAGCTAAATTAGACAAGCAGGATCAAACTAAAACTCTGCACAGCAAAAGAAACAATCAACAAGGGAGAAGGCAACCGAGAGAATGGGAAACATTTTTTTGCAAACCATGTATCTGATAAGGAACTAATATACAAAATATACAAGGAATTCCTAAAACTCAACAGCAAAAAAAAAAAAAAAAAAAAAAGAAACTTCAATTAAAAATGGACTGGAATGACATTTCTGAAAAGAAGACACGCAAATGACCATCAGTTATATGAAAAGATGCTTTAACATCACTAGTGTCAGGGAACCACAAATTCACAATAGACGCAACATGGAAACAATCTAAATTTCCACTGATAAACGGATAAAGAAAACGTAGTATATATCCATATAAGGAAATATTATTCAGTTGTAGAAAAGGAAATCCTGTTATATGCAAGAAACAAACCTGGAGGACGTAACGCAAGTGAAGTATGCCAGTCACAGAAGGGCAAACACTGTGTGACATCACCTATATTAGGTATCTAAAATAGTCAAACTCATAGAGAGTAGAATGATGTTGCCAGGTGATGACTAGAGGCGGAAACTGGGAGTTGCTATTCAACGGGCGTAAAGTTTCAGTTATGCCAGATGAATGAGTTCTAGAGACCTTTATCTGCTATAAAACAATGTGCCTGTAGTTAGCAATACTGTTTTGTACACTTAAAAATTTAAGAGAGCAGATCTCATTTTAAATATTTCTACCAGTTTTAAACAGGAACAGAATAAAATAAAATGGTCAATGAACAACAACAACAACAAAAAAACAAGATTAGTTCTACTATCTGTCTTCATACAATAAAATACAGCTATTTAAAAGATAAGGCTGGGTGCAGTAACTCACACTTCTAATCCTAGCACTTTGGGAGGCCAAGGTGGGCGGATTGCCTGAGGTCAGGAGCTCATGACCAGTCTGGCCAACATGGTGAAACCTTGTCTCTACTAAAAAAAAATACAAAAATTAGTCAGGTGTGGTGGCACACACCTGTAGTCCCAACTACTCGGGAGGCTGAGGTGGGAGAATTGCTTGAGCCTGGGAGGTGGAGGTTGCAGTGAGCCGAGATCACATGATTGCACTCCAGGCTGGGCAACAGAGCGAGAGACTATCTCAAAAAATGAAAATAAAAAAGATAAACATTTTCCAGAAATATCAATTTAGCAAATATTTTATTTTTTTAATCTCCAGTTCAGAGATGAACAGCTAATATTTTAAAGCGATATATATTTTCAATAAGAACAATAAATACTTTTCTATTTAAAAAATAAGAACATAGAATATCTGTTATAGGAAACCTGGTAGATGGCTCTCCAACATCAGAAGAGACATGAGCTTCCTTACTATTCCCTGATGGCACTGTTCAGGATCGAATCAGACCTTAGGTACTGGTAAAGCCATTTCAAACAGGAAAACAGAGGTGAAGTGAAGCCCTGAGAGTTTGTAAGTTAAGTGTGGACATCCTAAAACCTCCTGATAAGGAAGGGCAGGAAGGTTAACAGTGGCATACAGACCTCAAAAGATAAGTGCTAACAGGTTATCAGCCTCCGGGTTGAGAACAAGCAGAAAATGAGGTAACATGACTGAGGAGAACACGAGGGTGCACAGGAAGGGTGGGGAGGGCCTAGGTGATGAGGGACGCTCCATGCCACATGGGAGCACCATCTGAGGAGAACAGAGTATAAGGACTCACCTTCTGGTTTTGCAGCCAAGCAAGCATACAATTTTGGCTGCGTGATGCCTGAAGCCAGTAAATTCCTACAAGCTCAGTTCTGAGGCTTTGGAATTCATATAAAATGGTCCTGTCTATGGGAAGATTACTGCTCATAGAAGATAAGTAGAAACATGTAAGTTAAAATGTACAGTCCTCTATCATCCTTTTAATGAACTCCGAGACAGATTACGGAGTGACCCTCTCTTATTTCCCAGTTGCTTGTCTGAATTCAGAGTTAGCAGTAACATAACCACTAGAATTTTCTTCTCATCCACAACAGAAAGTACTTAGCATCTCTTTTAAGAAGCATTTTTAGTCTCTCCCATTCCTTGAGAATTTAATTGTACTTAATGTGTGTGCTTATTTGATGTTTGTTCATTGGCCTGGCTGCCTTTTAAATTCATGTGTGCCTCAGTGATGGCTTCAATTCCTGAAATTGCAGGTTACCAGGGAAAGAGAATCTACCTAATTCTACCTAACACAGTATCATATTTAGGTAAGTATATTTAATAAATTGTTATTACGAGAAATCTTACATGCAATATTACGTCTCAAAATTGTTTCTTTGGGGGGAGTTCTACTCCTCATGTTCCTTTCCAATTAACTTTTTTAAAAAACTTTAATAGTATCCCAGTATACGAGGACAAGCAGCAGCAATCCTTGAAGAGTGGGGAAAAAAAAAATAGTAGACAGGGTCCCCTCATCTCTGGATGTTGCCCTCATCCCGGAACTCTGGGTTTCATTTTCTCCATGTGCAATTCAGATCACATAGTTTTGGAAGACACAAGCTTCCCCTGAGAATTTAAGATGGCTGCTTTTTACTCAAGCCCCCAACTTCCACATCTTTGCATGTCAAAAAGGTATCTTTTTTTTAATCCCTTATTTTACAAATGAGGGAATTGAGATCCTTAGAGGTTAAATGGCTTGCTCATGGGGACGCAGCTAATTAGCAGACTTGCAGACATCATTCATCAGCCTTAAAAATGTCCTTTCAGGATGTTGTCAAGTATAACCTATTACCCTTAAGAAAGCTCCTTTGCTAAGAGCTGGGAGTTTCGTCAATACTGTCCACCTTCCTTTATAATTAACTTCTATTTTATCTCTCTTGATAGAGTCCATAAAATAGAGGACAAGGAGCAGTAGGTATTTTTAACCTGTTACAGTTTCTGTATGTTATTAAACCAACTTTAAAACAATGTAAATTATTTAAAATAAAAGGCAGCTGGAGTCCCACCAACATAATAAAACCACAACTATTAATTTTGTGTCCTTTCTCAAACTTTGTTTTTAATCTATCAATGTATACTTTTCAGAAGGTTGTGGTACGGTATTGGTTGGATGTGTATTTATATGTATTGTTATTCTATTTTTTGTCATATTATCATTTTCTTTCTACAAAATTCTACAAAAAAATACAAAGTGACTGCATCATCATGAAGTAATAGGATAATTAACCTTTCCCCTATTTTTGGGCACTTGGATGTTCCTAGTTTTTCACTATTTTATGCACAACGCAGAAGAAAGCACATCTGTGCTTTAGTAGAAACACCGCCATCTTTACACACAGGAAACCAAGACTGTGTCAAATATCCTCACACCCAGTGAAAAATTTGGTTCAAATTTACCTTCTGTGAAATAAAATATGCAGGCCGGGCATGGTGGCTCACACCTGTAATCCCAGCAATTTGGGAGGCCAGGGTGGGCAGATCAGCTGAGGTCAGAAGTTGGAGACCAGCCCAACCAACATGGAGAAACCCTGCCTCTACCAAAAATACAAAAAAATTAGCCAGGCATAGTGGCACATGCCTGTAGTCCCAGCAACTTGGGAGGCTGAGGCAGGAGAATCGCTTGAACTGGGGAGGTGAAGATGCAGTGAGCCAAGATTGCACCACTGCACTCCAGCCTGGGCAACAGGGTGAGACTCTGTGTCAAAATAAATAAATAAAACATGCAAATATCAAATGTTCTTTTGACCCAGCATACTCTTGTTTTACTATGACAGGCTGGGGATAAAGCAAACGTCTCTTAAAATATTTAAATATTTTTCTTGAAAACTAGACCTTTCTATTGAACTGTAAACTCTGTATGAGGAAATTTTTTTTTCTTCAACTTGGAATAGAATACGCCATTATAAACTACAATATTGTATACCATAAGCCAAGTACTTAATATTGATTACATAAAACCCTCCCAGAGACCCTGTAAGGCAGGTGCTGTTCCCCTATTTTATGAATTTATGGTGGGGGAGGGAACCTGAGATTTGGAATGTTCAACAGCTGCCAGAGCTTATGTAAAACGGAGATTTACTGGGTACTAACGAAAGTCTCACAAGCATGTAATCATTTGTATCACTGCCGCTGCCTTCCCTTTGTTAGGGAAAATGTATAAATACTAAACCTCCTGGGCCAGGCACAGTGGCTCATGCCTGTAGTCCCAGCACTTTGGGAGGCCGAGGCAGGTGGATCACCTGAGGTCGAGAGTTCGAGACCACCCTGACCAATATGGAGAAACCCTGTCTCTACTAAAAATACAAAATTAGCCAGGCGTAGTGGTGCATGCCTGTAATCCCAGCTACCCAGGAGGCTGAGGCAGGAGAATTGCTTGAACCTGGGAGGCAGAGGCCACGGTGAGCCAAGATCACGCCATTGCATTCCAGTCTAGGCAACAAGAACGAAACTCTGTCTCAAAAAAACTAAACCTCCTAAGAACTTCTTTGGAAAAAGCATCCACAGAAGTTTCTATGATTCGTGTTTTTCCCAGGCATGTCCTCAAGCTGGCTCAATAAACCTTGATTTGAGACTTATGCCTCAATCAGTCATTTTGGTTGTCAAAGTCATTTCCTATAATAAATCTCCTGTTAAGTAAGTCTATATATTCTGTTGGCTCTGTTTCTGTGGATAATCCTGACTGATACATGCTGATATACCACATTTTGTTTATCGATTAAGCCACTGATGGACATTTGGGTTGTTTTTTACCTTTTAGCTATCATAAATAATGTTGTAATGAATATTTATATGCAAGTTTTTGTGTGGATATATGTTTTTCTCTTGGCTATATACCTGGGAGTAGGATTGCTGAGTCATGTAACTGTTTAATCACTTGAGGAACTATCCGTTTTCCAAAGTGGCTGTGCTATTTTACATTTCCACCAACAGCATCTGAGGGTTTTGATTATTCTACATCCTCATCAACACTTGCTGATTCTCTGACTAATTGATTCTGGCCATCCTAGTGGGTGTTTTTAAGCTAAAAACTTAAGTTTTAAAACAAGACCTAGTTTTGTAATTTAATGTTTTAATTACCAAGAGGCTTCAGAACTGTATTCACATGGACCCGAAGACCACCTGTCACTGTCTCTCAATATCTTTCTTTGGGACAAAGTAGATCTGTCCTGTCACAGAAAAATCTCAAAGCAAAAGAAAAAGTTAAGGACAAGGCGGCTGAAAAAAAAATGCATTTTATTTCTATCAATCAGACACATAGGCTTAAGCTTAAGGACTGTATGTCTAACTTGCATATTCATGCATCACTGCACTTCGATATGAACCTGCTGGGGATTCCTCTTGTTAGCTGGTTTCAGTTGCAAAATGGTATTTGTCAAATGACCCTTTACCTCCAGCTCCTACCTTCGTTTCCCACTTTTTCATCCAAAGTCCCTTGTAAATGTGTGAAATTCTCTAAAGTCTCATGTTGCCTGCTTTCCAGGACCATTAGGCTATTTATTCAATACAAACATGTTTGCTGCGTATCTCCCCCGTGCTAGACGCTGACTCTGAAAGGCGTTAGAGCTACAGTTGTGAACAAAACCAAAAAATAAAGATCCTTTATTAGAGTGGAGCCTACATATAGTGAAGGACAAGATGGATCAGAATCTTGAATCTTAAAGAAATGGAGGAATGGATTCAAAATGAAAGAGGGGAGGGAGTGGAGGAGGGAGGGGAAGGAGGGAGGGAGGGAGGGGAGGGAGGGAGGGGAGGGAGGGAGGGAGGAGGGGGGGGAGGGGAGGGGGGAGTGGAGGGAGGGGGAGCGGGGAGTGGGGGGAGTGAGGAGGGGAGTGGGGGGAGTGAGGGAGGGGAGTGGGGGAGTGAGGGAGGGGAGTGGGGGAGTGAGGGAGGGAGTGGGCTGGCAGAAAAACTATTTGCAGGAAACAGTTGTGGCAGTGAGATGTTGAATTTATGGCTGTGTATTAACAGTTTCATTCTATTTCTACTTTTTGTCAGACCACACTAATAAATGGCTCCCAGGTAAACCGTCTGGAACCCCAGAAAATAGCCAAATGTCTTTTTGCCTTATAGTAAACGAAAGCAGTTTCACTAATACTAAAGCTCATAATCTGATGTGCATGTAAATGAGTCTCTCTACTAAGCTACTTCAGACATTGATATACATTTCCATGGACCTAATTCCACAAAATCTGTTTTCTTCTATTTTTTTCTTTTTTTTGTTTCAAATTCTACTTATTTTTTCAGGTATTTGTCATTGTCCCATTTGGTTTCTTATTTTAATAGTTTCCATCACCAAATCTATAGCCTTTTTCTTTTCGAACATTTGGGTTTTATCTCTTATTTTATCTCTAAATAAATCTAAAGTTTGTTTTTAACGCAACGAATTTCTTGGAGATTTCTAATTGGCTTAAGATTTGATCTTTCATAAGTTTATACGAAAATGTAGCTGTCTCCAATGTATACGCCTGTGATTACTTATTGTTTTGCCATTGTTCTTTGGAACATTTGGCTTCCAAACAAGTGCAGTGACTTTACCTGGCTTAACTGTGTCTTAATACGTGATGTTGTACAACTGGTATAAGCTCTGAGGTCAGAGCTGAGCTTCAATCCAGACTATTATTTATTATTGGTGTGATCCCTAACCAGCTATTTAACCTCTCAAGACTTCAGCCCTTTCATTAAAAGAAAAAGTGAAATTAGTGGGACATATCTTTGCAGAATTTTTAGCATTAAATAATCGTTATATCAAACATTTTGTATACTGTCTAGCAAAAAAATGCTATAGAAGGCTAATCTATTAAATAATTACTTTGTTTTGTATTTCCATTGCTCTCTATTTATCCAGAATGAAGGAAAGGTTATTTTCTCCCTCCCAGAAGAGTTACAAGGAATTTTGTTCCTAAATACTAAGCCCTCTTGTCCAGTGAGATAGGTAAAGCAGGTAGGTTCTTCTACAGTTCTGGGGTTTAAAGCCTGGCTCCCTGAGAAATGAAGCACTTCCTGATTAGCCAGCAAGTTCTGTGGAGGGAGAAATGTGTATGAAGTGGGATTTGTTCTATTTAATTGGAGGAAGGACGGACAAAAACAAGGCAGCTGGCCCTTGGATGGCTCTCTGGAGCCTAAAGGAGAAAGGCTGCAAGGAATTTGAGGGTGGCACATGGATGCAGCGCCTAGGAGACAGAAAGGCTTCAGAACCCGGGGTGGGATGTGCTAAGTGCTGTGGGGAGCCTGTAGCTGGCTCCAGGCCTGAGTGAGCTTAGCAGACACAGGAGCCGCTGACTCTGCAGAGGATGCTCTCCCAGGCCTGAGTGAGCTTAGCAGACACAGGAGCCGCTGACTCTGCAGAGGATGCTCTCCCAGGTTACAGAACCTGGGAGTGGCAGGGAGCAGCAGGTGATGGAGATAGGTGACCAGACCCCCGACCCACCATGGTAGGACAGAAAGGAAAAGGAACCTCCAGAGGAGTGGCAGCCACAGCCCAAAGACTAGGGCTCCTGCCTGTGACTCAGAAAAATAAAGGAGCTTTGTAACAGTCCAGGAATTAAAAGCTTTGAAGACTCTGAAGCAAAAAACTGATACTGGTTTCCTCGCCTCTTCTTTTTCATTTTTCTTTTTTTTTTTTTCTGGTGGAGGATACAAGGGAAGCATCTTGAGCTTTTTCTAATTAAAGCAAAAATGAAACCAAATACGATATTGCATGCTTAAGTGATGTGGAACTGTTCATAACTATTGCATATATCCAAAAAAAGGAGCAAGTATTAACCATTTGATAATTTTAAAAGCCTGTACATTATTTTAGCAACAACACTGAGATAATAAATGCTTCCATGCTATTATTTCACCTTTGTGAGTCCTTATTTCAAATAAACTCCTATGCTTTAGAGAAGGGATGTAAACCTTAGGAGGCCTGATTCTGCTCCCTAGTTTCCCAGCCCCTCCCTTTGCCTTTCGCCCCGTTTCTTTCCCTCTCTGCTGGTTATCTGTCTCTCCTTTGCATTTTCAATTCCTCTTTCTCTTTCCTTTCCCTTCTCCACTTTCTGTTTCTCAGTCTCTCTCCTTTCCTGGTTGCTTCTTATTTCAAAGTCCACAGCTCACCACCTCCCTTTTCCCTGTTTCGCCTCCTTTTCTCCTCCCCACTCACCTTTCTCTGCTTCACCTTGCCTGTCCTTGCCATTAACCCCACTCCACTTCCCCATCTTGCATTGACTTTTTCAAAATAGAATTTTCCCTAAATAGAATCAACAATCTTGATCTATATTTCCTCCAATTCATCCACAAGGGAAATCTCACCCCTCAGACGATAATAAGTGGGAAGCTTCAAATGTAAGCCCTTGAGTGCTCTAATATTCTGGACAGTGATTCCGAAATCTGTATATGTCTGTGAAGAAAACTTTATATATATAAATAAAAAGTACTTAAAATATCTATGAGAACTTTTTAAAAACAATGTTAATAGCTTTTCAGGCAAAAAGAAAAAGGAAGAAAACAGACATGGCCCCTGATAGCAGAAAGGGTTATTTGGGGCTGAATTTAAGAAGCTGAAAAGAGAGAGAGATTCAGATAAAGTATCATCTAAGGCAAAACCATAACATCTCAGTGTAGCAAGATTCTGTATTGAAACAGCTGAAGTAGAAAAAAAAAGTATATGTGATATTCTACCTACCTAATTATGACTTACAATTTCTTTTACTGCTGTACCTGCAAAGCCTGTCCTTGTTTACCCTTGGAACTTCCTTTCTAGAGGCAGAAAGAGCCTTGTGTGGGCTGAGGAGAGACAGCAGGACTGCTGAATTCTCACAATGGTTTTGATTTGAATAGATGGACCACGTCTTTCCTTTTAAGGATTGGCATTCTTTTTCTGAGAGGCTAATCAACCAAAACAGAAGAGTCGCTTAGTGTGCATCCAGTGTACTTTTTACCTGGGGGCCTTTCGAACAGATGCCCAACAGGACCTCGAGAAACACTTTCTAATAAATAAAGTGAGTTCCTGTGAACAGAAAGAAAGTTCCAAATAAAGAGGGGTGGCGCAAGTGGAGGAAGGAGCCACGAGAAAGGGAGGCTCACGCATTTCTATGAATGCCTGATTTTTAGACAAGGAATATGATCATGACAGCCTCATGATGAGGTAAAAAGAGGCAGTCTTCCATATTATAGAACTTGAAGAGAAGAACTTTGACATTCAAAATTGTGTTCATCCTTGTTTTGCCTAGTGTTTCACAGTTGGAGACTAATATGTTAGAATGAGCACATCCGATTCTATCTGAGTCTAGATAGTAAAGAACATGTGAGCCTGGGCGTGGTGGCTCACACTGGTAATCCCAGCACTTCGGGAGGCTGAGGCAGGAGGATCATTTGAACCCAGGAGGCAGAGGTTGCAGTGAGCCGAGATCGTGCCGCTATACTCCAACCTGGGTGACAGAGCGAGACTCTATCTCAAAAACAAACAAACAAAACAAAAACAAAACACCTGAGAGTTATTTTCCTAAGAATTGACTTTTTTTTTTTTTTTTTTTTTGAGATTGAGTTCTGCTATGTCACCATCTCTGATCAGTGCAACCTCTGCCTCCCAGGTTCAAGTGATTCTCCTGCCTCAGCCTCTGGAACAGCTGGAATTGCTGGTGCCACCATGCCCAGCTAATTTTTGTATTTTTAGTAGAGATGGGGTTTTACCATGTTGGCTAGGCTGGCCTCAAACTCCTGACCTCAAGTGACCCACTCACCTCAGCCTCCCAAAGTACTAGGATTACAGGCATGAGGCTCCGTGACAAGCCAGATCTGACTTTCTATATTAACACTTTCCAAAAGAAATGTAATGTAAGCCACATACACATTTTTAACTTTTGTACAAGTCATATTTTAAAAGTTAAAAGAAGTGGGTAAAATTAATAGTATATTTTATCTAAATCAACAGTCAAAATATTATTCCAACATGTAATAAATATTTCTTAAAATTATTAATGAACTGTTTTTACATTCTTTTTTCCATACCATGTCTTTGAAATTCAGTGGATATTTTCCATTTACAGCTCGTCTCATTTCAGATTAGCCACGTGTCAAGCGTGGCACTGTATTGAACAGTACGGCTCAGAATCATGCGTCCTTTCCTTTTTCTCCTCAAATATAATATTTTCATTTCCTTACCTCACTTTCTACACAGATAATCATTCATTATATTAAGATGATTCAAAATTTACCACTACCCAAATGTCCACCAAAGAATGAACAGATAAACAAAAAGTGTGTATATACCTGCAATGGAATATTAACCTTAAAAAGGAATGACATTTTGACATGTCACAGCATGAATTAACCTTGGATATATTATGCTAAGTGTAATAAGCCAGACCAAAAAATACAACCCCACAAATATTGTATGATTCCACTTAGATGAGATACCTCAAGGAGTCAAATTCATATAGACAGAAGGTAGAATGGTGGATAACAGGGTCTTGGGAGGGGGAAATGGGGAGTTATTTTTTAACAGGTACAGAGTTTCATTTTATTTTATTTTAGAGATGGAGTCTTGCTCTGTTGCCCAGGCTGGAGTACAGTGGTGTGATTTTGGCTCAATGCAACCTCCACCCTCTGGGTTCAAGGGATTCTCCTGCCTCAGCCTCCCAAGTACCTAGGATTAGAGGCATGCACCACCACATCCAGCTAATTTTTGCATTTTTAGTAGAGACAGGGTTTCATCATGTTGACCAGGCTGGTCTCGAACTCCTGACCTCAGGCAATCCTCCTACTTCGGCCTCCCAGGGTGCTGGGATTACAGACGTGAGCCACCGTGCCCTTTCAGAGTTTCATTTCAGAGTGATGAGAAAGTTCTGGAGATGACTAGTAGTGATGTTTGCACAACACAACAATGTAAATGTACTTTGTAAACTAAAAATAAGAACAAAAATAAAATTCTGAGCCCCCCAACTTTTTGAATAAGCACCTCCTTTCAGCCAAGGGCATTCCAAAGTTAACCTGAAAAACTAGTTCAGGCCATGATGGAAAGGTGGGAGGCAAGACGTGACTCACTATACCTTCCTCCCTTTGGAATTCAGGCACAACTGAACAGCATTAACATTAAAACAGAGATCTTAAGACTTTTTGTAGCAATAAGATATCAAATTCCAGCCTGACTCTAGTGTAGCATCACATGACAGATAGCAGGCCCTGAAAGAAATAGAAGTATTTTACCCTCAAATATATTTCTTTGACATATTTTGAAATGACCCTACAAAGCTATCTCTTGTGAGGAAAATCTACATTCTATATGAAATCTCTTTCCATTTCCAGGTCTTTTCCTTGATTCAGGAGAGAATTAACTAAGAGTCTGGCACCTTTTTAAGTCTGATAAGAAACCTTTAAAATCTATTCTCTCTGAAGCCTGGTACCTGGAGGCTTCATCTGTATAAGAACCTTGGTCTCCACAATGCCTTATCTTAACCCAGACATTCCCTTCCATGGATTCCAGGTCTTTCAATACTCTTTTAACCAACTGCAAATCAGAAAACCTTTGAATTAATCTGTGACCTGGAAACCTCCCTCCCTGCTTCAAGTTGTCCCATCTTTCCAGACCAAACCAATGTATATCTTACAAGTATTGACTGATGCTTTAGGTCTCCCTAAACTGTATACCAAACTGTAGCCCAACCACCTTGGGCACATGTCACCAGGACTTCCTGAGGCTATGTCATGGGCATGTCCTTAACCTGGCAAAAGAAACTTTTAAATTCATTGAGACTTGTCTCAGATGCTTTTTGGTTTACAATTGAATGCCACTGACTATATACTTTAAAGTGAGTAAAAAGGTAAATTTTATATCGTGTATAGTTTAACAGAAAAAAAAAAGTTCACTGCTACAAACCCTATGTGAATAACCAGGCTTTCAGCTTTGAATTTATTTCCTTTCTGTGGGAAGAAGAGCTTCTCCATATTGCTTCATAATCATAGTTTGGGAAGTGTTATTATATTATTAATTATAAAATTACACCTTATTTTCCATATGATTGAACACTAGGTAATTTATGCAACAATTAGCAGGGTAACTTTCACTTGCAATTAGAAATGCAGGACCAAGTAAGCGATGCAAAAACAACAGCTACAAACCGTACTCTGGTTACAGAAGAGTGTGTGCTTGAGAAGGAGAAAATCAATTCAGTTCAGTGGAGGGATTGTTGTTCTAACAAAACAATACATGAAATTCTGGCTTTGGATGAGACATTAAAAACGCTTTGTTAGTAGTAAATGAGCAAAAGGAACTGCCAGTCTTTTCCATAAAGACTCCCACCAGTGTTGCACTCAGCATATCAAGATGTATGAGCTTCAAAGGCAGAAAGAAGGGAGCTTTTTTTAACTTAAAAGTCCATTAATTAGTACATATTTATTGAGCTTAAGGATAACATAATCTTGCAATTCAGAGCAAAAGAAACCTTATATTTCGTGGTTGAGAGAATATGTTCTCGACTTTCCTATCAATCAGGTATCCTGCCCATAGAACCAATGTAATAACGGAAAGCCCACGAGTTTAATTGTTGGAAAGGACAATGTTCAAATCCCAGCATTGACATTAACTACAAAACATTAGGAAGATGTTAGGCTCTCCGAACCTCTGTTTATTCACCAGTAAAATGGGGGAAATATTTACTTTTCAGAGTTGCCGTGAGGATTCTAAACAATTTATATGAAGTGTCTGACACTGATGACTGATCACGATTACTAATCTCCTTATGGAAATCGGATTAGGACTTACTCAATTTCTAGATCTAGTATATCTTTGAGTGAGTACAATAAAAGCTACATTTCACCTTATACTTTACAGAATAATCACTGCAGCAATTCAATAATTGGTTATTTAATTACCTGTCTAATGTTTCTTTCCCTTATAAAACTAACTCCATGAAGTCAAGGACCTCATCTGTTTCCTTCACCAATGTATTCCCGGATCCTTTGTAAATCATGCAAATAAAATGAGGAGACCTGAGAAGAGAAAGCATGATGACATCTAACAATGGCCACCATAATTCTGAGAGCAAGAATTTTATGCTCTCTCAAACCGAGTTAAACAAGGCAAGGAATTACCCAGGTTCAGCCAGCCTAGTGAGTGGAGCATGAATGAATTAAACAAAGGAATGTGGGTTCCAGTCTCACCTTGTCACTTTCTTCACATAATTCACACTCAATGCACATGAATCCCAGGGTGTGTCTGCATGCTTCCCCATCACAGTTCCAGCACATAATGGTGTTCAATAGCTATTTTGAATAAATCAATTATAAATCAACCTTCCTCATGTACCGGTGTGAATGGTGTCCCTGACCTTCAACAATGTAACAGTACTGCTTGTACATGGTCTATTACATTTAACCTAAGTAGTCATAGAAATAATCACATGTTGTTTTTGGCATAAGTGCTGTTGTAGAAAACACTGGATCTAGTTTTGGAAAAATGCAGGTTTTAAATGTTACTTCAGTTTCTCTGTCTCTAAAACTGGTATTTTGTTTTTTGTTTGTTGAGAGGCAGTCTTGTTCTGTCGCCCAGGCTAGAGTGCAGTGGCGTGATCTTGGCTCACTGCAACCTCCACCTCCCAAGTTCAAGCAATTCTCCTGCCTTAGTCTCCCATGTAGGTGGGATTACAGGTCTGTGCCACTATGCCCAGCTAATTTTTTCGTATTTTTAGTAGAGACGGGGTTTCACCATGTTGTCCAGGCTGGTCTCGAACTCCTGACCTTCAGAGATCTGTCTGCCTTGGCCTCCCACAGTGCTGGGATTACAGGTATGAGCCACCATGCCCAGCCTAAAACTAGGAATTTTGAATGAACTCCAGTTTCCTTCCAGATATACTAGATGATTTTTTAGGTATGTATACTTCATCCAGATAAGGAGAAGGTAGTAAAAGACATAATTAAAACAATGAGCAATTTTTCATGATTCAAAGCAATGTAATAGCTTCTGGTCACTATAGGGTTCTGGACAACTTATTTATATATAAAATCTTAATTACTTAAATTGATATATGTTTAAGGTACTGGTCCTAATCATTCTCTAATATCAATTGAAAACTCATGGGCAATTTCTCTATAATGCATCCCATGGATAAAGGCTATCTGGACCTGAACAAATATTTATTGACTATGTAACAAATTTGGTCACTAGAAAATGGACCCTTGGAAGACAGAACTGTAAATGCATTCACCTCACTATTCAACCCATTGTTGACTCATAAGAACAAACTGTCCACCCAAGATATTTGGATGCCTATGTCGCTATTCAGCAATATGTAATATAATTCAGGAGCATGCCTCACTCCACCTTCTAATTTAAGAGGTAAGAAGAAAGTTCTATCTCTTGCATCTGTCCTCTCTGGAGTGCTTATTTGGCTATATAGTCTTTATTTCAGCTCCCACTTTTATTATGACCAGTCCTCTGAAGTAGAGGTGACTATGACCTAAAAGTAGCAGTCTATTTGGTATGAGGGAATCTATCATCAGTGGACCTTAAAAAGAGATGGGTGTGAAACAAGCTGTCATTACTCACCTTTCTGTACCTTCAGAATCCCCAAGATTAGTACATTGGTTTGTGCAGATAAAAAGATGGAGTGATATTCAAAAGATTTAACAACTGACTCTGCAGAAGCATGAACCTATAAGAAAAGATAAGGGTCTTTTGTTCTGGAGCAAGGGTCCTAGAAGTTCTCTAGGACCATTTAATCATTTACTTTCTCGATTCTGAGGAGATGGGGGTCCTAGGAATGAGTCTAGAGTGGCTGAGATGGTACAAAAAGTAACATTTTGAGAATCTCAGGGTAGCATAAGAATTTAAATATTTTAACAATGAGTATGGCCATAATATTGTGTACTGAATATTAGCCTTGAGTGTATATAAATTGCTCTACCCAAATTTTAAGACAATTTCAAGAGAATTACAGTATGAAGGAAAATGTTAAAGTTCTAGCTAAATTATACTTTCCTTTGTAACTATAAGGTAAAGGCAGACAAAAATGTAAATCCTAATCCTCTGGTCCAAAATGCCCACTCCCCTCCACACTCCCTCAGGGTTGTGTCTCATTTTCCAAGTGCCACCTTAAATCTTTCTATTGCAAACTCAAACCCTTCATCCTCAACAAAATACTAGCAAACTGAATTCAATAGCACTTTAAAAGGATCATACACCATGATCAAGTGGAATTTATCTCTAGAATGCAAGGATGGTTCAATATATGCAAATCAACGCAAGTGATACACCCTATTAACAGAATGAGGGATAAAAACCATATGATCATCTCAATAGATGCAAAAGAAAAAATTTTTGATAAATTTAACGTACTAAGGCCATAGATGACAAGCCCACAGCTAACATCATACTTAGCAGTGAGAAGTTGAGAGCTTTTTCCCTAAGATCAGGAACAAGACATGAATGCCACTATTGCCATGTCTATTTAGCATAGTACTAGAAATCCTTATCAGAGAAACTAGGTCAGAAAAAGAAAGAAAAGGCATCCAAATCAGAAAGGAACAAGTGAAATTGTCTCCATCTGCAGGTAACATGATGTTATATACTGACATTGTAAAACTACTGGGGGCAAACATAAAAAAAAATCTCCTTGATACTGATCTGGGCAATAACTTTTGGATATGACTCCAAAAACACAGGCAACAAAAGTAAAAGTAGACAAATGGGATTGCATGAAACTAGAAAGCTTCTTAACAGAAAAGGAAACAATCAACAGAGTGAAGAGATAACTTATTGAATGAGAAAAAGTATTTGCAAACCATACATCTGATAAGGGGTTAATATCCAAAACATATAAAGAATAAAACAACCCAATACGAGGAAAACACATAGCCTACTTAAGAAATAGGCAAGTAATCTGAATAGACATTTCATAAAAGATAACATGGAAATGGCCAACAAGTATAAAATGTTCAATATCACTAATTATCAAAGAACTAAAAATTAAAACAATGAGATATCACCTCACACTTATTAGAATGGCTATGATCAAAAAGATAAAAGATAACAAGCATTGGCAAGGACGGAGAGAAAAGGGAACATTTGTACACCCCCAGCCTTCCGAATATATATATATGTATGTACAGACATTATAGAAAACAGTATGGAGTTTTCTCAAAAAAACAGAAACAAACAAAACTATCGTGATCCAGCAGTCCCACTTCTGGGTATATATCCAAAACAATAAAATCAGTATGTCAAAGAGACAGCTGCACTCTCATGTTCATTGCAGCATTATTCACAACAACCAAGATATGGAAACAACCTAAGTGTTCATTATAGATGGATAAACATGATACATACATACATACACACACACACACACACACACAATGGATACTATACAGCCTTAAAAAAGAAGAACATTCTGTCATTTACGACAACATGAATGGACTTGAAGGACATCATGCTAGGAAAAAAAAAAAGCCAAGCACAGAAAGATAAATATTGCATTATCTCATTTATATAATGTAAAAAAGTTGAATTCAGAAACAGAAAGCAGAGTGGTAGTTTTCAGGGGATAAAGGTTGCAGGAAATAGATGTTGGTCAAAGTCTGCAAAGTTCAGTTACGCAGGATGAATAGGTTCTGGAGATCTAATGTACAACACGGTAACTGTAGTTAATAATACTGTGTTTCAACTTACTCATGGTAACAACAAAAAAAAATACTGTATTTATATTAGTCTGTTCTCATGCTGCTAATAAAGACATATCCAAGACTGGGTAATTTATAAAGGAAAGAAGTTTAATGGACTCACAGTTCCACATGACTGGGAAGGTCTTACAATCGTGGTGGAAGGCAAAGGAAGAGCAAAGGCACATCTAACATGGCAGCAGGCAAGAGGGTATGTGCAGAGGAACTCCCCATAAAACCCTCAGATCTTGTGAGACTTACTATCATGAGAACAGCTCAGGAAAAACCCATCCCCATGAGTCAATTACTTCCCACTAGGTCCCTCCCACCACATGTGAGGATTATTACTATTCAAGGTGAGATTTGGGTGGCAACACAGCCAAGCCATATCAGTATTACATACTTTAAGAAGAGATCTTAAATGTACTCAACACACAAACATACACATGCACGTATAATGTTAACTATGAATTTCCAAATTTTTTTCCTTGGGGAAACTGTTACATCCTCCTATTGAAAGAAATATCTTCCTATGGATCCTTCTTCCCTTCACCCAATACCATGCCCAAGTGTGAATCAAGCAGGCTTAAGAGGTTCCTGGGAATGCTTCAGCCAGTAGACAGTAACACTCACCATCACAATGATCTTTATTTTCTAGAGACAGGGTGTTTCTCTGTATCCTAGGGTGGAATGTAGTGATGTGATCATAGCTCACTGCAACTTCGAACTCCTGGGCTCAAAAATGATCCTCTGCTTCCTGGGTAGCTGGGACTGCAGGTGCATACCACCACACCTGGCTAATACTTTTTATTATTTTTTCTAGAAGCAGGGCTTTGCTATGTTGACCAAGTTGATCTTGAATTTCTGGCCTCAAATGATTCTCCTTGCCTCCACCTTCCAAAGTGCTAGGATTACAGGCATGAGCCCCCAATTCCAGGCTTCTTCACGTTGATCTTTAAACAGATGAAAGTGGGCTCCAGTGCTATTGTAAAGTGGGATCGTGATGCTCTAGTCTGAGCCTCAATATTATTTGCCAATGAGAACTTCAGACCTCACAGCTCCAAATGACATCAAATTGTTCTTAAGCACAGCTACTTAAAACCCTCATTAACCATTTTCAGACTACATAGTCTTATCTGATATTGAGAAAGAATTTTCTCAATTAGCATCAGATCGCTCTATCCTCTGAGCCAAATGGTTCCTTTTATCCTGGAAAAGCATCACTTTGTTTTATTTTGTTTGATGTTTGTATTTTAATTGTTCTGACCTAGTAGCCTATTTTAATTATTAAAAAGAGAACACAAATATTTGTCTTCATGGTTGTTTTCTAAGCTTTTGAAAAAAAGCTCTACAAAGGAACTTTGTGATGAGGGAGATAAAAGGTCGAGGCTTTGCTGCTTATTCCATATGCCAGACTAATAATATAATCTTTCAAATCTACATAGTTCCTTATGAAGAGCTTTCCCTTGAGTGTTCCAAACCCTGAGACATAGATTTTTATTTCATCTCAAAGATGATAAAACTGAGGAGTGGACCGATTAAGAAATTTGCCAAAAGGCCGGGCACAGTGCCTCATGCCTGTAATCCCAGCACTTTGGGAGACCGAGGCAGGTGGATCACCTGAGGTCAGGAGTTCGAGATCAGCCTAGCCAACATGGTGAAACCCTATCTCTACTAAAAATACAAAAAATTAGCCAGGCATTGTGGCAGGCGCCTGTAATCCCAGCTACTCTGGAAGCTGAGGCAGGAGAATTGCTTGAACCCAGGAGGCGGAAGTTGCAATGAGCTGAGATCATGCCATTGCACTACAGCCTGGGCAACAAGAGTGAAACTGTCTCAAAAAAAAAAAAAAAAAAAAAAAAGAGAGAGAGAGAGAGAAGAGAAATTTGCCAAAAAACAACCAAAATAGAAATATTACAATGCAAACACCAAATTAAGTATTCTTTCTATGTGGGTCTAAAATGTTTTCCACAATAGTCCTTTATCTCAGTTTTATTCACTTTTTTTTGTATTAATCTAGTCCCTCTTAGAGGGTATGTTCCAAGAGAACAGAACTGTGTCTAACCAATTTTACACAGCATCTTACGCACATAGCTACTTAAATTAACATAATTCAAGAGATACTTATGAAGCTTCTATTATGTAAAAAGCACTATGTTAGGCATTCTGTCCAGGCCTTTGGGAACTTACAGTTGCCATTTGATGATAGCCTTAAAATAGAATTACGTTGTTTAAAAATATATGTTTCTTACAGAGATGTCGTAATTGATCCTGTAATAAATAAGGTTTCAGAAATGACAGTGGGCCTCTAGGATGTTGTCTTCCCAGCATACTCTTCGTGTATTGTTGATCCCATCCAACTATTTTGGTAACAAAGGAGCTGACTTGTTCCTATGTTATATGACCCACACCGGATGACAGTTGATTGGCCCAGTAGTATACCTGACTTAAAGTAGGCCAATGAGTTCATTCCCTAGAGTTTTGGAATCTGATATCCAGAAGTCTTCATTTGGAGGCTGAAGATTTGAAAATTAAGTCTGGGGAGTTGTCACTTACCATGTGTCTTACCAGGAGAAAGGTAGTCTGCAAAGAATAAGAATAAAGCCAACAGGCAGAAAAAAGTGAAGATAATGGCAGTCTGCTGCCCTTTAAGTCTCTGTTCTAGTTATCCCTGAGATCTTAGTTCCTCCTGGCCTTTCTGAAATTCAGTTGCTACTCTTCATTGAATTTCGTAAGCCCATATTTTTGGTATTTTGTGGGTTTTTTTTTTTTTTTTTTTGTCTTAAGCTAAGTTGGGTTTGTGGCTTTCAATCAAAAGCCTCAGCTGATACAAAGAGGCTAAGAGGTTGTTATTGATCCACACATCATTTTACTAGCACAAATGGAGAAAGGAATTTAATTCACCATAGTCCTACAAGGAAAAAGAAAATGCATGAAAAAAATTCTAGTAGTTTTTAACACAAGATACTCTATCATTTGACTTTAAAACATTATTTCACATAGAAAAGCTAAATTTCAATTGCAATTTTTTTCATGGCAAAATTATGTTAACTATAGTCACCATGCAACATGTTAGATCTCTAGAACTTCCTCATCTTATAACTGAAAGACTGTACCCCCTTTGACCAGTATTGCCCTATGTCCCCCACTCTGCCTCCAGCCCCAAGTAACCACTATTCAATTATTACCATGAGTTCAACTTTTTAAGATTCCACATATAAATGGGATCATGCAGTATTTCCATTTCTGTGCCTGACTCTTTGTACTTGGCATTACATCCTTCAGTTTCATCCATGCTGTCATGAGTGGCAGAATTTTCTTTGACGTTGAATAATATTCCATTGTATATAATACATATGGAATCTTGACCCTCTGAGTTTTTTTTCCTTAGCAATGTTGTTGCAAATTCTGCAAGGTATATTTAAATATCTTTTGCATCTTTAATAGTTCCAGGCACAATGCATTAAAATTGAGCTTGCATGTTTGATAGCCATCGGTCTGTGGGTAATTATAAAAGTGCTGAAAATCAGCTTTTCAAGGGAGCATAATATCAAGAACCAGTATTTTTGGAAATACCACAGTTAGGAGGCTAGAATAGACTAAGAAAGAATCATTGAAAAATGTAGATAAATGAAGTTGAGTCATCAAGTTTTCTGATCTTTCTACTATAAATCTCTTCCTTGCTCTGTCTTCTTCTCCTACTTTTCCTGGCTAACTCTTCCTTCTCCTTCAACTCTCAGTTAACATCTCACTTTCTTACAAAACACTTTTCCAGTCTCCCAGAATAGATTTCTAATCCCCTGTAATAAGTTTTTTTTGCACTCCATATTTCCACTTTTGTGGCACTTATCACACTATTCATTATTTTTTAGTACAGTTGCCTAACAATGTTTCCAACAACAGACCAAATATACAACCTAGTGGTCCTACCAGATTATAATGGAGCTGAAAAAGTCCTACCACCTACCAGCTAGTGATGTCATAGCTGTTTAATGCTGCATCACAAAGATTACCTTTTCTGTGTTTAGATATGTTTAGAGACACAAATACTTACCATCGTGTTACAATTGCCTATAGTATTCAGCACAGTAGCATGCTATACAAGCTTATTGCCTAGGAGCAATAGGCTATACCATATATCTAGATGCATAGTAGGCTATACCATCTGGGTTTGTGTAAGCCCACTCTGAAATTCCCACAAAGATGAAATCACCTAATTACGCATTTCTCAGAATGTATCACCATTGGTAAGGGGCACATTAGCATGATGCTGTCTTCCCAGCATACTCTTCTTCCCCTACTTTTCCTGGCTATCTCTTCATTATCCTTCAACTCTCAGTTAACATCTCACTTTCAGAGATGACTTTTCTGGTCCTTCAGAATAGATTTCTAATCCCCTGTAATAAACTGTTTTGCACTCCATATTTCCACTTCTGTGGCACTTATCACACTATTCATGATTTTTTAATATAGTTGCCTAACAATGTTTCCAACAACAGACCAAATATACAACCTGGTGGTCCTCCTGGTCCTAAATGGTGCACATTAACTGTATTTGCATTCCCCTCAAAAACGAAGCTCCAGGGACCACATCTTTCTTATTCTCTGGTATATTTGTGATCCTAACCCATCCTTGGCACACAGACAACACCTATAAATACTGTATTTATTGACTGAAAATACATTGTGAAAGAAATCAAGAGAAAGGAAAACATGTAGAAAAATAGGAAATTAATTCATAAATGTTTTTTCATTATGTATTGTACAGTCAACAAATTTTTATAGCCTATCATATTCCTGATACCATGCTATATGGAAATGGGAAGGAAAAAAAGCTACTGATCCCTGGGAATGGTGCTCTTCTAATGGAGAGTGAGTCATTTCAACAAATTCTAGGTGAACACATAGTTATATGAAACAGTGTTACCAAATATCACAGTGAAGTCAAAAGGAATCAGGCATACATGCTAAGCACTGAATTAGTAAATTAAAGGTTTACAGTGTCTTTTTAATTATTTGATATATTAATTTAAGACTTGTCTTTTTTAGAAAAGTATATACTTAATTCTTGTGCTAAGTCACACAGGTAAAGATTATAAGCCAAAATATGGATTTAAAATATTTATTCAAATGATTCAAAATACTTTAATTCTTAATGTATCAATTATGCAATGATATTCTGTTTCTTCTAGATTGAACTAAATATTGAAAATAACTAAGTTTAGGATAAAAAGAAAATGGTATGTAAAAACATTTTACCAGAAAAAAAGATAATATTGCATTATTCTTTGCTCTTTATATGTGTATTCCACCTACTCTAGTGAATAAAGAAGAGGCTGTTAAAAGTTCAGTAAAAGATAAAACACTAGTGATCCTGAACCCCAATTTAATTAGGGTTGGCTGGGATTTATTATGAGTGTAGAGAGACCGTCAAGACGTTTTAAAAAGTAATGCTAAGTAGAGATTATCTATGCAGTGTGCATATATATTTATAACTCCACTGGGCTTTTAACTCAACAAATAACCTTATTACTCTGTTGCCCAAATAACTTTGTTTAAAAAAAAAAAAAAAAAAAAAAAAAAAACTTCCTTGAATAATAGGAACACTTCCTTTTAAGTATAGGAACTGGCTTTCAGGTGGGTCAAAAGAGGCTACAAATCAAGTGATTCGTACAATATATTTGAAATCTATGACTAGCAATATGGCGGATTGAAAAGCTCACCCTGCTGAAATGATGATGCCATTTTTGCACTTAATCTTGAAGGTACATGTTCTGGACTGTCAAGGCTCCACTAACTTGTGAAATTGTGATTTTTTTTCCTTTTGGGGACAATGCCACTGGGTCTTAACTCATAGCAAAATAGAGTGACTAAATTATATTCTAGGAGTACAGCTGCTCACTCAGTTAAGAAACATGCTTTTCTTAGTTATGCACAGCCAGGTCCCTGGAACAAAGTGCTGAGCACCGGTGGAATAGCATAACTTATGCTTACAAATGGCCATGCAAAACAACAGAACAGGTTTACTGACGTTATATTATAGATGCCAATTTATTCCATTGAGTGAGATTGCTGGACTTTAAATGCCATCTGTTTTGTTGGTACTATTTTGCACCCTTTCTCTAGAGAAAATTAACATGATTCAACAGGCTACAAGAGTTTACTGTGAGTATGGGAGAATTCCAGTAAGTTTAGATGCAATTAATTAGATACTCAGAGCTTTATAATTCAATAGAATCTATTGTCATGTCAAAAGCGTCTTTCAATATTTTGTTGAAAATCTGGAACATTACGTCCTTGAATGTGCATTACAGTCCCTGAAAAGAGCTAAGGGAATTCATTTCCATTTTGTTTTTTTAATCTTTGTTTGAACTTTTAACTAACCTATTTTTTTCCACCCTACTCTTTTGCTGTTGCTGCTGTGGTGAGTATTTATACAGCTGTTCTCATCCCTGAGCTGCTGAATAAGGTCCTGATTATTTCAAACAACTTTTGTAATTAGCTTTCAAGAAGCAAATTGCCATGTTACATACAGTATCTGTGATTACAATAAGCTGTTCTTTTTAATAACATTTCAGTGTGGGCTTTAATTGACAAGCCCCAGCAGCTTGGTGAGCCTTCTACAAACTCACTCAATATGTTACAAAAAATAAAAAAAATAAAAAGAAGAATGTTTGACAATCAATAGAACAAGTACAGTACGTTTAACTCAGTTTGGTTTTTAAAGGATCTATTAAATTTAAAAAAAAAAAAAAAAAAACCTAAAATATACAGTGTTATAGTTCTCCCTGGGGGTACTCCTGTGGCTCAGAAGTAGTGATAACTTAGTAAGATCAGTAGTTCAGACAGATAAATCTTACAATTTCTACCATGCTTTGGTATTTCTTGATTTAGGCACTTGCTTAACAAATATTTAAGCAAACACTTAGTATCTCTTAGAAATATTGCCAAGCATCTGCCAGAGAAATGTTCCCCAAAGCATCTCTCAAATTTGGCCATACAAGATGCTGCTGGGAAATGTGAGGCTAATCAAGAATACACCTCCCTGCCGGGAAGGGACGGACTGTGCTGGGGACAGAGACCACAACGGTGGTTTTCCCTTTTCAAAAGGAAATATTTTTTGCAGTCATCCTGTCTTCCATATACCTTACTTCCTGGGTGTGTCTGGGTGGTTAAATGTGTAAGTTAGGCATAGGTTGCTATATAATTAGGATATATATCTCCACATAACAAGATAATAGCATTCAGAAATCCAGAGCCTAGAACTGGATGAGACTTGGATTTTTGTTTCTTTCATGAGAAGGTGAGTGCATATCTGAGGTTACATATAATAGTTGCTTTATGCTAACGGAACATGTTTGAGATTATGAATATAAATGTATATATACACATATGTGGGCATCCAAGAGGTGAAACCTAGTAGACATCCATTGTTTCTTCCTGTTCTGCATTCCTCCTCTATTCTGGTGTAAAACCCCTTTTTCTTTTGTCTCCCTTGTCTGACGGTATTGACAATTACAAATTCCATATACGACACAGGAATAGATGTGACTGGTCAAAAGAATCCTCCAGACCCTTGTCCAGAAATGGGCACTGAACTCAAGCAGGCCCGTTCTTTGCAAGGAATGATCTGCATATTGGAAAACCACAGATGGTATAGTGCTGGAGTGTTGGGAGCCCAAGCAGAGTCTCCCACAGATGAGCTTGACATGAAAAAAGTAAGTCTGCTGACAGCCTCTTACGATAATGATGAGTTATCACATTACCTATGTAGGAAGCAGATCAAGGAAGGCTCATTTCATATGGAACTGTACACAGTGAAGGAGCAACACCAAACGATGGCAACTGGAAAGTCAGCAGAATCGCGAACATGACTAAGAAACCCTACAAGTATGAGGACATCAAGTTTCTGCAGCTCCTGTACAACTCTGAAATGAAATTGAGTATCCCCAAAAGAACAGACATTGTTGAACTTGTATCTTTGAATCCTGACCAAAGTCAGGATTGTGATACAAATAGCTTATTTTGGAAGTGATTCCAGGAAGCAACACGAGGAAGTTTGTAGTGAGAAAGGAAAGCCAGCAGAAGCACTGAAGAGTAAACAACAAGTTATTGTTGTGGGCAAACGGGGTCCAGTCTTACTGGGGACCCTCTAAGAGACCACGTAGAACTCAGTGGAGGGCAAAGAATCTGGAGTTTATCCATCAACTCTTCTCTCTCTGTAATTGAGAGTCACTGTTGAGCATAACTTATACCATGCAGTCAACTTGCCCGCAAGGTTATCCGCACTGCAGAGAATGCACCCAGAGAAACACAGGAAGCTGAAATTGTCTGTGAGAAACTTCCAGGGTGAACACAGAGGACTTGTGCAGGACACCAAAAAAGGTTACCACAGTTTATCAACAATCTTGGCGAGTAGAGTCCTAATTGTTATATTTGATTTTTAAAAATAAGATTCTAAACAAAATGACAAAATAAGCTAATTCATGGAGATCACTTCTTTCTATTCCAAACACAAATAAATGAAAAGTTAAAGTATTTAGTCTAAAAAGAGTTTATTAAAGCCCATATCAAAAGCAAGAAAAGAAATCTCTAGGTGACATAAATAACAAGAACAACTGCAACAGTGACTTGAAGCTCCATGGTCCATGGGAATAACCAAATATATCACCCTGGGTTAGGCATGTAATACTTGAGGGAGGGCTGCTGTTTTGAAAATAAATCAAACAGATTCTAGAAGTGAAAAATGAAATATGTGATAAAAAAATCAGGTAGTCTGAAGCAATGCATAACTGATACGAATACACAAAGATAACATTTTAATACAATTGTAGGACTGGACCCATACCTTTAAAATTCTGAGGGGAAAATTATAAAACAAAAATTGATTGTATATTTGTCTAAATTGTCCATCAAACGATGGCAGAACACAGATAAGTTTAGATATACAATAATCCTAATAGTTATTTCTCAGACATCTATTCCTAGAAAGATGCTCCAAAGTACATTCCAGCAAAACAAAGGAGAAAACAAAGAGGAGACAAAGTGTCCCAAGTACAGTAGCTCCAACCCAAGAGTTTAGTTAAAGAAAGGCCAGGGATAATAGCTCTGCTGCAGACTTAGAGAACAACCAGTTTGTGTTGGACCAAGAGACAGAGGATTCCAATATCAATAGAAAAGGGGAAATAACATTTCATAGACAGTACTGGAAGGAGAGGGCATTCCAGACAGAACGTATGAAAAATCAGAGGCATGAAACCACATTGTGTGTTCAGGGAACTTTCAATATTTCAGAAGCCAGAGATACCATGAGATGAGTCTGGAGAAATGAGTAGAGCAAGATCACTAGGGTCGTGTGTGGCAGGCACACTAGATTTGCTGTTATCCCAGCTCTCATTCCTACTGCTCACTCAAGAATGTAAGAACCAGGCCCCATTAGTGTCCTTCAGCCCCTTTCAATGTCTTTGACACCATCCCATATTCAAACAGCCAAAGCCAAGTGTGGCCAAATTTGAAATACTCAAGTATCCTTGTCAATGATATTTTTTATAACCTTTGCTTCAATGGCTGGATCTACTCTCTAGAGCTTTGGATTTTTGTTTCAATCTATCGAAAAGCTTCTAAAATTAATCATTTATTACTTGAGTGCCATAAATGAACATACTATTATCATTTTAAGTTTTTAATAAAAAATTGTAACATGAAAAGCTTTGCTCTCTATTTGGAAGTTTTCTATTGTCAGCAATCAGCTAACAGTGATTCAGTCAAGGAAATTTTTCTGAACTTATATAATATTATCATCATTTAAAAATAGATAAACCAGGTGGAAAGTCCTTTGGGTTTAGGGGAAAAAAAGATACAGTAATATCATACTTTTAAATTTAGTTAACTTTTTAAAAAACACATAATCATATAATTAAGGGAAACGGTAATTAGACTTTTTAGTTTACTTTTCCCAGCAGTTTCATCCTTATAATCTTTGGACTGAAGTTACATTATGATGAAACACTTTCATACCGCTCACTGCTCACCTAAGGAATCTTAGTCTGCTCAGGCTGCCATAACAATACCACGAACTGGATGTATTAAACAAACGAAATTTATTTTAGCACAGTTCTGGAGGCTGGAAGTCTGAGATCAAGGTGTCAGCCTGGTTCATTTCCTGGTGAAGGCTCTCTTCCTGGATTGCATACAGCCGTCTTCTCAGTGTATCCTCATATAGTCAGACAGAACCAGCTCTGGTTTCTCTACCGCTTATTACAGGGCCCCATGCTTATGACCTCATTTAGATTTTACCACCTCCCCACAGGCCATATCTCCAAATATAATCACGTAGGGGTGGGGGGAGGGGGGTAAGGCTCCAACAGATGAATTAAGGGGAGAAGGACAAACATTCAGTCAATAACATAAGGTAATCCAGTATTATTATTTGTACTTTTCCTAAACTTAGCATTCACTACCCTATATACAGATAGAAATTTTTCTTCACTTATACAAACAGTGTCTATTGTAACACACTCTGATAGGAATCAAGTTAATAGATACTATAATACTTTAGTAACATGGGATACACTATTATCTATCAGAATGTACAAGACAACCTAATATGTTAGGACAGTTCTAAAACTTTACTCTGCATTTAGCCCAAACCAGTTAATAGCTAAAAACAATCACCAGGGTTTAGCCACATTAACCTTTTTACTATGTATGAATCATGACAAATGTTAACTTTACAAGCTTTACCCCCTTTACAAGCCAAGGAAACATCATTGATTGCTGCAAAACAAATCTTTCATTTCTGACACAATAAATATTAAAAATCACAGCACTTAAATGAAAAGCTTGTAGTACTATAAATGTAATATGTACATGAACATGTTCTGTGTAGTGGAAAGTGCTATACAAATGTAGTATAAATGCCATAAAGTGGCAACAGGAAAATCAGGGCAAAATCTCGATGGCTGAGAAACACAGTAACCTCATCTCTTAGCAGAGGCAGGTACGATTCAGTAAAATGAGATAATGTCGAGGATTCTAAATCTCGTAACTTCGGGGACATAGCTTGAATTTATGACCTAATCATTTGTGAGTCCCTTTCATGCTAAAATATATTATGGTCTATAACGTAACAAATATCTGTAGATACTGCCTTTGAAGAGTTAGTTCTCTCAACATGATTTTTTTCCACAGGATTTTTGGGTTCCCCATTACAGTCTTAAATTCATTATTGGAGACTACATAGGGTGACAATATATTTTATTACCCAAACCAGGGAACTTGTAAGAATGAAAGGAGAGGGCCAGGCACAGTGGCTCACGCCTGTAATACCAGCACTTTGGGAGGCCGAGGCAGGCAGATCACAAGCTTAGGAGATCGAGACCATCCTGGCTAACATGGTGAACCCCATCTCCACTAAAAATATACACAAAAAAATTAGCTAGGCATGGTGGCGGGCACTCATTCTCATGAGGCAGGAGAATGACATGAACCCGGGAGGCGGAGCTTGCAGTGAGCTGAGATCACACCACTGCACTCCAGCCTGGGAGACAGAGCAAGGCTCCATCTCAAATAAAAAAAAAAAAAGAATGAAAGGAGGTGCTATCAGGCACAAACAGAGACCATCCTGAGCAGCCTGGGACGTATGGTTACTTTAGCTATGGAGATGAACATTATTATTTCTACTTTATGAACTTTTCCAACTGTCCTTTGTATATTGAGGTTTGATTGTTTGGAAGTACGAACTATTTAAAGTATGTTATTTATCTTCTATTTAGCTTTTTCAGATATCTCAACTTTTTAAAATTGCATATTTTAGCAATCAGATATTTGCATCCAGGTACAGTATATTTTCCAGTTCTTTTTGGGATCAGGTGAAACAAGCAAAACGTAAAGGATTGTATATGATACCAAAAGAGTCATTATTACAAATATTTAAGTTTATTCTATAATTTATCAATAAACATTTTAAGTGTTTATTGTACACATCGCTACTAATTTATAGTGTATTATAGAAGACCAGAAAGGAAACATAAAACACAACTTGATAAGTACTCTTCTAGAAGCATACAGAAATTGGTAAAGGGCAGGTGTAAGAAGAGGTCCTAAAGACAGCAAGGTTTAAGTTGAGTCTCAAAAGGTAAGTTCATTAATATGATCACATTTTAATTCTACATGGAAAAGAAAGAAAAAAATTCAGAAGCATGGTATGTTCATGGAGAGAGATGTAAGACTGCATCAATATGACTGAGTGTAGCTCTTTTTTTTTTTGAAATGGAGTTTTGCTCTGTAGTCCAGGCTGCAGTGCAATGGCCTGATCTCGGCTCACTGCAACCTTCGTCTCCCAGGTTCAAGCTATTCTCCTGCCTCCGCCTCCCGAGTAGATGGGACTACGGGCACCCACTACTGCACCCGACTAATATTTGTATTTTTAGTAGAGATGAGGTTTCACCATGTTGTCCAGGCTGATCTCAAACTCCTGACCTCAAGCAATCCACCCACCTCAGCCTCCCAAAGAGCTGGGATTACAGGCGTGAACCACTGAGCCCGGCCCCAGTGCAGCTTTTGATGGAACTGAAAGGTAAGTTGAAACACATTCATGAGAGACACTGGGCAAGGCTAATGATAGTGCACACCGTGAAGGTTATGTTTTAAGGCAGTACACAAGGTAAGAATTGCACTCAGTTAAAATTAACCTTGAAAGTCATTTATATTGCCTATGAAGTACAGTATTAAAAAAAAAAATTCTTTGGGATGTTCTTATGCACACTAAGGCTTGAGAACCACCAAGTTTCCTGTAAGAAGGAACTGACATCAGATAATCTGGTCGCCCAACCCTTTCTACTTTTAAGATGACTACAAAAGCACTATGATGAATAAGATGGATATGGATAAATTCTCAGCTTGCCTACAAGTGTTACCAAATTCTATTTTAAGATTAAATCTCAGCTGGGTGCCGTGGCTCATGCCTGTAATCCCAGCACTTTGGGAGCCCGAGGCTGGCTCAGAATCCATGAGAATTTATCGTGAATTAAATTTATCAAAGAGAAACCATTTATATGGCACATTTATATTTTAACTAAAAAGAATTGCCTACTAACAATAAACTTAAATTTTGAATACGTTTTATTCTCATGCAAATATAAAATTCTAATTAAAAATTGGCATTAAAGCCTCTACTAAAAGATGCTGTTAGTTGGTTGCTGATATACTTAAGATGCATTTATTTTAAAACTTATTCTATAATGCAGTTCTTCACTAATTCAAACTGACTCATTCTCTCAAACTATCCCTCCCAAACCTGTGACGCTAATTCAGATAAATGATATTTTACTGCTAAAGCATTTTCCATTTCCAATTAAGAATGATATTAGACAAATCAAATTCAAAATAAAGCAGAGGCTGCAAAACCAAGTTGAGATTGCTGATAACATATGAACACAAATAAATAGATTATCGTGCCCTGGTTTTTTAAAAGGATTCATTTTGAATGATAAATCACTCATATTATGAGTATTACAAAGGTGGGTTGCAATCTACCAAAAGTTGTTTTATTTTTTTCAAATAACAAAACATATTATTCCATGTTATTTATCTTTATTTTGGTGTTTCTAATTTAATTGTACTAAGTTATGGAAATATGAAATTGGCATTAAAAAAGAACTTGAGATCCAGAGTGAGTAAATACTTATTGAGTTCCTACCATTTAATGTGCAGAGGGAGTATCTTAATAAGTGCATACAAAACAATAATTTGAGATATTTTTTAAAGGAAGCATTTCAGTATATTGTACTAGAAGTCTCAGTTTTTTTTAATTTGGTATTTCTATATATCCCACTTTCCTCCAGAAAATGGCTTAAAATTACCAATTTCTGAGAGTAAAGTATGTACAAAAAAATACTATCAATCAGTATATGCCATATGCATTTCATAAGCATGGTACAAACCAAAACACAATTGGATTCTGAGGAGAACAAACCACTTCTGTCTTTGGTGATAAGAGAAGTCTTTGAGGATTCAGTGCTCTTTGAATCTGGCTTTGAAGGATAAATAGGATTTCAGTAAAGAGAGTAGCAGAGAGAGCATATTTCAGATTCCAGAAATAGCTTGCTTAAAGGAATCAAGGCAGGCAAGTCCAAGATGCATTTGAGCAGAGTGAATACGCCTACCTTTTGTTGATGGTGGTCCATTCATTTGTTGGTTGGTTGGAAGAGAAGGGAGAGATGATTCATTCATTTCATTGTTTTCCCCCAAGTACCGAGTTCCTGCAGGGGAGGGGGAAAAGATGAGACCAGAAGTAGTGTAGTGAAGGTGGGTTTAAAAACCAGATAGAATTGGAATCGATACCAGAGTGAATCATTTACCCCTTCAGAACCTCTCCTTTTCCTTCTAAAAGGAGGTTAATAATTGGCTGCCACAAACTTAAACGAGACAGCATATGTAGACCATCTAGGCCACAGTACTGATTGGATTTTTACTATTAGAAAGAAACAGGATAATGAAAGGCTTTTAATGTTTTTAAAAATAAGCATTTTATTGAATCTTCTACTATGTGCCAAGCCCTGTCTTCAGCATTTAACAAGTGTTAATTTACAAGAGATTAAGGCAGTAAATTCCCCCAGGTCACAAAGCTACAGCTAGGATTTGGACACCAGAGCTAGCTCTAGTGCAGCTGCTAACAGCAGAGGCTCAGGGGTTAGGACACTGGGTGTGAGTACTGGCTTAGCCACTGTCTGGCTGGGTGACATTGTGAAGTAATAACCATTTCTTTGCCTCAAGTTTTTCTTCATGTGTAAAATAGACTTAAGCCCTCTTAGGGACATCTGTGATCCAAAAGAACTTTATTTATAAAAACAGGCAGTGGGCCAGACTTGCCTCCACCTACCCCATCAGAGTTTGCTGACCCCTGTTCTAGGCAATTACTAGCTGGGTGATATTTGGAAAATTATTTAGCTTTTCTAGCCCTCACTTTCCCCTTCTGTGGGAAAAGCAATTTGGAGATTTCACAAAGAACTTAAACAGGACAACCATTTGAAACAGCAATTCCATTACCGGGTACTTTCCCCTTCTGTTATAACAGGTCAACAGCAAAGCATTATTGTGGGGATAAAATTAAATGATGTGTACAGAAATGCTTTGTAAATTCAAACTACTGTCAACTTTCAATTTCATAGTATAAAGTCTACAAAATATAAATTGCTCTGATGAAAGATAATGTCCATTCCTATGGAAGGGTTGTTCATCCCAGGGACCCTGCTATCTCAGAGTCTCAAATTTCAATCATGTTTGAAATATTTCCTTTCTAAACTTTATGGGGATCTAAGACTAGTCTCAACAGCTTCCAAGAGTTTTTGTTTATTTTTGACCTCTCATATCAAGCCTGTTCTTCTCAATTTGTGTCCTTGTAGATACTGTATTCTGGAACTAATAAAGGCTGAGGCTGTTCACACAGTTAGTGATAGGTGCTGAAAAGAAATCAAGAACAGGAAACATTTGCCCATTACCTGAGGTGATATACTCACTCAGTTCATCTTTTTTTTTTTTTTTTTTTTTTTTTTTTTTGAGACGAAGTCTCACTCTATCACCCAGGCTGGAGTGCAGTGCCACAATCTCGGCTCACTACAACCTCGGCCTCCTGGGTTCAAGCAATTCTCCTGCCTTAGCCTCCCGAGTAGCTGGGACTACAGCGTGCACCACCACGCCCGGCTAATTTTTGTATTTTTTTTTTAGTAGAGACGGGGTTTCACCACATTGACCAGGCTGGTCTCAAACTCCTGACCTCATGATCCACCTGCCTCAGCCTCCCAAAGTGCTGGGATTACAGGCATGAGCCACCGTGCCTGGTGGTTCATTCTTTCCACAAATGTTCATTGAGCATCCATTAAAAGTCAAGAACAGCGAGGTACTGGAGATACAAAGATGAATAAGACACAGTCCCTGGTCCGTGTAAACAGATCACTTACAATAAACTGAACTGTTTTAGAAGATTAAACTCTTCTACCTTGAATGGTTCAGTAAAAAAAGCAACCTTTGAGCTGGACACTTAAAGATTTTGCCAAGTGGAAAACTAATTGTTAGGCAGGAATCTAGACCCAACATGGCGGCTTTACCTGGCGTAGCAGGCCCTTTGCTCCAGACTTCCCTTCCTCTTTGAACACACCCGCAGACTTGCATACGTCAGAGGTTCGGGCTGGGCAACCACACTCCCCCATGACCTGCAGCTCACCTGCATTCCACAAGTTCGTAAACAGCAGTTTCGGTTGACAGTTTCCAAAGACCCCTTCCTCATGACCCTTATTCGACTCCTGCCCCAGTAGTTTCAAGACCCCGCAGGCCCTGTTTGCACAACCAGCTTCCCTACCTCTCAGGCTATAAGAGGCCCCTACCCTCCTCCCTCAGCGCGACTTCCTCTGCCCACGCCTTTGGACCGAGGAACCTTGCCTGCAAGCCCTAATAAAAGGCTATTCTCACTGCCATTTGCCTTGTGTCTTCGTTCCCGGTTCGGCTCCAGCCTCAGTTTACCTTTACACTAATGTGTGTGCAAAGGCAGTGTCATGAAAGGACATCATGGTAGGGCCATGTTTCAGAAGCTGCGCTCTTGTGGGGCATCTTCAGAACTTTACCATACCCACATTCCATGTTCCATTATTTACTTCACAATTTTAAGTCAACTCACATTTTTAAACTTAAGTAAATCTGTTTACAAAAAAAAAATGTTTTGTTGTACTAGTTACAAATTTCTGATGCAAGAATTAAAGTTCATAATTATGTAAATAATAATGAATTAATTCTTATACCATTAAAAATTGTTTCTTTGACAACCACACTTCGGTTAACCGTAGTTGAAGGAGTGGTGACTTCAAGTAGAAATTTTAAACTACCTACTAGAATTACAGAATGTTTAGTCTAGGATCGAAGAAGCCATGTAATCTAATTGCCATCATTTTACTGAGGTCCAGGAAGAAAGTATTTTGCCCAAGATGGCAAAGCTTAATCTGGAATTGATACTAATGTTCTTTGGATTTAGCTTTCAACAGTTAATGACTCTGATAAATTTATAGATCACCAATTTCAGCCTGAGTCATTTAGAAACATGCTTGAAAAAATTTGATTCAATATGCCCTGTTCTTTGGTGATGATATTAAAGCTTTAAAAAACAGTTATGAAATTTCTGTTTCACTTGATACCACCTAGCCAAAATTGAAAGTTAGCTGGGTGTGATGACTCACACCTGTAATCTTGGCAGTTCAGGAGGCTGAGGCAAGAGGATCACTTGAGACCAGAAGTTCAAGACCTGCCTGGGCAATGCAGCAAGACTGTCTCTAAACACTTACAATTTAAAGAGAGTGAATAATCATACTTCTAAATAAATATGATAGATACAATATATGTTTATTTCTGCCATGTCATGAAAATGTCACTAAAAAACAGTAAGGATTAAATAAACAAAAAGTATAAAGTATATATAGCTCTACCCCTACCCCCGCCCCCCAAAAAAATTATGAGGGACAACAGTCGATGGAAAGTAGCAATGAAAATTGAGAAAAAAGGTAATAATAAGCAGATACTTATTAGCTAAGTAAAGATAAAGTAGCTAAAATTAAAGTGCTAGCAAGCCAGGCTGTAGGGAACCCAAAAGCAGAAATAGGAGGCTCCCAGCACAACTGAATTGAGGGGAAGAATTCAAAGTGGAGGTAAAATTAGAAGAATCAGCTGAGAGTCTGGACAAGGAGCAATTAGGCTTTGCTATCACCTACCCAACCTACACAGCCAGATGACTGGCCCTACTTGGATGATTAAATCCTCAAGCGCCTGGACTTGAGACCCCAGGCATAGCTAAGGGCTATGTCCAAATGAGCAAGTTAAATGAAAGTGAGTTTAGCAGCCCAGTGACCTTCCCCTTAACTTCACTCTGCTCCCATTGCAGAGTATCAGGCCGTAAGATAATTTCTTTCTGATGAAAGTAACCAGGCCAAAAAAAGGATCTACAATTACTGACACTTGAATATCCCTTAACCAAATGTCCAATTCCTCAAATCAGTTGCCCTACTAAAAGGTTGATCAGCCTACTAGCCAATATGCCTTCTACCCCTAGACTGTTTTTTTTCATAACTCCACTTTAAATGTACACGGACAATGGATCACTAGGTATTTTAGGGACAGCATTAGCATAAAGGATGGTGACAAAAATAAACAGATAAAGTAATTTGGAGTTTATAGGTACAGGGACAAGAAAAACAAGTAAAACTAATGTTTAAAATAAGATAATGGCATTCATTAAAAAATAGATTGCTAAAAAATGAATAACATTTAAACGTCAGGAATAAGTTCTTGGAAATTATAAAATAGAGTAGGGAAAATATTCTTAGACATTTAATGGAATTGAAAAGAGGAAATAAAACAGAAAAAAGTAATCGGAAATAGGAGCAGGAGAGAAAAGGTTTTTTAAAGTGGATCTCTTCGTAAGACTTGAATAGAGTCGATCTATTTAAATCATAATAAGAAAACAGGCTGAGCGCGGTGGCTCACGCCTGTAATCCCAACACTCTGGGAGGCCAAAGTGGGCGGATCACCTGAGATTGGGAGTTCGAGACCAGCCTGACCAACAAGGAGAAACCTATCTCTACTAAAAATACAAAAATTAGCCAGAGGTGGTGGCACATGCCTATAATCCCATCTACTTGGGAGGCTGAGGCAGGAGAATTGTTTGAAGCCAGGAGGTGGAAGTGGGCGGTGAGCCAAGATTGCACCATTGTACTCCACCCTGGGTGGCAAGAGCAAAACTACATCTCCCAAAAAAAAAAAAAAAACAGCTGGGAAATTTTCCCAAGTAGCTCCTTGGGTATCTTCTACTCATTCTATACGCACCCCCAGACTTGCTCCAAATTGAGTTATCTAATATTTTTATCAAGAAGATAACATTTTAAATGTTTAAAGTCATTCATGTACAACTTAACCTTAGAACACGCAGTCTCAGTCTCTCTCTTCAAATATATGTATAATCACCATTATCACATTCCTATTATAAGCCTCAGCCAATTTGTTTCATTACTTTTGGGAGAAACCTCCTATGTGGCTCATTTGGAACTCTCACTTCCAGATCTCACTTGCAGATACCTGCTTCAGTGACCTGGGGTGATGCGGTGACAGAGGGGAGAGCAGAATGGGGTTGAAGAATAGAGGTGGGGTTGGGGGGTAAAAGTATACATAAGATTTTCCTAGGCCGGGTGTGGTGGCTCATGCCTGTAATCCTAGCACCTTGGGAGCCCAAGGCAGGTGGATCACGAGGTCAGGACTTTGAGACCAGCCTGACCAATATGGTAAAACTTTGTCTCTACTAAAAATACAAAAATTAGCCAGGCATAGTGGCACACACCTGTAATCCCCTGTAATCCCAGCTACTCAGGAGGCTGAAGCAGGAGAATCACTTGCACCTGGGAGGTGGAGATTGCAGTGAGCCGAGATGGCACCACTGCACTCCAGGCTGGATGACAGAGCAAGACTCCATCTCAAAAAAAAAAAAAAAAAAAAAGATGTTCCTGAGCAACATAAGCAAAGTCCCATAAGGTGAAGTGTAGTGTAGTAGTTTCTGCAGTGATTCCTAATACCATGGCTACCTACATACGAGAAGGGATTTGACCACTGTCAAACAAAATCAGAGCCAGGACAGTAGCTGGAGCAGTAAAAGCTGATTTGACCCAGTATCTGCTGCAATAGGAAAAAAAAAAAAAAAAGACCTCAGTATAGAATTGGGCTAAATTCCAAATACAGCCTGGACAAGTGGGGATTACAGCCAAAGAACAGGTTAGGATTGGAGGGGGTGCATGTCAGCAGATGGAAAATTACTAAGAGTAAACATCAGGGGTACCGGGATTCTTGCCAAAGGTAGCCCAGGATCATCAGATAACACCTGGGGGATAGTGAGTGATAAGGGTATTTGATCAGAAATCAAGTGATCACACAACGAAGGTGGGAAATTCTAGTACAACTGATTTAGCAGGATTCTTGCTAACACTGGGTTCTACAGGGACAGCGATGGAACCCCAAGGTCAGGCCACCTCAACCCAGAAGCTGAGATGTACATGTGTATTCAGAAGTAATATCATATGGAACTTAAGAGCTCAGACTTCAGGAGCCAGAGGGTATGGGATCAGATTTTGACTGTGGCACCTGCTAACCATGTAATCTTGATAAAGTTACATAATATGTTTAACTCAGTTTTGTCATTTGTAAAATAGGGATAATAAATGTACCCAACCCTCACTGAGTTGTGGAGAGCAACACAACTCCACAACTGTGAAAAATTGGAACAGTGCCTGGTATATAGTAAAACCTATATTGGTTTTAGCCATCACTATTCACCATTTCTTGATGTTAATTATTCTTCCAGGGAATATAGAATTTGTTCCTCCACCACCCCCATTCTCTGTCCTAAGATTTCCCCACTTATCTTCCCCTTTGAACCTAAACCAATTGCTACTTGCTTTTTCTCAACATAATCCTTTCCTATTTCTCCAGATCAAACCAATGCACTCAGTGTTGTCAAATGAAAGCAATACTCAGAAGCCAGCCTCCTAGGCTAACTCTCCACAACCCTCTGCACTCACTGTGGCAGCTGAAAGCGATCACTGAGGCAAGCCAGTTGTCCTAGATCCTTGGAAAACCAGAAATTTTATTTTTAAGGGATACTGTAATTATTATTTTTAAAAACACAAAGATGTGATTTAAAAAACTACTCCTCCTCAAGGGTTTTTGTTTTCTTTTGAGACAGGGTCTTATTGTCACCCAGGCTAGAGTGCAGTGGCACGACCATTACTCACTGCAGCCTCAACTCCCTGGGCTCAAGCAATACCCACCTCAACCTCCCAAGTGATTGAGACTACAGGTGCATGCCACCACACAGGACTAATTTTTGATTATTTGTAGAGACAGGGTCTCACACCATGTTGCCCAGGCTTGTCTTGAACTCCTGGATGCAAACAATCTTTCCACCTTGGCCTCCCAAAGTGCTGGGATTACAGGTGCGAGCCATCTCGCCCAGTCAAGTCAAAGGTTTTTTGGGGGTTTGTTTTGAGATGGAGTCTTGCTCTATTGCCTAGGTTGGAGTGCAGTGGTGCGATCTCAGCTCTCTGCAACCTCTGCCTCCCGGGTGTAAGCGATTCACCTGCCTCAACCTCCTGAGTAGCTGGGATTACAGGCACCCACCACCACGCCCAGTTGATTTTTGTATTTTTAATAGAGACAGGGTTTCACCATGTTGGCCAGGCTGGTCTGGTCTTGAACTCCTGACCTTGTGATCCACCCACCTCAGCCTCCCAACGTGCCTGGCCCAAGTCAAAGGATTTTTAGCCGGGCGCAGTGGCTCATGCCTGTAATCCCAGCACTTTGGGAGGCTGAGGTGGGTTGATCAGCTGAGGTCGGGAGCTGGAGACCAGCCTGACCAACATGGAGAAACCCGGTCTCCACTAAAAATACAAAATTAGCCGGGCATGGTGGCGCATACCTGTAATCCTAGCTACCTGGGAGCCTGAGGCAGGAAAGTTGCTTAAACCCAGGAGGTGAAAGTTGCGGTGGACCGAGATCTCACCATTGCTCTCCAGCCTGGGTAACAAGGGCAAAACTCGTTTGGGGGTGGAGGTGGGCGTGGGGATAGTTTTTAAATGAGAAACAGGTTCTGTGTCCCTGTGAATAAGAAATACATATATTTGCTTTTCTCTTTCTGGCACAGGGCTCCTGAAACCCTTGGAATTTCCCAAGTAACAGATGAGAGCAGTATCTTTTAAAATTCATAATGAGCCCCTTTCCACCACATCTGTGTTTATGCTAACGAGGTAACTTCGATGATGAGCTCTGGATGCCAGAGGAACCAACCATGTGATTAGAGGGTTGGGACTTTCAGCCCCTCGACCTCTGGGAAGTAAAGAGGGGTTAGAGATTAAGTTCAATCACCAATGGTCAGTAATTTAACCAGTCATGCCTACATAACGGAACTTCCATAAAAACCCCAAATGATGGGGTTTAGAGAGGTTCCGGGTTGGTGAACACATGCAGATGCTGGGAGGGTGGTGCACCCCAGAGAGAGCACAGAACCTCCATGCCCCTTCCCTGTATTTTGCCCTGTGCATCTCTTCCATTTAGCTGTTCCTGACTTGAAACTTTTACTATAAACCATAAACATACCTAATGTGCCTTTCTGAGTCCTGCAAGCTGTTGTAGCAAATCAATCAAACCCAAGAGTGTGGAAATCCCTGAATTACAGTCGGTCAAAAGTATAGGTCACAACCTGGGACTCTCAACTGGCATCTGAAGTGGAGGGAGGAGGGCAGTCCTGTGGGACTGAGCCTTTAATTTGTTGGGTCTGTGCTAACTCAGGGCAGTTAGTGTCAGAATTAAACTGTAGGATACCCAGTCGGGGTCTGATAAGAATTGGAGAATTGGTTGGTGTGGGAAAAGCCCCCACACATTTGATGTCAGGAATATTGTGAGTGTATTTTTAAAAGGGTTTTCCATGTTAGCCCCCAGCCTGCAAATCCGCTTTTTCTTGAAAAACAATTTTTAACCCTTTGATGTTTTTCTTTCTTTTTGTAGTTATCTCCCTACTCTACGTAGTTTTATATTCATATTTTTTAATCTTTTTCCATATTATACATTATTTGATTTTCTGCTATGATAGATGAGGCTGTAATTCCTGTACACTATTTCTCCCGATCCACCTAACACAGTAATATTATTCTTTAGGTTAAATCAATAAAGCATAGTTACATTACTATAAATATGTACTACTGTTTACTACAGAATAGGGTATTGTGATTAGTTTTCCATTTTTTCTATAACCATTTGTCCTCCTAGAATTTCAAGAATATAACCATTTGTCCCCCTAGAATTTATTTGTTCCTATCTTTTCTCATATTCTAAAAATCAAGTTCTTGGTCATAGCACATATTCTACCAAATACCATTGATTCCCTCAGTAGTTTCTAGTTTAGTTCCAACATTCTGTCATGTCTTCATCCCCTTCGATTTCTGGATTGTTCTAGAAGGTCATGTTGGGGCTCAGAAACCAATACACCAAATACGGCACTTCGGCATGTTGAATTCAAGAAGGAGCCACAAGAGCTCTCTGACATCCCCCCGCACCCCACCCGGGTCTCCCGGTTCTCTGTGTCTCCCAAAACACAGAATGAAGTTGTTCTGAGGTTTCTTATCTGCCTAAAAATCCAGACCTGCCAAAAAAGAAAACAATGACCTCTGGTCCCTTCCCTAACTTTTCATCAACTGTAGTCATTATCACAGAAGAAAGATGGAAGTCTATCTACTCGCTTGGACAGACTTTTGTTACAGACCATTGTCTGCTCTGCAGGCCCAAGAGACTTGTTGGAGGCCATTGTATATTCTTCAAGCCCACTGAATTCCCCTAAAAATCATTACTTTCCCCCTAAAATCATCAATACTTCCCCAACCCCCTAAGACACAGGGTATATAAGCATCTGCAACCACTCCCCCTGCCTTGCTTTTTTTTGAGACCAAGTCTTTTTCTGTCATCCAGGCTGGAATGCAGTGGCACAATTTTGGCTCACTATAACCTCTGCCTCCCAGGCTCAAGTGATCCTCCCACTTTAGCCCTGACCAAGTAGCTGGGACTACAGGCATACACCACCATGTCTGGCTAATTTGTGTATTTTTTGTAGAGATGGGGTTTCACCATGTTGCCTAGGCTGGTCCTGAACTCCTAGGCTCAAGTGATCTGCCCACCTCGACCTCCCAGAGTGCTGGAATTACAGGTGTGAGCCACCATGCCGGGTCTCCCATTGTAATATTGGGCAGTCACTGCCCTGGACCTGTTAATCAATTTCTATGCCCTTTCTCCAACTAATACCTTTTGAGAGTTGATTTTTCTGGGAACCTTCAGAGGGTGAAAGGGAAGTTTTCTTTGGCCCCTATGGTAGGGCAAGTTGCTCTTATTTTTGTGATCCATCCTTTTTGGTTCTATCCACGTGCCATCTTTGTCTTCTTCAGGGCACTCAGACCACCACACTTTGATGATCTCTGATTTAGGATCATTTATTTCTTGTGGCTAAGGTTCACCATTGAGTAGTAGGAAGACGACTGGCTCAGTGTCAGTCAGACTCAGATTTAAAACCTAAATCGCCCACTTATCATATATGTGACCTTACGCCATGTAATCACTGTGGTCTCTCACATGTGCCACTGTGCATTAAGAATGTGTTAGAGATTTCTTCGGAAAACATGCATTTCCAGCCATAAAAAGAACAAGATCATGTCCTTTGCAGGGACATAGATGAGCTGGAGGTCATTATCCTTGGCAAACTAATGCAGGAACAGAAAAACAAATATGGCGTGTTCTCTTACAAGTGGGAGCTAAATGATAAGAACACATGGACACAGAGGACAGCAACATACACTGGGGCTTATCAGAGGGTAGAAGGTGGGAGAAGGAAGAGGATCAGAAAAAATTACCAATGAATACTAGGCTTAATACCTGAGTGATAAAATAATCTGTATAACCCCCATGACATACATTTACCTGCGTAACAAACCTACACATCCTGCACATGTGCCCCTCAACTTAAAAGAAACAAAAGGAAAATATGCATTTCCTTATTGAACATATATTATGTCCCTGGACACTATTCTAAGCTCTTGATAGGCATTTTCTAATTTAATCCTCAACCGACCTTATGAAGTAGACAGTATTATAATCCCCACAATACTTGTGCAATCTGAGGCAGGAGGACATTAAATAATACACCTGAGGTCAGCAGCCGAGGGGTAGAGCCAGGAGTCACACTCAGACTCTCATATACGCAGTGTGCCTCTGCTTGTGTGAACATACATCTCAACAAACTGTTCACCATGATAACAAACCATACGGCTTCTCCTATGCATTCCATGTCCCAGGATTTATCTGTAAAGGATGATCAGTCTAATGGAACATTTTGTTAAGAAACTGATCAACTGTAACTATTCTCCATGCAAGAGCTGGAAGCCAGAAACCAGAGTAGCACAGAGTGAATGAGTATGTTCTACCAAGCAGATGTGAGCCCACATGCTGAGGTTTAATGAGCCTTCCTCACTATATTATTTCTTTCACCACCAGATGCATTATGCAAAAAGTTCATTTTACAGCTCTAGAAGCCCTGAATTGCAGCTTCCTACAGCAGTCCCTAGTTCATTATCAAGAAGCCCATCCTCCTTAACCTATTGCATTGGCTTGTTGAAAGAATTACATGAGCATGTGGGTCCCCAAATTACTGGTCATCTGAATCACCTGAGAAATATCCCAAGTGACTGACAAGTTCACACACGAGAGAGAGACAGACAGAGACAGACAGATATGGGGGGTAGTAAGGGCAGTGCTATATTCCTAGGCCTCACATCTAGATATTCAGATTAAACAGGTCCAGGGAAGGGCAATATTGTATATTTTTTAAAGCTCCTCATGTGATTCTGATAATCAGCCAGGTGCAGGAAATACTGTTCAAAGCACCCAGCTCAGTTACCACCTGGGAAGTGTTCACTCTTCACTCGCTTTACTTCCTCCCATGTGGGACACTGCAGTCAGCTGGCATTACTCTTCAATTTCTTTCATCTTAAGGACATCTGCCCAAATGTTAACCCATATATTCTCTGTTTGGATTATCACTGAAATAAAACCACAGATTTATTTCTCTGCAGATATTTCATTAACCTACACTGTTTGCGTTTTAAATGGATATTTCAGAACTTTTCCTTGCCAATTTTTCATATGAATTTCCATGGAAATATACTGAATTCTTATTTTCTCCCATTTACCTCGCCAAATCTTTGCCTCTGCCCCCTACACAACCCCTGCTTTCCCATTCCCTCTTGGGTCCCGGCTGCTTCTCTCTGCAACCTTGTAGAAGGGATCATCCACAGATGTGGCCATAGAGACAGGTGTACTTCAGGGACGAGGAAAGGGCTTAAGAAAAAAGTTTGAAGGTCACCTCCTTGTCTAATTCCCTGTTGCTTTCTTCTCCACACCAGTTGCTGCTGCTTTCTCAGCAGGGAATGAGCAAATTGAGGGAAATGGTGGGAAGGTTTTATGAGAACAGGAGGGAGGAAGGGACAAGGGCACAGGTAGAAAAGATACCATTATCAGAAGATTGATCCCTTGTACTTTTAGAGAAAGGACTGAGAAAAATAGATGGATATATGTGTGTGTGTGTGTGTGTGTGTGTGTGTGTATATAGACCTGGGTTAAGAGTAGCTAAGGGGCTGGTGCTAAACTGTCAGGAAGTATGAAACTGTAACTTCAAAAATAGGATAATTCGCTGCTCCAGAAATCATGTAAGATTAGGTGTTTGAAACAAAATTCCTCATTTGTAAAATAAGTTGGTGTACTGGTTCATTTTCACACTTCTATAAAGATACTACTAGAGACTGGGTAATTTATAAACTGAAGAGGTTGAATTGACTCACCGTTCCACATACAGCTTGGGCGGCCTCAGGAAACTTACAATCATGGCAGAAGAGGAAACTCACTTTCCTTACAAGGTGGCAAGTGCAGGGAAACTGCCCTTTATAAAACCATCAGATCTCGTGAGACTTATTCAGTACCACGAGAACAGCATGGGGAAAACCATCCCATGATCCAATCACCTCCCACCAAGTCTCTCCCACAACACCTGGTGATTACAATGCAAGATGAGATTTGGGTGGGGATACAAAGCCTAACCATATCAGCTGGGTTCTGGTAAACCTCACACTGATGGGATGTCAGTAAGCCAATAAACTGGAGAGAGGCTTTTCGTACTGGGTGGGTAAATATTTCTCCCCCCAAGGAGTGGCAGTGGGAGATGGCTTTCTGATTGACTTAAAATTATATTGTTGCCAGGTGCAGTGGCTCATGCCTGTAATCCCAAAACTTTGGGAGGCTAAGGCAGATGGATCACTTGAGGCCAGGAGTTTGACACCAGCCTGGCCAACATGGCAAAACCCCGCTTTACTAAAAATATAAAAATTAGCCAGGTGTGGTGGTGGGCACCTGTAATCCCAGCTACTTGGGAGGCCGAGACACAAGAATCACTTGATCCTGGGACACAGAGGTTGCAGTGAGCCAAGACCACACCACTGCACTCCAGCCTGCGTGACAGAGTGAGACTCCACATCAAAAAAAAAAAAAAAAAAAACACATTTTTGAGTCAATGTATGATTATGATACTTTATTATATTTATTAGTTCATATTTTAAGTCAAGTAAAAGTACTCAAGTGGATCATTCTCCTGAATATCCAATTTATAGAATCCTGAGTTTGCCAGGTTTAGTTACCAGATGCCTGGCACCTTATTTTCACCTGGAGGACATATCCACAGGACAAGAAACACTGGTGGTGGGTGGGGGAGTCAGGATGTAGCAGACTGGGGCCAAGACGCATTATTTCTTTTTTAAAAATGCTACAGCACAAAAACCACAGCTAAACATACATACCATAAGATTAAAAACATGTAGTGGAATGTTTTTATGTGGAATACCCAGCATGGAATACCTTCTGCCTTGCCTGGCAAACTTTTACTTTTCATTTATGGCTGGAAGCTTCCTCCATAAGCCACTATTTCATGGCCCCTCCAGGCATCCTATTTTCTCTCTTTGCCACCACAACAATTCGAACTTACTGTTGAAAGTACCAAGTTCATCACGGTGTGATTTAAATAATTGAATACATCAACCTCCCAATTATATTTTGAGCTTCTCTCAGGAAGAATGTTCTATTAATCCTCTTAGTCTTTCTGGGGCAGTGCAGTGACAGGGAACGGAAGCTTACAGATAAGCGTGGTAAACATAATGAAAACGAACAGAAAATATTTTAATAAGGTGTAGGCAAGAGACCCTATCCAGTGCACCCCTCACTCAGGGAAACACTAAAAAATCTAACTCAAGGATTAACTAGGCTGAAAATCCAGTTGCAAGATAAAGATAGAGGAGATTTGTCAGGGCTCTCAGATTTTTGTCAATGTGTGAAATTTCCCCTGTATAGAGGTTAACAGCACTGCCTTTAAAGTCAGACAGCCTGGAATGTACTAGTTACAAGGCTGAAGGCAAGTCGCTACCTCCCGAAGCTTAGCTCCTCATCTGTGAGATAGGGACAGTAATAGTTTCCACTTCACCAGGTTGTTGTGAAAATTAAATAAGCAAATGAAATAAGCACCATCCTCAGTATTCAATAAATTACTTACTGCCATTATTATTATCATCAAACCAGATTTGCAAAATGGGGTAAAACAGTGCCCAGAAATAGTCAATAACTAGAAATATAAACAGTAACAATCACTACCTATGCATGATGGATATCAGAAAATCTTGTAGAAAACTCAGAAGCAGAGGCAAAGTACTAGGGCAAGACTCTCTGATTGAGATAGGCAGGTATGTCTGTGTGTGCGTGTCTGCACATGTGTGTATACATGCATGACAATGTGATGGAGAAAGCCACAAATAGTTGCCAGGTTTCATTTAATGGTGCACCTTATAAAACAGAATCAATGGCTTTCCGGAATGTTATGGACTGAATTGTTTCACCCAAAAGTTTGTATGTGAAGCCCTAACCTTCAATGTTACTGAGTTTGGATACAGGGTCTTTAAGGAAAAGGTTAAGGTAAAATGAGGTCATAAGGCTGGACCCCTAATTAAATAGGACTTGAGTCTTTACAAAGAGAGAAGGCAGGCTGGGCGCAGTGGCCCCTGCGTGTAATCCCAGCACTTTGGGAGGCCAAGATTGGCAGCTCACCTGAGGTCCAGAGTTCGAGACCATCCTGACCAACATGGAGAAACCCCCTCTCTACTAAAAATATAAAATTACCTGGGCATGGTGGTGCGTCCGGAATTGGTGGGTTCTCAGTCTCGCTGACTTCAAGAATGAAGCCACGGACCCTCACGGTGACTGTTACAGTTCTTAAAAATAGCGTGTCCAGAGTTTGTTCCTTCAGATGTTCACATGTGTCCCCAGTTTCTTTCTTCCTTCTGGTGGGTCCATAGTGTTGCTGACAGGAGTGATGCTGCACACCTTCAGGTGAGTGTTACAGCTTTTAAAGACGGCATGTGTGGAGTCCTTCCTTCACTCCTGGTGGATTCCTGGTCTTGCTGACTTTAGGAGTGAAGCTGCAGACCCTCATGGTGAGCATTACAGCTCTCAAAGACGATGTAGACCTACACAGCAGGCAGCAACATTTACTGCCATGAGCAAAATAAAAAACCTTCCACCACCTGGAAGATGACGCAAGCAGATTGCCCCGGCTGGCTCTGGCAGCCTGCTTTATTTCCTTATCTGGCCCCACCCACATCCTGCTGATTGGTCCATTCTACAGAGAGCTGATTGGTCCATTTTGACAGAGTGCTGATTGGTGTATTTACAAACCCTGAGCTAAACACAGAGTGCTGATTGGTGCGTTTACGATCCTTTAGCTAGACATAAAATTACCCCAAGTCCCCACTAGACTCAGGAGCGCAGCTGGCTTCAAGTAGTGGATCCTGCACTGGGGCTGCAGGGGGAGCTGCCTGCCAGTTTCGAGTTACGCCTGCAATTCTCAGCCTTCTGGCAGTCGATGGGACCGGGCACCGCTCCCGGGTGCCACGGGGCTGCGCCCGTCGGGGAGGCTCGGACCGCACAGGAGCCCACCGCGGAGGAGGGGGTGCTCAGACATGGCTGGCTGCTGCAGGTCCAGAGCTCTGTCCCGCGGGAAGGTGACTGAGGCCGGCGAGAATTGGAGCGCGGTGCATGCAGACCTGCAGTGCTGGGGGACAAGGCGCAACCTCCGCAGCTGCTGGCCCTAGCTGCCCTGGGCCGGCGGCGCCCGCCGGCCGCTCTGAGTGCAGGGCCCGCCAACCCTCACCCTCGCCCGCAGGAACTCACGCTGGCCTATGAGCGCCGCTCGCAGCCCCGGTTCCCGCCCGCGTTTCTCCCTCCACACCTCACCCTCCACACCTCACCGCAAGCGGAGGGAGTCAGCTCCGGCCTTGGCCCCCATAGGCAGGGGCTCCCACAGTGCCGTGGCGGGCTGAAGGACTCCTCAAGCGCCACCAGAGTGGACGCCGAGGCCGAGGAGGCGCCGAGAGTGAGGGCTGCTACCACATTGTCACCTCTCAGTGGCACACGCCTGTAATCCCAGCTACTCAGGAGGCTGAGGCAGGAGAATTGCTTGAACCTGGGAGGCAGAGGTTGCAGTGAGCCAAGATGGTGCCATTGCACTCCAGCTTGTGCAACAAGAGCAAAACTGTGTCGAAAAAAGAAAAGAAAGAAGACTAGGTGTGGTGGCCTGCAATCTCAGTGCTTTGGGAGACTGAGGTGGGAGGATGGCGTAAGCCCAGAAGTTTGAGGCTGCTGTGAGCCCTGATCATGCCACTGCACTCCAGCCTGGGTAACAGAGTGAGACCCTGAAGGAAAAAAAAAAAAAGAAAGAAAGAAACACTAAGAGCATGGGAGGACACAGCCAAAAAGACAGCCATCTTCAATCCAAAGATAGAGGCTTCACCAGAAAGCCAAAGGCTTCAACCCTGCCAGCCTCATGGTCTTGAATGTCTAGCCTCTAAGAGTCATGAGAAAAAAAATATCTTACTGGGCATGGTGGCTCATGCCTGTAATCCTAGCACTTTGGGAGGCTGAGGTGGGTGGATCACCTGAGGTCAGGAGTTCGAGGCCAGCCTAACATGATGAAATGCCATCTCTACTAAATATAAATAATTAGCCCGGCGTGGTGGCACATGCCTGTAATACCAGCTACTTAGGAGGCTGAGGCAGGAGAATTGCTTGAACCTGGGAGACAAAGGTTGCTAAGCCACTCAGTCTGTGATGGCAGTCCTAGCAGGCTACTACAGTACACTGGATAATGGTCATCTTAGCCAAGCATGTCTAAAGTTCCAGCTACTTGGAAGACTGACGTGGGAGGATCTCTTAAGCCCAAGAGTTGGAGTCCAGCCCTGGCAACACAGCAAGATCCCATTTCTTAAAAAAAAAAAAAAAAAAGAAAAGAAAAAGAAAAAGTAGTAGTCTTTTGTTTCTCATCAAAATGTCTACCTCTCTGAAAGCAGGTGTTTGGGAACCACAGTTTGATCCTTCATTCTTGGTGGACCTCACCTCTTCCTGTGCATACCCAAGCCTTCCTACTCAGGGGCAAGGGGGAAGCCCCACTTAAAGTTCTTGTCAGTATTTGTCTAGAGAGCAAATATTAATGGCAGATACTCTTTGTCTGTTAAATGTTTTTTCTAAAGTCACATGAATAGTAAATAGGAATGCCGGATTCAAATCCAAAGATGTTCAAATCTGATGACTATACCTTTTTTTTTTTTTTTTTTTTGAGATGGAATTTCCCTCTCGTTGCCCAGGCTGGAGTGCGATGGTTCGATCTCAGCTCAAAGCAACCTCCGCCTCCTGGGTTCAAGTGACCCTCCTACCTCAGCCTCCTGAGTTGCTGGGATTACAGGGACCCGCCAACACGCCCAGCTAATTTTTTTGTATCTTTAGTAGAGAGGGGGGTTTCACTGTGTTGGCCAGGCTGGTCTCGAACTCCTGACCTCAGGTGATCCACCCAGCTCAGTCTCCCAAAGTGCTGGGATTACAGGTGTGAGCCGCCGTACCCGACCCCACACCCTTTCTGTTAAAACATAGCTTCCTCCCACAGTTTCACCAACCTGGCACATGGGAGACAGTCATAAAGCTTGGCTGAATGCATGACTGAAGATTAAACAACACAGCAACTTGTATTATGCATATTAGGTAATTTAAAATATATATACATATATTAGTTTATGGTGCTTTCCTTTGGACAGGAGGAAAGATAAAACTAAAAAACTATTAGAGGATAAATGTGCATAAAGTAGCTGAAAAAATTAAATTATCAGGAGCCTGCACAGAAGTGTTTAAATTTGCTAATGAATTCTTCAGCATTACCCTTTAATGCCGGATTTAAATACTTCACAGATGTACTTTTTGTTATCTCTTTTTTAGCAGGATCAGTTTTTACTTTCTTCCTTACCTTTAGAAAAAGCATCTGTTTGGGATTTCTCATGTTCCCAAGGCTATAGCTAGAGCATGGAATTAGCTGATGCATAAAAGGGCTTGCCATGTGCTTCCACCTCCTGCCCCCACCTCCAAGCTATTATGGCTACTGCTGACTCTGCGGATGGTGCAGCTAGGAAAAGCCACCAGTCTCAGATTCTGCTTTACTCAAGGAATGAGAAAAATTTAAAAAAAATAAAAGGAATAGGATCTAGCAAACTTACCTATTTCCTCCTCTTAAATACGCAGAAAATTCACTTTTCCCCAAAGCTTTGAGTTTCTAGCAGCCCAGGGGAATGCAGGTCATTAATATTTTCACACTTTTAAAAATACTGTGTGTTTCTGGAGATTCACATTGGTTTATTAGTTGCTTTCTTTCTCTGTTTATTTAGTGATTAAATAAAACAATAATATTTTGCTCATTGCTTCATCCTTAATCACGCAGAAATTGAGATGGGTTTTTAAAAATTATCATGGCCGGGCGCGGTGGCTCATGCCTGTAATCCCAGCACTTTGGGAGGCCGAGGCGGGCAGATCACTTAAGCTCAGGAGTTCGAGACCAGCCTGGCTAACATGGTGAAACACTGTCTCTACTGAAAATACAAAAATTAGTGGGGCGTGATGGCGCACGCCTGTAATCCCAGCTACCCAGGACGCAGAGGCGGGAGAATCGCTTGAACCCAGTAGGTCGAGGCTGCAGTGAGCTGAAATCATGCCACTGCATTCTAGCCTAGGTGACAGAATGAGGCCCTATCTCAAAAAAAAAAATAAAAATTATCATAAATGTTCAACAATAAAGCAAGCAAACAAAAACTAATCTGTGTGGCAGGCATCTACCACTCTCCAGTTTTCATTTCCTGAAATATTTGAGGAGGGAAGGGAGAAGAAATGATGACACCTAATTTGCTCCTATAATGGACTTTTTCACAGGTTAATTTTGTCCGTTTTTTTTTTTTTTTTTGCAAAATTTATATTTTGGACATTTGTTTCCTATAATTGGGATGACTAAGCCCAAACTTAGCACTTCTTCCTTTTTCTCCCAATTCTACCTAAGTATTTAAAAAAAAAAAAAAAAAGTGAAAACAGAAATGGTAATGTGGGACACTGAATAGTAACAATTTTTTTGAGCATATCATCAATTTAGTAAAACTTTTTAGGATCCAGTGAAATATGATCTCTTCACATTCAGGCTTAGCTATCCAGAAAAAAAAAATTAAAATGCTGCAAATGAAAAATCTGCAAAATAGTGTGAATTCAATCATATTTCTACATATAGATTTGGTGAAGAATTTTTTAAAGGATTAGAGTTGATTCCTAAGATTTAATTAGGGAGGGGAAACACTGAAAAACCCTTTTTCAAATTAATTACAATCAAATACAAAAATAATTGAAGCAAAAAAGCATTTTTGACAACTAATCATATTGCAATAAGAGAATCGAATGAAAAAGTCAGAATTTGAAACTAAAAATAGATACCTGGAAAAGAGTCACAGTTGCTAATATATCCCACTGGCAGATATTTACACTATGAAAAAGGCTAGGAGAAGAGAAATGATACTGAGAATCTAATCCACAAATGACCTCAGAAATAACTGAGTTTTTTATCCTCAATCTTTTTACTAAGAAATAATGACCAGTTTAATATTATGAAGTGATAATAAGTAGTAAGCTAACTAAATTATCCTGCATTTTTGACAAAAACAAAAACTGACAAGTAGGACCTGATTAAACTAAAGAGCTTCTGCACAGCAAAATAAGCTATCAATGGAGTAAAAACACAACCTACAGAATGGTAGAAAATATTTGCAAACTATGTATCTGATAAAGGACTAATATCCAGAATCTATAAGGAGGTTAAATCAATAAGAAAAAAACAAACAGCCCCATTAAAAGTGGGCAAAACACATGAACAGACACTTCTCAAAAGAAGATATACAAGCAGCCAACACACATATGAAAAAATGTTCCATGTCACTAATCATCAGAGAGATGCAAATGTGAAAACGACAATGAGCTACCTCACACCAGTTAGAATAGCTATTATTAAAAAGTCAAAAATCAACAGATGCTGGTGAGACTGCAGAGAGGAGGGAATGCTTATATACTGTTGGTGGGAAGGTAAATTAGTTCAGCCACTATGGAAAGCAGTTGGGAGATTTCTCAAAGAACTTGAAACAGAACTACCATTTGAACCAGCAATCCCATTACTGGGTATATACCCAAAATACAATAAATCATTCTACCAAAAAGACACATGTACTCATGTCCACAATACCAAATACGTGGAATCAACCTAGATGTCCATCAATGATGGACTGAATAAAGAAAATGTTTACATATACATTATGGAATACTATGCAGCAATAAAAAAGAAAGAAAGCATGTCCTTTGCAGCAACATGGATGCAGCTGGAGGCCATTATTCTAAGAGAAAAAATGCAAAAACAGAAAACCAAATATCATATATTTTCACTTATAAGCTGAACGTTAGGTACACATGGACATAAAGATGGAAAAATAGACACTAGGGACTCCAGAAGGATGGAGGGAGCAGGGCAAGGGCTGAAAACCTTCTTAGTGAGTATTATGTTCACTATCTGGGTAACAGGATCAGTAAAAGCCCAAACCTCATCATCATGCACTCGGCTCTTGTAACAAAACTGCACGTATATTTCCTGAATCTAAAACTCAAATTCAAATTTAATAAGAAAATAATAATAAATTATCTTGCATTTTTCATTTCAGAAAGCAAGAATTGCTTTAGTATTTTCTTCATTCATATGAGATAGAGAAGGAAAGGATACCTAGATGTTTGAAATGTAGGGTTTACATTCAGAACTTCTTTTTTTACTCTGTTCTTTGAAATTGTGATTTAGAAATCAAATGTCCTTAATCCAGATGGAGAAGGAAGAGGTAGCTGCTATGAGCTCAGTTAATACACAAGCATTTGGGTAGGTTGGTTATGTATTAGGGAACTGAGAAACTGGACTCCAGCTCTAGACAGGTAGGAGGAAGACATAAACCAACAGAAGGACAGATTTTGACATGATTGTGGGGGTTGTGGTGGCCCTCTCTCCTTTCCATGCAAGCTTCTGTAAGCTGATAGACATTTCTTTTTATTTTTCCTCTTTTATGGCAAGAGTACACCATAAACTATTAGAACTAACAAATGAGTTCAACAAGATTGCATGGTACATAATCAAAATTTAAAAATCAACAGTGTTACTATACATTTGCAAGAAACAATTTTAAAATGAAATTAAGAAAACAATTCCATTTATAATTATATCGAAAAGAATAAAATACTTAGCAATAAATTTAACAAAAAAGTGTCAAGTTTATGCTATACTATGAAGACTCCAAACATTGCTGAAGGAAACTGAAAACATAAATGAATGAAAAACATTTCATGTTCATGGGTTGATAAGATGGCCATACTCCCCAAATTGATCTACAGATCCAATGCAGTCTCCATCAGAATCCCAGCTGCCTTCTTTATAAACATTTAAATATTCATTCTAAAATTTATATGCGGTTGTAAGGGACTTAGAATAGCCAAAGCAATATCAAAAGGAATGAAAAAATAGGAAAACTCCCACTTACTAATTTCAAAACTTACTAACAAAGGAATAGTAATCAAGACAGTATGATATTGGCACAAGTATAGACATATAGACCAAAGTAACAGAATTGAGAGTTCAAAAATGAAATCATGTATTTATGGTCAGCTGATTTCAACAAGGGTGCCCAGACCACTTAAATGAGGAAAGAATAGTCTTTTCAACAAATGATGCTGGGACAAGCGGATAGTCACACAAAAGAATGAAATCAGATCTTTATCTTACATCATCCGTAAAAAAGTAATGCAAAATTGATCAAAGACCCAAATGTAAGTGCTAAATGTATAAAACATTAAGAAGAAAATATAGGAGTAAATCTTTATTACCTCAAATTTGGGAAAAGATTTTTAGATAAGACTCCAAAATAATGAGCAACAAAAGAAAAAAACTAGATAATTTGAACTTTTTCGAAATTAAAGATGTTTGTACTTCAAAGAACACCATCAAGAAAGCAATCTCTTCAATGAAATTTGTGTCAAACTACCAATGACATTCATCACAGAAATAGAAAATAAATTATAAAATTTAGTATGAATACAAAAGACACTGAATAGCCAAAGCAATCTTGAGCAAAAAGAACAAAGCATAGATGCATCACACTATTTGACTTTAAAATATACAACCAAGTTCCAGTAAGTCATGGTACTGGCATAAAAAACAGACACCTAGAATAATGGAACAGACTAGAGAACCCATAAATAAACATATGCATTGACAATCAGCCCGTAAGGCATGGGACTGACATAAAAAGCAGATACATAGAATAATGGAACAGAATAGAAAACGCAGAAATAAATATATGCATTGACAAGCAGCCCATTTTCAACAAAGGTGCCAAGAATATACATTGGAAAAAGGACAGTCTTTTCAATAAATGGTACTGAGAAAACAATAATCACGTACAGAAGAATGAAACTAGACCCCTATAAATCAAATCAAAATGGAGTGAAGACTTCAATGTAAGAGTGGAAACGATGAAACTACTAGAAAAATACATTGGGCAAATGTTCCAGGTCATTGATCTGGAACAAAGATTTTTTTGAGTAAGATCGAACACAGGGTACAGAAGCAAAAACTGACAAATGAGACTACATCAAGCTAAAAAGCTTCTGCACAGCAGAGAAAACGATTAACAAAGTGAAGAGACAATCTAAAAAGTGGGAGAAAACATTCACAAACTATCCAATGGACAAGGAATTAATAACTAGAATATATAAGAAAGTCAAACAACTCAATAGCAAAAAAAAAAAAAATCTGATTATGAAATGGCAAAATATCTGAACAGACATTTCTCAAAAGGAGACATACAAATGACCAACAAGTATAGAAAAAAATGTTCAACATCACTTATCATTAGGAAAATGCAAATCAAAACCACAATGAGATATCATGTAGCCCCAGTTAAAATCGCTATTATCAACAAGACAGGCTAGGCATGGTGGCTCACGCCTGTAATCCCAGCACTTTGGGAGGCCGAGGCGGGCGGATAACCTGAGTTCAGGAGTTCCAGACCAGCCTGACCAACATGGCAAAACCCCGTCTCTACAAAAAATACAAAAATTAGCCGGGTGTTGTGGCCTGTTTTCACAGCCATGGGATGGGGGGATGTTGAGGCAGGAGAATTGTTTGAACCCGTGAGACAGAGGTTGCAGAGAGCTGATATCGGGCCACTGCACTCCAGCCTGGGAGACAGAGTGAGACTCCATCTCAAAAAAAAAAAATTAATCTCATGGATGTAGTGAGCAGAATGTTGGTTACCAGAGGCTGGGAAGAGTGTGGGGGTGGGGATAAAGAGATATTCGTCAGTGGGTACAAACATACAGTTAGAGAGAAGGAGTAAGCTCTAATGTTCCATTGCACAGTAGACTGACTACAGCTAAAAAATAATTTATTATATATTTCAAAATAGCTAGGAGAGAAGATCTGGAATGTTCTCAACACAAAGAATGATAAATGTTTGAAATAATGAACATCCCAAATTACTCTGGTTTGATCATTACACTGTGCGCATTTATCAACATACCACATGTATCCCATATTATATGTACAACTGTAATGTATCAATTTAAGATATTTATTGCAAAATAGTTATCTCCCACAGAACGGAAGTAAATATTTGCAAATCACATATCTGATGAGGAATTCATATCCATAATATGTAAAGAACCTACTACTCAATAACAAAAACAAGCCAATTAAAAAATGAGCAATGAAGCTGACTTGACATTTCTCCAAGAAAGATATACAAATGGCCAACAAGCTCATGAAAAGATGCTCAACACTATTAATCATTGGGGAACTGCCAATCAAAAGTGCAGTGAGAACCACTTCACACAAGGATGGCTGAAATCATAAAAGGCAGGCAATAATAAGTGTGCCAAGGATGTGGAGAAATCAAAAGCCACATACACTGCTAGTGGAATGTAAAGTCAGGTGGCTGCTTTGGAAAACAGTCTGACAGTTTCTCGAACAATTAAATGCAGAGTAACCATATGACTCAGCATTTCAACTCCTAAATACATAACCAAGAGAAAACATATGTCTATACAAAAACTTGTACATGAATTATTATAGCAGCACTGTTCATAATAGCCAAAAAGTGTGGGAATAACCCAAATGTTCATCAGCTAAGGAATGGATAAGCAAAATGTGGAGTGTCATACAATAAAACATTGGTAGTAAAAAGGATAAAATACTGATATATGTTGCAACACTGATGAACCTGGAAATCTTTATACTAAGTGAAATAAACCGGTCACAAAAGTTGACATACTATATGATTCAATTCATATAAAAATTCTAGAATAGGGCAGTCTATAGAGACAGAAAGTAGCTGCTCAGGGCTCAGGGACCGCTTGGGATTGGAGGTATGAGAAGAAAGGGAGATGATAGCTAAAGGGTATGAGGGGTTTTTTGACATGATGCAATGTTCTGAAATCGACCTCAGTGATGCTTGCACATATTGTGTACTGTAAATGGATGAATTACACAGTATGTGAATTACATCTCAATAAAGCTATTTAAATTTTTTTTAAGTGTGCCATATCAGTAATCTGAAAAGTAAAGAAAATTATCCTAAAAAATATCTGGTACATTATACATTTTCATCTAGTCCTTCGTTGCTCCAGTATTTCCAGAACTGCAGCAGGATAATTTTCTTTTCTTTTCTTTTTTCTTTTGAGATAGAGTCTTGCTCTGTCACCCTTACTAGAGTGCAGTGGCGCTACTTTGGCTCACTGCAACCTCTGCCTCCCAAGTTCAAACAATTCTCCTGCCTCAGCCTCCCGAGTAGCTGGGATTACAGCCGCCCACCACCACGCCTGGCTAATTTTTGCATTTTTAGTCGAAACAGGGTTTCACCATCTTGGCCAGGCTGATCTCAAACTCCTGACCTGGTGATCCACCCACCTCAGCCTCCCAAAGTGCTGGGATTATAGGCGTGAGCCACCACGTCTGGCTAATAATTTTCTATAACACAAAATACATCAAAAACCAACTTTGTAGTTTGTGGAGAAAAGCTATAAATAAGTCCAAACTTTAGTTTTACACTGCCTTAAGAAAATATCTTTAATTAAAAAATTATAAGAGCGTAAGTAAATAAAACCATACAAAAGTGTATATAGTAAAAAGCATATGTCTCTTCTACTTGAAATTTCTAGTTTCCTTCCCTAGACACAAGCAGTTGTCATTTCTTGTGTCTTCCCAGAGATGCCTACTGTGACATTGTTCTGCATCCCAACCTGTCATGATCTCTCCATACATATCAACTTGTTCAGCACCTAAAATCGACTGCCTTTATTCTTAATTATCTTTTACATGCATAAAAGCTATGTTTCCCACAGAAAGTACAACTATGTGCTATACTTTTAAAAATTCAGCCATAGCACCAAAACCCTAGGTCCTTCCACATTGTAGATATCCCAGTAAATATTTGTTGATTGGCAAGATTAGAGAAAACTGCTCAGAAAAATTCTCAGCTCTCTGGTGACAGTAAGGACTAATAGCTTAACAAGAGAAAAGGAGGTGAGCAGGGGTAGAAGCATATGGAGAAAATGTTTTCTTGAATGTTTTCACGCATGATTAGGGGTAAAAACAGTATATTAACTTTCACGGAGAATAACAAATTTGGTATCACTCTTCAGATAATTTTACATATTGGCTGAGAGTACACCATACTCCCCATGTGAATCCATGGCCAAATAATTGAGTTCATGAAGTGTTACAATTTTACACCCTCTAAAGCAATTATTTATTTTTCGGCTTGAAGTCAAAGGCATATTCTACTAGATTACAAATTCATTTCCAGTAACATAAAAGATTTCCTTTTCTCAGCTCAAAACCTAACAATGAAGATAACAATGAAACAATTGCTCTATTGCTATCTCTATAAATATTTGATACTTGGTATTAAGAATAATAATGTTGCTCTTCAATTAACTTTTGTAACATATTATTTTCTCTTCCCAGTTTTTCCTGGATATGTTTTTTGACCTTTCTTAGTCAATCACCATTAGATTTACTTCCTTTCTTCCCTACTCACTTCATAACATTTAATGACAATCTTAGTTTTTGCACTCTATTTTCACTTTGCTTCACTAATTAGGAACTAAACAAATATTCCCCTGAAAAACACAAGCACACAAGTGTGATGAATTCATCTTGCGTTATTAAGTAATAATAATGTTTTGAAACTGAACCTGATTTTCCGATATCTATCAATCTTCATCTTTGCAGGGTATTGTTAATGATACCAGAGTAGTAACTTGCCTGGACAAAATGCTTGCAGGAAACGAATAAAACTCACTAATTAGTGAGTTGCATAGTCAGAATATATTAATGTTTGAATTGTAAAATGTTAAAAACTAACAACTGGCCACTGTAAAATATAGAGAATAACAATTGAGATACTATGTGATTTACTTAAATTTTTCCAGTTGTAGAAACTTTGTCCTGGATATATTTTTTTTAATTTGTCTTAACTGTTGTTAAAATAGTAATATGATTAAGTATTCCATTTCTTCCATCTAGAGGGTAGTGATTAATTTTACATTTCAAGATTTCTTTTTTCAGCCATGTGCCTTAACTTGACTCAAACTGATAGCATGAATACCCCCAATTAAACAAATGCAAATCTGTTTGTATTTGAAAAAAGAAGTACCCCCACACTTTTAGTTACATTAAATTAATTCAAAAATTTTATATACTTTTAAGATAAGTTTGGTTATTCACATTTAGCTTAAACATATCTAACATAACTTCCTCTACCTACGTAATATGTTTAATAAAACATATTTTATATGTTAAAAGACCTATAAAATGTTGCTTAACAAATGACAATGATGTCTTATATTTGTATCTGTACTCATTACAAACAATAGAATAATCCATTGGTGGGCTTTCATTGTACACCCAGAGGTGACAAGACATTTCATGAGCAATTTACTGGGTATCTCATTACCTCTTCATCAACTAGGGATATGTAAGTTCATTCCATTACCCTTAATAAGCTTGCTTTTGAAGCTCTTTGTTTCTGAGATTTAAACGGGAACTCTGTCATCTGTCAGCCTACTACTGAACTTAAATAACCAACCAATAAAGTAGACGCAATGTGCTGCTAAACATTTCATCTGCCACAAATGAGTTAGGAGGTTCCCTTTCACACAAGGGATGCTATTTATAGCCTGTGGGAGAATGACAACTTAAGCAGGAAAGTTTGCATAGCTTCTAAGCATGAACGTTCCTTCTTCCCTTTAGGTGGATGATGCACATCTTCTCTCTCTAGGGCTGACCTCTATAATCCTCAGCCCAGAAACTTGATGTAAACAGAATAATTTAAAAATCCAGGAAGTATATATATATATAAATTTAAAGCCAGGCGCGATGGCTCACCTCTACAATCCCAGCACTTTGGGAGGCTGAGATAGGTGGATCACTTGAGGGCAGGAGTTAGAGACCAGCCTGGCCAACATGGTGAAACCCTGTCTCTACTAAAAATATGAAAATTAGTTTGGTGTTGTGGCACACACCTGTAATCCCAGCTACTCTGGAGGCTAAGGCAGAAGAATCGTTTGAACCTGGGAGGTGGAAGTTTCAGTGAGTTGAGATCTCCCCCTGCACTCCAGCCTGGGCAACAGAGCAATACTCTGTCTCAAAATAAGTAAATAAATACATAAAAATAAATAAATAAAATTTAAGTTTCAAAGAACTTTTTTTTTTTTTTTTTTTTTTTTTTTTTTTTTTTTTTTTTTTTGAGAGAGTCTGGCTCTGTCACCAGGCTGGAGTACAGTGGTGCGATTTGAGCTCACTGCAACCTCCACCTCTCGAGTTCAAGTGATTCTCAAATAACTCATGTTTTGAACTGAGCCAAGACAATATAAGACAAGTGAATGCTATTCAAAGTTTTGGTCCTCTATAAAGATGGATTAATGATGTTTCAAATGCATTTTACTACTGAATGACATGAAATGGTGTTCATAAAATTCATCAATTTTTGTTTTATAAAGTAATGGGAAAATACCAAAGTTTTAATGATTAAACCATTTTAATATCTAACCCTTCTACCCAATCTCTAACAAGTAGCTGCTCAGCCATTGCTGGAAAATATTGAGTTACATAGAACTGAATACTTCATTAATGGAGAATCCCAGATTTTAAAAAGTCTTCCTTATTCCTTTTCTCTTTTTTTCTATTTTTTTTTTTTTTCATAAGGGGTTTCGCTCTTGTTGCTAAGGCTGGAGTGCAATGGTGCGATCTCGGCTCACCGCAACCTCCGCCTCCCAGGTTCCAGTGATTCTCCTGCCTTAGCCTCCCTAGTAGCTGGGATTACAGGCATGTGCCACCACACCCATATAATTTTGTATTTTTAATAGAGACGGGAGTTTCTCCCTGTTGGTCAGGCTGGTCTCGAACTCCTGACCTCAGGTGACCCACCCGCCTTGGCCTCCCAAAGTGCTGGGATCACAGGCATGAGCCACCGCGCCCGGCCAAAATTCTTCCTTATCCTTAATCAAAAAATAACTTCTACTCATTTTACCACTTGTAGACATGTAAATCAGTCTAAATTCAAGGCGTAAATACAATTATCATTGACCAAAAAACAAATGCATTTCAAACTTTGTTTTCTTGAGTTGTTAAATGGCCCAGTTTATGTATAGAAACTTTCCCAACCCTGTTTACTAGAAATTTCAGTAAGATAAACCCTAATGTGAAGACATAGATATTGTCGACATCAGAGAGATGAAGAATATATTTGTGAATATTTGTCCACTTACCTCTGAAGACTTTCCTCTAGTTTAATTATTCTTCCCTTTAAATTAAAACTCCTTTTACCTGGGAATGATTTCAGCTAGATTCCTCTCTGATTAAAGCAAATGGCATTGTTAGTCCAAAGAGAACTTTGTTAGAACAAGTGAATATCTAATTTGTGAAATGTAAAGAGTAGACTATTTTGGCGCTTTTTACCTCCAAGAAACCCTTTCTATGTATCCCAAGTAAATCACCAGGGAGTGAAATACACAGAGCCACCTGCATTGCTTAGTAATGCACAGCACACGATATTTGCAAATAGCTCTGCACTTTGTAGGAAATAATGCCTTCAACACCAGAACCTAGCATAAGATAGCCTTTACCTCTCTGGTAGAAAGTTATCCTCAAGGTCACCAGTAAAATGCCTTTCTCTTTCAAATGCCAGCATTCAAATTGAATTCCATCTCTGCACTCTGCAGAATCAAACAAAATCTCAGCTTACATAATGATGCAGGCCCACAGCAGCTGAAAGCGCCTTCTTTGTGGGGATGTGATAAATGAGGACTGCAGCTAGAACTTTCTTGCCAGAGGTAAAGGCTAAGTGTGAATTTGAACTGGGTCCAAAGCCTGATGCTTATTTGGACATTAAAACTGTCAGGTGATCCTACAAAACATGCCCAGTGATTGTTTACTGGGCCAGTTGGCTTTCTAAGCGTATTGACTTCCAAGTTCTGTCTCATACTGTCACTCTACTTGAAGAGCAAAGAGACGTGAAATTGGTGATAACAAGAGGATAGAAAGTTTGTAATAAGATATTCTATTTTTTATATCAGTGCATTAAAAAAATATATAGGGCACTTAAGGATGTTCAGACAATGGAGTGTTGGATAGGGTTAACCCTTAAACTTTGTTAGGGGTTTTAAGCAGCTTCGTGGTATAAACTTCCCATAACATACAGTTTATTTTACTTATGTATGAATGTAATGATTAATCAAATAAACCTTTTTAATTGTTAGTGTTTTAAGAATTCATTTTCTGTGACAACACAGAACATCATAGTCCGGATTGATTGCTTTTTTTTTGTTCTCAATAGGCATCCTGGGTGTGTTTTTAAAAATGCATTTATGAAGGTGTAACTTTCTTTTTATATTAATAGGTATAAGTATGTGAACAGTTGTAAACAAAAACTCGATCGGGAAAGAAGGTAAGAATGAAGGTGTGAAATAGTCACTTTTAACCTTTCTATTTCGACTATGTGGCAACTCATTATACATGGAACTATATTGCATTGTGCTTCTTTTAAAACTTTCTTAGCCTTTCTGAGAATCAGATTCCTTACTGATTAAATGGGTATAAAAATATCATATTTTATCAAATCTGAGACACCAGCGGTGGTAACACACACCATTACTTTATATATCAATAAGGAAAACAAAATACTGCCTAAATTATAACAATGCTTTCTTATCCCTTAGAATTGTTATTTTATACTTACTGAAAAATCCTTTTTTAAACCTTACTTAGACATACTTAATTGTATGTCACACATTTGTTTCTATGGTTTTCTGTGGGCATAGTATCTTTTAATATGGTATAAACAGCTATGAATGACCTGTGCATTCACAGGCAATAGAAACTAAGTCCCTTATGACTGACAATGACTATAGCCCACCATCAATTATAGGTGATCCCAAGGTCAAAAGTGTCATGACAATATCTGAAGACGAAAAAGAAAATGTATCTTGGACTTTGTCAAGTGTGGAGTTATGTTATTATCAATACAAATAACTATTATTATTATAATTATGTCTATTATTATCAAAATCATTTGTATGCCATAGATGAATATATTTCTAACTGAACAAAAATGAACATCCTGAAGATAATCTGCTTCTACACTGTAGAAACTATTGTATTACAGTAATTTTTTAGTGTAGCAGAGAAAATAATATCTCCTTTTTGCAGCATAAATTTTTGTGGGGGCTTTCTTTGGCCAACTGTCATCAATAATTTGATATCCAGTTATGGATATCCAGAACTATCAAATTCTTCCAGGTACTAGGGATGGCACCACTCTTGAATAGATTTTCCCGTAAATAAGGGAGCATATTTCCCTTTTAACAGTGACTCTCGGCTGGGTGCAGTGGCTCACGCCTGTAATCCCAGCACTTTAGGAAGTAGAGGCGGGCAGATCACGAGGTCAGGAGTTTAAGACCACTCTGGCCAACATGGTGAAACCCTACCTCTACTAAAAATACAAAAATCAGCTGGGTTTGGTGGTGGGCGCCTATAATCCCAGCTACTTGGGAGGCTGAGGCAGAAGGGCAGGAGAATTGCTTGAATCCAGGAGGCAGAGGTTGCAGGGAGCTGAGATCGTGCCACTGAACTCTAGCCTGGGTGACAGAGCCAGAGTCTGTCTCAAAAAAAAAAAAAGAAAGAAAGAAAAAAGTGACTCTGTGTGATTGGCCCAAAAGTACAACCAACTATATAAACCAGACCCTCGCACTTGCTTTCCTTTCAACTTCTACTTCCTCCTGTGACAGGGAAGCTAAAAAATAAATGATAGCTCCATCTGTCAAGCTTTACCGACTTTAGGGCTTTATATAAATTCCATGAAACCTACATATTCTCATTTGATAGCCTCGTCATAGCTGAACACTGCATTGCACTGCTTCTCAGTCAACAGAAGTATCTTTGGAGTAATTTGGCATGTGCTTTGCCTCTGTGATTCGCTGTGTCTCATAGTGCAAGGTATATAATGCCACAGAATATATTTCTCTAAGTTCAGTAACCTTCCTAGTTCACTCAGGCAAACAAGAAAAATATTAGATGACAAAACATAGACATTAATTCCTAAGTATGATCTTTAGAAGGATCAAAAATGTTTACAGCTTATACTTAAACTCCTTTCATCTGTGTAATAAACACAAACCCATTTAAAACTTGTCACTTTTGTGTTTTCAATAAAAGCAAGGGTGAATCATTAAAGACAGAAAGTAAGAAAAGCCAGGGTCTGCTACTCTTAATAATATTATGCACATCATGTATATTTCTGTCCAGGAGAATAAGATATAAAATATATATATTCAAAAATCAAGATGTATGAAATTCTTTGAGTTTTCCAAATTTTGAGATATTTAGCCACCTCATAGTCACTATAGCTTCTCAACTTCTAACTTCTCAAATTGCTTGTCTTCCTCTTCATGACCTAGCCACACATCATTCCAAGGGGAGCCCTAACAAGGGGACTTGGTATGTGTCCCAGGATTTTTGTCTTGAGATGTGCTCCTCTGCTGCCCTCTACTGTAAGGATCAATAATTTTTTACAAGGAGCCTGAATACATACAATGTTTTTATTAATTGAAAAGCAGAATGCTAATTAAAAACTCTACTTTGGGGGAAAAAAGGCACAATGGCAAACTAAAAATGAGAGGTTATAATTCTTTCTTTGCTCTTATAAAAGTTAGACCTATATAATTCTTTATTATTATAAACTACCCCCAAAGATTGCTACTTTAAGTCACCATTATTAAAACAATGTTCCAAAAACATATTAAGTCATGCTAATCAGAATTGGCTATATTGGTAGTGGCAGGAAGAAATTGTCTCAGGATCTCAAGTTGCAACTTTAAAATTCATTCCATGGGCCGGGCGCGGTGGCTCAAGCCTGTAATCCCAGCACTTTGGGAGGCCGAGACGGGCGGATCACGAGGTCAGGAGATCGAGACCATCCTGGCTAACACAGTGAAACCCCGTCTCTACTAAGAAATACAAAAACTAGCCGGGCGAGGTGGCGGGCGCCTGTGGTCCCAGCTGCTCGGGAGGCTGAGGCCGGAGAATGGCGTGGACCTGGGAGGCGGAGCTTGCAGTGAGCTGAGATCCGGCCACTGCACTCCAGCCTGGGCTACAGAGCGAGACTCCGTCTAAAAAAAAAAAAAAAAAAAAAAAATTCATTCCATGATAAGTAAATTAGTGAAAATAAGAAGGTAGTAAAATGCTTAACCTTTGACTTCTATTCCTAAAGTCCTCTTTCTAAATATATTATTTCTTTACTAAGGAGAGAAAACAAGTTCATTTATTTTCCTTTCTTATCAAAACTACAATGGAATGGATTGTCAATTATTTACCTTAGTTTATAGTTGGATCAATTTCACTTTAACAAAAACTCATTCAAATTAAATCTCTCGCTATTTCATGTCCTTCTTTCCAACCTTCCTTCTTTAAACAAATATTTATTGAGTATATTTTGTGTCCCAAGTACCTTCTTAAGAACTGGAACAAGACTGGTTCCTGCCTTCCTGGAACTTATAGTCTATGGAGACATTTAATTAAAATATTATAGGAATAAGAATTCAATTGTAATTTCCTTTTTTTTCTTTTCTTTTCCTTTTTTTTTTTTTTTTTTTTTTTTTGTTGAGACAGAATCTCGCTCTGTCACCCAGGCTGGAGTGCAGTGGCACAATCTCGGTTCACTGCAAGCTCTGCTTCCCGGGTTCACGCCATTCTCCTGCCTCAGCCTTCCGTGTAGCTGGGACTACAGGCGCCCGCCACCGCACCCGGCTAATTTTTTGTATTTTTAGTAGAGGCGGGGTTTCACCGTGTTAGCCAGAGTGGTCTCGATCTCCTGACCTTGTGATCCGCCCGTCTCAACCTCCCAAAGTGCTGGGATTACAGGCGTGAGCCACCGCGCCCGGCCCTTGTTTTTTTTTGAGATGGAGTCTCACTCTGTCGCCCAGGCTGGAGTGCAGTGGTGTGATCTTGGCTCACTGCAACCTTGGCCTCCCAGATTCAATCGATTCTCCTGCCTCAGCCTCCCAAGTAGCTGGAATTACAGGCATGTGCCACCACGCCCGGCTAATTTTTTTTTTTGTGTGTGTGTGTTTTTAATAGAGATGGGGTTTCACCATATTGGCCAGGCTGGTCTCGAACTCCTCACCTTGTGATCCACAAGCCTCAGCCTCCCAAAGTGCTGGGATTACAGGCATGAGCCACCAGGCCGGCCTATTTAATTGTAATTTTCTGAAATACTATAAGCAGAGTGAGTAGTGTATGGAAGGGAACTTGGTGCACTCAAGGAACTGAAATAACCTGAAGAAATGTTGTACGTGAGGCCATAGAATGAGGCAAGAACAGAACATGCTGGTCTTTGGGATGTGTTACGGATTTTTGCCTTTATCCAAAGAGTAGTTCAAAACTATTCAATCATTTTAGGCAAGAAATGACATGATCAGACTAGTGTTTAAGAGAGATCCCGGCGGGGCGCGGTGGCTCACGCCTGTAATCCCAGCACTTTGGGAGGCCGAGACGGGCGGATCATGAGGTCAGGAGATCGAGACCATCCTGGCTAACACGGTGAAACCCCATCTCTGCTAAAAAATACAAAAAATTAGCCGGGTGAGGTGGCGGGCGCCTATAGTCCCAGCTACTCGGGAGGCTGAGGCAGGAGAACGGCATGAACCCAGGAGGCGGAGCTTGCAGTGACGCACCACTGCACTGCAGCCTGGGCCACAGAGCGAGACTGTGTCTCAACAAAAAAAAAAAAGGAGAGAGATCCCTATGCTGTCCACATAGGATAAGTGGGAACATGACAGAAGGTAGGGATTTTTGTTTTGTTTTTAGGAAATATTGCCTAAATCCACTGAAATATAATAAAGGTCTGAAATAAGGAGAAGGTAGTGTACAACTTGGAGAAATTTTTGGGTGGTACATTTAAAATAACTCAGTGTGTGGTTGGATAGATGTATACAAGGAAGAGGTAATGAAGTTTCACAAGGGAAGAGTAGTTCTGATGCAGAGAAGGAATGTGAATTCACTAATAAGTGTACTAAATTTTCTCTGTAATTTAAAACAAAACTGTTCTTTACTCCTCTTCCTTGCTTACATACAAGCATACCCAAATATACATAATCATCTCAACATTTCAAAGGAATTCCAGGCATGTTTCAGCCATATTTCAGACTAAACGCATATGGAAGATGCATCTATAAATAAATTGAAATGCTGATTAAATTTAAATATATAAGTGTATAAATATATATTCATAGATGTATGAATATGTTTTAGGTATGTATGTATATGCATGTAGATACAGGTGTGTGTGTGTGTATATGTGTATATATGCATATACATATGTATATAAAATCCAAAGTCTGCAGTCATAAGCAAATAAAAAACTGCTGCTTACACAAAAATCACAAATTGTAAAACATATAAGGAAACAAATAACAATATTTGTTATTTGTAATACAACCAACAGGAGTATTAAGACCTAAAAACTACAGATAATGTAACAATCTGAAAAGGACTACAAAATAAACTTAAAGTGATTAAAGAAGTAAAAGAAAGATAGGCACCATAATAACATAAAACAGTATGAATGAAAGATCATGCAGATTTTAAATTAATTCTGAAAATATCAAAAGTAAGAGAAAAATATCTTCAGAATACTACTAAACAACAGAAAAAAAGAGAATTGCTGGACCACCCTAATGGAAAAATCAAAGGTTTATCTTCTGAAGACACTTAACCAAAAAAGACCTGAACTCAGGAATAGCTGAGTTTCAAAATAAGATGCCCAGTAGAAAGGTTCTACAGAGAATGACTTTTATTGGGAAGGGTAATGAAATCAATTACCCATTCTGTCGTGTATCCAACAGTCAGAAACTCCTGACCATGCACACGGAGTTTCTAATGAACTTTTCAGAAATTAAGTTTTAATCTTAAACTTACTGGAAACAAGTTCTACTTCCTCCATGTAAAAGTATGTGGTGGCCAGGCGCAGTGACTCATGCCTGTAATCCCAGCACTTTGGGAGGCCAAGGTGGGCAGATCATGAGGTCAGGAGTTCGAGGCTATCCTGGCTAACATGGTGAAACCCCGTCTCTACTAAAAATACAAAAATTAGCCGGGTTTGGCAGCGAGTGCGTGTAATTCCAGCACTCGGGAGCCTGAGGTAGAAGAATCACTTGAACCCAGGAGACAGAGGTTGCAGTGAGCCGAGATCACGCCATTGCACTCCAGCCTGGCGACACAGCAAGACTGTGTCTCAAAAAAAAAAAGTATATAGTATAGTGTTTAGGTGAAGGAGAAGGGACAAAATGGAGGAAGGTGAACAAGATGGCATAGTCCCGATTGCTTCCGTGTTCATCACCAACTTTCCCGCGCCCGGGAAAGTGCAGGACAACCATGCGCCAGGTGACGTCAATCCGAAGAGATTGAAACTTACCCAGCCACGCCTACAGAGACGCCCCTATCACACCCTTATCCTGCCCACTGACCTCCCCCTTCCAGTAACAATGCATAAAAGTCTGCTGCCAGCAGGAGCCGGTGTGACTTCTTCGGCCCCTCCTGTTTGTGGACCGGAGAACCTCACCCGAGAGCGCCGGCGCGACTTCCCTGGCCCCATACCTAAGGACTGGAGAACCTCGCCCGAGAGTGTGTGCATATTTGCAATAAAAGGCTGCCGCTTTCTTATGTGCTTTGGCCTCATGTTTAACTATTTAGCTCTCCCAAATTAAATTAAATTAAATTAAGACATACAGGACCTGCCTTCCTGCATACACAGCTAGAAAACCAGGCAAAATATATGAAACAACACACAGAGCAGAACTGTGATCCTTGAGGGGTACGGGGAAAAAAAACCTAAAATCAAAATAGCCCTATGATCATCTCAGCTTCCCATCTGGAGCTAATTTTCAGACTACAGCATAGGGAGGGAAAAGTAAAGCCAACGCCTTCACTGAGATGAAAAGAGACAAGAATTTTAGGAATTCAAAGTGGCAGGTATTTTAAGGGCAGAGTACCAGGGAACCATGCAGAAAAAGAGCTCCAGGCTGGACATGTGGCTCATGCCTCTAATCCCAGCACTTTGGGAGGCTGAGGTGGGAGAATCACCTGAGGTCAGGAGTTCAAGACCAGCCTGGCCAACATGGTGACACCCCATGTCTACTAAAAATACAAAAATTAGCCAGGTGTGGTGGTGCATGCCTGTAATCCCAGCTACTCTGGAGGCTGAGGCAGGAAAATCGCTTGAACCTGGGAGGCGGAGGTTGCAGTGAGCCGAGATCTTGCCACTGCACTCCAGCCTGGGTGACAGAGCGAGACTCCGTCTCAAAACAAACAAACAAACAAACAGGCTGCAGAACACTGCAGAAAGATCCATTCTAATATTTTTTAACTTTAGACATGTGTTAAGTAAAACTCAATAAAACCAGGCAAGGTATAATACCCAGAAAACTATAAGCTGAACAATTTCCAGATTTCATACAAAGTTTGGAAATACTGGAGTTCCTACCACCCAAGAAGAAAAGATGCTAAGTTCACAGGACATTCATTAGAGATCTCGGAAGAGGCATGCCTTAGTAGTAGCACTAAATAGTCCTAAAGCAAAGGGTAGCATAAACCTATACTAACAAAGCCTGAAGACAAACCTCCGAAGAGTAGAGCTGATCCCCATTTAACTGAACTGTTTGCCAAAACAAACTTTAAGATCATTAAAGGGAGAAAACAAGATTCAGATACTCAACCACATAAAAAGTATAATGTCTATCATCTAAACAAAAATTGCTAGATATTCAAAGAAGAAGAAATACTTGATCTATACCAGGAAGAAAAGCAAAAGTGCAATAAAGAGATCCTGAAATGGCAGGGGCAATGGAATTAGCAGATAGAGACTCCAAAACAGTTATTATAATTATGCTCCAGGATTTAAAGAAAAATGGAGGGCTGGGTGCGGTGGCCCACGCCTGTAATCCCAGCACTTTGGGAGGCCGAGGCAGGTGGATCATGAGGTCAAGAGATCAAGACCATCCTGGCCAACATGGTAAAACCCCCTCTCTACTAAAAATACAAAAATTAGCTTGGTATGGTGGCATACGCCTGTAGTCCCTGCTACTCGGGAGGCTGAGGCAGGAGAATCACTTGAACCCAGGAGGTAGTGGTTGCAGTGAGCCGAGATCATGCCACTGCACCCCAGCCTGGCAACAGAGTGAGACTCCATTTCAAAAAAAAAAAAAAAAAAGGAAAATGGAAGATATTTTTACAACAATAAATGGAACGTCTTGCATTGAAAATACAGTAACTGAAATAAAAAATTCAAAGGAATTATGTATCCAAAGATAAGAAATTGCAAGAGAAAAATTCATTGAACTTCAATATGCAGCAATAGAAACTATCCAAACTGAAGCACAAAGAGAAAAAAGACTGGCAGAAAATGAATGGGCTTTTATGAATTTTGAGACAATATCAGACAGTATAACATACATGTACTTGGAGTGGCAGAAGGAGGTAACAGAGATAGAAAAAAACTATTTAAGAAATAATGGTTAGAAATATTCTTAACTTGACTAAAACTCTGAACCCACAGATTTGAGAAACTCAATAAAGTACAAGTAGGCTACAAACAAATAAACTATCGCAATCAAATTGCTGAAAACCAGAGATAAAAAGCATTTATTAAAAATAAACAACACACACACACATATATTATATATAGAATTATATACATTGAAAACCATAAAGACTATCAAAAAGCTCCTGAAGCTGATAAACAACTTCAGTAAAGTTTTAGGATACACAATCAATATCCAAAAGTCAGTAGCATTTCTATACATCAATAATGTTCAAACTCAGAGGTGAGGGCGATCTGGTTGCAACATCTGTCACCCCATTGATCACCAGGGTTGATTCAGCTTATCTTGCTGGCTAGGCAGGTGTCCCCTTTCTCCCTCACAGGTCCATGTGTGTTCCTCCCAAAGCTGTGCACTTGGTCAAAGAGGACAACCACCCCTGATAGAGAAGGAGCTGTCTTCACTCAAGGGTATACAAATGGCTGCACTCCCTGCTAGAACCTCCAAACAAGCTCTCAAAATCCATTTGTAGGAGAACATAGGGTAGTAAAGCTTCCAAGACTCCAGACACATCTGAATGAGGCACTGCATGTGGCAGTCGGCCTTTCTCTTTTAAAAATAATCATAATGGCTGGGTGCAGTGACTCGCGCCTGTAATCCCAGCACTTTGGGAAGCCGAGGTGGGTGGATCACCTGAGGTCGGGAGTTTGAATCCAGTCTGACCAACATGGAGAAACCTCATCTCTACTAAAAACACAAAATAAGCCAGGCGTGGTGGTGCATGCCTGTAATCCCAGCTACTTGGAAGGCTGAGGGAGGAGAATCACTTAAACCTGGGAGGTGGAGGTTGCGGTGAGCCGAGATGGTGCCATTACACTCCAGCCTGGGCAACAAGAGCAAAACTCTGTCTCAAAAATAATAATAATCATCATCATCATCATCATCAAATTGAGAGCCAAGTCAAGAATGCAATCCCATTTACAATAGCAACAAAAAATAATAATAAAATACCTAGAAATCCATCAAACCTAGGAGATGAAAGATCTTTACAAGGGGAAGTATAAAACATTGCTTAAAGAAATCATAGATGACACAAACAAGGATTATGAATTGAACTAATCAATATGATTACAATGATCATTAAAATGGCCATACAGTCCAAAGCAATCTACAGATTTAATGCTATTCCTATCAAACTACCAATCTCCTTTCTCACAGAACTAGGAAAAACTCTTTTAAAATTCATATGGAACAAAAAAAGAGCCCGAATGGCCAAAGCAATCCTAAGCAAAAAGAACAAAGCCAGAGACATCACATTACCCAACTTTGAACTATACAATAAGGCTACAGTAACCAAAACAGCAGGGTACTGGTACAAAAGCAGACACGTGGACAAATGGAACAGAATAGAGAACCCAGAAATAAAGCCAATAGCAGTAATCTGATCTTCAACAAATTTGACAAAAATAAGCAATGGGGAAAGTGCTCACTTATTCAATACATGGTGCTGGGATAGCTGGCTAGCCATCTGCAGAAGAATGAAACTAGACACCTATCTCTCACCATTTACAAAATTTAACTCAAGAGGATTAAATATTTAAGTGGAAGACCTCGAACTACAGGAATCCAAAAGAAAACCTAGGAAACACCATTCTGGACATTGACCTTGGGAATTACTTTATGACTAAGTCCTCAAAAGCAATTGCGACAAAAACAAAAATAGACAAATGGGACCTAATTAAACTAAAGAGCTTCTGCACAGCAAAAGAAACTTTTAGCAGAGTAACCAGACAACCTACACAATGGGAGAAGATATTCACAAAATATGCATCTGGCAAAGGTCTAATATCCAGAATCCATAAGGAACTTAAACAATTGAAGAAGCAAAAAGCAAACTCATTGAAAAATGGGCAAAAGATAAGAACACACGCTTCTCAAAAGAAGACATACAAGCAGTCGACAAACATATGAAAACATGCTTCACATCACTAATCATGAGAGAAGTGCATATCAATCCATAATGGGATGCTTTCGCATATTAGGCAGAATGGCTATTATTAAACAGTCAAGAAACAACAGATGCTGGTGAGGCTGTGGAGAAAAGAGAACACTTATATACTGTTGGTGGGAATGCAAATTTCTTTAGCCATTGTGGAAAGCAATTTGGAGATTTCACAAAGAGCTGAAAACAGGACAACCATTTGACACAGAAATTCCATTACCGGGTACATATCTAAAGGAAAATAAATTGTTCCACCAAAAAAATTCATGCACTTGCATGTTCCTTGCAATACAGTACACGATAGCAAAGACATGGAATCAACCTAAGTGCCCATCAACGGTGGGCTGGATAAAGAAAACATGTATGTATACACCATGGAATATGACACAGCTATAAAAAAATGAAATCATGCTCTTCGCAGCAACATGGATACAGCTGGAGCCCATTATCCTAAGCAGGCTATTGGAATTAACACAGGGACAGAAAACTAAATACTGCACATTCTCACTTATAATTGGGAACTGAACATTGGGTACTCACGGACATAAAGATGGTGAAAATAGACACTTGAGACTACTAAAAGGGGAATAAGGGAGGTGGGGCAAGGGTTGAAAAACTAACTATTGGATACTATGCTCAGTACCTGGGGGATGGGATCCATTGTACCCCAAACCTCAGCATCATGTGATATACCCAGGTAACAAACCTGTACATGTACCTCCTTGAATCTAAAATAAAAGCTGAAATTAAAAAATAACACAAAGGCAAAAATAGGTTAAGAGTAAATGGATAGAAAGTTATATTCCATGGAAATGCAATATAATCATAAGAAAGCTAGAGTGCTTATATTAGTATTTGACAAAGTAGACTTCTGGAAAAGGAATATTAACAGAGACTCTAAAAAGACATTTTATAATGAAAAAATGGTCAATACATCAGCAAGATTTAACCATCATAAGTGTGACTATACCTAATCATTATGTGTTGCTTCACGATGGAGATAAGTTCTCAGAAATGCATCATTTGGCAATTTTGTAGTAGTGCAAACATCATAGAATGTGCTTACACAACCATAGATGATACAGCCTACTGCACATCTAGGTTATATGGTATAGCCTATCGCTCCTAGGCTGCAAAACGTACCCTGAATATGCAGGCCATTGTAACACAATGGCAAGTATTTGTGTATCTAAACATATGCAAACATATAAAAGGTACAGTAAAAACAAGGTATTATAAACTTATGGGACCACCATCATATATGCTGTCTGTTGTTAACCAAAATATTGTTATGCTGTGCTTGACTGTAGTTTCAAAATAAATGAAGTAACAGCCGATAAAACTAAAAGGAGAAATAGACAAATACACAAGTTTAGTTGGAAAGTTAAACACTACTTTCTTAGTAATTGATATAACAATTAGAGAGAAACTCAGTAGCAATATACGTGACATGAACAATCCTATCATTTAACTTGATATAATAAACATGTACAGAACACTACAGAAAACAACTACACAATACAATTTTTTTTACAAGTGGAAAATTCCCTGAGATAGATTATATGCCAGGACATAAAACCATAAAACAAGTCTGTGGAAATATGCAGTGTATGTTCTCAGACAACAGTAGAATAAAACCGAAACTCAACAACCAAAAGATAGCTAGAAAATTCAAAATTATTTGGACATTAAGTATCATACTTTTAATTGTGCATAAACCAAAGAATACAAATCATAAACGAAATAAGAAAATATTTTGAACTGGAATGATAATGCATAACACATTAAACTTTTGAAATGCTTTAAAATTTCGAGACTTAAATGCTTATATTTGGTGAAAAGAATCTAAAACCAAAAACCTAACCTTTCAACTTAAAAAGCTAAAAAGGAAGAGCAAATCAAATCCAAAATAAGTAGAAGGAAAATATTCAAATTTATAAAGTAGAAAAAAAATTGAGAGGATTAATGAAAATTAAAAAGCATCTTTTCAGAAGATTAATGAAATTTGTAAAATGCCAGCTGAATAATGATGAATTCTGACAAATGGAATGACTGTATCAGGGATGCACATTTAAATTAATGAGAGATATTATCACTTACCTGAAAAGGATTTACCCATTTATAATACACCGGGGTTTATGAAAACACCATTTTTGCAAGTCCTCTTTGACGTTAAATATTAATCTTTTTAATTCTTTAATTAAAATTTTTTATTGTTTTAGTTTTTATTTCCAATGATGATTAGAGAGTTGAGAATCTTTGATGTATTTATTGGCATTTTGTATTTTTTTCTTCCATGATCTGATCTTTGTTTTTTTCTTATTGCTTTGCAGAAGTTCTTTTGATGTTCTGGACAGTAGGATTTTGCCTGTTATATATTTATGTGGCATGTATTTCTTTCTTGTGTGTTGCATCTCTCTTAATTTTGTTTTATACTCTATAGAAGTTTAAATATTTTAGTCAAATCTGAGTTGACTTACGAGTTTTGTGATTACTGTGGAAGCTTTTCACTATACTAATTTTCTTAAAAAACTTTATTCAATAATTGGGTTTGACTTTTATATTTAGCTTTTAGAAATGTATCTTGTATGGCATGAAGTAGAAATTGACTTTTGCTCATTTCCATGTATAGACAATTATATCAAGAATATTTATTAAATACACCACTATACTTTTTCCTCTATGGTAAAACATCAGCTTTATCATAAACTAAATTCCCACATGTATTACTTTGTTTCTGAACTCTATTTTGTTCTTTCAAGCTATGAAACTATTTCTATGCCAATGCTACATGGTTTTAATTATCATGGTAATATATGGTTTTCTATAGGTAGCAGGAAAAAGTTTTCATTAAATATATTTTTGAGACTTTGAAAAGTATTGTACTACGTTTATTAGAGTTACTTGGGGAAATTTTTCTTTCTTTCTTTTTTTTTTTTGAGATGGAGTCTCGCCCTGTTGCCCAGGCTGGAGTGCAATGGCATGATCTTGGCTCGCTGCAACCTCTGCCTCCTGGGTTCAGTGTTTCTCCTGCCTCAGCCTCCGGAGTAGCTGGGATTACAGGCACTCGCCACCACACCCAGCTAATTTTTTGTATCTCTAGTAGAGACGGGGTTTCACCATGTTGGCCAGGCTGCTCTCAAACTCCTGACCTCGTGATCTGCCCGCCTTGGCCCTGCAAAGTGCTGGGACTACGGGCATGAGCCACCGTGTCCGGCCAGGGATTTTTTTTAACATTATGAGTCTTCTCACTTAAGAAAATGGGAACAGTTTTTATTTATAAAAGCCTTAAAAAAAAAAAGGGACCAATTTATATTATACTTTCTTGTTCTTTTTGTAAAATTTATTTATTTCTTTTTTTGAGACAGAGTCTTGCTCTGTTGCCCAGGCTGGAGTGCAGTGATGCGATCTAGGCTCACTGCAATCTGCTCCTCCTGGGTTCAAGCGATTCTCCTGCCTCAGCCTCCCGAGTAGCTGGGACTACAGGTGGGTGCCGCCACGCCCAGCTAATTTTTTGTATTTTCAGTAGAGACAGGGTTTCACCATGTTGGCCAGGATGGTCTTGATCTCCTGACGTCGTGATGCACCCGCCTCGGCCTCCCAAAGTGGTGGGATTACAGGCGTGAGCCACCACGTCCAGCCTTATACTTTATTTTTCTAATGGTGGAATTAGAAATGTTTTTTTAAACTTTTATTTATTTTAGGTTTGGGGTACATGTGCAGGTTTGTTATACCAGTAAATTGTGTGTCATGGGGGGTTGGTGTACAGATTATTTCATCACTTGGATAGTAAGCATAGAAAGTAGGTAGTTTTTCAATCCTCACCCACTTCCCACTATCCATCCTCAAGTAGGCACATGTGTCTTTTGTTCTCTTCTTTGTGTCCATGTGTACTTAATGCTTCGCTTTCACTTAGAAGTGAGAACATGTGATATTTGGTTTTCTGTTCCTGCGTTAATTCACTGAGGATAATGGCCTCCAGCTTCATCTGTGTTGCTGCAAAGTACATGACTTGTTCTTTTTTTATGGCTTCATAGTATTCCGTGGCATATGTGTACCACACTTTCTTTACCCAGTCTACCATTGATAGGCATTTAGGTTGTTCCATGTCTTTGCTACTGTGAATAGTGCTGTAATGACTGTATACGTGCATGTATCTTTATGGTAGAACGATTTATTTTCCTTTGGGTGTATATTTTTGTAGGCTCTGCAAACTTCTAAAATCTATTGATTGAAATATACATAATCATCAAGATTGCCGTAAATTAGGTGAGGTTTTTATGTAAATTTATTATAGTATTCATTTCATTTTTGTTTTTTGTTTTTGAGACGGAGTCTCACTCTGTGGCCCAGGCTGGAGTGCAGTGGCGCAATCTCAGCTCACTGCTACCTCTGCCTACCGGGTTCAAGCCAGCCTCCTAAGCAGCTGGGATTACAGGCGCCCAACACCCCACCCGGATAATTTTTGTACTTTCAGTAGAGACCGGGTTTCACCATGTTGTCCAGGCAAGTCTTGAACTCCTGACCTCAGGTGATCCGCCAGCCTCGGCCTCCCAGAGTGCTGAGATTACAGGCTTGAGCCACCACACCCAAATATATAAAATGAATATAGTATTCATTTTAAATTTACTTTCCTCCTCCTTAACTAGTCTTGTCTTTCCCCATCTTAGTAAATGAAACTACTATATGCTTTGATGCAAAAGCTAAAAATTTAGGAGTCAAATCTCTCACACTCTATATCTAAGGCATAACCAAAATGTCAATTCTGGTCCCAAAATATTTTCCAGATCTTTTCACTCTGTTCACTCCAGATCAATTTGCCATCATTTGTTAATAGATGTATCAATTAGGACAAAGGGTGAGTATCATATAAACAACTCTTGCCCCCTCGCCCCTCAAAAAAACCCAACTAAATACGAGTGGCTTAAACAAGATAGAGCTTTCACAAACCGAAGAGTGGTTTAACAAACAAGAAAGGAGTTTGTTCCCTTCATTACTGAGGGCCAGGTTGCTGACTCCTAAAACAAGGATTTTGTTTTGTTTTGTTTTAGACGGAGTTTCACTCTTTGTTGCCCAGGCTGGAGTGCAATGGTACGATCTGTCGGCTCACCACAACCTCCACCTCCTGGGTTCAAGTGATTCTCCTGCCTCAGTCTCCTGAGTAGCTGGGATTACAGGCATGTGCCACCACGCCTGGCTAATTTTGTATTTTTAGTGGGGACGGGGTTTCTGCATGTTGGTTAGGCTGGTCTTGAACTCCCGACCTCAGATGATCCGCCCGCCTCGGCCTCCCAATGTGCTTGGATGACAGGTGCCAGCCACCATGCCCAGTCAAAGATGTTTTCTAATATGCCAGTGACTTTCAGACTGTAGGGTGTTGATGCCTGCGAGTTTACGGAGTGATTACCAAGTGTCCCCAAATTTTTATGTACTAAATATTATCCATAGATTAAATAAATGGTAGTATTGATTTAGTTTATATTTATTCTATGATATAGTAGACATTGCTGTGTGATATGTACACCTTATGTTGGCTAATGAATCCTTCACAAATTTTTATATATATATATAGAGAGAGAGAGAGAGAGTGTTTACCATGCACCATGTACTGTGTTTGACAGTGAAAATATAGCATTGAATAGATCAGGCCAAATCCCTTCCTTGTCATGAAAGAGAAAGTCAATAAATAACTTAACAAGACAAGTGTTCCCAAAAAGGAAAACTGTGATAAGAGAGCGTAATCAGAGGAGGTTGTTTTAAATTAAAAAATCAAAGAAGGCTTCTTTGAAGAGGTGCTATGTAAGCTTAGAATGAGCCAATTATGTGAATAAGTGAGGAAAAGAGAAGGAACATTCTAGCAGAGGGAAAAGGAATAGAAAAGACTTGTTCAAAAACAGAAAAGAAGCAAGTTTGACTGGTACTTCACACGTAAGAAGAATGGTGCAGAATAAGATTGGAGATAGAGAAAAGCCAGTTTATTCAGGGTCTTTTCAGTATGCATTTTATTCTAAAATTAGCTGATGAGTTTTCAGCAAATTGATATGATTTATTTCAGAATTTAAAAAGAACTTGGACTATGGTTTGATGTCAATGTGCAGTAAATACAGGGAGAGATGAATCTCCAATCAAAGGGTCTATTTGGGAATAATATACAAAAAAATTGCAATTTGGGATACACAAACCAGGGTAGCCCCTAGGTGTGTCCAAAGAATGAAGGGAAAGGCTGGGGTTTTATTGGGGAAAAAGAGGAAGGTTAGGTAAGGGGGTACTGTCAGTATCTTATGGGAACTGGTGACTGGCAGCAGTTACTAGGTAAAATTTATAAACTGAAAGTCGTAGCAGGCCTTCGACGTTTTGGATTAGGTTTGTGAGACAGCTCTTGGGGTAGGTATTTGTGACATGCGTGCTTTTGCCTATGGTCCCCTGACTCTATTTTAATTGGGTATGCCACAAATGACTCCATTTTGCATAATCATTGTTCACAGTGGGTACTAAGATCAGAGGGGACAAGGGTAGAAAAGGGTCACATGGGCAGAAAAGGGTCATATGGTCATCTGGGTGCGGCACAAACTAGTTGACTAGTTTGCTTTCCACATCTGTTCTCCTTTTTCTATTTAGTAATAGCCTCAGTTTTTACCTGGCCATATCACCTCCGTGAACCCCGAAAATTTGAGACAGGTCTCAGTTAATTTAGAAAGTTTATTCTGCCAAGGTTGGGGACGCACCTGTGACAGTCTCAGGAAGTCCTGAGGACAGGCGCCCAAGGTGTTCGGGACACCGCTTGGTTTTATACGTTTTAGGTAGACACGAGACATCAATCAATATGTATGAAGTACATTACTTCCGTGCAGAAAGGCAGAGACAGCTCAAAGCAAGGCCCCCCCCACCGAGGGCTTCCAGGTCACAGGTAGGAGAGAGACAGATGGTTCCATTCTTTGGAGTTTCTGATAAGTCTTTCCAACGGAGGCAATCAGAATATGCATCTATCTCTGTGAGCAGAGGAATGACTTTGAATAGAATGGGAGGCAGATTTGCCCCAGGGGTTCCCAGCTTGAAGGCCCAAGATATTTTCCTTTCAAGTTTCTCATCTAAAAGACTCCATTTTCCACCTGTCCCTAAAGCCAGATTGAAGACATGTGATTAAGTCCTGAACAATTTGTTTTAAGCAAAAGTAGAGTGTGAAACTTTCAGGAAGCTTCTAACATTGCCTGAGCCCTGTACTGAAAAACAGTGATGATTGATAAATTCCTTCACCCTTTCGTTTTCTGAGACCCATCCCTAGCCCTGCCTTGCCTTTTGTGTTCCAGGAATGAATTACCTCAAAGAACTACCCTTTCTCACATGAGGTAGATAAGACTCTGTGTCTGTTTCTCCTGGCTTCTGTAATACTCTCAGATGACTCCCTTGTTTTTGCCTGAACCTGCTGACAAGGTCAGTCATGAACTCTCCAAGTCCCCATTGTTTGTCTCATGAATGATTTAGCTGAGATTAGAACAGTTTGTCTGTTTGAAACTAGCCAAACACTGACATAAACATTGCCTGTTCCGCCAACCGACCAGGACTTCCCCTGATTGTAAAACAACCCCAAATGGCAATCGCCCCACGTCTACTCCTTTCTATAAAAGTCTAAGAAGGGCTGGGCACAGCGGCTCATGCCTGTAATCTCGGTGCTTTGGGAGGTGGAGGTGGGAGGACTGCTTGAGGACATGAGTTCAAGAGGAGCCTGGGCAACATACCAAGGCCTTGGCTCTACAAAAAAAAAAAAAAAAAAAACAACCAGGTGTGGTGGCATGCACCTATAATTCGAGCCACTCAGGAGGCTGAGGCAGGAAGATGGCTTGAGCCCAGGAATTTGAGGCTGCAGTGAACTCGGATCATGCCACTGCAGACCAGCCTGGGAGGCAGAGTGAGTGCTGTTTCTATGCTAAAAACAAACAAACAAAAAAATCTAAAGGAAAATCACACTGCCAAGGCACTCTGACATTAGGCTCTAGGGTGTTTTGCTTATCGCGATAGCCTGAATAAAACTATCTCCTTAATTGCCAAGATCACGCCACTGCACTCCAGCCTGGAGACCCTGTCATTTAAAAAAAAAAATTAAAAAAAATATAATATTGTTCCAAACAATGCTATAATGAAACTGCTCTGCAGTGAAATAAGCTTTGAAAATACTGTACACTATCACCAATATCCTTTGGGGTTTATAACACATTATTCACTTTCAGGTATCTTCTGAGGAACGCAAGGAAAGAAGCTGCTTAGGCTAGGCGCGGTGACCCATGCCTGTTATCCCAGCTCTTTGGGTACAACACCCAGGTGGGTGGAGTGCTTGAGCTTGAGTTTGAGGCCAGCCTGGGCAACATGGCAAAACCCTGTCTCTACAAAAAATACAAAAATGATCTGGGTGTGGTAGTACCCACCTGTAGTCCCAGCTACTCAGGAGGCTGAGGTGTGAGGATCGCTTGAGTACGGACAGCAGTGGTTGCATCGAGCCAAGATCGTGCCACTGCACTCCAGCCTGGGCAACTACAGAATAGTGTTAAGTTATTGTGATTCTCCTGCCTCAGTTTCCCGACTAGCTGGGATTACAGGTGCATGCCACTACACCTGGCTAATTTTCTGTATTTTTAGTTGAGACAGGATTTCACTATGTTGGCCAGACTGGTCTTGAACTCCTGACCTTGTGATCTGCCCTCCTCGGCCTCCCAAAGTGCTGGGATTACAGACGTGAGCCACCGTGCCCCACCCTAAGGTAATTTTTATATGCACTGGGAAACCCAAAAATGTGTGCAGCTGACTTAATTGCGGTATCTGGAATCAAACCCACAGTATTTCCAAAGTATGGCTGTATTAAAAAGAATGAGCTAGACAAATATGGCCTCATGTGCCATATTTATGGCACATGTGGAATTAATATTTTAATTCCACTCATGTGGAAAAATGTCACCAACAGAGTAAAATTTGTAAATGTAAATGGTAGAATAGCCGGGCACGGTGGCTCATGCCTATAATCCCAGCACTTTGGGAGGCCGAGTTGGGCGGATCACAAGGTCAAGAGACCAAGACCATCCTGGCCAACACGGTGAAACCCTGTCTCTACTAAAAAATACAGTGTGGTAGCATGCGCCTGTAGTCCCAGTTACTAAGGAGGCTGAGGCGGGAGAATTGCTTGAACCTGGGAGGCAGAGGCTGCAGTGAGCCGAGATTGTGCCATTGCACTCTAGCCTGGAGACAGAGCGAGACTCCATCTCCAAAAAAAAAAAAAAAAAAAAAAAGAAGAAATGGTAGAAGAGTCTCACTTCTGTTTTTGATTATGCATAGAAAATGGATTTGGAAAGTCATAGAGAAACTGAATTGTTAAAACGACCTCTGAGAAAAAGGGATATAGTAGGTAGGAGCCAGTAGGGTGAGAGTGATACCAATTTTTATTTCATGTACTTTTTAAATTATATTAATACATTTTTAAAAATATGTATATTAAAGAAGTTTAAGACGTTTATAAAAATGTATATTAAAATAAATTTAATGAGTAATTATTGTTAACCTTTGGTACATTTGGGGCTTCCAAGGAAAGCAGGATAAATACAAACACGCATGCATACATACATACGTGGAACAATTTTCAGGGGAGAGATTCCAAATCTTCAACAAAATTTTCAATTGATTCTATGATCCCAAAAAGGTTAATACTGATAGTAAACAGGTCCACAGTATGACTCCACAAAGTAGGAAGGAACTCCAAGTAGTAAGTTACATCATTTTCTCCAGGATACAAAGAAGGGTCTTCTGTCTTTCTCACCAAATATTCTCCGGCTCTGCCCTCATTTTCTTATACTGGTGGCGTTCAAAATATATGGTGTATTTGCCGGGCATGATGGCTTACGCCTATAATCTCAGCAATTTGGGAGGCCACAATGGGCAGATCTCTTGAGGCCAGGAGTTTGAGATCAGCCTGGCCAACATGGTGAAACCCCATCTATACTAAAATTACAAAAGTTAGCCAGGCATGGTGGCACAAATCTGTAGTCCTAGCTACTCAGGAGGCTGAGGCATGAGAATCACTGGAATCCAGGAGGCGGAGGTTGCAGTAAGCCAAGATGATGAGATTGCAGCAATTCAGTTCCATCTTCAGGCTCCACTTCTAATTCTAGTTCTCTTGCTATTTCTACCACATCTGCAGTTACTTCCTCCACTGAAGTCTTGAGCCTCTCAAAGTCAGCTATGAGGATTGGAATCAGCTTCTTCCAAACTTCTATTAATTTTGATATTTTGACTTCCTCCCTTGAATCATGAATGTTCTTAATGGTATATAGAATGGCGAATCCTTTCCAGAAGGTTTGCAATGTACTGTACCCAGATCCGTCATAGGAATCACTATCTATGGCAGCCACAGTATTACAAAATGTGTTTTTTAAATGATAAGACTTGAATGTAGAAATCACTCCTTGATTCATGGTCTGCAGAATGGATGTGTTAGCAGGCATGAAATCATTAACTGCCATCAGAGTTTTTGGGTGACCAAGTGCACTATTAATGAACAGTAAAATTTTTAAAGGAATTTTTTTTCTAGGAGGTGAAATAGTGGGTTTAAAATATTCAGTAAACCATGCTGTAAACAGATGTGTTGCCATTCAGGCTTTGTTATTCCATTTCTAGAGCACAGGCAGAGTAGATTTAGCATAATTCTTTTTTTTTTTTTAAAGTTGTCCTGAACATTTATACATAGGTCTTCCTGAAGACACACATTTTTCATTTCTACTAAATACCTAGGTCTGACTTTAAAATATATGTCTATACACACACACACACACACACACACACACACTTTAACTTCTGGGATACATGTGCTGAATGTGCAGATTTGTTACATAAGTATATATGTGCCATGGTAGTTGCACCTATCAACCTGTCATCTAGGTTTTAAGCCCTGCATGCATTCGATATTTTTCCTAAGATTTAGCGTAATTTTTTTTGTTGTTTGTTTGAGATGGAGTCCCGCTCTGTCGCCCAGGCTGGAGTGCAGTGCTGTGATCTTGGCTCACTGCAACCTCCGCCTCCCGGGTTCATGCGATTCTCCTGCCTCAGCCTCCTGAGTAGCTGGGATTACAGGCGTACGTCACTATGTCCAGCTAATTTTTGTATTTTTAGTAGAAACGGGGTTTCACCATGTTGGTCAGGTTGGTCTCAAACTCCTGACCTCGTGATCTGCCCGCCTCAGCCTCCCAAAGGGCTGGGATGACAGGTGTGAGCCACCATTCCTGGCCAGATTTAGCATAACTCTTAAAGGCTCTAGGAATTTCAAAATGGTAAACAAGTATTGGCTTCAACTGACAACCACCAGCTACATTAGGCCTTAACAAGTGAGTCAGCCTGTCCTTTGAAGCTTTGAAGCCAGGCATTGACTTTTCCTCTCTCTCTAGCTATGAAAGTCTTAGATGTCATCTTTTTCCAATATAAGGTTGTTTCATCTCCATGAAAAATTATCCCTTAGTATGGCCACCTTCATCAATGATCTTAGCTAGATTTTCTGGTCAACTTGCTACAGCTTCTTCATCAGTACTCACAGCTTCACCTTGCTCTTTTATGTTACGGAGATGGCTTCTTTCCTTAAACCTCATGAACCTCTGCTATCTTCAAACTTTTCTTCTGCAGTTTACTCATTTCTCCCAGACTTTAGAGAATTGAGAATCAGGGCCTTGCTCTGGATCAGGCTTTGGTTCAAGGTAATTGTTGTTGGTTGTATCTTCTACACTGACCACTCAAACTTTCTTCATAGCAATAAGGCTGTTTATCTTTCTTATCATTTACTTGTTTAGTGGAGTAGCACTTTCAGTTTTCTTAAAGAACTTTTGCTTTGCATTCACAACTTAGCTAACTGATACAAAAAACCTAGCTTTCTTTTGACAAAACTTTCTCACTAATCTTATCATTTCTAGCTTTTGATTTAAAGTGAGACACATGCAATTCTTCCTTTCACTCGAACACTTAGAGGCCATTGTGGGGATATAAAATGGCCTAATTTCAACATTGTTGTGTCTTCGGGAATAGGGAGGCCCAAGGTGAGAGAGATACAGGAGAATGTACTGGTCCTGGGGCAGTCAGAAACGCACAACATTGATCTATTAAGTTTGCTGTCTTATGGGGGCATAGCTGGTGGCACCCCAAAACAATTACAAGAGTTAACATAAAAAAATCACTGAACACAGATAACGATAATAAATATAGTATTAACGGAAATGTTTGAAGTATTGTGAAAATTACCAAAATATGATGCAGAGACATGAAGCGGGTGTATGCTTGTGGAAATATGTTGCAGATAGACCTGCTTGATGCAGGGTTGCCACAAACTTTCAATTTGTAAAAAATGCAGTATCTGTAAAGCACAATAAAGCTAAACACAATAAAAGGAGGTACGCCTGTAATTCCTGGTATGAAGTACCATAGTTCTCCATTTTTCCCCCATTAGTTGTTAATCTGTTTCACATTTACTGAACTTCTCTCGGTGAGACACGCTGTGTGGCTGGAGAAATAGCAGGGAAGGAGACAGACATGGCTCCTGCCCTTAGAGAGCCAGCTCTCTAGTAGGGGGAGACACATCGTTAACAAGTAAACTGTGCTAGAGTGAGGTTTCAAAGGCGAACAATTAAATTTTGGTCCTTGTTCCCCTGGAGCCTACATTTTAGGGTAATTAAATAAAATATGAAAGACCTCAACACTGACTGGAACATAATAATTGATCAGTAAATGTAAATTTTTGTTACTGCTTAAAAAATCGGTTACAATCTGCCATTGAATTCATTGTTCAAGATTGCGTTCTGAATACTGGTGATGTGTTTTTGCCATTTGACTACCTTCTATAATTTGCCTTGCCTGCTTATATCCTTGGTTATGATTTTTCTGGTTTGGCTTTTACTAATGGACATGTAGTTCTGAGGCAGGAGAATAGGGTCTGGAGGCAGGGAATGTAAGGTCGCTTCACGCTGACTTCCTGGAAATAAATCAAATTGAAATACTTCAGCAATGACAGGAAGCATCCTCTCCATTTACATAAGGCTTATATCCAGTAAATGAGTTTGAACTTTACTTCATCCTCTTCATTTACATAGAGCATATGCCAAGTAACCAATGGAAACTTCTAGAGGGCATTTAAACCCCAGAACATTCTCTAACGGCACTCTTGAGCCCCTATGCTCGGGGGCTCCTAACCTATGGGGTGTACTTTCATCTTCAATAAATCTCTGCTTTTTTTTTTTTTTTGCTTCATTCTTTCCTTCCTTTGTTTGTACATTTTGTCCAATTCTTTGTTCAAGACGCCAAGAACGTGGACACATCAACTGGTAATAGCTCTTCATTGAATAAACACATGACAACCACTTGTCTACTACATGTGCTGATAGTTTCCTTGTATTACACTCAGTTGTCTTTTAGGTTCATTAAGGTCATATTTAAACATGGACTTTTGAGATTTGTTGTAGCTAAACCCGTATATAAGCATTTAGACTTCCTCCTTCTTTGGGTCTTTTCTTGTGGACGCCCATGCACACAGCTGTAAGCTTTTCTCCTGTTAAACTGTCTTATGTCAATTTGACCTCTTAGGCCCAGGTGGAAACCTTAAGAGGGTAGAGGGAGATTAGGTTTGCTCAGTATTGGAAAAGCCTGTATTGCAAGAGTGACGCTTTGCAGCTGCAGATAGGTGGCTTGAAGTTTCTTCCAACAAAAAAATTGTTTCCACAAAGCAAAGGAAGGAAAGCTCTTAACGGAGTGTTCCCTAAATAAACAAAGTTTTTTTGTTGTTGTTGTTGGTTTTTGAGATGGAGTCTCACTCTGTTACCCAGGCTGGGAGTACAATGGTGTGATCTCGGCTCACTGCAACCTCCGCCTCCCGGGTTCAAGCGATTCTCCTGCCTCGGCCTCTCTCGAGTAGCTGGGATTACAGGTGAGCGCTACCATGCCCGGCTAATTTTTTGTATTTTTAGTAGAGACGAGGTTTCACCATGCTGGCCAGGCTGGTCTCGAACTCCTGACCTTGTGATCCGTCCGCCTCAGCCTCCCAAAGTGCTGGGATTACAGGCGTGAGCCACCGGACCCGGCCAGGAAGGAAAGCTTTTAACCCGACGGCTCAGGGAGGACACCGGTAAGCAGCACTGTGTAGTTTTGTTTGGCTCGGAAGCCAGGTCAAGCATGGGTGATGGGGAATTCGCCACTTAGTTTGGAGCAAATGGTGGCCTCCTTTCTAAAGCTGACTGAGTGCAGAGGGCCCGGCAGCAATGCCACAGCTAGCAGAACCAGCCCAGAGAACGCAGCATTGCAGACTTGAGGCGGATGGTGCCGGACACAGAGCACGGGGCGCGGCTCCCACTTGCCTCCGGCTCCCGGAAGCGGGCGGGGCCACCTCGCGTCCCGGGGGCTAAAACCTGCGAGCAAGGACCGCGCGCGAGGCTCCTTAGCCGCGCGCCGAGCGGTTGATCGCCGTAGCTCCCGCAGCCTGCGCTCCCCACTCTGTGGCTCCATCCGCCATTGTGTAAGTGCGACTGCCGCCGGGCGCCCGGGCCGCGGCAGGGGGCGGCCGCCTCTCGCTCCCCAGGTTCCCGGATGGTGACGGATCCACGAGCAGAGGCGGCAGGGGCAAGCCCTCGGACCTCATAGCAGCCCGCGCGCGCCGGTCTGCGGGGAACCCCGCCCGCGGCGGCGCTGCAGGCTAGCCGTGGCGGGTCCCAGCGCTGGGTGCCGCGCCGCCGCTCAGCTGGCTCCTGGGTCCCGAAGCGCGTCGTTGCCGAGTGCCGGGTTCAGGCGTCTCCCGTGCTGTTGGTTTTGCGCAGTGTTTAATTACAACTGAGAAAGTCTAACTTCACTTTTTTTTTTTTTTTAAATGCAGAGGCCAATAATCCGTTATGGAGCATGCCTTTACCCCGTTGGAGCCCCTGCTTTCCACTGGTACTGTATTTCTTTCCACGTTTTAGTGTCACTGACATGCCCCTCCCCAGCGACGGGAACAGGTCGAAAGGACGGGGCTCTAGAGCCAGCGTGACTTCCAGCCTGGGTTCTGTCCCTGATTTCCTAGCTCTGTACCGCTAAGCATATCAGCCTCTCGCCGGCCTCATTTTCCTCATCTGAAAAATGAGCTTACGTATCAGTCCTTGCTGTGAGGACGAAATGACACGATATGGTGTGTATAGTCCGCCTGGAGCCCAGTAAGCTCTTCCCGGCTGTTGCGCCTCCACCAGCAGCACGAACAAATCTGGAACATAGCGGAACATTAGACGTTGCAGGCATTAGGGACGGTCATCGTTGCTTGACCGTGATGCATTTTTAATCCATTCAAAGTGCCCCGAGCTTACCTAATAAAAGATTGGTAAATGGTTATATCGAGTGCTTTAAATGTATATAACACTCAGGATTTTTATTCTTCTAAGATTTGAAATTACTGTGTAACTGAGTGCAGGCTGGGCTGCTCCGCTGCTTGCCGAGCCAATCAACAAGGACGAAGTGCCCGGAAAGGAAAGTGACTACTTCCAAAGCTAGCAGTGGGGAAGTGGTCCAAGCTTCTGCCTTAAAGAAACCATTTCAAATTTGGAGAAAATGCAAGGGCTTAAAAAGGGGAGCTTGGCATCGGGGCTTGGAGGCCCCAGTCTCTGTGACTTGCTCAGATATTTATCTTGGGTTGTTGCCTCATCTGCTGAATGGGCTGGCGCCATCTGGAGTATAACTGGGTTGCAAATTAACTGCAGCCTTGAAGTAATCTCCAGGTGGAGGAGAATGCAATAGTCGCCTGAATTGTTTCAAGATTAGTCTCTGGAACTTCAGACGAACACATAAGTAGATAAGGGAAACGTTGTGTAAGGGGGTGCTTGGGGGAAAGAAGGAGAGCAAAGATTATCATCTCATTGTTAAAGGTAAGACAAGGCATGGCACAGGAAAGAGAAAAACTTTTGAAAACAAGACATTTGGGTACTTCACGTGGAAATAGATGGAATGAATGAGTTTGAGACAGGTTGTTAGCATTCATTCATGTGTAATTGACTACTGTGTGATAATTTGGTAATGTTAAAGTATTTTTAATTATTTTTCTCATAACATATAAATTTAAACAGAAAGCATAATTGTTTAAATGTTTACATTTGTTTTCTGTCAACATGAATTCATGGGTCTTGTTTAGGGCATTGTGTACGTTTTTCCACATGCTGGGAATAGTAGGTGACATTGACTCCTTAATCTCAAGTCATGTTTTTGTTTGTGACAGCGTCTTGCTTTGTTGCCCTGGCTGGAGTGCAATGGTGGTATCATGGCTCACTGCATCCTCGACTTCCCATGCTCAAGCGATCCTCCCACCTCAGCCTCTGGAGTAGTTAGAACTACAGGTGTGCACTACGCGACCTGGCCACTTTTTAAATTTTTTGTAAAGAAGGGGTCTCCCTGTGTTGCCCAGACTGGTCTCAAACTCCTGGGCTCAAGTGATCCCAGTCTCCTGCTACCACGCACAGTTATGCCAACTGCTTTATATGCATGTTTATGTCTTATTCTACAGGCGAAGGAAAACAGTTACAGAACTAGAATCTTAACCCGGTTATTGTTTTAGGAGGTTAAAAGGTTGAGCGTTTATTACCTTAAACAGCTTTTCAAAAGTTAAAGAAAAAAAAGGCCAGGTGCGGTGGCTCATGGCTGTAATCCCAGCATTTTGGGAGGCTGAGGCAAGAGGATCACCTGAGGTCAGGAATTCCGAAAGCAGCCTGGCTAACATGGTGAAACTCTGTCTCTACTAAAAATAGTCTCTACTAAAAGTTGGGTGTGGTGGCACATGCCTGTAATCCCAGCTACTCGAGAGGCTGAGATAGGAGAACTGTGGGAGAATTGCTTGAAGCCGGGAGGTGGAGGTTGTAGTGAGCTGAGATCGCCTCACTGCACTCCAGCCTGGGAGACAGAGAGACTCCATCCTCCATCTCAAAACAAAAACAAAAAAAATCCAAAAAAAAAAAAAAAACACAAAAAAACCCCAGAAGGCATTGGCAAGCACATTTTGCAAATTTCCTTCTTCTCGTTTATCCAGTATTACCAGGACAAACGGCATTTTCTAGAGTAAACATTTGATTCGAGTGATCTGTTGACTTTCAGATTTGTTACTGAAACCTCAGAGCCTTACTGTCTGAAGATTTCTGATGGTTTCTAGGTTAAAAGACATATATCAAGAGATACTGACTGCTGCGCAATGAAGATTATATTGAGGAGCTATAATATCTGAGTTTAAATCCTAGCTTTGCCACTTAATAGTTATTTGACCTTGTACTTCCATTTCTTCATCTGCAATATAGGAATACATCATAGGGTTATTATGTGTATAAATGAATTAGTACAAATCAAGCACTTCAGTAGCTATAAGCTGTTCAGCAGTAAGTTTGAGGGGAAAGCAAAAAGGCAGTTGAATCTCAGGGTGGATACTGAGATGGAAAAGGAGGGAGCAGATAGCTCTGCCCCTTTGTTTTTATTAGAGGCTTAGTGGGGAAGGCCTTGACTGGTTAAGTCAGGACATTTGTAAGTTCCACACTGGAACAGGGCGGGTAGGGAAATGGTGATATGTGAAGTAGAGAGCCAGGGGACAGAATCCAGTGCTCCCTTGGGTGGTTCTCACAGTTTCCTCCTGTTGTTCCTATGGGTAAAACTATGTAAGATTCTTGCCTTATCTGTAGTTTTGACCTTGAAACAAGGATTCGGGCAAGTTTGTGATTACTCTAGATAAGTATAAGGTATTTAACAACAGAGCTGTTACTGTAAGAGCCAGTGTAATGCCGGGTCTTTTGCAGTAATTCAGTAAATTTTTGAGGTTAATTTTTTATTGGAGAGATTCCCTTTATCAAACAGATTTAGTGTTTAATACTCATCTGGCAGAGAAGTTTTTCTGATAGCAGCTTCTGTGAATTTGATTTGTTGGTGTTATCTGTAATGCTTACTAAGATTCAGTATAGTGGGCAGTCCAGCGATAAAGGTAGTTCTCTACAGATTAAGAAGTTGCTAAGAAAAGTTTTGTGGACCAAAATACTAACCCTCTGGGATGATCACCAGCTCAGGGAAAGATGGAATTCTTTTTAAAATTATTTATTTATTTATTTATTTTTTCATAACTAAAATAAGTGCCCATTATTTAAGAACAAACAACTATCTACCCTAGAATATGAAAGTTTCCTGTATTCCCTTTTCCAGAAATAACTATTATTTCTCCTACTTTAAACAAAATGGGTTCATATTACAAATTGTTTGTAAATTACTGTTTGGGGGCAGTGAGTTAAAATACATAAATATTTGTTACTACAAACATCATATGTGCTCTTTCTTCATTTTTTAATTTTTTTTTCAAACTAAGTAAAAAGTGTATCCTAGTTACCAGACATTATCAATCTAAAAATGTATGTGTTCTTTTACATTTTGTGTGTATGAATAAACAAAAATAGGCCTATTGAATACCCTTTTCTGCAACTGTTTTCACCTACTACTTTGTTATGTCTGTGTGTATAGATATCCCAACTGTTTTGTTTTTTTAATGGGCAGTATGGACTCAAATTCACTGGTCTTTCTTTTTTTTTCCTTTTCCTTTTTTTTAGAGATAGGATCTTGCTCTGCTGCCCAGGCTCCAATGCAGTGGTGTGGTGATTGCTCACTGTAACCTCTGACTCCTGGGCTCAAGCAGTCCTCCTGCCTTGGCCTCCCAAAGTGTTGGGATTACAGGCATGAGCTGCTGTGCCTGGCCTCACTAGTCTTAATAGACGTTTGTGGTAGTTACTTCCAGTTTGTACTATGACAGACTACAATGCATGTCTTTGATCCTACTATTTTTCATGTTTATGTATTTTAGTAGTGTCAATTTCTAGAAATGCAGTTGCCAGGCCAAAGGACATGTCTGCATTTCTGGTTATCAAGAGGATCTATCAGCTAACTGGTGTATATTCTTTGGTACTAGGTGCTGAGGGGGATACAAAATTGGAAGAAGTGGTCCCTTCTATCCAGGAGTTTATGGTCTAATTGTCAAGAACAAAACATAAGATTCCAGTGAGATGTTGAATTACGTATTATAGAACCCACATAGGAACCGTAGAGACCGGGATGAGAGGCAGGCTGGAGTCAGCAAATAAATCATGGGGTAACTCTGACATCAGCTGGGCCTCCAAAAGAGCACTGGATTTAAATGGAGAGAAGCACGGAGGTTTCCAGAAGAGCATCGCAGGTGATGGGCCATCCTAGAGAGGGAGCTCAGTGCTGCATCTGGACATGAAAACGGACACGGTGGTGAGTGAGAGATAGTGTGACTAGGTTGGAGCGTGCTCATGAGGGTTTTGGAAGAACGTGGTTGAACAGCGAGGGTAGAATCAGATTGTGGAGGAAGAGACATTTATCGCAGAGAAGGAGATAGTTTTTGAAAGTTTCTGTGTCTTCTGCCTTTGGAACATTCTATACAAAGCAGCTTTTTATAAACAGTAATCCCCCCTTATCCTAGAGTGATATATTCTAAGAACTCCAGTGCAGCGAGTCACCCACCTTTTTTTGGCACCAGGAACTGGTTTTGTAGAAGACAGTTTTTCTGTGGACCAGCGGAGGGGTGGGTGGTGGTGGTGGTTTCAGGATGACTCAAGCCTTACGTTTATTGTGCACTTTATTTCTATTGTTATTGCATTGTAATATGTATATAGGTATATATTATTTCATGTAGTATATATAGTGACAGATCATCAGGCTTTGGGGTCATGTGAGAATCTAATGCCCTGCTGATCTGACAGGAGGTAGAGCTCAACTTCACTCCTTCCTGCCCTACTGTGTGGGTGGGTTTGTAACTGGCCACAGACGGTCTAATTTACAGATGATTTGAAGTATACAGGAGGGTGTGTGCAGGTTGTATACAGATAAGGGGGGACTACTGTACTTTAAAACTCATTTAGATGTGTCATTGATGTCATGGTTCTGATTTACCAACCAAATATAGGTTAAAGTCCTTATCTTGAAGGCAGTTTTCAAGTGTACAATATATTGTTTATTAACAGTAGTCACTGTGATAGTGCAATCACCTCTTTGTACTAAGGTAAACTCACATCCCCACTATTTCCTTATAGGAACATTTGTTCTTGCGTCAGTATTTTCCCTTAGCTCATGCTAAATCTGCCACCTAGAATGATCTTTGCCAATCCTTAGAATTATTATTCTTAAATTTTAGCCATTCTGTTGGGTGTGTATAGCGATGTCTCTATGATTTTTGTCATTTTCCTTATGACAGATTTCTCATAATGTGTTCATTGACCTTTTGCATGCCTTCTGAAGTGTTTACGGCTCTTACTCATTTTTTCAATTAGATTGTCTTTCCTTTTTTATAAAAACGTATTTTAGGAGTTTTTAAAAAATATATTCTGGTTGCAGTTCTTTACATTTTGATTTTCTCATTATTAAAATAGGGAGAATGACACTTTCCAAGGAGAGTTGTGAAAATTAAACAGTGTGTGTAAAGCATGTAATGGTGACATGTAAGAATTCAAGCATTTTAAGTATTTTTTGTCTTTTTAAACTTTTCATCTGAAGGGTTTTTATTTTTAAATTAATACAGAATATTTAACCGGTAAGGGTGTACTATTGCTGTTTGAGGCCTTGTAAACGTAGGTGCCTTTTCAACATATTCTTAGACATCTAAACTTTTTGCTGTGTTCTTCAGTGCCTGTGATCATTTCAGTTTTTATCATGAAAATTTATGTTCAGAAATTACTATGCTTTAAACATTTTTTAAAAAAGTAAGGTCTATTTACTTTAAACACTTTATAGCCAACATAAAGGTAAATAAATAGCCAAATCTCAGAACAGTTATTTGCCATGTGCTTATTTCACAAACTCGAGACACAGCAGTTACAGAGGTTTGAATTTCTAGTTCACTAAGAATACGGATCTTTGGCCCGGCGCGGTGGCTCAAGCCTGTAATCCCAGCACTTTGGGAGGCCGAGACGGGCGGATCACAAGGTCAGGAGATCGAGACCATCCTGGCTAATCCGGTGAAACCCCGTCTCTACTAAAAAATACAAAAAAAAAAACTAGCCTGGTGAGGTGGCGGGCGCCTGTAGTCCCAGGTACTCCAGAGGCTGAGGCAGGAGAATGGCGTAAACCCGGGAGGCGGAGCTTGCAGTGAGCTGAGGTCCGGCCACTGCACTCCAGCCTGGGCAACAGAGTGAGACTCCGTCTCAAAAAAAAAAAAAAAAAAAAAAGAAAGAATACTGATCTTTTTATTTTTATCTTTTCAACTTTATTGAGGCGTGATTGACAAATAAAAGTGCTATATTTAGCCAGGAGTGGTGGCTCTCGCCTGTATTCCCAGCACTGTGGGAGGCCCACCCATCTGACTTAACTGTACTGTATTTACTTCTTTAAAGATCCTGTCTGCAAATACAGCCATGTTCTGCGGTTCTGGGGGTTAGGACTTCAACTTATGAATTTGGTGGGAGTCGGGGGGTGGGTGGGCACAATTTAGCTCATAACAAATAGGGTATGTCAATTAACTTTTCAGCTGTAAATAAAAAAAAAAACCGACTGGGTCCATATTTCAGTATTACCATGATTTCCAAAAAAGAGGTTTTAACATGTAATTCTAATAGCATATAGGTAGTATATGAAGCAGAGAGTCAATTTTGGTCTTATTTAGTTGCTGTTTTCTACTTACATACAAAGGTTTTTCTGTTCATTCCTGTTTATCCCTTATGGCCCACACTGTAGTAGATGTTGTAGGAAAATAAAAAAGGGTTGACAAATCTTACTGTGAAAGATTTCAGCATATAACAGGCTGTTTAGTACAACACAATGGAAATGTAATTTCATGCATCATATAATTCAAAACTTTCTAATAGTCTCATTAAAAAGGTTACAAATTTTAATTTTAAGTTTATGTCTTATTGAATCTAATCTAATCTAAAATTCTATTATTTTGACATGTGGTCAATGGAAATCATTACTAATGCTATAGTTTACATTTTTTTTTTGCACAAAATCTTCAAACTCCAGTGTGTAGTTTACATATCTAGCACATCTCAATTCAGATGATAAATTTTCATTAGACATACTTGATCTCTATTTAATTTGTGATAATTTGTCAAATGTTTTGTTTTTATTCATATTAGCAAGGAGCAACTTGTAGCCTTGTAACTTTGGAATGAACTTTATAGGCAAGGAAAAGAATATTTTGTTTCCAAAGAAAGCCTTGGGAATGGATACTAGAGATAGAACTGGACTAAAACCTAGGTTTTCTGATTATCTATTTCCCTTAATATTTAATGACTTTTGTTGTTGTTGTTTAAAGCAGTATGCCTGCTTTAAAACCTAGAAAACTTTCGAGGTTATTGTTGTTGATGTTGTTGTTGATTGGTTTTTTAAGATACTTTCATCTGGTATGGCAAAGAAATTTCTGGCTAAAGCTGCTGTGTAAGGATTAGCCTTATCTGCTGCTTAAGGATTGTGATATTTTTGTTAACAAGGGCTATCTAAGATAGTGGAAGATACAAATTTGTGAATTCTAGCTTCGAGGATTTTATGGTACTCTCCTACCCAATCAGAAATCCTCCTATGTAGCCCTCAAATCTCTGGAACGTTTCCGGGACACTCCCTGTGTTGACTGTTCCTGTTTTTCTTGGTATATAAGGTATACTTGTTGGAATCCTTCCTTTTTATTTCTTTCAGCCTATTTCTAATTTACTAAGACTTGCTGTTAACTACCCTTTACTTATATTTTTACTTATTACTTATTCTATTTGGTGTAGTTTAACTTTTCTTCATATTTTGTTTTATTTTCATATTTGCCTTAATTTTTGCTGTACTTTTAATTAGATTAGTTATATTTGATGACAACATTTTGATGCATCCTTATTGTCAAGGAGCAAATTGTTTCTCTTGCCTTAAATAAGATCTCATTAACTTTATAAGCTATCTTTTCCACATCATCTAGACAATCAATTTCCTTTGATTCAGTGGTATTTAGTCTTGTGGCACCTGCCCCCCCCATCTTTCCATGTTAGCATTTTAATAGTTCATGCCTTTAGAAACTAAAACTAAAAGTGAGTTTAAAAATAATTTTAAATCTTTAAAAAATTATCTAAATTTATATTTTGTAGCGTTATTAGAAAGAATGGGTTTTTTTTTTTTTTTTTTTTTTAGATGAAACAATTAAAAATATCAAGTGAGCCTGTGGGAGTGGTTTTAATATTCACAGTGATAAAATGTTACAGCATAATTACACCAAAAAAAATCTGTGGGTATTGACACATTAACACCAGATATCTTTGAGGTTTTCTAGGAAAATGAGATGTGTTTGTGCGTTAACTTTCCATCAAATAAATTTTATTTTTTTTGTTGCTGTTGGTAGAATGCATCCGAAAGTTATTCTTTGTAGGTGGCAAACAAATGCTGAAACAAATGGATTTCATTCTGCGTATTTCTGTATCTTTATCATACCATTGTCTTTGAAGGTATTCATTTTTCACAGTGGAATTGTTTCTTTTGTTTTTATGACTTCCAGTGAATTTAAGCTTTTGATTTACTCGTACAGGTCATGTGTAAGGTTTTGACTTGCCAGCCCAATTGCTGCCAAAAAACTCTTCTTTTTTCAAAGTAGGAAAACTGTTCTAGAAAAAGTTTCTTCCTAATCCAAGTACATATGCTGTGAGTGAATCCTTTGGATGGGTAGGAGGCCTTTACAAACTGTACCGTTCCTAGTGTGTGTCTTCCTTAGTAATCCTCTGAGATAGCCATCTGGTTTTTTTGCTGGAACATGTTCAGATAGCTCAGTCTTTTTGAGCAAACATGTACCGTTATTGGACAGACAACTGATGACTAAAAATGTGTATTTAAAATAAGCTGAAGTTTACCTTTAGTTCTCTTATTTTCCACCTTAAATAGCATAGAAGATCTTTACTTATTTTCTACCTAATTACCCTTCAAATACTGAAAAATCTTAACCAGATCATAGTCATCTGTTGAACAATTATTTGAGTGCCTGCCTGCTGTGTACTGGGAACCATTCTAGGCATGGGAAGACATATCAACAATTTTCTTTTCATTTAATGCTTTCCAACCTATCCCAATATAGGTATCAGTGATCTGCTTCTGGAAAATCAGATGTCTTCGTCAGAATGCTTACAGGGTCCTGTTTTCATGATTTTTTTTTTTATTTTTTGGAGGCGGAGTCTCACTCTACTCAGGCTGGAGTGCAGTGGCACAATCTTGGCTCACTGCAACCTCTGTCTCTTACGTTCTATCGATCCTCCTGCCCCATCCTCCTCAGTAACTGGGGCTACAGGCGGGTGCCAGCACGCCCGGCTAATTTTTGTATTTTTAGTAGAGACTGGGTTTCGCCATGTTGGCCAGGGTTCTCTCGAACTCCTGACCTCAGGTGATCTGCCTGCCTTGGCCTCCCAAAGTGCTGGAATTACAGATGCACCACCATGCCTGGCCTGTTTTTGTTATTTTATTTTATTTTATTTTATTTTATTTTTGGAGATAGAATCTCGCTCTGTTGTTGAGGCTGGAGTGCAGTGGCACAATCTTGGCTCATTGCAACCTCTGCCTCCTGGGTTCTATCAGTCCTCCTCCCTCATCCTCCTGAGTAGCTGGGATTACAGGCGCGTGCCAGCACGCCCGGCTAATTTTTGTATTTTTAGTAAAGACGGGGTTTCGCCGTGTTGGCCAGGGTTCTCTCGAACTCCTGACCTCAGGTGATCTGCCCGCCTTGGCCTCCCAAAGTGCTGGGATTACACGTGTACCACCATGCCTGGCCTGTTTTTGTTATTTTAAATTGCAGCTTCTGCAGGATGTTGAGAATCCTGAAGAGGAAGGTCTTGATAAATCATCAGGGGAAACAATCAGTGCTTTGGGATTAAAGAAGAAAAGAGGAAGCGGGGGCAGGAAAATGGAAGGTCGCACAGTTGCATACCTTGTTTAAGTTTATAAATTTCTTTGTATGGTGCTGTAAAATCTTGTTACTTACGTTGAAATTCTTAGGCCAGTAACATTGGCATGCCTCAATGCCTGTAAGAAAAGCAGAATCTCACGCCCCACTTCAGACCGACTGAATAAAAATCTACATTTTAACAAGACCCTCTGTCAGCCTTAATGTTCCTTAAAATGTGAAAGGCACTACCTAAGAGGAATAGCAACTTCCTTTTAAAATAATTAAAACAAAAACACCCTCCATCACATTTAATAACATTTATCATTATCTAGAACTTCTTTTCAATGATTAACATCCAGTGGTTTTCTTTTGAGCTTTATTGTTGTCTGTGGAAATGTATAGTGTGATAATGCGTTCAGGACACGTACCCAGTGGCAGAGGATGGCTCACCTGAGTGCAGTGTGGGGAGGTGATACCTTTTTCCATATCAGCAACATCTGAGGTGCATATCCACTCTTTTGGCCCTTGGTCTGCCTTTCAAAATGTGTACATGTAATGCTGATATTCTATCAATGTAGTTGGTTAAGATGTGACTTCAGGCTTTTCTCATATATAATTTTGTTTTGGTGTTTTATTGAGTTTGGGGGAAGTAAATCTAAAATTTTGCTTTGTAATTATTGGCCAAAAATTACTATACTATGCGACATATACACTCTATAAAGTTTGGGTGTTAAAATCACGCGAACAATTTTCTTTTGGAAGATTGTTAACCAGAGAGATGTTCTGTAAGTTATGCCTCTTTAGGCTTTTCAATTCCTGAGTATCCCTTTACAAATGAGACATCTGCGACTGAATACATTCTTTTAGATATGGCTTGAAGTCAAAGAAAGTAGTCACATGATCACATTATTTTCTCTGGATGATGTCATCCTGTTAAATAAGCCCATGCTTTTGATTTTGGGGAATGATAGTTGAGGAGTTGTGAAGTTTGAAGTCAGTAAAGCCTTTTCTGACCTCACTTTTTTTTTTTTTTTGATGAATCTGGCATCTGAATTGATTACTATAAGTCAGAATGTATCAAAGCCATTTGAAAATGGAATTAAAATGGCCTCTTTGTGAAAAATACTTGTTAATACTTGTAATTATGGTTTCTTTTCTATAGGGGAAACATACGTTCTCAGGCTGTTTAACATTTTATTCATTGAGCCAACATTGTCTGTTACGTATGTGGCATCATACTAAATCCATGCAATTGAAATACATAGTCCAAGGTTTCACAGAGATTAGAGCCTAGTAGGGCAAATGGATACGCAAGTGAGACATTAGAGTACAGTGTGATAAGAGACATGCAGGGGCAACCTTGGATCACATAGGAAGGATTTGGGGGTTTATTGAAGGCGTCTGGAAAGAAGAAATATTTAAGGTGGCAAATTGTTTTATAATTTTTATTTTTGTGATTAACACCGTGAGATGTTTATGTACCTTAGTCCGCTTCTGATTGTATGCCGAGTGTATACTTCTGGGAGTAGAATGAAATAAAGTTCTGAGCCTCTAGGGTTTCCAGTACATGTTCTTAGGTGACTTTCCAGAAAGGCTGCAGCAGGTTATGTGGCAGTGTCAGCACACTAGTGTGTCCCTTTCAATGTGTCCTTGCTGGCAGTGGATGCTCTGCAACTCTGGATGGAAATATTCATGGATTATAGCTGCTGCTGCTTTTTTCACTCCCACATCATGATTTTTGCAGTACTCTTGGTAGTACCGCCCGTAATCTAAGGTGGAAAACATTGTCCAAGACTTGAAAATGATCAGAAAAGATTGCTAGGAGTCTTTTCAGTGGAACGCTGGGCTTAGTTAGTGGATCCTGAAGTGACTAGATACAGGGTGTATACCTTTCACTTTTTTTTGATTAGGCAATTTTGCAACATTGTAGGGATAGAAGTTAGCGAATAGTCATGCAAATGATTCTTTCTTTTTTTTTTTTTTTTAGATGGAGTCTCACTCTGTTGTCTAGGCGGGAGTGCAGTGGTGCAATCTTGGCTCACTGCAACCTCTGCTGCCGGGGTTTCAGCAATTCTCCTGCCTTAGCCTCCTGAGTAGCTGGGATTGTAGGCACCTGGCACTGCACCTAGCTAACTAAGTTTTGTATTTTTAGTAGAGACGGGGTTTCACCATCTTGGCCAGGCTGGTTTTGAAAACGCCTGACCTCATGATCCACCCACCTTGGCCTCCCAAAGTGTTGGGATTACAGGCGTTAGCCACCGTGCCCGGCCACGATTCTTTTCTATAATAATGCAAATGGAATTTTGTCCAGTGGGATAGAATTGATTTCCACCCTGAAGAAATATCCCCAGATAGTATGTTTCATTGCTCTATAGTAGAGATTACTAAACTTCCCGTTTTAGTCTTCAGTGTCTCAGTAATTTTTTCATGGGGCCACCAGCACCAAATACCTCATAGTAACTTCTATTAAGTAATTAGGTCCAAAAAACCTGTTAGTAGTTTGTACAGTGTCCCCTGTTGGTTCAGCGAGGCACCCTGAATGCTTTGCCTGTCAGCTTGGGAACCTTTCTTGTAACCAGATTCACCGTTGATTTCAGTAATACTCTGCCCCCCCCCCCCCCCACCACACACACTCTCTCTCTCTCTCTCAAGTTTGTACTCATAACCTCATTAATTGATGAGCTGAATAATATCTTTGGCATGTGTTCCTTTTATATTTGCATGAAGGTCGTGATTCTAAACCTTTTTGAAATCACTCTTTAAGCGCCAGTTAAATTCTCCTTAATTTGTTGTTAATTTAAAAGGTGAGTAAATCGGTCATCTGAACTTTCTTTGAAGTCAGTTTCCTTATCTATAAATGACCCGTCATAGACCATGAGAATTAAAAGTAAAAATGCATCTGTAAAAGCATAGCATGGAGCCTTTGAGGACAATGTGCAAAGTGGGCAGGTCACACATACCTTGGAGCTTGGGGGATTCCTCAGGTGCTCATCCCATAGAAAGGACTTAGGCTAGGCTCGCCTGTGCCGCAGGGTGCCCTGGTAATCACTCCAGGAGAGGAATCTCAACTGCCGCCCTTCCACCCCCACAAAAGTTCCACATATTTGCGGGGACCTCCAGGTGACCGTGTGACACTGTGTGCCTGGGAACTTCCGGGTTACTAGAGTGCGGAGCTTGTGTTGCTAAGCTAATTTCAGCCTATTTTTGCATTGTTAACTCTGACCTACTGAACTAGCTCCTTGAAAAGATCCAGAAACTGGCAAAGGGAAGGAGGTGAAATGAACTGCAGGACCATCTGTATTTGCATTTATATTCCCTCACTTGTTTTCTAAAAAAGTGAAATGTATCCAGTAGTCATAACTTTCCATTTGGACAGCAATTATATAGTTTTGTCATTTTAATTTCCATATGCTTGATCTCATTGTGCTAAGTATTACCTTCTAACTGTAGATATGACTTTATTTCCCCAAACCAGCGAGTGTTGGAGTCAACTCTAAAAACGTTTTCTTCTCCTTCAAATTTTAAACTTCTAAAATTATAACTAAAATTTGGAAATAGAATAGCGTATATTTAGGCTTCATGAGATATCCAAGGAATGGAAAGTAAAAGAAGCTGACCTAGACTGAAGTACAAGGCTAGGAATATTTACATAGGAACATCAGGCGTAGATTAGGACTGAGAAAAAAGAGATGGCAATGGGAATTTACAAGTAGGTGTCCAATACCAAAAGCTCTAAAGTAGCTTACAAAACCACAGTAGTTAGGGTGTGGGAAGCCTGGTGGAATATTCATACTGTTTTGTTCAAAACTATGAAATAGTTTCCTCCTTTAATTTTTGCTGTCTGTCTTGATCCAAATTACTATTATCATAGGAACAATTGGTTTCTGAATTGGTTCTCAATTGAACAATTGGTTCTCTCTTGCCTATTATCAATTCAACTGATTTAGTGTTGTCTGTTTCAGTGGATCTGTTAGAATCTGCCTGCGACAATTCTTGTTGATTAAAAAAAAAAAAAATGCCAGTGAAGGGAACCATGTGCAGACCAGCTCATACTAATGACATTCATAGAAACTAGTGATTCCATTGAAGTGTGCATTGGACTGTGACACTAGATAACTATGAAAGGATTAGGCATATGGTGGTATTGTATACTTGAAGCCTATCATAAATTTAACCTTTCTATTACTGTTAGGAGATGAGTTATTGTTTCCACTTGCCAGGTAAAAACAATACTTGAGTTGAGATCTGACATTATGCTTTTGCCCTTGCACTGCTTTTTGAAGTGTAAATGGCTTATGTTTAGTCAATCTTCTTGTTGTGAAATTGCATCATTTTTATGCCATCCAAGAGTTAGAGCTGCTGATGCAGCTATTAACAGACACAGAAGCACTACTCAGTTGAGACAACGTGTTAGAAGTGGGTGAGTTCTCTGAGGAATTTTCTGCTCACTTGTACCACACAATTTGAGTCATGTTTGTGCTGCATAAACTGTATCATTCATTTTTATATATTTATATATGTTTGCATAATACAGATGATTACCAGTATTTACTGAGAGCTTACTGTATGCAAGGAGCTGTTCCAAGTTTTCCATGTATTACCTTGTTTATTCTCACAGTCATCTTTTTTTTTTTTTTCTCTTTTTGAGACAGAGTTTCGCTCTTGTTGCCCAGGCTGGAGTGCAGTGGCGCGTTCCCGACTCACTGCAACCTCCGCCTCCTGGGTTCTAGTGATTCCCCTGCCTCAGCCTCCTGAGTAGCTGGGATTACAGGCATGTGCCACCACGCCCGATATTTTTTTGTATTTTTAGTAGAGACAGGGTTTCTCCATGTTGGTCAGGCTGGTCTCGAACTCCCAACCTTAGATGATCTGCCCACCTCAGCCTCCCAAGGTGCTGGTATTACAGGTGTGAGCCACCATGCCCAGCTATTCTCATAAATATTCTTAAGAGGAATATACTGTTACCCCCATTTTAGAAATGAGAATGCTGAGATAGATACAGAGAGGTTGACTATCTTGCCCAAGGTCACATGTCCAGGAAGCAGCAGAGTAGAGGTTTAGACCCAAGTAGTCTGGCTGCAGAGCCTGTTGGGTAACCACTACCACAGTACTGATTTTGTATGTGTATATGTGGTATGGCTGATAGAGTTTTATTTCTTTTTGAAGACTTTTTTTCCCCACAATCTATACATCTCTTGTCTCTGAGATCACTTTAAGTTTATTCTCAACCTGGTCAGTGAGTCTATCACTATCCTTAGTGGGAAACAGTACATCCGCTAAGGAATGCATTTGGGTATAAGTAATAGGGAAACTCATCTCACCGTAGGTTGAACAATTAGGAATTGATTTTCCTTAAACGATGAATCTGGAGGTAGGTGGTGGAGGGCTGGCGTAGCTGCTGTACACCATTGATAGGGATGCAGGCCTGTTCTTTGCTCTTCTGTCCTTCTGTGTTGGCTGTTAGCCTCATGCTTGTGATCTCATTAGAGGCGAGGTAGTTATTACAACTTCAGGCATCAAGGATGCATTCTAAGCAGAAAGAAAAGTATGGAGGGATTTTAAAAAGGGTCATGCCAACCTGGTTCATCCCCCTATATCAGAAAACCAAAAGCCTTCTCAGAAGATCCACAATCCACATAATTGACTTATTTTATTTCATATTGGCCAGAACTAGGTTATGTGGCCATTCCTACAAAGCAATCATGTGGAATCCTGTTCTTCTGACTGATTTTGGCCAGAAACAGTTCATCTTCTGGGACTGGGATATGGGCATACTAGCAACTAAATGAACTGAAGTGGTACTGACAGAGAAGTTGGATGGATGGATATGGTGCAAACAGTGGACAGAATTGGCCACAGGATGACTTCCAGGAACTCTAGCCAAATAGTCAAGGTTTGGAATCATTGTAATCTTGCTTGTAGTTGGGATCTGAGTGTTTGAGGTGAAAGTTGCCAGGATATATTTCCCATCTTTGATCTCAGATCAAGTGGTTCAATTCCTGCTTTTTCTTGGAAGCCTTTTTATGATACTCCCAGGAATGTAGTTTCTCCGGATTTGGGAGTTTACCTTGCTCTTTGTTTTCTGCCCATTCCAGAGCTTCTCAAATACGACATTCTTGCTCCTGAATTCCAGCTAGTGATGAGGCCTTGTTACTTGTTGACAGGTTTCTCTGATACTGTCCTTTGTCCCACCGTATAGTCTGCTTGGATTTTTTTATTCTCCTACCTGAGAGGCTTATTTTATATTGAACCATTCCTAATGTCTCAGTTTTATTCACTGTGTTCATATCATTGGTCAGGCACTATTTTAAGATAACTAGGTGGTCTGATTATATGCTAAAGCATATAAAAATGACAGTAGCATGCCACCAAATTATTTGCTTTTAGCTGACATTCAAATTTTAATGGGCAGTCAGGCATTTACATTAAACATTACTTGGTAATCTTCTATGAGTTAACTTACCAAGGCTGTGATATATGTCATGAATACCTAAGATGTAGCTGTAGTGGTTTGGGACATAACTTTTTTTTATTCTCATATTTATGTTTTTTTTCTTCTGATATTCCTGTGTGTGCTCTTTATGTTTAAGAGAAAGGATTGCCTATTTTTAAGCTTTTGGAGAGGAAGATAGTTCAGAGAAAAGTAAATTGAGGCTCACAAGGCAGTGTCACTTATTGAGTGATACTGTAGTTGATCTGTGTGCTTAGCTATGCTCTGGGAGGGGAGTGACATGAATTCTTATTCATCTTTATGCCTCATATGCTAAGCATCCTACCACATATATTTAGACAATGAGTTGACTGTAAGTTGACTTGCCAGGCTGCTCAGCTCCAAATCTCTATCTTGCATGTCCCATGATTTTTTTCCCCCATTGGTGTCAAAACCCTAACCTATAAGGCCCACAGCCTTTAGCTAGACTTCCTTCACTCCCCCTCTTGCCACTGAGCCTCAGCAGCATCTACTGATGAGTTTGTTACTCTGGCTTCAGATTTCTACTTGGCAACCCCTGCCCTCAGTTACACACAAACTTGTGGATTTCCCTCTCTTGTGAGGGCAGCTATGTTTTTCGAGAGCAGTATTTATCTATTTATTCTATTCCATCCAGCATTTAGAGGGGTTCATGCGCAAATAGTTCTGTATATGGGCCGGGCGTGGTGGCTCATGCCTGTAATTCCAGCACTTTGGGAGGCCAAGGGGGGTGGATCATCCGAAGTCACGAGTTTGAGGGCCAGCCTGGCCAACAAGGTAAAACACCTTCTCTACTGAAAACACAAAAATTAGCCGGGCGTGGTGGCACGCACCTGTAATCCCAGCTACTTGGGAGGCTGAGGCAGGGGAATCACTTGAACCCGGGAGGCGGAGGTTACAGTGAGCCGAGACCGCACCACTGCACTCCAGCTTGGGTGACAGAGCGAGACTAAAAAAAAAAAAAAAAAAAAGAATTATTTATCAGCTTAGTCCGCTGTGTTTCCAAAACTGTCTTTCTTACAAAGCAGAGAATCTTACACACACCGAAACCTTTAACAGACAGCTGACTGTTGTATGAACTATGTATATCACCCAGTGTGATTTATTTTTTCCTCATGATTCTGCAGTCTGGGCTGGATCAGGTGGGTCTTTCTTCTGTTCCAATTGCCACCTTTTGAGGTTGGAAGTTTAAGATGGCTTCTTTTTTTTTTTTTTTTTTTTTTTTTTTTTGAGACAGAGCGCAGGCTGGAGTGCAGTAGCCGGATCTCAGCTCACTGCAAGCTCTGCCTCCTGGGTCCACGCCTTTCTCCTGCCTCAGCCTCCGAGTAGCTGGGACTACAGGCACCCGCCACCTCGCCCGGCTAATTTTTTGTATTTTTTAGTAGAGACGGGGTTTCACCGTGTTAGCCAGGATGGTCTCGATCTCCTGACCTCGTGATCCGCCCGTCTCGGCCTCCCAAAGTGCTGGGATTACAGGCTTGAGCCACCGCGCCCGGCAAGATGGCTTCTTTACTCACCTGTTAGGTGCGTTTTCTGGTAGGCCTGGAAAAGGCCTGGCTGGGCCTGTCTTTCCACATGATTTCTCCAGTGTGGCTCCTGGATCTCTTTACTAAGGACTCCAAGAAGGGCATACCAGGAAAGTAATACCTGATGTAGAAGCTTACCTTATGCATGCTAATGTTACACTGCCAGAGCAATCACATGACCCAGCTGGGAGCTAGATGTACAAGCACTTGGATATTAGGGGTGTGGTTTGGGTACCATCAATATAACGGAGTGGTTTACCACCTTATATACATAATTTCATGCAATCAGTTTTGTGGAAGGAGTGCTTTTTATTCCATTTTGTTTTATCTACAGTGAATTGTTATTATAACTATCTTCCTGCAACCATAATATTATACTTCATAACATACTAATGTTACATGCAGTGTAACATTAGCATGTGTAAGGCAAGCTTCTACATCAGGGATTACCTTCCTGGTATGCCCTTCTTGGAGCCCTTAGTAAAGAGATCCAGGAACCACATTGAAGAAATATTTTGAGATGTTAGATTTACTAAAAAGTTGCAAAAATAGTAGAATTCCCTTATGCCTTTCACCTGGTTTCTACAAATGTTAATATACTGCATAACCACAAATTAAAAATTAACATTGGTATAATGCTATTTATGAAACTACAAGCTTTATTCAGTGTCCACCAGTTTTTCCACTAATACCCATTTTCTGGTGTAGGATTGAATCCGGGATCCCGTATTGCATTTACTTGCCACGTCTCCTTAATCTTTCCAAGTCTTTCATGGCCTGGATACTTTTGGAGAGTAGTGGCCAGTTATTTTGCAGAATGTCCCTAAATTTGGGGTTGTCTCATGTTTCCTCATGATTAGGTTTAAGTAATGCATTGTTGGCAAGAGGCCCACAGAGACGATGTGCCCTTTTCAGTGCATGATGTGAAGGGTATGTTATGTTAATGTGTCTTACTGGTGCAGGTAACCTTGTTCATGCTTGAATAAGATGTTCTTACCCAGCTTTTTCTACTGTAAAGCTACTTTCTTTTTGCAGTTAAATATCTTCAGGTAGATACTTTGGAATTATGCACATATCCTGTTTCTTCTCAAACTTTGGCTCAGTATTTTTATATCTCATTGTTCGATGGGTTTTTGTCTGCAACAATTATTACTGTCCTGTTCTAATGGTGATTTTCTATTTCCCTCTTTCCTTTTACATTTATTTTTATTTTATTTTCTAAATGGAGGCTTGCTCTGTTGTCCAGGCTGGAGTGCAGTGGCCTGGTCTTGGCTCACTGCAACTTCCACCTCCCGGGTTCAAGCAATTCTCCTGCCTCAGCCTCCTGAGTAGCTGGGATTACAGGCATGTGCCACCATGCTCGGCTAACTTTTGTATTTTTAGTAGAGATGGGGTTTCACCACGTTGATCAGGCTGGTCTTAGTCTTAAACTCCTGACCTTGTGATCCGCCCGCCCTGGCCTCCCAACATGCTGGGATTACAGGCGTGAGCCACTGCGCCTGACTGCCTTTTACGTTTATTAATTGGATTTTTTTTGTAAGGAAAAGCTGCTCCATTTATTTTAAATTTTTTAAAAATTTATTTATAATTTATATCAGTATGAATATATAGGTATTTTATATATTATAATTCGATGCTGTTTATTTTGTTGCTCAGTGTTCTAGCTTTGGCGATTGGAAGTTCAGTTTGGTTCCTGGGTCCATTTGATATATTCCCATTTTTTCTGAGCATTCTTAATTTCTGGCACCGCAGGATGCTCTAGGCTCATCTTGTTTGTTCCCTGCCCCAGCCCCAGAATCAACCATTTCAAGGTGCCTTGACCCCTTATTGGAGAATGGTATCTAGAAGCCAAGATCTCGGGGCTACCTGTGCTCATTGCTACTGTGGTGTCAGTTGCTTCAAGGTGCTTTCAGTGACTAGAGTCAGGAAAATATGTATACTAACTCATACATACGTACAAATCTGTATTTTGGTATGTACATTTATGTGTTAGTGTTCATATATATTAAAAAACATTAGTTCATACTGATATGTTGGATTACAGTCCAACAGCACAGAGTTCACTCTAGCCTTATCAGTTCTCTTATTTGTAATTTCTCTGACAGTGAAAAACTTGGTTCTCATTACCTATAATATTATTTGTTCATACATAGTATACATATAAAGTGGCTTTGCTTTATAGTACACATATAAAGTGGCTTTGCTTTATATGTACACATATAAAGTGAAGTAGATAGTATACATGTAAAGGATTGCTAGCCCATATCCCTGTGAGAAACAGACTTATTAACTAGAGTAAGAATTTTGTGTACAGTCTTTTTGTCTTTAGCCTTACAGTAGTCTAAATACTGTTTTCCAAAGTTACTTTCAATTGTTCTACAAACCAAGTAGTTAGAATTGTCAAACATAGTAAATGAAGGAAGATAGGAAAAGAGGAAAAATAGGTAGCAAATGAAGGCATTAAGCCAATTTTTTGAGGAAAATGTGTGTGTGTTTTTCTTTATTCCTGAACCTTTTGACTTCTATGTTTGTTGCACAGAAGTATCTTGGATGCTTTTGGTTAGAGTCTCAGTTTGCTGGAGAGGAGAGAGGTGGTACAGTGAGACAATGTTTACATTTCTTTAACTGTGTATGTTGCCCATGCATTTTTAAACACTTAAAATATATAAGAATTAAAAACAGCTCCTTTTGATATATATGTAAAAAGGTAAGTAATAATATATATGAGAACGATACATGTATTTTCAGCCATATGCCTTTCACCAGTTATTTTAAAATAATTAGGTAACCTGCCTGTTTTTACTTTAAAGGTTTTTTAGTAGAATGCTCTAGTATTCTTATAGAATGTTAACAGTGTAATACGTTAAATCTTTCTTATAGTGACTGAATTACTGTTCTGTTGTTTTCTAGAAGAGGCTGAGTTTGTAAAAGGTTGGGGAAGATTTTCTACTGATGATGTAACCTTATTAAAAAAAAGAAATGAAGGCTAGCATATAGAAAACCTTGGAGCCCAAGATATTTTGTCTTTTGTAGAGCTTCTAACTTAGATGGTACATGGTAGTGACTGAAGGCAAAATGAATGAAGGTTATGATGGAATGGGAGGAAATTGGAACTTGGAGAAGATAACACTCTGACAGGATTTTAGACTTAATAAAAAGATATTTGACCTGGAAAGCCATTGTAGTAAGAGAGGTAGTGATTGCATATTTAAAGGAGTTTAAAAACAATAGGAGTTATATTTGCTCTAATTTTTTTTATGTGAGCCATTACTCATAGAAGAATGGCTATCTAAACAGTGTTATTCTAGTCAACTTAACTGCATTAGATAGCATCTGGGTGATTGTTATGTAAATAGCCTGCTTACTGAAAAATTTCAGTGCATATTACAGTTTATAATATGTTAAATAAATCTATTAAGGAAAAAATGCTGTCAAAGTATAATGAAAATGTAAATGTATTCATTACTTTGTGTTAGTGCTATGGCTACTAAAAATATCGGGTTTTAATGTATGTCTCAGGAGGATTTAACAAGTAACAAGTCAGTGGGTCTAGGAAGTATTAATTGGCGGTTTGAGTTCATCAAAGTTAGGTCTAATTAAGGGTTCACTTAAAAAGGACAAAATGGGATCTCAGAAAAGTTATAAAAAGGTATTTTCATTAGTTTAGCGATGTAACTTGAAATTGGATCTGCAATGGCTACCTACACCTTATAAGTTACAGTAAGCGGTATTAATACAAAAAAAAAAAAGATTGATTACAGATTATTCCTGGCCTTCTCCCCTTTCCCTTTTCCCTCTTCTCAGCCTTTTAGAAAATTTTTTTACTTTTCCTGTCTCTTTGTTTGAAGCTTCCTTTCAATGTGCCCTGGATCTTAAGGATCTGTGTATTGAGATATAAATAAAGGGAACTAAAGAAGTCCTCAAAACAGGTTGTTAAAATGGAATAAAGATATATATATAAAGTTCTCAAAGTCACTTGTAATATAAATTGTCCCTTTGTCCAAACCACCACCTGCCCTATTTTAGCCCTACCTCATCACAGAAACTTTGATGAATAGTCAGTTTTAAAATATAGGATTCGGTCAATAAATTACTTATAGGAATAGGTTCACTCTGTTTTTGGCAACACTAGAAAGTGAAAACACAGAGACGAATCCAAAACCAGTTACCATAACATCACCAATATAGGATTCATTGTAATATGTGCTAAATGCTTTATTCTGCCATGTAATAGCATATGGGAAAGGGCTGTAGGTCATGAGCATTTTTCAAGTTGTTGTATGTGGCTACTGTGAATTTTAAGTCAGTTTTTGGCCTTTGTGCATAGTTGAAGATAAGATACTTGCTTGGTTTAATTTTTGTTTTTTAAAGTTAATGGTGAATGGTTGAGCCTGGAAAGTGTCAGGTTTACCTTAGTAAAAGAAATCTATTAGCTGTGCTGATTAGCTCTAATTAAGTTTAAATGTGTGCAGACAGCCTTATCCAAAGTCTGTGTTTTGTTTGTAGTTTTAAACTCAGAATATATTTTCTCATGGAAATGAAATTACAGTGTTGGTTAAGGTCTTAGACTACCTCATACAAACTCACTCAATGCATAATGTAGCAGGATTTTAGTACTTTTGGCAATCAGATATGCTTCCCGGCTTCTGAATTTTTGGCAGGAAGTGTGAGATTGAGACTCCGGAAGTGGCCGTGGTAGCAGGTTGGAAGGCAGTGGAGGAAGTGTCTCCAGGTTCCAAGCACGACAGAAGCTGTGGCCCTTTAAATATGTGGGTCCTAAATCTGGTTGGTTGCCTGTATTATATATTCCAGCCCATTTTTCTTTGAGCCTTTCTTCATCTATTAAAGCTCTCCTTTCCCAGTAAATCACAGGCTGCATTATAATATTTTAGTTTTTCTTTTTTCCTTCACGTAGTCATTGTGCATGAGCAATTCAAAGTTTCAATTGTGAAAGCTAATTATAATGTGAAACTGAAGTCTGTGTGTTCTTGAAGAAGCTTGGAGTGTATCGACAGTTTTTTCTTTGAGAATTACTTTAATTTCTTTTATCTTTGTTCAGTATCTTAAGCTTTTAAAATAAGGACTAATTTTCAGAAGAGCTGTTCTTCTTTCCTGTAATGTCAGAATCTCACATAGTGATAGCAGGCTAAATTTTCACTGAGGGCTGAAAAGCAATTCTTCTCCTTTTTTAATGGCAACACTGTCAAACTAGTGCTAGAATGATATAAATAATTCTTGTGGGCTGTAACCATTACGATCCTACACGTGTAATTTCAGGTGTATTCAGTCTTTATGTGAGCTTGAATTCTAGGCAGCTGATCTGATAGTTTGCACATGCCAAGATTTTAAAGTTTATTATATTTTTATTGAAAGTTCTCATGTATCCAGTTGGTTTAAAAAATGATGTTTTAAAATGTGAATTCCTGCAGAGCTGAATTCTATGCTGTTGAATGCCTGTACTCTACATAGAAATGGTAAAGTTTCCAAGGGATGACAAAATAGGCTGAATTACTCTACATTAAAGGTTTCCTGGTTTTCTATCTCTGGCAAGTTTCTTGTATCCAAAGAAATGGTGGTAGAGAGTTTCTTCTAAAGCTATAAACTTTAAATTTCCTTTACCTTTTTTTCCCAAACTTGCCTCTATGTAAGGCTATTCCGATAATGCTGTGGTCAGCTCTTGAGAGTACAAGATTTCTTTGCTGTAAAGAGAGATAATATTGGGATGTGGATGCTATTTAAAGGAAGCTTTGGCTTAGTTCAACAGTGATCAAATAGCTACAGTTTGTGTCTGGCTTATTCTGACTATAATTTTTGGCGGTGCTCTGGATGTTATAACATTAATTTCAGGTTGAAATGGCCGTCTAAATTCAGATTTGGCATTTCTCCTCTCTAGATTTTGCCCAGCACATCTTTGTCCTTGTAGGAAGGATATTCCTCTGTTGTTATTCTGCCTTTTTATCATCTTCCTGTTTTTGAGGTGTTGGAGCATTAGTCTTCAAGGCCTTCTAGGGAAAGATTGAACTGGATGGGTGGCTGGATTAACTTATATTGATTTTCAGCCAAGGAGCCTGTGACACCAGCTTGCCTCTACAGAGTGGGACAAAGGGGAGGACCAGCAGTGTGCCCTGTCTAGTGAAGCATATATATATATATATATATATATTTTTCTGGTCACAGGAAGTAGTTAGGGATTGTGGACGTCTTGGCTGTAGGTGATGAAATCCGATTTGTTTCCTCTGATAAAAGGGCAGTGAAGGCAAGAAGTATGATCAAGTGTATCATGGAGAGTGGTTGTTAACTAAAGAATTCAGACTTGGCTTGGTGGTCTGAGTTGATCATAGGTCACTGAGGACTCCTGCTTTGACTCAGTAGAAAGTAGCCAACGTGTTGAAGAAGTAATTTTTTTGGTGAAAAAGTGGTGGGCATTTTGTTTGATATAATTACAGATATAGCAGAATATCTTGGCATTTGTCACTCAATCTTTTAATACGCCTCTTGCAGAACAGTAAGAGAATGTGAAAAGCGACAAACTGTTGAAATATAATACTAATAAAAGCCATCACAATCGCTGCAATTGTATGTAGAGATGTATTATTAAAGTAAAAGACTTAAAAGAAGTTTCATGTAAGGCTGGAGATTTTTCAGTGATTTCAGGATTTGAAATAAAGTTTTATTTTTAAAATGTGAAATTTTGTGATAATATACAGGAGAAGAAAAGTAGCTTTGCTACTACATGCTGCATATAGAGGAATAAATGAAATTTGCTATGAAAATATTTTTATTTGGAACCTCCAGTGAGTATACATATTTGTGTAGAATTCATTTTACGTTTGTTACACATTGAACTAAGGAACACAAAAATGAAACTTAAATTTCAGGAGGATAAATTATTTTAATAGAATCTTATAACTGCAAGGGTAAATAGTAGCTTACCATTTTTTATAGTCAGAATTTTCATTACTACACAGTGTCACTTAAAGAGCCTTGCATAAATTTAATTTGTTGTTTATTAACAAACAAATCCAGAAGCATGAACTTGTTCAACTTATTGAAGAAAGAGAATCTGAGTAGTTACCTGTTTCTCGAATTTGATGATGTTTATTTAGGAATATCATGCTGATATTCGGTGTATACAAATGTGTATGTTTTTGGAATTACTTTAGAACTATTTCTTTTATATTAAGTTAAAATGGAATAATTTCAAACTTGAAAAATGAACTTTGAAATTAAAGTCTTTTTTCTTTAAATTTTTATTAGGATTGAAATTTTATATTGCAATTTGCATAACACTGATTAGTAGGGGTTGGAGATGAAAATGTAAATTGGATATTGCAATCAAAGACTGGTACGACTTGATTTTTTTTTTTTTCCCTGAGCTTACAAGTTTGAACTATGAAAATGTGGGAAGTAAAGAATATATTAGTTTAAGAAAACTTGCAGAGGGGAAAATAGCATTTTTTAAAGCTCCATATTGTAATATGATTTTTGTATAGTATAATTTTGAAATAAATGTGGAGCTAATGTAGTTGCTATTTGTATTTTGAAGAGGGGACATATTTTTGGATATGTCCAAAACTAACTGTAAGCAAATAATTTGATATCTTTCTTGAAAGATAAAGGTGACGATGTTAACTGTGTATAGTTTCAGGTAGCTTTATTACTTGTAGCAAGAAATAAGCTGTTTGTGAAAATAGCGTGAAATCAGATTCAGAACAGCTGTCTAATTTATCAGCCAGAACATACTGCTCATGTTTTACAGTATATCAGTTACTCTAGGTACCCATTATTGACCTGTTCAATCTACTAATGTTTGCTCAAATCTAGAGAAAGTTTGCAAATCTTTTAAAAATAAACCAAGTAAACCTCTTATACTTCTTTTGAGTATTCTTTCGTTTATTTTGGATTTGTATCCACTGACTATTTTAAAACAAAATACTATTTTAAAACGAAATTCTCAAAAGACTTTTTGAGGCATTTTGCTATAACAGAGCAGAGAAATGATGGGGTGGCCTGAGGAGGAATTAGGGGTGTGTGTGTGTGTGTGTGTGTGTGTGTTTTAAAGCATGGAGAATTAACAGGATTGTATGTGCTTCAGCAGAAAGGGAATTAATTTATAATGTAGGAGAAAAGAGGGAAGAACTACAGAAATTATTGTCAGTTCCTGGTGCAAGTAGATGGGGTCCAAGGCACAAAAGGATAAGTTGGGCATTAGGAGCATACATTAAATATTTATGTAGGAAGGGGCACAGAGTATATGAGCAGAGAGATGATGGTAATTGGATATGTGTGTTTGTATGAATTTGTGGAAGTTTTCTGATTGGTTCCATTTTATCCCTGAAGAGGAGTGTAAGGTTATAAGGAGAGTGAGAATGGGGAAAAGATTTGAGGTGAGAGAAGATGTGAAATAAATAGTCTAGAAGAGAGTGGCAGACTGTAGACCCTGTGTGCACCCATGTTGCAGTTGATTCACATTTGGCTATCTCTCTGTCCCTGAGTTGCACATCAGCAACCTTTTAACATGGTTTTCATTTGTTTTAAGGTTGGTTGTTTTTAGCCATCTCCATGACATTTAATCTCTGTGTGTAATTCTTTTTAAAAAATGTCCAACTTTTAAGTTCATCTGCATATAATTCTGATGTATTTATAATGCCTCTTTTTTCCACAGCTTTGCTGTTGTCAAAACTGGAAAAAAGATGTTTCAGTCAGTATCCTCCCAGGTATTTGGTCCAAGTAATCTGGGTAAGTTAGGCCCAGATCTGACTTGCTGTGATATTAACTGGCACTTTTCTTCTGATTCTGGGTGGGCTCATACTGTCCAGTAAAGGCCTCTTTTTAGTTGTGCAGAAGCGGTTTGAGTGGCCCAAAGACTTCTTGGGGGCTTCTTCTTAGATCCGTAATCAAACTGGCTAAACACCAAGAACTGGGTGAATAAAGTAGAACAGAAAGACAACTGTAAGTCTCAGTATCATAATTAAAACACTGCACGAGCATTCTCTTGCTTTTAGGAGGAGGCAATAAAGGGTTTACAATTTCTATATGTTTACCTTAAATTGAATGCGCCTTCTAATCTGAGGATTAGCATTTTTAAAAATTGAAAGTGTTTATAGATATTCTGAGAAAATGTGACAATTTGGGGTCATTTACTGTAAAAATTCATTTGCTGTGCCAGCACCCTCGAAAAATTCTGAAGTACTAGAGAATTAAAACTGCAGTGTGCAAAAAGTGCTGTTTTACCGAGGAAAAGAGAGATCTACTGTTTTAAATGAGACATTTTTGTAAAATAGTTCATTGTAATTGAGTTTCAGTGAACCATGGCGCTAATAGAAATCTTTTATGATATGTTTCTTATTGGATGTAAAAGAATGGAATCTTTTATGAAAGTGGTGGCTTCATAGAATATTGTGGCTTGGATCTTACTTTAGTTAAGAAGCATTTGTTGATCACCTGCTGAGTGCAAAGCCCTATAGATGATGCTATAGGGGAGATAGAAAGGGAATAGAAGACCAGATTTCTGCCAGTGAGGTTTGAGGTAGAGATGATACCAAACTTGATCTTTGAGCTTGCCAAAATGGCCGAATAGGAACAGCTCCGGTCTTCAGCTCCCAGCGTGAGCGATGCAGACCAACTGAGGTACTGGGTTCATCTCACTGGGGCTTCTCAGACAGTGGGTGGAGCCCATGGAGCAGGGTGGGGCATCGCCTCACCCAGGAAAGGCAAGGGGTTGGGGAATTCACTTTCCTAGCGAAGGGAAGACGTGACAGACAGTACCTGGAAAATTGGGTCACTTGCGGCCTAATACTGCGCTTTTACAACAGCCTTAGCAAATGGCACACCAGGAGATTATATCATGCGCCCGGCTCAGAGGGTCCCACGCCCATGGAGCCTCACTCACTGCTAGCACAGCAGTCTAAGATAGAACTGCAAGGTGGCAGCGAGGCTGGGGGAGGGGTGCCCACCATTGCTGAGGCTTAAGTAGGTAAACAAAGCGGTCAGAATGTTGAACTGGGTGGAGCCCACCTCAGCTCCAGGAGACCTGCCTGCCTCTGTAGACTCCATCTCGGGGGCAGGGCATAGCTGAACAAAAGGCAGCAGAAACTTCTGCAGACTTAAACGTCCCTGACAGCTTTGAAGACACTAGTGGTTCTCCCAGCATGGAGTTTGAGATCTGAGAACGGAGAGACTGCCTCCTCAAGTGGGTCCCTGACCCCCGGGTAGCCCAACTGGGAGACACCTCCCAGTAGGGGCCGACTGACACCTCATACAGCTGGGTGCCCCTCTGAGATGAACTTCCAGAGGAAGTATCAGGCAGCAACATTTACCATTCTGCAATATTTGCTGTTCTGCAGCCTCTGCTGGTGATACCTAGGCAAACAGGGTCTGGAGTGGACCTCCAGCAAATTCCAACAGACCTGCAGCTGAGGGTCCTAACTGTTAGAAGGAAAACTAACAAACAGAAAGGACATCCACACCAAAACCTCATCTGTACATCACCATCATCAAAGACCAAAGGTAGATAAAACCACAAAGATGGGGAGAAACCAGAGCAGAAAAACTGAAAATTCTAAAAATCAGAGTGCCTCTTCTCCTCCAAAGGAATGCAGCTCCTTGCCAGCAACAGAACAAAGCTGGATGGAGAATAACTTTGATGAATTGAGAGAAGAAGGCTTCAGACGATTGGTAATAACAAACTTCTCTGAGCTGAAGGAGGATGTTTGAACCTATCGCAGAAGCTAAAGACATTGAAAAAGATTAGACAAATGGCTACCTAGAATAACCAATGTAGGGAAGTCCTTAAATGACCTGATGGAGCTGAAAACCATGGCACGAGAACTACGTGACGCATGCACAAGCTTCAGTAGACTATTTGATGAAGTGGAAGAAAGGGTATCAGTGATTGAAGATCAAATGAATGCAATGAAGCCAGAAGAGAAGTTTAGAGAAAAAAGAGTAAAAAGAAATGAACAAAGCATCCAAGAAATATGAGACTATGTGAAAAGACCAAATCTACGTCTGATTGGTGTACCTGAAAGTGATGGGGAGAATGGAACCAAGTTGGAAAACACTCTGCAGGATATTATCCAGGAGAACTTCCCCAACGACTTCAATGTTGGCAACGCAGGCCAACATTGAAATTCAGGAAATACAGAGAATGCCACAAAGATACTCCTTGAGAAGAGCAACCCCAAGACACATAAATATCAGATTCACCAAAGTTGAAATGAAGGAAAAAATGTTAAGGGCAGCTGGGGAGAAAGGTCGGGTTACCCACAAAGGGAAGCCCATCAGACTAACAGTGGATCTCTCGGCAGAAGCTACAAGCCAGAAGAGAGTGGGAGCCAATATTCAACATTCTTAAAGAAAAGAATTTTAAACCCAAAATTTCATATCCAGCCAAACTTAGCTTCATAAGTGATGGAGAAATAAAATCCTTTACAGACAAATGCTGAGAGATTTTGTCACCACCAGGCCTGCCTTACAAGAGCTCTTGAAGGAAGCACTAAACATGGAAAGGAACAACCAGTACCAGCCACTGTGAAACCATGCCAAATTGTAAAGACCATCAATGCTAGGAAGAAACTGCATCAACTAACAAGCAAAATAACCTGCTAACATCATAATGACAGGATCAAATTCACACATATTAACCTTAAATGTAAACGGACTAAATGTTCCAATTAAAAGATACAGATTGGCAAACTGGATAAAGAATCAAGACCCATCAGTGTGCTGTACTCAGGAGACCCATCTCACATGCAGAGACACACATAGGCTCAAAATAAAGGGATGGAGGAAGATCTACCAAGCAAATGGAAAACAAAAAAAAAAGTGGGTTGCAATACTAGTCTCTGACAAAACAGACTTTAAACCATCAAAGATCCAAAGAGACAAGGCCATTACATAATGGTAAAGGGATCAATTCAACAAGAAGAGCTAACTATCCTAAATATATATGCACCCAATACAGGAGCACCCAGATTCATAAAGCAAGTCCTTAGAGACCTACAAAGAGACTTAGACTCCCACACAGTAATAGTGGGAGACTTTAGCACCCCACTGTCAACATTAGACAGATCCACGAGAAAAAAACATTAACAAGGATATCCAGGAATTGAACTCAGCTCTGCACCAAGCGGACCTAATAGACGTCTACAGAACTCTCCACCCCAAATCAACAGAATATACATTCTTCTCAGCACTGCATCACACGTATTCCAAAATTGACCACATAATTGGAAGTAAAGCACTCCTCAGCAAATGTAAAAGAACAGAAATGATAACAAACTGTCTCTCAGACCACAATGCAATCAAACTAGAACTCAGGATTAAGAAACTCACTCAAAACTGCTCAACTACATGGAAACTGAACAACCTGCTACCGAGTGACTACTGGGTACATAATGAAATGAAGGTTGAAATAAAGATGTTCTTTGAAACCAATGAGAAAAAAGACACAACATACCAGAATCTCTGGGACACATTTAAAGCAGTGTGTAGAGGGAAATTTATAGCACTAAATGCCCACAAGAGAAAGCAGGAAAGATCTAAAATTAACACCCTAACATCACAATTAAAAGAACTAGAGAAGCAACAGCAAACACATTCAAAAGCTAGCAAAAGGCAAGAAATAACTAAGATCAGAGCAAAACTGAAGGAGATAGAGACACAAAAATCCCTTCAAAAAATCAGTGAATCCAGGAGCTGACTTTTTGACATCAACAAAATTGATAGACCACTAGCAAGACTAATACAGAAGAAAAGAGAAAAGAATCAAATAGACGCAATAAAAAGTGAGAAAGGGGATATCACCACCGACCCCACAGAAATACTAACTACCATCAGAGAATACTATAAACACCTCTAATAAACTAGAAAATCTAGAAGAAATGGATAAATTCGTGGACACATACACCCTCCCAAGACTAAACCAGGAAGAAGTCGAATCCCTTAATAGACCAATAATAGGTTCTGAAATTGAGGCAATAATTAATAGCCTGCCAACCAAAAAAAGTCCAGGACCAGACAGATTCACAGCCGAATTCTACAAGAGGTACAAAGAGGAGCTGGTACCATTCCTTCTGAAACTATTCCAATCAATAGAAAAACAGGGGATCCTCCCTAATTTATTTTATGAGGCCAACATCATCCTGATACCAAAGCCTGGCAGAGATGCAACGACAACAAAAAGAATTTTAGTCCAATATCCCTGATAAACATCGATGCAAAAATCCTCAATGAAATACTGGCAAACCAAATCCAGCGGCATATCAAAAAGCTTATCCACCACGATCAAGTTGCTTCATCGCTGGGATGCAAGGCTGGTTCAACATATGCAAATCAATAAACATAATCCATCATATAAATAGAACCAAAGACAAAAACCACATGATTAGATGTGGAAAAGGCCTTTGACAAAATTCAACAGCCCTTCATGCTAAAAACTCTCAATAAACTGGGAATGATGGGACGTATCTCAAAATAATAAGAGCTATTTATGACAAAGCCACAGCGAATATCATACTGAATGGGCGAAAACTGGAAGCATTCCCTTTGAAAACTGGCACAAGACAGGGATGCCTTCTCTCACCACTCCTATTCAACATAGTGTTGGAAGTTCTGGCCAGGGCAATCAGGCAAGAGAAAGAAATAAAGGGTATTCAATTAGGAAAAGAGGAAGTCAAATTGTCCCTGTTTGCAGACGACATGATTGTATATTTAGAAAACCCTATCATCTCAGCCCCAAATCTCCTTAAGCTGATAAGCAACTTCAGCAAAGTCTCAGAATACAAAATCAATGTGCAAAAATCACAAGCATTCCTATACACCAATAACAGACAACAGGAGAGCCAAATCATGAATGAACTCCCATTCACAATTGCTCAAAGAGAATAAAATACCTAGAATAAAATCCAACTTACAAGGGATGTGAAAGACATCTTCAAGGAGAACTACAAACCACTGCTCAACAAAATAGAAGAGGACACTAAAAAATGGAAGAACACTCCATGTTGATGGATAGGAAGAGTCAAGGCCATACTGCCCAAGGTTATTTATAGATTCAATGGCATCCCCATCAAGCTACCAATGACTTTCTTCACAGAATTGGGAAAAGCTACTTTAAAGTTCATATGGAACCAAAAAAGAACCCGCATTGCCAAGACAATCCTAAGCCAAAAGAACAAAGCTGGAGGCATCACGCTACCTGACTTCAAACTATACTACAAGGCTTCCTTAACCAAAACAGCTGGGTACCGAAACCAAAACAGATTCAGACCAATGGAACAGAACAGAACCCTTGAAAATAATACCACACATCTACAATCTACAATCAGATACTACGCATCTGATCTTTGACAAACCTAACAAAAACAAGAAATGGGGAAAGGATTCCCTATTTAATAAATGGTGCTAAACAAGAAATGGGGAAAGGATTCCCTATTTAATAACTGGTGCTGGAAAAACTGGCTAGCCATATGTAGAAAGCTGTAATTGGATCTCTTCCTTACACCTTATACAAAACTTAATTCACGATGGATTAAAGACTTAAATGTTAGACCTAAAACCATAAAATCCCTAGAAGAATACCTAGGTCATACCATTCAGGACATAGGCCTGGGCAAGGACTTCATGACTAAAACATCAAAAGCAATGACAACAAAACCAGACTTGACAAATGGGATCTAATTAAACTAAAGAGCTTCTGCACAGCAAAAGAAACTACTATCAGAGTGAACAGGCAACCTACAGAATGGGAGAAAATTTTTACAATCTACCCATCTGACAAAGGGCTAATATCCAGAATCTATGAACAACTTAAACAAATTCACAAGGAAAAAACCAAACAACCCCATCAAAAAGTGGGCAAAGGATATGAACAGACACTTCTCAAAAGAAGACATTTATGCAGCCCACAGACACATGAAAAAATGCTCATCATTACTGTTCATCAGAGAAATGCAAATCAAAACCACAATGAGATACCATCTCACACCAGTTAGAATGGTGATCATTAAAAAAATCAGGAAACAACAGGTGCTGGAGAGGATGTGGAGAAATAGGAACACTTTTACACTGTTGGTGGAACTGTAAACTAGTTCAGCCATTGTGGAAGACAGTGTGGCGATTCCTGAAGGATCTAGAACTAGAAATACCATTTGACCCAGCCATCCCATTACTGGGCATATCCCCAAAGGATTATAAGTCATGGTGTTGTAAAAACACATGCACATGTGTGTTGTGCACTAGTCACAATAACAAAGATTTGGAACCAACCCAAATGTCCATCAGTGATAGACTGGATGAAGAAAATGTGGCACATATACACCATGGAATGCTATGCAGCCCTAAAAAAAGGAGGCGTTCATGCCCTTTGTAGGGACGTGTGTGAAGCTGGAAACCATCATTCTGAGCAAACTATCGCAAGGACAGAAAACCAAACACTGCATGTTCTCACTCATAGGTGGGAATTGAACAATGAGAACACTTGGACACAGAGTGGGGAACATCACACACCGGGGCTTGTTGTGCGGTGCGGGGAGTGGGGAGGGATAGCATTAGACGATATACCTATTGTAAATGACGAGTTAACGGGTGTAGCACACCAACATGGCACATGTATACATATGTAACAAACCTGCACTTTGTGCACGTGTACCCTAGAACTTAAAGTATAATAATTAAAAAAAAAAATTTGATCTTTACCAGAACCAAATGTAGTCTGTTGATTACACTGTAATTACCACATGAATACATTTTAAATTTACAGAATACCTAATCAGTTTAGGAGTTTTATTTTCTTGGGGGGAGATGTGGTCAACTAAGAAAACTTTATTCTCAAACTAGTATTTTTATATGTGCTTTGTGGGTTTTATAGTTTCTTAGACTTTGTTCTTAGTATTTAGTCATCCTTTTTATTGATGCCTTTTAAAGACAATAATTCCATTCTTGACAAGAATATAAAATTCAAGTGTTGAATTTTGTGTTTTGTACTTATTTGCAAGTGAATTTTATTATTGCCGTAAGAAAATTGTTGAGTACTTGAATCAAGATAATGTATACTTAGAGTGAATATAATCTGTAAAATTTGCTTTAAAATGGTATTTTAAATATTGTATCATTTAGGATGACAGTGTTAAAACAAGGATGGTTTAGTAGCATGTTAATATTTCATGAAAATAAGTAACAGAATTAGTAAAACAGGACATTAATTAACTATTATCTGATTTAATAATTACTAGGAAAATTGAGTGATGGCTAATTGGATTAGGATAGCAATTGATGTAATTTGGCTGTTGTCTCCACTCAAATCTCATCTAGAATTATAACTCCCATAATTCCCGTGTGTCATGGGAGGGACACAGTGGGAGGTAATTGAATCATGGTGGTAGTTCCCCCATATTGTTCTTGTGGTAATGAATAAGTCTCACAAGATCTTATGGTTTTATAAAGGGGAGTTCCCCTGTACAAGCCCTCTTGCCTGCCACCATGTGAGACGTGACTTTGCTCCTCCCTGCCTTGCACCATGATTGTGAGGCCTCCCCAGCCATGTGGAACTGTGAGTTCATTAAACTATTTTTCTTTGTAAATAACCCAGTCTTGTATATGTCTTTATCACAGCATGAAAATGGACTCATACAGCATTGTTTTAATATTTAACTGCTTATTGGATACACCTGTGCTAACTAGAAAACATCAACCCTTAGAAAGACGCTATGAAATTTTAGAGAAAGATTTATTTCAATGTGAAGTTTTAAATATTTTGTGTGGGACAAATGTATCTTCTTTTAAATTAACTTGTTTGTTTAAATGAGAATAAAATACTGTCTCTGTTTATATGCTTTTGAGGATAAGGGATATACTGGTATCTGTTTTACCTTACACACTTTGAGCCCTGGTGTGGAGGCCTGTGATAAATGTTTTAGCAAACAGACCCGCACAGCCGTTGCCTGGAGGTTTATATTATTTGAATTCTGGCAGTACTTTCCAGTTAGTCAATCAGTCATCAGTATTTGAGTATTTAATATTGGTCCCAAACCCTCCTAGGCATTGTGTTACAGAAATGTCACCAGTATTTGGCAGGTATTTCTCTAATACCTTGTTTTTGAGGGATGGTGCCAAATTGACAGTGTATATTCTGAAATAAGTAACTGTAACAAGCTAGTTGTGATGAGGTTAGTTTTCTTGTGTAACTGCAGTAGCTATCTTTTGGTTAGTGTTTTCCTATTATATATTTGTTTCTAATTTTATACTTTTAGACTTATTGGGTCCTTATATTTTAGCTATCTGTCTTGTAAACAGCATATAGCTGGATTTTAATTTTACAGTCTGATAATCTGTCTTTAAACTGGAGATTTTGCTTTTTTTTTTTTGACGATGATTACTGATAAATTTATATTCATTTCTCTGATTTTATTTAACATAAAAGTTTGTATCTGTTAGTCTATTCTGGCTGCCATAACCAAACACCATAAACTGGGTAGCTTGTAAATGACAAAAGTTTCTTTCTCACAGTTCTGGAGTCTGGGAAGTCCAAGATCAAGGTGTTGGCAAATTTGATGTCTGGTGTAGACCCACTTTCTGCTTCACAGATGGTGCTTTCTAGTTGTGTTCTCAAAGGGTGGAAAGAGCAAACAAACTCCCTCGGGCCTATTTTATAAGGGAACTAATTCCTTTTATGAGGGCTCTGCCCTTAGGACCTAATCACTTCTGCAAAGGCCCCACCTGCTAATACTATCATACTGATGATTAGGTTTCAGCATATTAATTTTGGGGAGATTCATTCAGACCATAGCAGTGTTGATATGTTTTTTACCTTTTTATTTTAAAATAAGTGTAGATTTACAGGAAGTTGCAGACAAAATATACAGAGTGGTCTCTTGTATGCCCCACCCAGTTTACCATGATGGTAACATCTTGTATAAATACAGTACAATTGCAAAAGTAGGAAATTGACATTGGTACTATTCACACAGCTTATTCAGATTTCCCGTTTTACATGTATACATTTTGTGTGTGTATGCGTTTGTGTGTGTGTATAATTCTATGCAGTTTTATCTTGTGTACGTTTGTGTAAGTACTGCATCAAGATACATCCACCAGACTCCGTTATGTTACCCCTTTGTAGCTTCACATATTCTTCTCTTTTCCCCCTCCATCCCTAATCCCTGACATCCTCTTATCTGTTCTCTATCTTTATAATTTTATTTTAAGAATTTTATATAAATGGAACCAATTGTATGTAACCTTTTGAGATTATCTTTATTTATTCAGCATAATTCTCTTGGTATCCATTCAAGTTGTTGAATCTATCAATAGTTCATTCCTTTTATTCTTGAGCAGTGTTCCATGGTAGAAATGCACTATTATTTGTTCAGCCATTGATCCTATAATGGATGAATTTGGGTCACTTCCAGTTTTTGGGTGTCGCAAGTAAAGCTGCTGTCAACATTCACATACTGGTTTCTCTGGGATAAATGCCCCGAAGGGCAATTGCTGGGTTATATGGTAGATGCATCTTTAGTTTTTTAAGAAAGTGCCATACTAATTTCCAGAGTGGCTGTTCTCACCAGTGATGTATGAGTGATCCAGTTTTTCTGTACCCTCTGAATCATTTGATATCACAATTTTTTTTTTTTTTTTTTGAGACAGTTTTGCTTTTGTTGCCCAGGCTGGAGTGCAATGGTGTGATCTAGGCTCATCACAACTCGGCCTGCCGAGTTCAAGCAATTTTCCTGCCTCAGGTTCCTGAGTAGCTGGGATTACAGGCATGCACCACCACGCCCGGCTAATTTTGTGTTTTTAGTAGAGACAGGGTTTCTCCATGTTGGTCAGGCTGGTCTCAAACTCCTGATCTCAGGTGATCCACCCGCCTCGGACTCCCAAAGTGCTGGGATTACAGGTGTGAACCACCGCACCTGGCCGTCATCGCTATTTTTATTTAAACTTTTTTGATAGGTGTGTAATGATAACACATTGTGGTTTAATTTGTATTACCCTAGTAGCTAATGATGAACATCTTTTCATGTGTTTATTTTCTATCCGTATATTCTCTGGTGAAATGTTTTTTATGGTTTTTGTGCATTTCTAATTGGATTATTCATTTTTTTACTGTTGGATTTTGAGAGTTTTTTCTATATTCTAGGTACAGGTCTTTTGTCAGGTGTATGGTTTTCAAATATTTGCTCCCAGTCCATAGGCTGTGTTTTCATCCTCCTAAACAGGATCTTTTGCAGAAAGTTTTATTTTGACAAGGTCCAGTTTACCAATTTTTATTGTAATGTAATGTCCTTTGGTGTGAAGTGTCTTTTTTTTTTTTTTTTAAACCTCCTCTCTCATCTTTTCTGTCTAGGCACTTTGTTGTTATACTTTATTTGTTATTTTCTTATTTCATTTTCTTTTTCTTTACTGTTTGAAAAGTTATATATTGCATGTGTACATTCTTTTCATCCTTATAAAATTTCTTGCTTGGATGTTCGACTTGAAGTATAAAGTTAATCACTGTATTAGTGTGTCCTCACACTGCTATGAAGAAATACCTGAGACTGGGTAATTTATAAAGGAAAGAGGTTTAATTGACTCACAGTTCTGCATTGCTGGGGAGGCCTCAGGAAACTTACAATCATGGTGGAAGGCAAAGAAGCAGGTACCTTCTTCACAGGGTGGCAGGATGGAGTGAGTGCAAGCAAGGGAAATGCCAGATGCTTATAAAACATCAGATCTCATGAGAACTCACTCACTATAACAAGAACGGCATGGGGGAAACTGCCCATATAATCCAATTCTCCGTTTACCTTGTCCTACCCTCGACATGTGGGGATTATGGGGATTATAATTTGAGGTGAGATTTGAATGGGGACATAGAGCCAAACCATATCAATCACTATATTTACCTTTCTTCTAAGCAAAGTATGGGATCTCAGAATGCTTTGACTCTTGTATCTTCTTTTCAGACTTAGACTACTCTTAGTTACTACTTTGGTTACTCTAGATATCACTGTAATTATTTTATAAATGTTTTATTTAGATTTGTCTTTTTAATTTATTCATGTTTACTTCTTTCCTCACTATACTTCGTCTTTCAGACTTTTCTTCTAGAATTTTTTTTCTTATCCGTGAAGTATATACCTTTTAGAATATTCTTTGTAAGAGACTTTATTCATTCAAAAAATGCCTTCATTGTCTGTAAATATATTTGTTTTGTTCATTTTAGGTATCAAAGTATGGATACTTTATAGTATTCCACTGTCATCTGGATTCCCATGTTGCTGCAGAGTAAATCGTCAGTCTGATTGTCATTTCTTACTACAATGTCTTTTCTCTATGACTTTAAAAAACACACATACACACAAAGAAATTCCTCCCAGAATGACTGATAGATAAGGAAAAAGAAGCGAGTGTTTATCTTGCCATTCTTGTATAAACTAAACATCAGGGTAAACAAATGATTATTATGAGGCAATTTTTCTTTACCCATATACTCCAGGTAATAAATGTGGTAGTTACTCTTGATAGAATTCAAATCTTACTAGCCCCTTATAAGTAATGTTAGAATTAATGAGTAAAAGTAGCATTCAAATTTCTTTTTAAGTTCTGGGATACATGTGCAGGATGTACAGGTTTGTTACACAAGTAAACATGTGCCATGGTGATTTGCTGCACCTGTCAACCCATCACCTAGGTATTAAGCCCAGCATGCATTAGCTACTTTTCCCGATGTTCTCCCTCCCCTTGCCACCACCCCTGACAGGCCCCAGTGTGTGTTGTTAGCCTCCCTGTGTCCACGTGTTCTCATTGTTCAACTCCTACTTCTAAGTGAGAACATGCAGTGTCTGGTTTTCTGTTCCTGCATTATTTTGGTGAGAATAATGGCTTCCAGCTCCATCCATGTCTCTGCAAAGGACATGATCTCATTCCTTTTTGTGGCTGCACAGTATTCCATGGTGTATATGTGCTACGTTTTCTGTATCCACTCTATAATTGATGGGCATTTGGGTTGATTCTGTGTCTTTGTTATTGTGGGTAGTGCTGCAGTGAACATATGTGTGCATGTATCTTTATAACAGAATGATTTATATTCCTTTGGGTTTATACCCAGTAATCGGATTGCTGGGTCAAATGGTATTCCTGGTTTTAGGTCTTTGAGGAATTGCCACACTGTCTTCCACAATAGTTGAACTAATTTACATTCCCACCAGTCCTGTAAAACTATTCCTATTTCCCACAGCCTTGCCAAAATTTGTTGTTTCTTGACTTTTTAATAATGCATTTTGAATGATGTGAGATGGATCTCATTGTGGTTTTGATTTGCATTTCTCTAATGATGAGTGATGCTGAGCTTTTTTTCATACGTTTGTTGGCCACATAAATGCCTTTTTCTGAGTGGTCTGTTCATCTTCTTTGCCCACTTTTTAAAGGGGCTGTTTGTTTTATTCTCGTAAATTTAAGTTCCTTGTAGATTCTGGATATTAGACCTTTAAGATGGATAGATTGTAAGAATTTTCTCACATTCTGTAGGTGTCTGTTCACTCTGATGATAATTTCTTTTGCTGTGCAGCTCTTTAGTTTAATTAGATCCCATTTGTCAAATTTTGCTCTTGTCGCAATTGCTTTTGACATTTTCATCATGAAATCTTTGCCCATGCCTGTGTCGTGAATGGTATTGCCTAGATTTTCTTCTAGGGTTTTTATAGTTTTGGGTTTTACATTTAAGTCTTTACTCTATCTTGAGTTAATTTTTGTATAAAGTATAAGAAAGGGGTCCAGTTTCAATTTTCTGCATATGGCTGGCCAGCTATGCCAGCATCATTTATGAAATAGGGAATTCTTTCCCCATTGCTTGTTTTTGTCAGGTTTGTCAAAGATCAGATGGTTGTAGATGTACAGTCTTATTTCTGAGATCTCTGTTCTGTTCCATTGGTCTATGTGTCTGTTTTTGTATCAGAACCATGCTGTTTTCGTTACTCTAGCCTTGTATTATAGTTTGAATCTGGGTATCATGATGCCTCCAGCTTTGTTCTTTTTGCTTAGGATTGTCTTGGTTGTACGAGCTCTTTTTTGGTTCATGTGAATTTTAAAGTAGATTTTTCTAATTCTGTAAAGAATGTCAATGCTAGTTTAATGGGCATAGCAGGGAAATCTATAGATACTTGGGGCAATATGGCCATTTTCACAGTATTGATTCTTATTATCCATGAGCATGGAATGTTTTTCCATCTGTTTGTGTCTTCTCTTATTTCCTTGAGCAGTGTTTTGTAGTTTTCCTTGAAGAGGTCCTTCACTTCCCTTGTTAGCTGTATTCCTGGGTATTTTATTCTCTTTGTAGCAATTGTGAATGGGAGTTCACTCATGATTTGGCTATTATTGGTGTATAGGAATGCTTGTGATTTTCGCACATTGATTTTGTATCCTGAGACTTTGCTGAAGTTGCTTATCAGCTCAAGAAGCTTTCAGGATGGGTTGATGGGGTTTTCTAGATACAGGAACATGTCATCTGCAGAGACAGTTTGATGTCCTCTCTTTGTATTGAATACTCTTTCTTTCTTTCTCTTGCCTGATTGCCCTGGCTAGAAGTTCCAATGCTGTGTTGAGTAGGAATGGTGAGAGAGGACATCCTTGTCTTGTGACAGTTTTCAAGGGGAATGCTTCCAGCTTTTGCCCATTTAGTATATTAGCTGTGAGTTTGTCATAAATGGCTCTTATTATTTTGAGCTGTGTTCCATGAATACCTACTTTATTGAGAGTTTTTAACATGAAGAATGTTTAATTTTATCTTAGGCCTTTTCTGCATCTATTAAGATAATCACGTGATTTTTGTCTTTAGTTCTGTTTATGTGATGAATTGCATTTACTGATTTGCATGTATTTAACCAGCCTTGCATCCTGGGGATGAAGCTGACTTGATCGTGGTGGATAAACTTTTTGATGTGCTGCTAGATTTGGTTTGCCAGTATTTTATTGAGGATTTTTGCATCGATGTTGATCAAGGATATTGGCATGAAACTTTCTTTTGTTGGTTGTATCTTTCCCAGGTTTTGGTAGCAGGATGTTGTTGGCCTCATAAAATGAATTAGGGAGGAGTCCCTCCTTTTCAATTGTTTGGAATAATTTCAGAAGACATTGTACTAGCCCTTCTTTGTACCTCTGGCAGAATTTAGCTGTAAATATGTCTGTTTCTGGGCATTTTTGATTGGTATGCTATTTATTACAACCTCAATTTCAGAACCTGTTATTGGACTATTCAGGGATTCAACTTCTCCCTGGTTCAGTCTTGGGAGGGTGTATATGTTTAGGAATTTATCCATTTCTTCTAGATTTTCTAGTTTGTTTGCATAGAGGTGTTTATAGCATTCTCTGATGGTTGTTTGTATTTCTGTGGGGTCAGTGGCGATAGTGGCTTTATCATGTTTTATTGTCTCTACTTGATTCCTCTGTCTTTTCTTATTAGTTTAGCTAGACTATTAATAAAATAGCCATATTTTATTAATTTTTTCAAAAAAACAGCTTCTGGATTCATTCTTTTTAAAATTTTTTTGAGACAGAGTCTCGCTCTGTCGCCCAGGCTGGAGTGCAGTGGCGTGATCTCAGCTCACTGCAACTTCTGCCTCTTGGATTCAAGCAATTCTGCCTCAGCCTCCCAAGCAGCTGGGATTACAGGCATGTACCACCATGCCTGGCTAATTTTTATATTTTTGTAGAGATGGGGTTTCACCATGTTGGCCAGGATGGTCTCGATCTCTTGACCTTGTGATCCACCTGCCTCAGCCTCCCAAAGTGCTGGGATTACAGGTGTGAGCCACTGAGGATTGGTCTTTTTACATAACCCTGTAGTTCTCGGAGGTTTTTTTCATTCCTGTTTATTCTTTTTTCTCTAATGTTGTCTGCCTTATTTCAGCAAGATAGTCTTCAAGCTCTGAAATTTCCTCCTCTACTTTGTCTGTTTTGCTATTGATACTTGTGGTTGCATTGTGAAGTTCTCATGTTGTGTTTCTCAGCTCCATCAGGTCATTTATGTTCCTCCCTGAATGGCTTATTCTGGTTAACAGTGTTTTATCATGGTTCTTTGCTTTGGGTTAGAACATGCTCCTTTCGTTCAGTGAAGTTTGTTACTACCCACCTTCTGAAGCCTAATTCCGTCAGTTCATCCATCTCAGCCTCAGCCCAGTTCTGTGCCCTTGCTGGAGAGGTGTTGCAGTCATTTGGAGGAGAAGAGGCACTCTGGCTTTTTGAGTTTTCAGCGTTTTTTTCCTTGTTTCTTTCTCATCTTTGTGACTTTATCTACCTTTGGTCTTTGAGGCTACTGACCTCTGGATGGAGTTTTTGTGGGGACTTTTTTGTGAGGCTGTTCTTATTTTTGTTTTCTCTTTATTTTTCTTTTAACAAGTCCCTCTTTTGTAGGGCTGCTGAGGTTTGCTGGGGGTCCACTCCAGACCCTATTTGCCTGGGTCTTACCTGTACCTGGAGGTGTCACTATTGAAGGCTGCAGAACAGCAAAGATAACTGCGTTCTCCTTCCTCTGGGATCTCTGTCCCAGCGGGGCACCGACCTGATGCCGGTGGGAATACTCCTGTACAAGGTGTCTGGCGACCACTGTTGGAGGTTCTCACCCAGTCAGGAGGCCACGGGATCAAGGACCTGGATAACAAAGCACTCTGGCTGCCCTTTGGCGGAGAGAGTGCGCTGTTCTGGGGGGAATCCTACTTGTCCAGACTCCTCAGATTCCTCAGAGCCAGCAGGGAAAGACTAAGTCTGCTGATCCATGGAGAGCATGGCTGACCCTCCCCCGACAGGCTCTGTACTAAGGATATCAGAGTTCTGTTCACATATCCACGGCTGGAGTTGCTGAAGTTGTCGCAGGGAGGCCCAGCCTGGTGAGAAGTGATGGATCCAAATTTGGCCTGAAGAGGCCGTCTGGCCGTGATCACAGCACCTGCTGTGCTGCACTGTGGGAAATTCCTCTTGGGTCCAAATCGCCCAGTCTTCCTGGCACTGGCAGGGGGAAACGGCAGACTGGAGCTGCAGTGATGGTTGTTGCCTCCCCTCCACCCAAGAGCTCAGTTGTCTTAGGCAGCAGGCATCTGCAGTGATGGTGAGCTCCCGTTTCCCCCCAGGACCTCGGTAGTCTTAAGCAGTCTCCAGCCAGGCAGCCAGTGTGAGAATCTGCACAGTGTGCAGATCTCTGTGTGAGAATCTGCACAGATTCGTGGAAAACATGTGGTTTCCCAAGTAGGGTAGCACAGTCACTTGCCGCCTGCCTTAGCTAAGGGTGGGAGCTCCCCGTGCCCTGTGCAGTTCCCAGGTGGGCTGTTCGCTGCACCCAGCTCTGTAGTTCATTCCAACCATCTAGTCAGTTCCAGTGGGAGAACCTGGATACCTCAGTTGCTGGTGCAGAAACCACTCAGTTTTCATTCTTGGTAGGAGCCTTCCACCGCAGCTGTTTCTACTTGGCCATCTTGGCCCCTCCCTCTAGAATTAGAATTTTAACCCCTAACAGAATGATAGATGTCTAGATTATAATCATAACAAAAACAGACAGCCAGACTTTTGCCTCCTGACAGAAGTACTCAGCCTGACTTAGGAAATAAGGCTGAGTCTGATTAAGCCCTTAGATTTAACTGAATATGTGTCATGGTCTAAATAAGGATCAGAAACCATACAGTTACTTGAAAATGGAAAGTTTCATCTAAAGAATGGTCATAGCCAGGCACGGTGGCTCACGCCTGTAATCCCAGCACTTTGGGAGGCCGAGGCAGGCGGATCACGAGGTCAGGAGATCGAGACCATCCTGGCTAACACGGTGAAAACCCATCTCTACTGAAAAAATACAAAAAATTAGCCGGGTGTGGCAGCAGGCACCTGTAGTCCCAGCTACTCAGGAGACTGAGGCAGGAGAATGGCGTGAACCCGGGAGGTGGAGCTTGCAGTGAGCTGAGATGTAGCCTCTGCACTCCAGCCTGGGCAACAGAGGGAGACTCTGTCTTAAAAAAAAAAAAAAAAAAAAAAAAATGGTTACTAGGGAGGTGGAGTAGGTGGATTAACTAATAAGAGGCAAAGATGTATATGAATAGCAGATATATGGAGAGCAGTCACCACCACCAGGATCAGGATGGAAGAAAAGTGTCCAAGGAACAGGCCACCCACTCTCAGGGCTGAAAGCCTAGCCTGGGTGGAGGCTGTGCAGCTGTGGCTTCCTGCTGGGGGTAGTTGGTCGAGGTTCTGTGCTGCCTGGAAACCCATTCTCAGGAGTGCTGTGGAAGGTATTCACAGGAAGATGCAATGGCTTGGAATTTACTGAGTCAGCCTATTCTCTGGGATGGGTGGGTGTCAGAGGATTTGTTCAAATGGAGGTGCCTACCTGGTGGCACCCTTCTTCAAAGACACCTGATGGTGGGTGTCAGTGGAAAGCCACTTCTCAATCCCTGTCACTGCCCCTCTGCTGCATAGCCATCTGTGGGTGGGGTACTGGGGGCTCCAGGGAGGTCCTCTAAAGGCAGGTGGCAGCTCCTGTGCTCTATTGCAAAACCTCCAGGGGATGGGGTTGATCTGGGGGAGGCTGGTGACGGTGAAGTGCCCTGCTATTGGCACTGGTTGTGGAAGCTCCCAAGAGGGATACACTGGCCAGGTTGTGTGTGTGTGTGTGTGTGTGTTTGGGGGGTGGGGTGTGTGTGGCATCCATGGGAAGGTGCTGGTTGATGCTGGCTTTTCAGCTCGGCTGTAAGGAACTGCATGCTATGCTGAAGCCCAGAGAGACAAATACACTAGAACCAGAACGAGAAGCTCTTCCTTCTGCACGTCCTTCCACTGCCTTCTAGTGACAGAGCCTTATAATGGGATAGCTCATCAGAGGAGAAATATTTACAAGTTCAACCCCACTCTTGCAGAGCTGGCTAGGAATAACAGATTTATATCTAGAGGCAAAAAATTGACAACAGACACAAACTACTAGCTTGTAAGAAATTCAGGGAGTAGAGGAAGATATCAAATGATATCATTACATAAAATCAGCAAAATACAGTATGTGGGATAAACAACCTACTTCCTTCAATAGATAAACATCAAGGAAAACAACACAAAGAAATGGAAGAGAAATCTGGATTAAGAGAGATTTAAGAGACATGTGTGGGCCTTCTTTGGATTCTCATTTCAATGAATGAAGTATAAAATTGTGTGTGTGTGTGACAGGAAATTTGAACATTCTGGGTATTTGATATTAAGCAATTATTGTTCATTTTCAATGTGGTAATAGTGTGTTTATGTTTTTTTCTGAGAACTGCTTTGGTGATATATGCTGAAATATTTACAGATGAAGCGATACAATATCTTGGATTTTAGTAATATATTTATTGCCTTTGTGTTGAAAAAAATCTCTCAAAAATGTGAAAATCGTTTTTTCTTACAGAGTTTAAAAGTTATTACTATACAATAGCCTCTACCTCAGTTTTATACAGAAATCAATCATGAATGATGACCTGTCTTTAACATAATTTTGAATCTTGTTCCTGGGTTTTGTTTATAATGAACTGTTAGAAATTTATGACAACGATAACTGGCATTTACTAAGACATATTCCATGGCTATACTCATGCACATATTCTGACTTGGTAGTTTATGATGTGAACAAAAGTGTCTTGTGCTTTATGGGGTAGTTGATATTGTCTTATGGAAGGAAAGAAAATCAACTATCATTTTCAGCAGTCTTGTTGACATAGACATATGTTTTCTACCCGTAAGCCTGAATATGTGTTCTTCTGACATGTTTACTGTTTCTGTAAACCATGGTATTCTTAAACATTTCAGAAATGCAACTGCTATTATATTTATCCTCTGCTGATACGGTGTTTGTAGCATATACTAGAATTTTAGATTTTGAGAAAAGTTCATATTAAAACAACTACAAATTCCCAAGATACAATATTTTAGGCATCAGTGCTTTTTTTAGTCCATGAAAATTTTTGAAATAAGTCTTTTGTAATTTACTAGTGTTCTTCAGCTCTCAATGATAATTTCACTTGTTTATTTCATAGCTGAAAATAAAATATTAGAAATTTATAAAGTTCAAATATGATATAAATAATAAAATTGGGCATTTACAAATATTGGTGATATTTGTGGGTAGGGGGAAGGGCTGAGTAGAGGAGAATAGGATGCATTATTAAGTTTATTAAGATTTTTCACCAGGTGTGGTGGCTTACGCCTGTAATCACAGCACTTTGGGAGGCCGAGGTGGGTGGATCATGAGGTCAGGAGTTTGAGACCAGCCTGACCAACATGGTGAAATCCCGTCTCTACTAAAAATACAAAAATTAGCTGGGCATGGTGGTGCGTGCCTGTAATCCCAGTTACTCGGGAGGCTGAGGCAGGAGAATTGCTTGAACCTGGGAGGTGGAGGTTGCAGTGAGCTGAGATCATGCCACTGCACACCAGCCTGGGTGACAGAGCGAGACTCCATCTAAAAAAAAAAGATTTTTCTGAACTTTTTCAGGGGTTTCATAAATGGTTACTTGCAGCTCATTCTTCTGCCTAAAAATATGGTAAAATACTCTCGTGTGTATATGTGATGCTAAAAATGTCAAGAACAGGGAATCGCTTCAGATTTTACCCCACTTGCAAACTAACAAGTCAGCCACAGTTTCATGGATACTGGTGGGCGACATGAGACTCCTGAGTCAGAGATGAAGGACAATTTCTTACAGCAGTGGCAACGGCATTTTTGGGCCAGTTTTCTGGACCTTGCTTCCCATACGATGATGGGAAGACAGTCAGATGGCACCTAGGACTGCCTGAGACAAACCCAGAGCTTATGACTCTGGAATTTTTCATAGTGTTAAGTAAATGCCCTGGAAGGAGACATTATCTTTAGTAAGCATGGTTGCCTTTTGTTCCAGAGCTGACACTGTCTCTGTCCTCTAAGCTATCCTTGAAAAGATGATCTGGAACAAAAACAGGCAGTACCTCACAAGACACACAGAAACATGAGAGACCCATGGAGAACTACTTCTCAACACCATCTGCACTTAACTCCTGTGGTGTCTTGGCTTCTGATGAATTTTAACGTGAATTCTCCATTCTGTCAGTCACTGTGGTTAATTGGATTGACAGAGACTCAGACCAGACTGTTGAACTTGTCTCATATGAAATTTAACCAAGGGCATTATCAGTAATAGTCCAAGCAGCAGAATGAGGCCAACCTGAGATAGGACACTAGGAATAACTTTAGTCAGTAAAAATATAATAAGGTTCATCAAGGCAAATATTGACCAGAGCTGTGAGACTGGCTTTGAGCTTTGCCTCCCTGTGTAGAAACACCACAGCTATTTTCATTTCTGCACAGTTGAGCACTGAGATTGTACAGCTGTAGCAGTCCAGTGGACACTGAGTTTCAGCTTATCTGAACCATCAGTGAACCAAACCCAGGCAATTTAGAGGGACTTCTTACCCAGAGCTGCATGAGCCAACGACTTTGCTTCAGGTACCAGAGTTGGGGGGTGGATACAGTTTTCCCCAGAGGGATAGCTACCACTTTTTTAAGGTAAAGCTGAGATGCCGCTGGGAGTAGGCTAGTTGGTCCCTGAAGGTATCATTTCTATTTGATAAGCTAGGCTTATTGAGTCCCACTCACCTTGATAGTTATAGTTACTCAGGCAAGCGAGTCACAAGGCCTCTGTGGGTTAGGTGGAGAGTTTAAACAAGAGCCCAGCAGCAAGCTCATAGCTACTTTTGGAAAGGGATGTACCTGGCAGCCACATCAGGGAGGTGATGAGCCCCGAACCCCAGAGGTTGCTGCTGGTTGGAGATCATCTCCCTTCACTCCATACTTGGCTTCACAAACTCATCATAGAGACTCGTAGTGAGACTGTGGAGCGCCAGAGGTTGAGAGAGTGCCACAGCTTGCTGGTCGGTTTCCAGTGGGAACTCTGTCTGGGCTATGTTCCAAGGGTGCTGGTTTTCAAACTAACCAAAGTAAAGCACCAAGTAGAATGCCAACGTGAGGTATATACTGTCTCCTGTACTCAAAGAGACTAATAAGACAGCAGAATTAACTGCCACAGGAATTGAGCAGAAAACTGTCTTCATAGTCCCAAGAACTTTTACTTGGGAAGGCTCTTGTGCATTGTGAGAGTTTCTCAGCCTGCTTTTCACGCAGAGGTGTGGTAACACTACAGTCAGGACTGTTGAAAGTGAGGCTTCTGACTGGGCGCGGTGGCTCACGCCTGTAATCCCAGCACTTTGGGAGGCTGAGGCGGGCAGATCACGAGGTCAGGAGATTGAGACCATCCTGGCTAACACGGTGAAACCCCATCTCTACTAAAAATACAAAAATTAGCCAGGTGTGGTGGCGGGCGCCTGTAGTCCTGGCTACTTGGGAGGCTGAGGCAGGAGAACGGTGTGAACCCGGGAGGTGGAGCTTGCAGTGAGCCGAGATTGCGCCATTGCACTCTGGCCTGGGTGGCAGAGCAGGATTCTGTCTCAAAAAAAAAAAGTGAGGTTTCTGACTTGTTTACCAACAGGCTGTCCTCTGTGATGAAATCTTTAGATGTCACAAGGCACAAAATCCTGTCTCTACTCCCTCTTGGCAAATAGCTGCAAAGAGTGTAGCTTCCTGTTTGGGAGTACCTGGAGGCCTTGCATGTAAATGAAAATGGATTTTGGTCCTCAGGTACCTGTGGGATGAAAAACAACGTGTTGGTAATGCCCAGGACCTCGTACTTAGTGCCAGCAGCCTGTGCAGTGGTTTGTTACAGTTGCAGTGGCTAGAATAACTGGGACTCTAGGAGCAACAACTGAATTCAGGTGATGAGCGTTCACTGTAAACCTCCAACTCCTGTTAGTCTTTTTCACTGGCCAGATGTGGCCATTGGTTGTATTGAGATGTTGCTTCTCTTTACTACCCTGCTGCCTTCAAGTCCTTAAAGGCAGGATTCTATTTTGCTTCTTTTGGACCACGGATAGGGAGAAGGGTTGAGAAGCAATTTACATTTTCCACTAGCACTTTACACGTCACTCTTCCTCATCTGGGTGGTCCACTCTGGCTCTTATGGGACAGGGAAGTACAGGCATGTAATGCTTCTTACCACATATTTGGAGGTAGAAGACACCACAATAGTGTATAGAAGAGCTCCCTGTGAAGTCAGCTCCTCTTTGCTCTAGGAGGAGTCCCTCCTGTTTTCCTTTTTTATTCACCGTGCCTTTTTGGTCTTTAACTCCTTTTACCTTATGATAATTCCAATTATTGAGTGGAGAGTTAATACTGAAACTTACCTGTTTGTCAAATATGATTGAACATTGATTTGGTAGTAGTTACCTAGGCATCGAGACTGCAGTGTTGAACGAAACAGGTAAAAATTCCTACCCCATGGGTTTACATACTCTATGCTAGACATTGTGCTAAACTGTCCATATGACTTAATCCCCATGATGGCTTCATGAGAGTGACATTTTCTTCTCTCTCCCACTGGAGCTCTGACATCCCGTGATCAGCCACCCCCACCCCCTTCACCCTTGATTGCTCTCTGACACTTCACTGTGGGCCTGGGTGACTCCCTCCTCACCCTTCAACACACGTACACACACACGCGCACGTGCACCTGCACCTGCATTGCTCTGGCACACCTGAATTGTTTGAGAAGGGGAAATGGGCACTAAGTGTGTTGATATGGTTTGGATCTGTGTCCCTGCCGAAGTCTCAAGTGTTGAGGGTGAAGCCTGGTGGAAGGTGACTGGATCATTGGGGGCAGATTTCCCCCTTGGTACTGTTCTCCTGTTAGTGAGTTCTGAGATCTGGTCATTTAAAAGTGTGTGGCACCTTCCCTGCTACTTCCTCCTGTTCTGGCCATGTAAAGTGCTGGCTTTCCCTTCACCTTCTGCCATGATTGTTAAGTTTCCTGAGGCCTCCCTAGAAGCCAAGTGGATGCCACCATGCTTCGTGTACAGCTGTAGAATCATGAGCCAATTAAACTTCTTTGTAAATTACCCAGTCTCAGGTATTTCTTTATAGCAATGCAAGTGCTAAAATATATATATATATATTTTATATATATATATCTTATAAAATATATATATTTTATAAGAAATATATATATTTTATATATATATTTATATATTTTATATATATATATCTTAAAGAAAAAGTTACTTCCTACATTTGTATGCACATTTTGTATACATGAACTTTTTTTTTTTTTTTTCCCCCAGGAGCTTACTCATAATGTTCCTAAGAAATCAATGACTCAAAAACATTCTCTGGAGAACACAACCAAGTTGAAGCCATGTAGGTGGTTCCTCTTAGTGCAAAACAGCCTGCTTTCCCCTCTACTAATTAAGGAGCTAATTCATAAAGGAGCTAACTCTATATCCATACAGATTCTTCTCAAGAAAATCTCAAATATAGGCCTCATGATTAGAAATTAATACATTTTTTAAGACCCATGAATTTGTATTGCTAACAGTGGGGTATTTGAGAAATTATCTATTAAAAAGATTCTGGCTGTGATTCAGGTATATGGCATTTCCCCCTTTTCTGTAATCCTTTTAAATAACTTAGTTTAAAGACAGAGTGAATCAATTTTATAGTTAATTTTACGCAGATATTCTAATTTATTAAAAACAGTTGCTGGTAGTAATACATTGAGAAATGGGTAGGAGTTATTTATCTCATTAGATTAATACCAATTTTGATGAACAATTTTGGGATAGGTTGGCTAAATGACTTTGGTGTTGAAGCTATGCCAGTTTGAGGTTTATTCTTACGCCTTTATTTCTCTTCCACAACCTTGTGTTAATGGTCTGTGTCCCACTAAACTCTGGGCTGTTGGAGGGCAGGTATAATATTTCTATTTTCAGTGCCCTTATCCTGAGCTCATAAAAATGCCAAACGTGCTAAAACATGTTGAATAAACAGATGGATGAGAAAATTGAGGTCTATGAGAAAATTGAGGACTGACTTTTAAAAAGCTACAGTTATATAGTGAACGTTTCTTATTCGTTGAGTCCTGTAGACAGAGCTGTCATACAGCCCTCACAGAGCAGAGGTTCAACTACTGGCAGAACTGGAACTCAGGTCTAGTTTACATCATCTACTGTTTGCTCTTTTGTGGAGAGAGAAAGGAAAATGAGAAGTAATAGCTGAATCATGTACATTGGTTAGACTCAGTCCATTTGGACTTGTGAGATTACATTTGGTAATAAAGATAAGGATGGGTCTATGATTTCTTTCCTTTCCCCACTCCTTTTCCTTTCCTTTTCCTTTCCGCACTGCTCCTTTTCCTTTTCTTTTCCTTTTCCTTTCCCTTTCCTCCCCTCCCCTTCCCTCCCTCCCTCCCTCCCTCCCCTCCCTCCTCCCTCCTCTCACTCTCCTTCTTTTCTTTTCTTTCTTTTTTTTTTTTGAGATGGAGTTTTCTTTTGCCCAGGCTGGGTGCAATGCTTCAATCAGCCTGCAACCTCACCCTCTGGGTTCTTCTCCACCTCTGGCCTTCCAGTGCTAAAGTTGGGCATTTTCCACTTCCAATAATTTTGTATTTTTAGTAGAGACAGGGTTTTTCCATGTTTGGTCAGGCTGGTCTCGAACTCCCAACTTCAGATAGTCTGCTTGCCTCAGCCTCCCAAAGTGCTGGGGTTACAGGTATGAGCCACTGTACACGGCTGTGATTTTTTTTTATATTGCTTTTGGGTCCCTAAAACAGGTGTTAATCAAACTCTGTTTCTCCACTTTCTCTCCCTGCCCTGCCCCGCCCCATGGTACTGAGAAACAGTACATTTAATCAGAGATGGGGCTGTGGATAGTTTTTCTTCCTATTCCATAATTGACATGTCATTTGCCATTCAGCCTGATCACAAGGTGTCTGAACCTACTACTCCTCCTTGTACGGTATATTCCCCAAAATTTATTCAGATCCATTTGAGCTCCTGTTGTATATAGTTTTATCAAAATCTTTTGTAAATAATTTCCCATTTTTTTAAGTCAGTGACCTTGCTGAAATTTCTGACCACAAACTTTTGTGGTTCCTCATATGCTTGATTCTTACTCTACTATTCTCTTTGCTCCACCTCCATCAAAAGTTGTACAGAAAAAGGAGAACGTCCTTGCATGTATAACCATGGCACTATATCAGCCTTTTAAAGTATTTGCTTTCTTACTAGAGACCATTTTTACTTTGTTTGTTTTGACAACTTAAAGTTCTTATAGCTCCACTTTATTTTTGTTTGATGCAAATACAAACACACACACACTTGAAGAAAAGCAAGTTGGCCTTCAGGCTTTATATTGATGTGTTTTGTTTATTGTTGATTTATATTGATAAAGTGTGCATGAAGATTACTTTGTATGCATGTGGTATAGAATAGTATATAAATTAACTATAATATGAAAATCCACAATTACAGCAATTACAATTATCAACAGTGAGGGCCTGCTGCGTAGCTTATGCAAGTAAAATTATTATTTTGTTTTCCATTGAAAACATTCAGCATTTGTAGGGGTTCTCAAACTCTAAGTCATATGTTTGTATGAAGTAATCTTTATCTGCTGTTCATTCTTTTCATTTTATTTATTTATTTTTTAATTTAAATATACAGTCTCATAAAATGTCAACACATCTAAGAGTTTACAAAAGACTCATTTTTTCCAGTTTATATGGAAAAATATAAAAAAGTCATATACTTTTCTGTTGAACATTTTTTACCTTAGATATTATTATAGATTAAATATATTTTATAAAAGGAAATCATCTACATATGGAGAATTTCAAAGCAAACCAAATAATTGTTTTCAGTTGATATTTATTGAGCTTCTACTTAGTACTCCTTTTTTTGTAAGGCTCTTAAAAAGAAGCAAGACGCTTCTGTTCTTGAGATACTCTCTTGCTCTTTCTCTTTTTCCATGGATTCTTAGAGACACATTTTGCTGTCATGTTTTAAGCTTCCCACAATTGGATGGCACCTTGCAATCACTGTCAGCCAGGTGGCAGTCATGACCTAGTTGTGTGGAAAATTATTACTTGAAACATTCTCGTAAGCTCTGGTTTAGATTTAATGAAATGAAATATTACTTTGAAAAATCCCAATAATGTAGTTTTTGGATATAATTTGGGAAATGCTTTTAAAAGATTAATAGAAGGAAAATAATAGTGTAAAAATAGAAACAGATTAATAATCAGAAAAATTTATGATACTCCAGTAACCACATTTTCCACCAAAATTGTCCTTTATTTCTGAGGTTCTTAGGGGAGGAAAATAATTTTCCCTCTACACTTCTGAATTCTTAGCTGGGACCTTTGTAACAAAAGACAGACTAACGAGAGAAACAGAAATTCATTAACTTGTATATATCTTATAAAGGAGAAAACTCAAGGAAAGAGTAACTCTAAGAGGTGGCTTAGAACTATGGCGTATATAGCATTTTCTCCCCAAAATGGTAAATGTTTACAGGGGGACATGACAATGGAAAAGAACCTTAAGTGTTTAGGGGTACACATTCTGGGGAGGTATAGATACAGGGGAGACTAATGGTAAATAAATATAGGGCAAAGTAATGGCAGCTAGTTAGTGTACTTTGTTACAGAGGTTTCTCTGGCTCCCTCTCTAGACTGATAAGGGTCAGAAGTCATCTCTGGTTATTTACTTGTCCTTTCTGATAGAGAAGGGAAGAGGGACAACTTGAGAAATTTATGTCTGGCTTTTAGGCAAATGGGAAGGCAGAGAGCTTTTCTTGTATCTGTTTCTTCTCAAGTGCCTTTAGCTCAAAATAATCATGAATGTTGTCACATATTTTGGAGTGGTATATTCTGCTGCCCTTAAGATTCCTCCAATTTTCTATTTTCTACTTCTTTAAAGGTTCATAAGTAGTGTGTTAATCTGCTGGAAACTTAGTTTGCTGATGGGTTACTCAGAATCTTTCACTTAGCCTTTTCTGAGTTTTCTGTAAACCTAATGCTACAGGTTTTCTCTAAACCTAATGCTCTTGATATTTGCATTAAGTGTAGTCATCAAGGAAATCCACCTAGATCGGAAAGGGGTGGCCTAGAGATTGAGCAGGAGACTGGCTTAAAATAGTCTGGCTTTGTTATGCCACTTGGCAAGTGGCCTCTGGTCAGTTACTTTCCTTCTCAAGCCTTAGTTCTTCCTTTGGCAAATAGGAAAAGTAATAGGATTTTCCCCATAATATGTAGGGCTTAAATGAAAGAGCGCATATATGTTACTTTGATTTCTAATTTTTGTTTTCTTTTTACTTATATTTACTGGGTGTTTACTAAGCTTCTCTGTGTTAGGTACTAGGGATACCTAGTGAATAGGGCACAAAAATTCAGCTCACAGTAGTGCAGTGAGATCATCTTGTGTAAGAAGTTATTATAACACCTTGTATAAGAAGTTATTGTAACATCTTGTATAAGAAGTTATATAACATACAGTTTATGTAACAGTAGAACTTACTGTGTAATAAAATAATAGCACCTTGTTATTCTCTTGGGGCTGACAATACCCGGGGAAATGAGAATTCTAATTATCTCCTTACACATCCATACCTTATGCTACCTGCTTCATCAGTGCTCAAAGGAAGGGACTGCCAAGAGTTTCAGATGACAGCTTGCTGTGTTGGCACTTATTATTCAGATGCTAATGGATAAATTCTTTGGCTTTTATACTTGGGAGCAGATTTAACGCGTCTTCTTAGTTTTCATTCATAATCTTATTCACAAGTTCTTTTTAGCTTCTTTGAGAATTCTATAATTTTAGAAGCCATAGCTCCTGAATCATAATGTGGGAGAACATGAGTTGATTAGCAAAAATAATGTTAAGAGTGATTTCTTTTTAATTCTAGTGTGTCAAGTCTAAAGAAGACATTGACAGTGTTAGGGCTATATGTAGCACCTTGACATTGCTCTAAGCAGTAAGGCCAGTAATAGTCATATCAAAATGGAGATTTAAAAAAATCATTTATTTGAGTCTTCCAACTGAAATTGATGGGGGGAGAGGGAGCTGGTGATCATTACTTAAAATGGCCTAAAATATATTTTACTATGTGGCCACCACCTGTCTCCTAGGTTTTCTGCTGTCATCGCCTCTTTTTCCCCATTCACAGTATTGGCCACTTTTCATGAGTTTGACCCTTTGCATATGGTGTTTTCTGCAGGACTATCCTACCTCCTTCACATGGGGCATTGTAACTCAGCCTTCAGTACTGCTAGAATGAGTCTTCTATAACTTCTTCCCCATTCCCCTGGGACAGCTTCCCCTTCCCCGTGATCTCATTGCGTTTGGCACATTGGGTGTTTTCTTCAGTCTGTTGTTCGTCACACTATTTTTAGGCCTGTGTTCTTCATTGGATCCAAAGCATTAATAACAATATCATTTGCTTTTTCATGACATTATAAGGAAATCATGGTTTTTAATATTATAAACATTAGCTTTTGTTAGAAAAGCAGAGAACATGTTGATTATTCTTTGTTAATATTTAGTATCTTTTATTCTGGCATCTTAATTCCACAAATTTTGATTTATTTATAAACCTCATTACAACTCACAAATATTCATGATATTGGTGTAAAATAATAAAAATAATAAGTATAGCTTAAATACTGGTTTAAATTGCACCCTTGATGCCATTAATTGTAAGATGCATCATTATTTTATGTACCACTAAGAAAGTAACAGCAATTGCCAGTTACACCCACATTCTGAATGTATTCTAGAATGCACATCAGAGATGTTAAAATATGTAAAAATGTTCACTTTTAAATTAATGATACATCTAAAAAGATGTAAGAACTCACTTGAACAAAATGAAAGATTCGTTTCTGTTTTCCTTTCCTTCATTGCCTTTGGTAGGTGTGCTAATGAGCAGCAAAGTCTTCATAAATGCTAGACAGCCGAAAGATGGAAGACCTGACAAAGGATTTGGGAACCCAGCAGATTACATAATCCGTTCCTGTAATGTTAAAAATAATCTACATATAAAGTAAGGGAATTGTAAGTAGAGAGTTGATTAGCCACATTGTTTATTCGTAAAATTATGGATACATGTCTCATAATGTGTGAAAACTTTGTACGTTCCCTTTTGTTGACTGAGATCATTTCCAGGTGTGGATGTGAGTGGAAGAATGGTGGGGGAGTGCAGTTTAGATGGCAACCTTCCAGGCATTTGCAATTATAAGCGCTTTTTATTATTAACTTGCCCTGCAAGTATGGGAGTGTTTTATTTTTCTTTCTTCAGATTCAATGTCTGACTTATAATGAATATCATGAGAAGGAATAAAATTCAGTTTCTAGCTGATTTAGAATCGGATCATATACTTTATTAAGTGAGGGATGCTGATATTGAGTGTGTTATACCTTGTTCTTTCTGTCTCTATGTATCTGTCCATTCATCTGCCCATTGATTTTAAGATTATGTGTCTGTTCATATAGAGTATAGTATCGTTAGAAGCAATATTGTGCTTTTGTTGTGCAATATGGACATAGAAAGTTTTAAAGATTAAGTGGAAAGAAACTTAGAACACTCTGAAATTGTGATGTGTGCCTGTGCACATATTTAGTTTTATGGGTAACTATTTTCGTGACACGGGAAACAGCACAATGAATGGCTTTTTTAGGTTATGTTAGAAACAGTTCATTGTATAACTTCTTTGTGCCAGGTCTTACGTTGAATTTTCAAGCAAATATGATGAATAAATTATGTTTTCAGCATACCTAACATTTATAAACTGTTAAATGAGATGTATATAGCTATTATTAGAAGAAGGAATTGAATACTATGGTTGGCAGGTGAAAATGATTAATGAGTAAAAAGAAAAGATGTAGGGAAAGGGGAGGAGGTAAAGTATTTTCTGTTGGTTTTGAAAGATAAGTAAGTCTTTGGCAGGGACAGGAATTTACATTTGTTGAATATTTACTTACATTGTGTGAGGCACTATACAGCTCTCTATATGTATAATCTCACTGAGTTTCCCGTTATTATAGTCCACACTTTGCACCCTCAGAGATGTTAAATTAATTTCCAAAATATTTCAGTCAGACAGCTAATAAATGAGAAAACTTGGATTTGAGCTAGGTCTGATTCCAATCACTATATTAATCACTATGCCTAGTCACTGTACTATTCTTATTCATATGTACTTAATCACTGTACTATTCTGAAAGGTATTCAGGACAGAGGAACAACCATGAATGAAGACCTGAGAACTATGACAGTGCCTGAAAGTTTCACAGAATGAGGATCAACCTGCAAGACTAGAGCCACCATATGCTGTTCAGTCATTGATCAGTTTTTTGATCAGCGTTACTGAGTATCTGTTGTGTGCCAGGCAGTTTGCTTGGTGCCGGGGGTTCAGAAATGAGCACATGCTCTTGCCTTTCAAAGCTGAGTCTAGTAACAAAACTGAGACTTTCAGTGATGATTTCTTGCTTCGCTTGTTTGCCTAGGAAATACTTCCTCACTCAATATAAATGTCTAGATTGTTGAAGTATCTTGTAGTTTCAAAATTATATTCGGTACATGTGCTCTGTTCAGAATGTGTCCCCCAAAATTCATGTGTTGGAAACTTCATCTTCCAACATGGCAGTGGTGAGAGATGGGGTGCTTAGGTCGCGAGGGCCCTGCCTAGAAGGCTCTTGCTAGACATTGATGCTGGTGCTTTGATCTTGGACTTCTCAGCCTTCAGAATTTTAATAAATTTCTGTTCTTTATAAATTGCCCAGTCTGTGGTATTCTGTTATAGCAGCACAAACAGAGTGAGAATCTTCTCTTTCTCTCTCTCTCTCTACACACACACACAATATATATATAGACATATGTGGTGTACCTATATACACAGTATGTATATACAGAGATGTAGTTTTATAACTTCATTCTGAAATTGAGGCAAGTAATTTTGGTATCTTTTTATCTTCAATTTTTTTTTTTTCTAAGAAAGAGGCCCCTTTATTTTCCTTGTTGAACTACTACTACTTTGATATATACTTGGTTCTCATAATTTCAGTGCTGAAGCTATTGACTAAAAAGTGCATTGCTCATGCTGTTAAAATTCTTAAAAGTTTCATAAATGAGTATCAAATGAGATTTGTGACTAAATGAATGCAAATGCAGCATTGCTTTCCTTTAATATGTGGCTGTTGCTGCTGCTGCTTCTTCCTCTGACAACAGAAATATTTTGGAGTGTACCTCAGCCTGTTAATAATTTTCCAATCTGTTTTAATCTTCTGTAATTACTCATAAATTTCCTATCCTCACTTCTTTTTAACAAAGCTTTTAAATGTAGTACAGACTTAGTGTAAACATTTATCTGATCTAAAGGCAAATATAGAAAAAGTTAATTTTCCCTTCTGCTTTTCATTTCTACTCTCCTAAGGGTATGGTTTTGACATGTTATACCTTTTCTGTATTCATTTCTAGTAACTATTGATGAAGAGAACTGTTGTTATGTCAAGAAGGTTTTTAAAAAGATGAATAGAGTTAGGAATTGGGATGGATATGAGTAAATTCTTAAATATAATACTTTTATAAAATCTCCCCCTAAACTCTGAAAAATAAATGTTTTCTGAGTTCCCTATAACTTATTTCAGCAGAGGGAAAATCTCCTACATGATGTTTAGAGTTGAATGACTTGCATCTCCTTTTGCTGTTTAGGGAATTGGTGGTCCTAAGTCCCTTTCCCTAGTCTCTTAGAAGTTTCCAGTCTACTCAGACAAATCAGCATGAATTATTTGGTAATTTTTGGGAAGAAAGGATGCTAGATAGTGTTGCAAAAATTATTTGCTTTACTTTTAGTCTGAAACCCAAACAATCTATCATTTTAATGACCCTTTATTATATTCTAGCCTAATGTTTAAGGATTGTTGGCCAGCGACTTCTTAGGAGTGGGATACATTGCCTGGGCGGTCGCTTTCCTTTTCATCAGTAGAAACTTGTATTTTACATATATACAAGATATTATATACATATATACAAATATTACATATATACAAATATATATATATAAAAATATTTTTATTTTTTAAAATAATAGAGGCTGGGCACAGTGGCACATACCTGTAATCCCAGCACTGTGGGAGGCAGAGGCAGGAGGATGGCTTGAAGCCAGGGATTCAAGACCAGCCTGGACAACATAGAACAGTGGTCCCCAACCTTTTTGTTACCAGGGACCAGTTTCACGGAAGACAGTTTTTCCACGGACAAAGGGGTGAGGTAGATGAGGGATGGTTTGGGGATGAAACTGTTCCAGTTTACATCATCAGGCATTAGGTTCTTATAAGGATCACGCAACCTAGGTCCCTTACGCGCAGTTCACAGTAGGGTTTGTGCTCCTGTGAGAGTCTCATTCTACTGTTGATCTGACAGGAGGCGGAGCTCAGGTGGTAATGCTAGCTAGCCTGCTGCTCACCTCCTGCTGTGCAGCCAGTTCCTAACCGGCCATGAACCAGTACTGATATGCCATGAACCAGTACTGATATACCATGAACCAGTACTGATATGCCATGAACCAGTACTGATATGCGGCTGGGGAGTTGGGGACTCCTGACATAGAGACCTCACCTCTACAGAAACAACAACAACAACAAAAACTAACTGGGTTTGGTAGTGTGTTCCTGTAGTCCCAGGTACTTGTCAGATAGGCAGGCAGGAGGATCACTTGAGTCTAAGAGTTTGAGACTATTGTGAGCCATGATTGCACCACTGCCCTCTTGCCTGGGCAACAGAGTGTGAGACCTTGTCTCTTAAAAAAAAAAAAAAAAAACAAACCGGGTGCAGGGGCTCACGCCTGTAATCCCAGCACTTTGGGAGACCAAGACGGGCTGATCACAAGGTCAGGAGATCGAGACAATCCTGGCTAACATGGTGAAACCCCGTCTCTACTAAAAGTACAAAAAATTAGCCAGGTGTGGTGGTGGGCGCCTGTAGTCCCAGCTACTCAGGAGGCTGAGGCAGGAGAATCGTTTGAACCCATGAGGCAGAGGTTGCAGTGAGTGGAGACTGCGCAGCTGCACTCCAGCCTGGGCGACAGAGTGAGACTCCGTCTCAAAAAGTAAGTAAAATAATTGTTTAAAAAGTACAAAATTAATAAGATATAAGAGTAAGAGATGCAAAGTAATGCTTCTTTTCACTATTCTGCTCTAACATTTTTCCCTTGGATGGATAGTCTAAGGATGAAAAGATACAAATGTAAAAATATACATATATATTAAAATTTTTTTTACACAAATGGTTAATGTAATATCTGTTATTTGAACCCTGCTTTTCTACTTATTTTTGTCTTGGAGAATGTTCCTTGTTAGGTAATATATAGCTATTTCACTATGTGGGACATAGCACAGCTGTATCAATGGGATTTTGTGTTCTTTCCATTCTTTCTCTTGAAAACAAAACCTTTGAATATTCTTTCTTAGCAAACTTTTTTTGTGTGTGTATGTATACACACACACACACACACACAAAATTACATAGGCCAGATGTGGTGGCTCGCACCTGTAATCCCAGCACCATTTTGGGAGGCTGAGGCAGGCGGATCACTTGAGATCAGGAGTTCGAGACCATCCTGGCCAACGTGGCAAAACCCTGTTTCTATTAAAAATACAAAAATTAGCTGAATGTGTTGCGGCATACCTGTAATCCCAGTTACTTGGGAGGCTGAGGTATGAGAATTGCTTGAACCTTGTATGTGGAGGCTGTAGTGAGCTGAGATCGTGCCACTGCACTCCAGCTTTGGTGACATATAATCTCTATGAAAAAGAAAAGCAATTGTAGAGAAACCTGACTTGTTCTGTTTACTTCACCTGAACCTGGATCTGATTAAGGGACACTGAGACTGAGGTGGTATTATTTGCCAGAGTACTTATCTGTGGCCGAGTGCAAGTCATCAGTTGGCATCAAAACTTTTCCTATTGAGAGCAGAAGTTACTCTAATTTCTCTTAAAGCCCACGGTGCCCGTGAGATGAAAATGTTTGCCTACTTTGGGTTTAGTAAGATTTTCTTCAGTATGGGTTTGATTCTTGATATGGTGGATTGTGTCTGTGTAATCAGAAGTCATTCGTGAAACAGAGGTCTTTTGCATTTGAATTTTTACATTTTATTTTTAAAAAACTGAGTGAATAAAATGACTTCTATTCAGAAGTACTTTGATGACGTAGTGTGTTATGTAATCTATATCATTTAATGAAGATCATTTAAAGAAGGTTATTAAAAGTGCTTTTTAAACTCTGTAATTTCAAGTAATTGTCAGTTTTTTCCTCTCAAACTATAGGTCTCAGGGGACATCAGATTGTTGTTTAAATATGTCTGATTTAGCTTAATGTGTACTTATTTTGATTGTATTTTTAGTATATATGCTGGCAAGTGAGCACATGTATTTAATTATATGTATTGGCATGATTCGAGTCAAAGTCCTCTTTAAGGAATATTAAAAAAAGAAAGAAAAGATCTACATACTATAATTGTTTATTCTTAGCATTGTTGATATGGTTTGGCTTTGTGTCCCCACCCAAATCTCATCTGGAATTGTAATCCCATAATTTCCACGTGCCGTGGGAGGGACCTGCAGGGAGGTGACTGAATCACAGAGGTGGTTCCCCCATGCTGTTCTCGTGAGAGTGAGTGAGTTCTCACAAGAACTGATGGTTTTATAAGCGTCTGGCATTTCTCCTGCTGGCACTCATTCTCTCTCCTGCTGCCTTGTAAAGAGTTGCCTTCCGTCATGATTGTAAGTTTCCTGAGGCCTCCCTAGCCATGCGGAACTGTGAGTCAATGAAACCTCTTTCCTTTATAAATTATCCAGTCTCAGGTATTTCTTCATAACAGTGTAAGAATGGATGAATACAGTTTTTACATATGAAGCCCACAAAGCTTTAAAGCCCACCTGTTCCCAAAATAATTCTCATCAAACCTAACCAAACCTAAGTAGAAAGGGCTTTAAAAGGGAGTATTGACTGCCATGTTGAACTTCTTTGGCCTTCCTTCTACTGCTTGCCATGAAGAGATTCTGTGCTTTTTGATATGGGTGGACATGGGCTGAGGTTGCAAGAGTAGTCTAATGATAAAAGTTAGGCTCTCTGTTTGTTTTAGAAGCGCATTCCAAACTTAGAGTCTGCCTTCAGGGAGTGTTTTGAACAGACTTTTCAAGTGTGAAGACTGTTGTGGGCCCTGTTGTCAACATGTCAAAACTAATGTGATGGACTATAATTTTTAGTACTTTATGACGAACGCTTAGGGTTATGGCATTACATCTACAGTTTGCTAGGCAGTGATTGATTTTCTTGATTGACAGGAAACACAGTTTATTGTGCCCCATGTCTGCAGGGCAAGGGACAGTTGATGGAGCAGCTTGAACTCTGCCAGCAATCCAGAGGTGTCAGTGTGCCACGATAAAGAACTCAACTTCATTCATTTGGGTTATAGTGAGAATGTGTTTATTGGCAACAAGAATATGGCTAACCTTTGTAAGGGTAAATAAAGAAAAAATTTCTTGCTATAACCTTCTACTTTCATGTCAAGAAAGACTCAGAACATTGTCAGGTTTCACTTGCACTTCCCCCCACTTCCTACAGAGCAGAAGCTTACTAGTTGTAAAATATAAAGTGTTCTTTTTCTCATGCATTTCTAACATATATAGATTCTTGTGAGAATTTATTGGGGCATTTTGTTTATAGTGGCATAGATTTTATAATATTAGGTTTAGTAAACTTGGACAGACCCATTACAGTTGCATCATGGGAGGTAATGCTCTTAGATGGAAATTGATTTAAACCATTCAGAATCTGTTTACACTTTCAACTTGAAAGGTTGGATGACAATAACTAGATATATGCTCAGGTTTGTAGGGCTCAAGGTGTATTACATGAATTTCTTTCTTCCCTATATAGGTAGTAAGCCTAAACATCTATTTACCTCAAAAATACTTAATCTATTCTCAAATTATTTACAAACTTTGTAGTTGCACTTCGTGAACCATCTCCAGTTTCATTAGATTGTTCTTGAACTATCATGAGCAAAACGATTTAGCGATTTGAAGGGAAGACAATTGGCATTTGTAGCTGTTGCCGTTGTCCTTTCTACTACCCTTCCTGGAACATTTTGTATCGTATTGATTTAAGTGTAGTACTCAGGGCTTCAGGACCTAGAAAGGGCCATTGATTTTTAGGAGGGAGTAATTTCATTCTGCAAAGAATCCTTTGGGCAAGCAACCAAGGGAAAAGTACCTATTCAAATTGGGGACGAGTCACTTGATTATTAGAGAAAGTATGTGGAGTTGATTTATTGTAAATGGACATAAAGTCATTGCTGAAAGAGCCACTCAGCAGATACTTATTGAGTGCTTACTGTGTGTGTGGCACTGTTTTAGGTAATGGACTCAGGAATTTATGTACTAGTGTGGGGAGACAGACATTAGAAAAAAGATTGAATGAACAAACTGGTGATAAATTTATTATAAAAAACAAATCAGGTTAAGAGTGAGTGCTAGCGTGGAGTCGGAGGTGTTTCTATCTTATATAGATTGCTCAGGGAAGTTCTATGATAACTAACATTTGAGCGGAGAGCCGAGGAATTAGTGTGAAAGGGAAAGTAGGACATTCACTGAATATGTGGCTATCTACAGTAAAGTCTAAAAGGTGGCATTGTGCTCCGTATGTTTTAGGAGCAGCAAGGAGGGCAGTGTGTCTGTAGCAGGGATGGGGGCTGTGGGGGAGGAGGGAGGGAGATAGGAGATACAGTAGGGAGAGAGAGAAGCCAGGTCATGTAGAGGCTTGTAGGTGATTTGTGAAGAATTTGACTTTTACTGTGAAAGGAAGCCAGTGGAGGTTTTTGAACAGGGAAATGACTTCCTCTGACTATATTTTAACAAGATCCATCTGGCTGGTGTGTGGAGAATAGAGTATAAGAGAGGCAAGTGTAGAAGTAGGCCAATTGGAGGGCTGTTTTATACAATCTAGAGATGAAAACTATTCACGGGGAGTAGAGTGTTGGTGGTAGATATGGTACTCGGTTGGGCGGCACTGTGGATGGAGCAGGTTTGCATGGAGATAAGATTCAGGAGTCTGATTTTGGACTTGTTGAGTTTGAGACATCTGTTAGCTATCCAAGTGGAATTGTTGAATACAAAGTTAGACATAGAGTTCTGGAGTTTAGGGGGAAACCCCAGGTTGGTGTCATGCATGTGAAAGTCACCATTATAGACAGCATTTGAAGCCATGAGACTGAAGGGGATTACTTAGGGAATGGGTATAGATTGAGAAAAGGCCCAAAGATCTGCATCTGGGACACTCTTACATATAGAAACTAGAAATATTCACTATTTACTCAACAAGTTTTATTCAGTACTTTCTATGCAGATAAGGAATAAGCAGAAAACAAGACTGAGAAGGAGTGGGTGAGTCACATAGAAGAAGGAGAAGCAATAGAGGGTGTTTTCCTCAAGTCAGGGGATGGGGGGGATTGCTTGCCCAAAGTGATTCTTTGCAGAATGAAATTACTCCCTCTTAAAACTCAATGGCTCTATGTCCTGAAGCCCTGAGTACTACACTTAAATCAATATGATACCAAATGTTCCAAGAAGGGTACTAGAAAGGACAACAGCAACAGCAGCAAAAACCAATTGTCTTGCCTTCAAATTGCTAAATCGTGTTTTGATCATGAGAGTTCAAGAAAAAGCTAATGAAACTGGAGACGGTTCACAAAGTGCAACTACACAACTCTCTCCCTACTTTATTTCCTGTCCCTGTCCTTTCTCCCCCACTGCCCCCCTCCCTGATCATTCAAGAAGAAAGATTCAAGGAGTGATCTACCCTATTATGCTGCTGAGATGTGGGTAGGCAAGAAGAGAACTGAGAATTAGTTGTTGAGTTTTACAGAAGAGGTCACTGGTGACCCTGACGAGCATTATTTACGGGATATGGTAGGATGTACATCTCATTGAAGTAAGTTTTGCTGGAGACTGAAATGGAAGGATGGGCTGGAAGCTGAAGATGATGGAGGATAGAGTGATTATATAATTTATTGTCTAAGCCAGGGCAGTTTGTGAATGAATGAAAGGGGACACAGTTTATTATTATACTGGTGTGTTGGGAATAGTCTCCCCAAAATCTAGCCATAAACTGGCCCCAAAACTGGCCATAAACAAAATCTCCGCAGCACTGTGACATGTTCGTGATGGCCATGACGCCCACGCTGGAAGACTGTGGGTTTACTGCAATGAGGGCAAGGAACACCTGGCCCAACCAGGGCAGAAAACCGCTTAAAGGCGTTCTTAAACCACAAACAATAGCATGAGTGATCTGTGCCTTCAGGACATGTTCCTGCTGCAGATAACTAGCCAAACCCATCCTTTTATTTCTACCCATCCCTTTATTTCCTGTAAGGAATACTTTTAGTTAATCTATAATCTATAGAAACAATGCTTATCACTGACTTGCTGTTGATAAATACATGGGTAAATCTCTGTTCGAGGCCCTCGGCTCTGAAGGCTCTGAGACCCCTGATTTCCCACTGCGCACCTCTATATTTCTGTGTGTGTGTCTTTAATTCCCCTAGTGCCGCTGGGTTAGGTTCTCCCTGACCGAGCTGGGCTCAGTACTGGTGCAACTGGCATATACCATATGGTCACTCTTGGGAGAGGGCAAGAAAGATTTCTCAAGGAAGTACCTGTTTATTTCTACTCTTTGTTTACTTTCTCTGAAGCAATTTCTTATATGTGACTTGCCAATTTTTTTATTCCATTGGTAATTCAATTATTTTAATAGACTTTGGTATGGAATATTTGTTCAGAGCCTTTTAATAGTTCTGCTTTGTCCACATGCAATTTATTTCCTCAAAGAACGAATTGACTTGACAGTTTTGATTTCCCTGTGCACACTTGAAAAAAATCCTGTTCTTAAATATAGAAGTTTGTGCAATATGAATACGAAATTCAGTATTCTAGAGCTTTCATGGTTTAACTGAAATACTTTTTAGGGATGAGATATTCATAACAATAGTCTTTGGTCCTTTGGCAAAATAACTATTATAATGACTGGCATGTGCTTTGGCTAATATTCATTTTATCTGAATTTCAGTAATTTTTTAAACAGAACATAAAAATCCTTGATAACTTGCCATTAATATTTTTTCTGTTGTAAATTGTGTTTTATTGTAATGTAATTTAATTTACAATATTGGGCTTCAGTTTTTTTTCCTAAACAAATCTCATACCATATCAGTTTTCAAAGGGGAATTCATTTATGTTTATGAAAATCTACAAATAATTTATTGTTTGCTATTTATATATAAAATTTTCAGAGAACAGCAATGAAAAAGAGTGAGATACTGATGAAATTAATAGTGTTTTAAAGTAACATTGCTGGTTATGAGGGCTTTACACTGTCATTAGCTAATAGCATAAGACGTCATACCAGTGGTTCTCAACTTTGGTGACCTGTTAGACTCTTATGGTGCTTGTAAAAAGTCATGATGCATAGGCCCTACTACAGGCATGTCGTATAAAGATCTCTTGGGGGAGGAGTTGGCTTGTTTGCTTGCTTATTTATTTAGAGAGAGTGTGTCACTCTGTAGCTCAGGCTGGGATGTAGTGGCGTGATCAGAGCTCACTGTAACCTTGAATTCCTGGGCTCAAGCAATTCTCCTACCTCAGTCTCCAGAGTAGCTAGGACTACAGACATGTGCCACTGTGCCAAGCTAATTTTTTAAACTTTTTTTTTATAGAGACAAGGTCTTGCTGTGTTGCCCAGGCTGGTCCTCAACTCCTGTCCTCAAGCAATCCTTCTACCTTGGCTGCCCACAGTGCTGGGATTATAGCCACTGTGCTAGCTGGCATTAAAAAAAAAAATCTGTGATTATAGAGAGGCTGCCGCCTATTGCTCTATATACTGAAGGATAAATTTATCATTTATGATATTGATGTAAATCTGAAGTTCCAATGTGTTTATAATTTCCCTTCCTCCCTCCGTCCCTTTCTTCAGAGCTTAGTTCTTGTCAGAGCTAGTTAGAGTCTGCTTCAAGCCTGTTAAGACTTGCTAGTTCTAGGAGGTAGAAGTCATCAGTTCAGCATTTACTTGTATGCTTTTGCATGCTTGTGCAGAATTTGTATTATCTTCAATATGTGTTAAAGAATATTTTTAAGCCACTTACCCATTTTATGAAGATTATGCAAAACTGAATAATCTGTAGTTTTACTTTCCTGGGCACAGGTAAACTGCAGGTCATCCTGATATACTGGAGAAGAGGGTGAGGTGCTGCTGACACCTCTGTGTGGTGCAGCTCTCGCGTTTCCTTAGCATATCTCACTCACGGCAGATAACCTATGACCGTCTACTATAAGGACAAGTGAGGTCCTTGTGCTTGTCTGCATACTGAATGTCATCTTAGTTTCTTTTTAATTAAAAAATACATCAACCTTTCACTCCTGAGCTGCATGACTGCGTTTTCAAGATCATTGATTTAGAGATGTGACTATGGTCTATCTCATAGAATCCCAATAGTTTTCATTCTCAGAGTCAGAAATAAAAAGAAACTGGTTTTCTAGAGATTTTCTCTTCTGTTCTTGTTTTACTTCTTAATGAAAGGAAAATCTGGATGTAATTTAGTTTTCCAAAGATGGAATAGAATTATCTTTGCCTTCTGGCATAGTGGGGTTTTTCTTGACTTTTTTCCTGAAGTCCAAACATGCTTTTGTCGTAAGGGTTGACAGTTTCGTCTCATGGAGTTAATCACTGAATGAATACCTGATGGAATAGTTTTCACTTCTGTTTTTGCTTGTCCCAGAGCTTTTTAAAAAAGAATTAATAGACTGAAAAAAATAACTTTAGATTTACAGGAAAAGTTGAGAAGATGGTATAGAGAGTTGTTACGTAAGCCCCTTGAGCAGCTTCCCCTGGATTAACATTGGACGTTAGTATGGTACATTTGTTATAATTAATGAACCAATATTGATACATTATCATCAGTTTATTATTCCATAGTTTATTCAGATTTCCTTAGTTTTGGCCCAATGTTCTTTTACTCTACAGGCGTCCCCTCCAGGATACCACATTATGTTTAGTTGTCAGGTCCCCTTGGCTCCTCTGACTGTGGCAGTTTTTCAGACTTTCTTTGTTTTTGCTGACCTTGGCAGTTTTGAGTAATATTGGTAAGGTGTATTGTAGGATGTGCCTCTATTGGAATTTATCTTCTGTTTTTCTCCTGATTAGACTAGGATTATAGACTTGGGGGAGAAAAACCCCGGAGACAGAGTGCCATTTTAATCACATCATGTTAAAGGTACATACTATAAACATGATTTATGACTATTGATGTTGACCTTGATCACCAGCCTGAAGTGTAGTGTTTATTATATTTCTGTACCATAAAGGTTTCTCCCCTTTTTCATAATCCTCTTTGGAAGGAAGTTTCTACGTGCAGCCCACTCTCTGCTGTGTATAGCCTATAGCTATGTTCTTTCTTCTTTAGGATGGAGGATTGTATAATTTGTTTGGAATTCTTCTGTCTGGGAGATTTGTCTCTTTTCCCCTACGTATTAATTAATCCATATGGACTCATGGATATTTATTTCATACTCTGGGTTGTAATCCAATGCTACTTTATTTTTTGCTCAAATTGTTTACAATTTTGGTCATTGGGACCTCTTTCAGTTGGCTGTTGTGCCCCTTTGACCTGCTCTCATCTCTGGGTATTTTTGTTTGTCTCTTTGGGGGATCATGTTCTTTCCTTCTTTCTGGAACTACCTGGTGCTCCGGGCTTATCTTGAATAGTTCCTTAATAATAGAATCAGCCATTTCTCTAAAGAGGCAGAATTTTGTTGTTGTTTTTATAGAAGAGGGAGAACTACATACAGTAAAGACAAATGGGATGCCCCTCCCTCTTTCTTAAAATTTGAACTTGTTATGTTTAGTTTTTTAACTTCAAAGGGCCTCTTCCCTTTTTAGCCCAAGGCTGATGATTTGACCTCATTTTTATTTTCATGTTATAAACTTGGACTTTTGTACTTAACTCAGGATTTTCATGCAGTTTGGAGCATTTTGGTTTCAATACATCCATGATCAGGGATTTTTCATCTTCTGTATTCGAGAAAGCAATTCAGGGAGTTTTGACTTAACATTTGAAGGATCAAGACTAGTCTGTCTTTCTTTGTTCTTTTTAATGGAGTGCATCATACATTTTTATAAATAATGAAAAGGTTCTTTCACCATCCCATTTGAAATCCTGCTGTCTGTGCCTGCCTTTGTCTGTGAGATTGCCTTAGGACACCTGATTTAAAAAAATTATAATTTTTATAACATAATGAAGTTCTTTCTAGTTTTTTTCTTAAATCTTTTTGCATATCCCAGGAATAGTATCAATGTGACAGCTTGAGAACTACTTGAAATAAGACTATTGATTTTTCTTACTTCCTTGGCTCCCAGAGTTTTCTGAATTTTGGAACATCTGGAACGAGAGTCATTGTCCCATAATTCAGTATCTGAGAGTGATATGGAGCTATATTGTGGTGGAATGTTTGTCTGAGAAACTGCCATACGCTATTTAGGAATCATGGTGGTTCTGTATGCTACTTTTTCTGCAACCCGTTATGGATTAGTAATCAGGAAGGCTTTGAGCATAGAATAAATGCCATACTGACTTCCAGGGGAGACAAGATTAGAAAAGGAAAGACTGTCAGATCTTATTAGAAAACTAAACTAGATTAGAAAAGAGTATCAGATCCCATTACCTAAATATCTTTATATACAGAAACAGCCTACCATAAATGTTATATATAGAAATAGCTGAAGTAGTTAATTCTTTTTTATTAATAACATCATTAGTAAAGCCTAACTGTACTACACATTTTATATGGCTTCATTCTTTCCAAAAATGAAATGACATCACGGATATCATCTTAATGAAAGTATTGGTCTAGAGGAGCAGTAATGTGGATAATAGTGCTTTCCTTTCTTACCAGATGGCTCTGTGAGGCACAAAAATACCTAGTTCATATATCAAATAATCAGTAACAGCAGTTTTAGTCATTCATGTAAACTTACATTCAGTGTTGTTGAATGCCTCTTTTGGCAGTGTAGACTTTGCTACAGAGAAAAGGGCCGTTGGGTTATCCAAATTATTAGCTCCTTGCTATTGACATCTTACTGAGTATTTACCATGAACCAGGCTCTGAATCTCTTAAACTGATGCTCCGTCCAGGTGGAATGAATGAATGAGCTAATGTCCTGCATTTTGATGCTTGTCTGCTCTTCTTTAGAGTCATCTCAAATCCTTTTCTAGTTCCTCTTTACCTTAACACAATCTGGACTGTGATCACTGCATTTATTACAATTAGATTTTTTTTCACTCGAATATAGAAACCCAAAATAATAGCAACTTGTACAGAATAGCAGTATTTTTTTTTTTTCGTTTTTGCATCCCCAGCACCTAATTCAGGGCTTGACACTTATTACTTGAAATAATAAATGCATTACCTTGCCCGATTAAACTTCACTGGTATGGTGATAACAAAGCAGGATTTCTTAAAGCTTAGTCTGTGGACCACCTGTGGTAGAATAACTTGCTTGTAAAATGTATATTGCCATGCCTCATGCCAAGGGATGTAATTTGAAAGGTGTAGGATAGGGTCTAGAAATTTTCGTGTCTTATAAATTCCTCTGGGTTTTCTAAGAACCACTGAGAAGGAAAAGAAGGGAGAGGCTGATTTGCAGTCTCACAACCTTCTAATAAATTCTCATAAAGTAGTGGCAGGGGCTCTGTTTCCAGTCCTGGCTCCTGAACTCCTGGTAGGACCTTTTGTTTCTAGGAGTGCTCTCCAGAATTAAGGCCAAGATTAGGAAATGGCTTAAAAGTTGATTCTTCACTTGTGTAAAATAAGATTTGAGGCAGGTAGTGAAGTGCTGCAATGGAGGAAGATTCACGAAGTCATCAGCAACCTAGGCTCCTTTACTGATGCCCTTGTTCTTATGATCCAAGGTGGCTGCTAGAATTTCATTCAATGAGTCTATCAATTCTTACTTGCAGATGGCAGGAAGGAGAAAGGAAAGAAGTAGAAGACAAATCCCCCTTTATTTTAAGGAGACTTTCCAGATATTACATAGAAACTACATACATCTAAGAACTTAGCCTTATGGACCACATTTGGCCACAAGGTTATTTTTTTCTTACCTGGCCCAGTAAAATGAACAAAAAAACCCCTCAGGATTCTATTACTAAAGAAGAGGCCATTACTGGTTTTCACCGTAATCGTTCATTCTAAATCTGCCCAAATAAACATCCTGAATTCCGCTGACCTCTTGGCAAGTGATTTTGCCAATTCTCAAAATCAGCCATCATCACCATCCTATCTGTTTATGCCCACTCCTATGTCTCCTCCTCATAATCAGTGGGAAAAGTGCTAAAATTAAAATTATAGACAGATATGATGTCATTTTACCTTTTAGTTAATATCAATTAGATTTCTATTTTTAAAATTGTGGATTGTCATATCCTGTAATCTGTTTTTTACAGCAGTTGTTTTAAAAATGTTCCATATTTCACTCTAATTCTCCCCTCATGCTTTATTTTACCTTGTTTTAAGTAAGGGTAGGTGCAGGCTGGGCACGGTGGCTCACGCCTGTAATTCCAGCACTATGGGAGGCCGAGGTGGGTGGATCAGCTGAGGTCAGGAGTTCAAGACCAGCCTGGCCAACATGATGAAACCCCGTCTCTACTAAAAATACAAAAATTAGCCAGTTGTGGTGGCGGGCACTTGTAATTCCAACTACTGGGGAGGCTGAGGCTGGAGAATCACTTGAACCTGGGAGGCGGAGGTTGCAGTGAGCGAAGATGGTGCCACTGTACTCCAGCCTGGGAGACAGAGTGAGACTCCATCTCAAAAAAAAAAATAAATAAATAGGGGCAGTTGCAGTGGCTCACACCTGCAATCCCAGCACTTTGGGTGGTGGAGGATCGCTTGATGCTGGGAGTTGGAGACTGCTGCTTACAAAAAATAAAAATATTAGCTGGGCATGGTGGTGTGCACCTATAGTCCCAGTTACTCAGGAGGCTGAGGCGGGAGGATCACCTGTGCCCAGGAGTTTGAGGCTACAGTGAGCTATGATTGTACCCCTGCACTCCGGCCTGGGTGGCAGAGTGAGACCCTATCTCTTTAAAAAAAAAAAAAAAAAAAAAAGACATTCTCAGTTTTGAGGCACATGATGTGCCTTCTTGTGCCTCAGACTCAGTCCCTTTTTTTTCAGTAGGAGATATGCCTTACAGGTGGTGGTGGTGGGGTGGGGGGACATGCCATTTCTCTTGACTGCTGTTCAGAGCAGTGCCTGAACAAGGCGTACTCTGAAAATAACCTGTTGAAAGAACAAATGGATAATTTCCCTTCTTCCTCTTACTTCCCTCCCCTATTTAGGATATAAGATTCTTTCTATATTTAAAATGTTTTATCTTTGTTCCATTTTTTTTCCCATTTCTCGCAGTTAACTTTTTATATTTTAAGGAAAGTGACTATTCTTCCTTCTTAATCAACTCCTGACTGTTCACTAATCCCTTGGTCACTTCACTATCTTGAGTCTCCCTCTATGAATTTTCAGATTTTCTTTGAGATCCCCCTCCCCTTGGCCTCTTGTTCAATCACCTTGACATTTCTGTAGCACGCTGTGTTATCAGCTGCATGTTCTTGGAAATACCTTCTTATCCTTCTGCCTTTATGGGTTTTCCTTCTGTATTTTCTCTGTTGACCTCCTTCGGCTGTGTTATGGTAGGAAAACACAGTGTCTTTGCTTTCATCTTTATTCTTTTCTCTCTTTGCCCTCCCATGCTTTGTGCAGTATCTCAGTGGCTTGCCTACTCTTTTACCTTCAGCTATGATCTCTATATGGATTCCCAAATTATATAAATTGTGTTTACTACTCATTACTGCATCACTCTTTTTGTAGATGTTGAGATGCCTCAACTTAAATTCCTGTGTTATCTTAAACATTATGTTTAAAATTACTGATGTTAGTATTAATGTCCTACGATCAACTCATTAGGGCATTGCTTCTGAAACTTCACTGGAGTAACCCTAATGAATAAGGAGAGCAGCTTCTTGTGAACTGTTTTTCTTGTCTAGAAAGCCCCTTCCTTTATTCTTTGCACCTTCTTTCTCTTTGTAAGATCAAGTTCAAAAATCTACATTTCACAAAACTTTCTGGGATGACACCAGACTTTATTGGCTTCCTAGCCTTTGAACTCCTGCTATACTCATGTGTCGATTTATCTGGCACTCCTCCTGTGCTTCTCTTATATTGTATTTTGAATAAATCATCTTTATTGTAAGTGTCTCATCTCACAGCTTGTAATCTTATCCCTGTTTGTACTCCCAGTGCCTGGTATACAATTGGCACTTAATAATATTTGCTATGGATGATGGCATACCCTTTTTATTTATTTATTGTGTTCCATTTCTAACAGTGAGATTGCTTAAAAAACAATTTTTCTTAAACATTTTATTTTTCACAAATGAAATGGAGGGTGCTTGGACTGAACCGAATGACAGATTTTCAATACCTGATTGTACTTTGCTTTGCACTATTTTAAGTACATTATAAAAGGTGTGGAATGATTGTCTCAAAAGTAACTTTTCTTCATCTTTGTCTTTGGCGTGTCATTAAAAACCTGGAATAAGAGAACCGTGAGAAGACCTAGTAAGATTTGTGAAAGCACACAGGATTTTGCTTTGGAAAGTCCAAAATCGGGTAAGGGTGGAAGGAAAGAAAGAGAGAAAAAGAATATGGATGAATGTGAAAATACACACCCACTAGACCCCATACCATTTGGTAAATAAGGTCGGGGTGATATAAAACCAGCTAGGTAGAAGGTAGTTGTGTCAAAGTAGTGGATATATTGGAAGGATGAGAATTCATATCAAGAACATTTGTACTCCTAGCCCCCTACAAAAAGTTTAGCCAGTTGTTTCTATGATACATTGCTCAACAATATGATAATGTGACAGATATACTAAGTAAAGTAGGACCTGTTAATGTATGATGCCTTTTAAAATTAAGGTATGGGAAATTCGCTGTGATTGAACTTTAGCTCTGTGTATACTGAAAATCTGGACTAGTAGGGTATGATTTTAGACTCATATAAGGGGAACAAAAGACTCAGTTCACTTATGTATTTTATTTTGCTTTCTTTTTTTCTCTAGGCAATTTGAAGTACTGCCTTGTAATTCTTAATCAGCCTTTGGACAACTATTTTCGTCATCTTTGGAACAAAGGTAATCTTAATTAGCATTTCTATTTCTTTGCTTGCTTTCTTAATTTGAGACTGACCAACATGACTATTAAGTACCCTGAAACCTGACTAAAAAGTGGAATTCAATTATTAATGATTGGAATAATTTATTGTTGCTTCTCTGTTAAACTGTTTAAAAGTGATTTCCAAAGCATGGACCCCCAAGGACGGAATACCGTACCGTATTTCAGAACTACAGTGCGGATATTAAGCCTGAGTCCTCAACAAGTATTTGTTCAAGTGTAAATTATTTTTGGCACCAGTGATAGCAGAAACGCATCCACATGCCTCATTTGTTGCAGCATCCAATAATAAGATATCTTCAGGGTGATCAGATTTGCAAAACCAAAAATGAAGATGATGCTAATATGTAAGAACCTCTTGGGGTGCTGAAAAATATAGTTAAAATGGAATAGTGTCACAGAATGGATACTGTTGGAAGGTTTTGTGTAAGAAACAGGCTTTATTAACTGTTTGTTTACTTTATTCTTTAACTTTTAGAGGATTACCTCTGGTTGGAAAATAATGTTCAATATCATTTGCTGTTTTGAATCTTTTTTTTTTTTTTCTCCAAAGGAGCATTTTTGTTGAGTTGTCAGTGGAAGTTTTAGACCAAGGTAGATAGGCAGAAGCATTTGATTCTTGACACATTGATGCATATTTTTGCTATTCCTGATTGCCTCTTATCATCACAGAACTCTAGTATTCTCAACATTATGTTTATGTTTCTTAGAATGCAAACCTCACATGTGAATAAGCTCACATCTGTAGTTGAGATAGTTGTGATAGTAGAGGGAATAAATCATCACAAGTGATTTTTGTATAAAGAACTTTGTCTAATATGATTACAGTGGAAACTCTTGGTGTTCTAAATTGAACTATGTTTAAGTTAGTCAGCTTAAAATTTCACATTATAGTTGTACAAACATTTCTCTCAAATTAACACCCCAGTAATTAGGTAGTTATTTGAATGGCTGTAATGTCTTTTGTCACCGTGTCTCTAGTGCCTAGTGCAGTATCTGTCACATAATTGCTATTAATGACAATAAATGAAAGAATGAATTTAGTATGGCTTATATTGCTGGAAAATACTAAAACTGGTCAGGCACATCCTTTCTATTTGAATTTGTTGTATCAGATTATATAGTGTTTGGGGAGAGTGTGAGTGACTGTTTTATTGCAAACATTAGAAATAGACAACCATTGATCCAAACCGTTGGAGACATTGAATATTCAAAGCTACATCTAAAGAAGTCTGTTATGTTTGAGAGAGTTGAGAGTCTTAATTTTGCACATAGTGTGAATGATGTAGATTTTTGAGCCAAACGAAGTTCCTCAGTTCATTAGTTTTTCTATAAGGATCAGTCTGTACATGAAAAAAACTAAAGGTATCTGAAGTATCAGATATACTGAAATGGCTAGTTAATTCTCATTTCCAAAATAACTTGTCTTTTTTAGGTTATTGAGATGTTAGGTTCTTTCACATATATGCTAGGATAATCCTTGATGTTCTGGAGCCTTTAACCATTGTAAAAAGCAGGCCTATTGATAAATACTAAAGAGTAGGTTTTTTGTGATTCTCTTAACAGAAGCTCTGCTTTTTTATGTTTGTAGTGACCCCTTTTGTGTTTCTTTTCTTCCGAGTAAAGGCAACAAAATAGGGAAGTATTGTGCTTGAGTTGTTAATCTTAACATAGGAAAGGCTTAGGAAATGTATAGGGCAGCATTGAGAATTTGGGAGAGATGACAGTATTATGGGTTGGGGTATTAGCAAGTATGAAGTGGCTTGAGGGTGCTGTCCGCAGCACATGTTAACCCATGTGCTCAACATTTTCTGTAACTTCTGTTCTATAATACAAAGATTTGTGAAGAGCTGAAATCAAGGGATGAAGACTGGGCTGTTAAAATGGGTGAAAACTTCAAAATGCAGAGGAATCTGAAGAGTGTTGCATAGTATATAAGACTCCTGCATAAAACTGGCAATTCCACTTTATCTCAAGAACTTCTGTTAAGTAGGTGTTTCCTGAGATTCATTTCAGGGGAAAGACTATGTTGAAAGTTTATCTTAAAGTTTTTTCCTGCAATGATTAGGTGATATTTTTACCAGCAGCGAATCCGTAAGGGTCTGCAGCAACCCGATCCTTGCCTGCTCAGGAAAAGAATTCAGCTGAGGGGCAGAAGTAGGTTTAAAGTAAAGGGAGAGACTGAGGCAAGTTTTAGAGCCAGAGTGAGAGTTTATTAAAAAGTTTCAGAACAGGAGCAAAAGGAAGCAAAGTACACCTGGAAGAGGGCCAAGTGGGTGACTTGAGAGATCCGAGTGCCCTATTTGGACCTTGATTTGAGGTTTTATACATTGTCATAGTTCGGGGTTTGTGTTTCTTCTCCCCTGATTCTTCCTTTAGGGTGGGCTGTCTGCATGCGCAGTAGCCCAGTGGCCCAGTGGCCTGCCAGCACGTGGGAGGGGCCTCGTGCTCCTTGTGTTTACTAAAGTTGTGTGCATGCTCTTTTGAGCCGCTTTTCCCTTACCAGTCAAGTGTTCCTAGAGGAGGGTCATATACCAGTTAAACTCCACCATTTTGCCTCTTAGTGTGCATGTGAGCCCACTCACCCAACTTCCAGAGACCTTATAAGGAAGCAGCTGATTACCAGCTCCAGATGTTTTCTATCTATTGGGGGATTGCCTTTCCCTGGTGCCGGCTGCCACCAATTATTTTAGAGAAACAGTTTAACAACTGCCCGACCATCACCCATGGTCCCCTGACATTCCTGGGGAGGGGGCCTTCTCCTGCCGTGCTCATGTCTGCCTAACTACCTACTCTAACAATAGAAGTTATGAGATTTAGCTTAAATGCCTAAGGAGGGAGTTCAAGGGAGATTAAAATTATGGAGGTTTTAATGTGTTTTCTCTTTTATACATCATGAAGTTTGGTGATTTTCTTGGTTAGAAGTCTTGGAGCATATCTCTCTACCTGTTTCAGCATTTTCTACTTTTGGTTTGATGATAAAATAAGCACTTAGGTAGGTAGATAGGTAAATAGAAAGATGGGTAGATAGAAGTAGAGTTAATATCTAACTTTTCTGTTAATACCAGAGGTTATTGCTATTTGTGACTTGCTATTGGTCTTACATTTACTAACTTTATTTTTTTTGAGGTGGAGTCTCGCTCTGTCGCCAAGGCTGGAGTGCAGTGGCACAGTCTTGGCTCACTGCAACCACTGCCTGCCGGGTTCAAGCGATTCTCTGGCCTCAGCCTCCTGAGTAACTGAGATTACAGGTGCGCGCCACCATGCCCGGCTAATTTTTGTATTTTTTAGTACAGATGGGGTTTCACCATGTTGGTCAGGCTGGTCTTGAACTTCTGACCTCGTGAGCCGCCCGCCTCAGCCTCCCAAAGTGCTGGGATTACTGACTTGAGCCCCCGTGCCCAGCTACTAACATGTTTTTAAAAAATTTTTTGAGTCAGGCTTTCTTATTTCAGGAAGTGTCTTTCTCTTCCCGAAATATGTGATAAGTGCAAAAGCAGAGATATGTATGTTAGAAGGGCTCTGCATATGTCTTGTAGGTTAGTTATTCTCGATTGGGGTCACAATGCTAACAGTGTTCTCAAATTAGTAGTGGAGATCTCTGTGCTACAAAACATCATGAAAAACAGACATACTGGAATAAGGTTATATTGAGTGACTGTGTATGAGGTTTCTAGGAGTTCAGCACATATCCTCATTGTTAGCATGTATTCACAGCCTTTCCCCACTTTTTCCACATGATTTACAGAACGGTGGTGATCATGTGAATTAGATTACGATTAGATGATCAGATTCTTTTACTGTCATCCTTAAGATCACACCAGGGTAGGGGCAGCATACTTATTTTCATTGAAACTGAAACTGAAGTCATAAAATATTTGACATATCAGACAGGTCTTGCAGATTTAAGAGAGGCACAAGTAACATTAGTGAATTAAAGTATAAGCAAGGTCTTTGGTTTTATAGCATTAGTTATGTTCCATTTGTTATCAACTGACATTAGTTGAGACCCTTCTGTGTCAGGCATTGGGCTGGTTGCTAGGGACATGATAGTGGCTAGAATTGAGAGTTGGAGTATGTAGGTGCAGCCTGTTCCTGTGACTGCATGTCTGAGGCTCTGTCTAAGCCACAAGTGGTTAGAATGAACTAGCCATGCCCCTGCTTCTTAAGAATTGATATTATTGTAATAGTTGGTTAATTGACTCTGCTTCGTTCATTTCCATATGCTTTTCTTTAAAACAAAAACACTCTACCTAAATAGTTTTTAATAGACTAAATAGACTTGCCGCAGTAATTATGCTAATTTTGTGCTAGTGATTAGTATTGGCATTAGATTTGTTTTAAATGAGGTAGAAATCTGCTATAAAGCACCTTACTTCACTTGTAGTTTTTTTGTAACAAACTCTTTCCTTCTTAAATTATGCACCCCAGGCTTTCTGTAAGCATCTTTTCACTTGATTATTTTAAGTTAAATACAACCAACTTTATATTATATAAAGTTTTATGTCCTATAAACTTTATATTAAAGTTTTCCTTTGTCTTTCCTTTTTCATTCTAATTTCTTTATTTAGTGGAACCTATTTATCTCACTTTCGGTGTCTTACGTGTTTTTTTCTCGTTAAAATAGAGAAATCAGATACCTGTCACTTTTACGTATAGATTGGTTGAATAGATAGTTTCACTTTAATATGCTTGTATCAGTTGCTATTTTAATCCTGTTTTATCTACTGTATGCATTATTCCTGTTAGAGGAATTTTAAGGGAAACATGTTTTTTGATGATAACTTTTAAATTTTGAAATCACCTTAAGGTGATTTCTTTAAGCTGACCCTGGAAGGGCCAGTCCCCACAAGAATGCATATCCAATATAGTTTTTTCCTTTGGCCTCATCTCCATGACTACCTCTTCCTGTGTATTTAATGATTCATCTAAATAGAGCTGCCATTTACTTTTTTTCTGCGTAAAATAGACTTTTACTTATTTATATTGCAGACTTTCACCCATCCTTTAAGGTCCAACTCAAATGCCACCTCTTCTGAAAGCTTCCTTAGCTTCCCCAGGTAGAGATAGATTTTCTCAAATGTCACCTTGTCTTTCCTTGAGAATGAACTTCTTGAAAATGGATACAAAGTGCTTAGCTGATGGTGTTTTCTTAGTTCTTATGAGACTGGCCTGGTAGCTATTGTGGGTCACCCTGACAATTGGGGAATGTCACTGCCTGTCTTTGATGCAGCCAAAGACAGGTCCTGGAAATCCTCTTGCGCTGATGTGGACCAGTTAGCAGGCTGCAGGCACATGCTTCTGCCTCCTCTGTTTCCCCAGATTCCTCTTTGGTCTTCAGTCTCAGTTGGGTCCCTTTTGTAATTCTACTGAACTTGAGCTTTGTCACTCACATTTTTTTTTCTCTGCTCTATGACTCCTCTGTACTTATTTGATACTTCCTAGTACACCCAATCAGAATTGATATTTCATTAATCTCTCCTTTCGTTATAGTGCATGTGCAAAAATGTATTTTTTTTTTTTTTGGCTTTTTGGTTTCATGCCTTTGACAGTTAAGATGCCAGTAAATATATCGTTTGAATATATCTTCTTTGTCTATTAAGATATTATGGTAGGGTGCATCTTTTAATTATAGAAGGATATATAAGTTAGCAGTACCCTTGTCTTCTGACATTATTGTCTAAAGAGATTAGTCATATATTGGGTCCTTTTTGTTAAATAACTTGTTTATGAGAACTGTAGATTAACTTTATTTATTTATTTATTTATTTTTGAGACAGGGTCTCACTCTGTGACCTAGGCTGGAGTATAGTGGCATGATCACAGCTCACTGCAGTCTTGACCTCATCAGCTCAAGCAGTCCTCCCACCTCAGCCTCCTGAGTAGCTAGGACTACAGGCATGTATCACATACCCAGCTAATTTTTTTTTTTTTGTAGAGGTGGGGTCTCCTCTGTTGTCCAGACTGGTCTCGAACTCCTGGTCTCAAGTGATCCTCCTGCCTCAGCTTCCCAGAGTGCTGACATGATAGGAATGAGCCACTGTGCCCAGCCGTTAACCTTAATTTCAAATAAATATAAATTCTTTAGTTTTTCCTTAGATTTTCATCTTTAATTATAGAACCATGTGTGCATTTTTAAAAGTTAAAACCTCACGGTTTGGTATAAAAAATGTCAGTCCCCATTAACTATATATATAATTTTTTTTTTTTTGAGATGGAGTTTTGCTCTTGTTGCCCAGGCTGGAGTGCAATGGCACAGTCTCAGCTCACTGCAACCTCCACCTCTTGGGTTCCAGTGGTTCTCCTGCCTCAGCCTCCTCAGTAGCTGGGATTACAGGCACCTGCCACCACGCCCAGCTAATTTTTGTATTTTTAGTAGAGATGGGGTTTCGCTGTGTAGGCCAGGCTGGTCTCAAACTCCTGACTTCAAGTGATCTGCCCACCTTGGCCTCGCAAAGTGCTGGGATTACCGGTGTGAGCCACCGTGCCCAGACCTATTAACTGTTATTTCTGTCATTATCTTTGTTTTATGCTTTTAATTTTTCTTTTTCATTATTTCTCATGAAATGATTTTTAAATGTACTTTCTGACAGGGTAATAAGTGAAATACTACTACTAACTAGAAAAATGCCCCTGAATTGGTGATTGTAAGACCATGTGACCATGTGTGCTTCATGGCAGTTAGTATAGACATTTCAACTGCCTATTTTACTTCATTCTTTATGCCATTTAGATCTCTGTCCAACCGGTATGTCAATTTTTAATGTATCCAGAAAATCACTGCCAAGTTTATATGGCTACTTAAGTTTTCTTTTTTAACATTGAACATTTTATGTATGTTTTTTCAGTGTTTGCTCCATGTTTAATTCACTTGCATATACGTACACACACAGATACACAAACACAGACAGACACACACTGTTTTATCTTTTGTCTGCTTCAGTGAAGTGGGCCTGGTGTGTGGATAATTTGAGGAGTTTAAGCACATTGCTAATAATTATCCTTGCTAGAGAGGCTAAGTAGTATCTTTTGTGATGCTGTACCCTCAGTGAAATAAATTAAAATAAAAAAAAAACACCAAAGAATTCTATTTCTTTTTTTTTTTTTTGAGACAGAGTCTCGCTCTGTCGCCCAGGCTGGAGTGCAGTGGCCGGATCTCAGCTCACTGCAAGCTCCGCCTCCCGGGTTCACGCCATTCTTCTGCCTCAGCCTCCCGAGTAGCTGGGACTACAGGCGCCCGCCACCTCGCCCGGCTAGTTTTTTGTATTTTTTAGTAGAGACGGGGTTTCACCGTGTTAGCCAGGATGATCTCGATCTCCTGACCTCGTGATCCACCCATCTCGGCCTCCCAAAGTGCTGGAATTACAGGCTTGAGCCACTGCGCCCGGCCAAAGAATTCTATTTCTATACTAACCAGGTGGTGGGCTATTACATAAAACTAGAAAGTATAAGTAGAACTTCAAAACAGACAATTTACTAGAGATGAAGTCAACATTGTGCATTTCTTTTCTTATAGTTGTTGGTGTCCAGTTCTTTAGATGGTGTGGTATCATTCTCCCAATCAAAATGCTTGGGTCTGAAATGCCCTTTCCTGAAACATAGACATCTTCATTTTTAACAAATACTTACTTTCCCGGTAAAATATTTGTTATGGAGAAATTAAGGTCTTTTCTCCTTGGTGGTGTTTTTTTTTTTTCCCCTCTCACTTGTAATATACATTTCATCAGTTAGTTTTAAAGACACCTGAAAACATAGGCTTGGGAAAGCAGTCAGAGAAACGTAGTGGAGTTCACCTTCGTTTTTTCCCACATTGCATAGTGTATAGTAATATATGGAAACAGATATTTTTGCCCTGCTGTACTATAAGCTCTACCTAATGTTATATGTTAGGTAGATATTATTGTTCCTCCTATGTATATTTAAATTGTCATTCAATGTTGCTTCTCTTTTGTAATAATATGTTCCAAGATTGATTCCCTCTAGAATCTTATTTTTAAGATAATAGTTTTAATTGAATATAGGTGAATTAAAGAACATTTACACTGAGCATTTGTGTATGATTATAGATTAAAAAATAACTTGAACTTTTTTAATAGTCCTAGTTCTTGGGGGCAGCTGAGGCTTTTGAGTTTTCAGTTTTACAGTGATAGCTGCTTTGGGGTCTATGGAAAGAAACGTCCATGGCGCAGAAAAGATCACGAGGGGATATAACATGCTCTCTTCCCATCAGGCTACCTGACTTCAAACTATACTAAAAGGCTACAGTAACCAAAACAGCATGGTACTGGTACCAAAACAGAGATACAGACCAATGGAACAGAACAGAGCCCTCAGAAATAATACCACACATCTACAACCATCTGATCTTTGACAAACCTGACAAAAACAAGAAATGGGGAAAGGATTCCCTATTTAATAAATAGTGCTGGGAAAACTGGCTACCCATATGTACAAAGCTGAAACTGGATCCCTTCCTTACACCTTATACAAAAATTAATTCAAGATGGGTTAAAGACTTAAATGTTACACCTAAAACCATAAAAGCCCTAGAAGAAAACCTGGGCAATACCACTCAGGACATAGGCATGGGCAAGTACTTCATGACTAAAACAGGAGCAAAAGCCAAAATTGACAAATGGGATCTAATTAAACTAAAGGACTTCTGCATAGCAAAAGAAACTACCATCAGAGTGAACAGGCAACCTACAGAATGGGAGAAAATTTTTACAATCTACCCATCTGACAAAGGGTAAACATCCAGAATTTACAAAGAACTTAAACAAATTTGGAAGAAAAAAATCAACCCCATCAAAAAGTGGGCAAAGGATATGAACAGACACTTCTCAAAAGAAGACATTTATGCAGTCAACAGAGACATGAAAAAATGCTCATCATCACTGGCCATCAGAGAAATGCAAATCAAAACCACAGTGAGACACCGTCTCACACCAGTTAGAATGGCAATCATTAAAAAGTCAGGAAACAACAGTGCTGGAGAGGATGTGGAGAAATAGGAACACTTTTACACTGTTGGTGGGACTGTAAACTGGTTCAGCCATTGTGGAAGACAGTGTGGGGATTCCTCAAGGATCTAGAACTAGAAATACCATTTGACCCAGTGATCCCATTACTGGTTATATACCCAAAGGATTAAAAATCATGCTGCTATAAAGACACATGCACATGTGTGTTTATTGTGGCACTATTCACAATAGCAAAGACTTGGAACCAACCAAAATGTTCATCAATGACAGACTGGATGAAGAAAATGTGGCACATATACACCATGGAATACTATGCAGCCATAAAAAAAGGATGAGTTCATGTCCTTTGTAGGGACATGGATGAAGCTAGAAACCATCGTTCTGAGCAAACTATTGCAAGGACAGAAAACCAAACACTGCATGTTCTCACTCATAAGTGGGAATTGAACAATGAGAACACTTGGACACAGGAAGGGGAGCATCACACACCAGGGCCTGTTGTGGGGTGAGAGGAGCGGGGAGGGATAGCATTAGGAGAAGCTCCTAATGTAAATGACGAGTTAATGGGTGCAGCACACCAACATGGCACATGTATACATATGTAACAAACCTCCATGCTGTGCACATGTACCCTAGAACTTAAAGTATAATAAAAAAAGAAACATGCTCTCCTCCAATTCACTGGGAGACAGACATTTGAAAGCCTGGTCTACGTTCTTTCTATGTTTAGAGTTTACAGGTGATGTTTGGACAAATTGAATGGGAGAAACCATGGGCTGAAACACTTGTTTATGCTGCTAGAAGAGGAACTGTGGGGGGAAGAAATATTCTATTTTTGAACATGTTCAAAAGAGCTGAACAGTGTGTACTTTTTGGCATATCTGGTGGCAGAATCTCTATGGAAGTAAAATAGTCATACCTTTAGGTAAGGCTTCTTTGTTATCTAACTAGTTGTCACGAATGTAGCTTTTAGGGATTTGCTCGTTACCAGTACATGAACAGGCAGACTGCCATGTACATTTTTATCATTTAAATGCATCCAGGCAGAGATGCAGGAGGTCACTTCACCTGGAAAATCCTGGACTTTAAAAGGATATCTGAATTTCAGTTAGGATGACCTGGGAGGCATCTGTTCTAGGATTGAGTAGCTTTAGTCATTAGAATTGGAATTCTGTAATAGTTCAGCTATTATAGTTGTATTAAAGTACCAAATTGACATTATTTGTGTCCATTTCTGTGTTTAGTGTTTCATAGAACTTATGTTTTGAGCACATTTAAGTGAACATTGAGCCAAAGATCTGATGAGCAATTTGCATACTTGGTTCAGGTCCATTGAACAAAACAGTTATGTACAAGCTGTAGTTTCTGTAAATAAGGCTGGCAGAAAAGATGTATCTGAGTCACACAGAAATATTTGGGAGACTGCAGAAAGATTATTTAAATGTATAAGACATCTTAATATATTGGTGGTACAGAAGAAAATACTTATTTCTTTATATGAGGCCAGAGGTAAATTCTATTCCCATTCCCCAAATGATGGCCCATTTCTATTGAAATCAATATTTAATCATTCTACGTATTGTCCTACAAATATTGTGAGATTTAAAAAAGTCTCTGTGCTACCTTCTTTCCCAGGATTCACTCAGATGAGATGGAATGACTTAATCTTTGTGTTTAGTGCCACTTCTGGTCATATTCCTCTACCACAATTAAATGGTATCTCTTCTTTTTTGTACCTCATCCACAAGCTTCTTACCATTAACTACCACCATGTTTTTCGGTAAATTACTGTCTTAGAATTTATCTTTCAAATATATTAATTCATTAGTTAATTCATTCAGCATTTGACTAATGACTGTTATGAACCTACTACATTTAACAGTAGCCAACACACAGATAGTACTTATCATGTGCCAAGTAGTGCTCGAACAGCTTTGCATGATTAACTCACTTAATCCTTTGTCACCCTTGTGAAATCAATACTGTTATCATACTAATTCTACAGATGAGTAGACTGAGGCGCTGTAAGATTGAATGGCCAATTTTCATTCACACTTCTAGTAAATGGAAAAGCTGGGAATTAAACTCAAGCAGATAATTCAAACAGTGTAAATATTTGTGTAGTGTGTGCCAGGCATATGTATGTTTGGTGACTTGAATGTTAGTGTTAAGGCTTATGTGATTATGCCCTCAGCTCATAGACAAGGAGGGAGGCAGAGTTTTTCTGTGAAGAGCCAGATAGTAGATATTTTTGGCCCTGCAGGCTGTGTGGTCTCTGTCACGACTCTTCAACTCTGCTGTTATAGTGCAAAATCAGCTGTACGAAATCCCACCAGGCCTGCCGTACAAGAGCTCCTGAAGGAAGCACTAAATATGGAAAGGAAAAGCCGATACCAGCCACTGCAAAAACATACCAAAATATAAAGACTATCGACACTATGAAGAAACTGCATCAAGTAATGGGCAAAATAACCAGCTAGCATCATAATGACAGGATCAGATTCACACATAACCATATTAACCTTAAGTGTAAATAGGCTAAATGCCCCAAGTAAAAGGCACAGACTGGCAAATTGGATAAAGAGTCAAGACCCATCAGTGTTCTGTATTCAGGAGAGCCATCGCACTTGCAGAGACACATATAGGCTGAAAATAGAGGGATGGAGAATATTTACCAAGCAAATGGAAAGCAAAACAAACAAACAAACAAAAAAACAGGGGTTGCAATCCTAATCTCTGATAAAACAGACTTTAAACCAACAAAGATCAAAATACACAAAGGAGGGCATTACATAATGGTAAACGGATCAACATAACAAGAAGAGCTAACTATCCTAAATATATATGCACCCAATACAGGAGCCCCCAGATTTATAAAGCCTGTTCTTAGAGACCTACAAAGAGACTTAGAGTCCCAAACAATAATAGTGGGAGACTTTAACACCCCACTCTCAATATTAGATCAACGAGACGGAAAATTAACAAGCATATTCAGGACTTGAACTCAATTCTGTACCAAGCAGACCTAATAGACATTTACAGAACCCTCCATCTCAAATCAACAGAATATACATTCTTCTCAGCACCACATCATACTTAAAAATTGACCATATAATTGGAAGTAAAACACTCCTCAGCAAATGCAGAAGAATGGAAATCATAACAAACAGTCTCTCAGACCACAGTTCAATCAAATTAGAACCCAGGATCAAGAAACTTACTCAAAACCACACAATTACATGGAAACTGAATAACCTACTCCTGAATGACTACTGGGTAAATAATGAAATTAAGGCAGAAATAAATAAGTTATTTGAAACCAATGAGAACAAAGACACAACATACCAGAATCTCTGGGACACAGCTAAAGCAGTGTTTAGAGCAAAATTTATAGCACTAAATGCCCACAGGAGAAAGCAGGAAACATCTAAAATTGACACCCTAACATCACAATTAAAAGAACTAGAGAAGCAAGAGCAAACAAATTCAAAAGCTAGTGCAGAAGAAAAGAAATCAACTAAGATCAGAGCAGAACTGAAGGAGATAGCAACACAAAAAAACCTTCAAAAAATCAATGAATCCAGGAGCTGGTTTTTTGAAAAGATTAATGAAATAGATCGCTAGCCAGAGTAATAAAGAAGAAAAGAAAGAAGAATCACGTAGATACAATAAAAAAATGATAAAGGGGATATCACCACTGATCCCACAGAAATAGAAACTACCATCACAGGATACTATAAACACGTCTATGCAAATAAACTAGAAAATCTAAAAGAAATGGATAAATTCCTGGACACATACACCCTCCCAAGACTAAACCAGGAAGAAGTTGAATCCCCGAGTAGACCAATAACAAGTTCTGAAATTGAGGCAGTAATTAATAGTCTACCAACCAAGAAAAGTCTAGGACCAGACGGATTCACACCCAAATTCTACCAGAGGTACAAAGAGGAGCTGATACCATTCGTTTTGAAACTATTCCAAACAGTAGGTAAAGAGAGACTCCTCCCTAAATCATTTTATGAGGGCAGCATCATCCTGATAGCAAAACCTGGCAGAGATACAACAAAAAAAGAAAATTTCACGCCAGTACTCCTGATGAACATCAGTGCAAAAATCCTCAATAAAATACTGGCAGACCGAATCCAGCAGCCCATCAAAAAACTTATCTACCACAATCAAGTCGGCTTCATCCCTGGGATGCAAGGCTGGTTTAACAGACACAAATCAATAAACATAATCCATCACATAAACAGAACCAATGACAAAAGCCATATGATTATCTCAATAGATGCAGAAAAGGCCTTCGATAAAATCCAACACCCCTTCATGCTAAAAACTCTCAACAAACTGGGTATTGATGGAATGTATCTCAAAATAGTAGCTATTTATGACAAACCTACAGCCAATATCATACTGAATGGGCAAAAGCTGGAAGCATTCCCTTTGAAAACTGGCACAAGACAAGGATGCCCTCTCTCACGACTCCTGTTCAACATAGCATTGGAAGTTCTGGCCAGGGCAATCAGGCAAGAGAAAGAAAGAAAGCTTATTCAAATAGGAAGAGAGGGAGTCAAATTGTCTCTGTTTGCAAATGAAATAATTGTATATTTAGAAAACCTCATTGTCTCAGCCCAAAATCTCCTTAAGTTGATAAGTAACTGCAGCAAAGTCTCAGGATACAAAATCAATGTGCAGAAATCACAAGCATCCCTCTGCACCGATAATAGCCAAATCATGAGTGAACTCCCATTCACAATTGCTACATAGAGAATAAAATACCTAGGAATACAACTTAGAAGGGATTTGAAGGACCTCTTCAAGGAGAACTATAAACCACTGCTCAAGGAAATCAAAGAGAAACAACTGGAAAAACATTCCATGCTCATGGATAGATAGAATCAATATTGTGAAAATGGCCATACTGCCCAAAGTAATTTATAGATTCAGTGCTATCCCCATCAAGTCACCATTGACTTTCTTCACAGAATTAGAAAAAAACTACTTTAAATTTTATATGGAACTACAAAAGAGCCTGTATAGCCAAGATAATCCTAAGCACAAGTAACAAAGCTGGAGGCATCACACTACCTGATTTCAAACTATACTACAAAGCTACGGTAACCAAAACAGCATGATAGTGGTACCAAAACAGATATATAGACCAAGAGAACAGAACAGAGACTTCAGAAATAACACCACATGTGTACAACCATCTGATCTTTGACAAACCTGACAAAAACAAGCAATGGGGAAAGGATCCCCTGTTTAATAAATGGTGTTGGGAAAACTGGCTAACCATATGGTGGAAAACTGAAACTGGACCCCTTCCTTACACATTATACAAAAATTAAGATGGATTAAAGACTTAAATGTTAGACCTAAAACCATAGAAACCCTAAAAGAAAACCTAGGCAATACCATTCAGGACATAGGCATGGGCAAAGATTTCATGACTAAAACAGCAAAAGCAGTGGCAACAAAAGCCAGAATTGACAAATGGGATCTAATTAAACCAAAGAGTTATTGCACAGCAAAGGAGACTCTGATCAGAGTGAAGAGGCAACCTACAGAATGGGAGAAAATTTTTGCAGGCAACCTACAGAATGGGAGAAAATTTTTGCAATCTATCCATCTGACAAAGGGCTAATATCCAGAACCTACAAGGAACTTAAAAAGAAAAAAACAACCCAACCAAAATGTAGGTGACGGATGTGAACAGACACTTCTCAAAAGAAGACATTTATGCAGCCAACAAACATATGAAAAAATGCTCATCATCACTGGTCATTAGAGAAATGAAATCAAAACCACAATGAGATACCATCTCACACCAGTTAAAATGGCAATCATTAAAAAGTCAGGAAACAGCAGATGCTCTGTTCTAAAAGCATTTTATTTGCAAAAATAGGTAGAGGAGTGGATTTTGGCCCATAGTCCATAGTTTCCTATCCCCTAGTCCATTTTAGCTACCAGTCAGTACCTCCTATCTGGAATTTGGATATCTTCCTGGAAAACTGTTCCACCTTCAGTGTCTCAGGATCATATGTTTCTCTCTTTGACTGATAGATCATTATCTCCTGTTCTTTCATACTTAATGATTCTGCTCCTAATTTTTATTAGTGCATTCAGATATTTGGTCTGTACCGATTTTCCTATATGTTGGTTGCTATCTGCTTTTATTCTGACCCTGATTTTAGTGATACTATTTATCATATGGTAATTCCCTACTGTCTCACTTCTCTATCTTTTCTAGCATCTGAATAGCCTGAATTATCCCTTTACCTTCCTTACCATCTCTTATTCATGAACAGGCTTACCAAGTCGGCTAGTGGAAGTCATGCTATGCTGCCAACTGAGGGCATATAGATTTGATATTTAATGACAACTGAATTCTCTTCTGTATCATCATATGCACCTCAATTGTATATATTGTATATTTTCTATAACAGCTATAAATAGGGTGAACTTTGAGGAATCTATTGGAGAGAATAAAGTGTTTTGTTATTGCTTTTAGTTTCCAAATAAGTGTCTTGCTTTAAAGCTTGTAAACTGCCTGACAAAAGACATTGTCCCTGCTTTACTAAAAAGGACATTATCTAATGAGAGTTTTTCTCCTTACCTAAAAATGTCTGTTACCATACTCTTCATTTTCCAATTTTCTCTCATTTGTACCCATCTTTTTCTTAGTGTGGTTTCTCTTTTCTTCTCCTTTCTTCTTTCCTTCCTTCTCTCCTCCTTCTCATTCATTTTTTTTATGCTTATATATTTTGTCTCCTTCTCTGTCACTTTTTCCTGTCACTAACTGTTCACATATGCTCTCATATACATGCAGATGCTTTATCATTTGTTCTGACCTCTTCTTCCAAAAGTGATAGTAAATAGCTTTCTGGCTAATTGTTATAAAAATGGTTATTATTTAAGGCTTTTCACATTTTTATTTCTTTTCTATAAATATTACTAATGCATAGCTATTATAATAATTATTAGTAACAATTTTCATTTCATGGCACTTAGTGGCCATGCCTGATTTCTTCATGAAACTGAAATGAAGAGTAATAACAAATGCAGAAAGGATTGAAAGATCACAATTCAGAAATATATCTAAGATGATATCAACTAGTTATAATTATTAATACAAATTTTACCTAGCCCTTCTTCAGAAGTGAGAATGTGATTTCCTGACTCTATTTTGGAGCTATGAACTGTTACCTACTAATGAGTCCTGAAAACAGTTTAATGGGGTAAGCCCAGTATTTACAAAAAACGGAAATTGAAGACTAAAAGACAGTGTATCAGGAGTGAGGATAATTATTGTTTCTTGGAACATACATGCGTATGTACCTATATTTACATATAGATATTTTTGTGGGTGATGGAAAATGTATATAGGTTATGATTAATCACTGGCATGTTTATGAATAATAACCATAGTAGTCACTATGTATGAGTGCTTGTCACTCTGCTAAAGCACTCTACATGCAAGTTTGAATGTAATCACCTCAACAGTCTTACGGGATAATTATTATTTATTTATTTTTGAGACGGAGTCTCGCTCTGTCGCCCGGACTGGAGGGCAGTGTCGTGATCTCCGCTGCAAGCTCCGCCTCCTGGGTTCACGCCATTCTCCTGCCTCAGCCTCCTGAGTGGCTCAAGTCTGTAATCCCAGCACTTTGGGAGGCCGATGCGGGCAGATCACAAGGTCAGATCGAGACCATCCTGCTTTACACGGGGAAACCCCGTCTCTACTAAAAATACAAAAAAAAAAAAAAAAAAAAAATTCACCCAGGCGTGGGATAATTATTACAATTATTCTTATTTGTTAAATGAGAAACATTGAGTACAGAGATAACAGAGCTAGAGAATGACTGAACCCAGACCTCTCTGCTTTAGAGCTTCAGCTCTTAGTAGCTGCTTCTTGCATATATACTTTCCTCCTTTTTTTTTAAAGGGGATAAGACGCTTTTCTAGAAACTGGGAAGCCTAAGTGTGTTTCATGGAAATACTACTAACTTATAGGACACCGAGTTCTCATTTGCACGTTCTCTTAGGGGTCTCAGTGAACATTCCTCCTAGCAATAGCTTTAAATTTCAGACTGTTTTTCTATTTCACAGATCACTAGTTTCAAAACTTACCATTTGTAAAGGAATATTCCAAGCATTCTAAATCTCTTTTATATTAAATGTTATGTCATAACAAATATAAAACAAACATTTGAAAGTCGTAAAAAGAAGTCTGAATGGAAATATTCACAACCTTTTCTTTTAGAGTAAGTAAAGTGAATGAATCTCAGATAGCTAGCATTGAACCATCATTTTTCATAATCACATTATGTGTGTATGGAATCCTTCTTATGAAATTTTATACCCTTACACATTTTTGTTTTGTTTTAGTAATCATGGTATCACAGGACATTCAAGGAATTTATGCTAAAGTCTCAAGAGCTTAATATTTTAAGTGAGTTTATAAATCTGCTTTACTTCCTAATTCCGTGATACGGTGTACGAAGAGTTTCGCTTGATGTTTATAAGAGAAGTCATTTTGTAAGTGCCAAGCTTTATAGTATAACATTATAAAAATATGTTTCCTGAGAGACAAAAATGTTTCCATTGTTTTATTGTTTTTGCTCAATGTTTTTTGAGCACCTTCTGTGTCAAGCAGTGTAAAAAGTCTGGAGATAGCCCAGTGAGAAAGACACAGGTCCTGTTCTTAAAGGGCTTACAATCAACTGTGTCATAATGTTCTTTAATGATTCGAGTGTATTATTTAGAAGGCTTCTTGCCAAGTTGAGAAGAAATGTTCAACTCTCTCTTCTCTATAGAAGCATGATCTCAAAGGTCCTTTTCATTTATAAGCCTGGTGCCAGGTTTTCTTGTAGGCAGTCTCAATCTTATCTTAGTACTTTGTAGCTCCAATCAATTACTGTTGGACATCGAACCTTCCCTTAGAATTATGTTATAACTAGGGTCTGATATTGGCCCCTCTTTGTTTGTAGAAGAAATTTTGCTGACTTCAGAAAACAGTGGAAATATCTCTTGTATTACATATTTTTTTGATAAAATGAGAACTTAGGGAATATATTTTGGACACCTGAAACAGATATAGAACAAAGTATAGATGATATAGATTAAAGTGGATTGTTTTGTTTTGTTTTATTTGTTTTTTGAGACAGAGTCTCGCTCTGTCGCCCAGGCTGGAGTGAAGTAGTGTGATCTTGGCTCACTGCAAGCTCCGCCTCCTGGGTTCATGCCATTCTCCTGCCTCAGCCTCCCCAGGTAGCTGGGACTACAGGCGCCCGCCACCACACCCAGCTAATTTTTTGTATTTTATTAGAGATGAGGTTTCACCGTGTGAGCCAGGATGGTCTCGATTTCCTAACCTCGTTATCCACCTGCCTCGGCCTCCCAAAGTGCTGGGATTATAGGCATGAGCCACTGTGCCCGGCCTAAAGTAGAAATTTAAATAACTCACCTATCTATGGTTATTTGGGCATCAATCTGTTGCCCTTTATATAGATAATAATTTGCTGTTCTTGTAAAACATCAATTAGGATTCATTGAATTACTTTGGGACTATCATAAACTTTAATGAAGGTATTCTGTAGGTCATTGCACAGTAAGGCCAACCTGCTCCTTCATAGGATGTAGTCGGCTGGTAGGGTGATAGCCAGCCCCATTGCCCTAGATTTGTTCACAGAATGGTAAATAAGAGATTATAGTTGCCACCATTGGCAACTGTAATTTAAAGAGTTAGTAAAACTCTTTTAGTACTAGGTGTGATCACTGAGAGAAAGGAGGATGTTTTAGATGTGGGATACAGTAGCTTTTAGACAAAGATTTGTATATTTTTATAAAAGAAGGGTTGTTGCCATGCATACTGTGATTTTGTGGGGTTTTTTGTTTTTTTGTTTTTATATTTTGAGTTTTTGATGTAGGAACCTGCATATGTATATATATCTTTAATAAAAATGTTTAAGATATGTGACTTGCTTTTGAATATCTTCATTAGAAAAACAGTCTACCTTTTTCCCCTAACTCCTGCCATGTTAATGCAAATATAAATATAAACATTTGAGTTTTATGAAGTGAATAGACTCATTGGTTTGTCCTTCAGGAGAAGAAATTCCTCAGACTGTCTAAGGATGGATATAGGTCAGTGAAATCAGCCAAGATATACTCATCAAACCTCGTATCTTTTCAAAGTTACTAGTCTTCCTCTGTCTCTTTCTTTCTCTACAACTTGGATAGTAAAGGGGGAAAACTATCAGGGATGGTGGTTATCTCCTCTCCAAGAAAACATAATTAATGTAAGAAAGAATTTAGTATTATAAAGTATTTTATTTTGAATTTTTTTACCTTTACATTTAAATTCATCTAGATATAAATGGTCAGTGTTTAAAACACATTCCAAGGGTATAGTAGAAGTTAGTGGAGAATCATCCAGAATATTTCAGTTTTTGAAATTACGATTCTGTCACTAAAGGAAAATTGTTGTGTGATTTTTTACCTTGAAGTGTCCAAAATGTGCCCTCCCTTGTGTTCTCCGTTGAGGTATTGTGGAGAAGTACTGTGATTTACTCAGTGATGAGCTATGTTCTTGAGAGTTCAAAAGAGTAGACCTTAGAGGACAGATAAGATACAGCCGATTTTTTTTCCATTGCCAGGAATGTTTGGTTATTTTAAAAAGGGAATGATAATACTATATTTAAAATGTGTGTATCATTATCAGCCTGGATTACTCCATTGGACAAATATTTATTGAACTTATTAATTCTAACTAGTTACAAATCCAAGCCAGACTTTTTGTTTTATGATTACTTTATACATCTTTTTTATAATGATGCCTTCAGTAATTTCAGTCTTTTTCCTGGGATTTCAATTGCAGTTAATTGTGCTTCATTGCATTGTGCCTTCTTTACATTCAATAGCACATAAAACACTGCAAAAATAACAACAGGGGCATCATCTTGGAACTGCTTGGAAATAGACTGGGTCCGTCATCTTAGAAGAAAAAAAGATAAATATAAATTGAAACTTAGAGGAGTATGGATGTGAGTGTTCACTGGAAGCAAATTTAGGATCTTGGGAAATATAAATATGCTAACTTAACCGTATTTATTTAATGCAATTGTTTTGATTGGTGTCAGTTATCCATATGGCTTATTCATATCCATATGCTTAAATTTGTCAGACTCTCCTTTGCTTTGATTATGTAGGTAGGTCTATTGGTTTTGATTTTCCTTGCTTTTTATTTTATTAATCTCAATTGTTATTGAATCAGAGACCTTCAAGAGACAGTATACATTCAACTATAACCTTCAATAGGCCTCTAAATATTGTGTTCTGAAACTCTTGCTGGTTGAATAAAATCCCATTTTTATTGTTGGAAATGAAATAGGAATATTTTATAATATTACAATCGGAATGCTGTTTCTAGTTTGTATGGGAAATTTTTAGCAGAGGCCTCGAGAACTTTCATTTCATTTGTGCCCTTTTTATCTTGTCTTACAGAACAAAGCAGAAGTGCATTTTTTTGACTATAGAGTAGGCTAAAACTAGTATTTTCTATCCAATGATAACAGAATTGTTTAGTCTAAAACTGGTATTTTCTATCCAATGATAACAGAATTGTTTAGTCTAAAACTAGTATTTTCCATCCAATGATAACAGAATTGTTTAGTCTAAAACTAGTATTTTCCATCCAATGATAACAGAATTGTTTAGTCTAAAACTAATTTTTCCATCCAATGATAACAAGAATTGTTTAGTCTAAAACTAGTATTTTTCTACATCAATGATAACAGAATTATTGTAGTCTAAAACTACTTTCTATCAATGATAACAAATTGTTTGAGTCAAAACTAGTATTTTCTATCAATGATAACAGAATTGTTTAGTCTAAAACTAGTGTTTCTATCAATGATAACAAATTGTTTAGTCTAAAACTAGTGTTTTCTATCCAATGATAACAGAATTGTTTAGTCTAAAACTAGTGTTTTCTATCCAATGATAACAGAATTGTTTAGTCTAAAACTAGTGTTTTCTATCCAATGATAACAGAATTGTTTAGTCTAAAACTAATTGTTTTCTATCCAATGATAACAGAATTGTTTTGTAGTCTAAAACTATTTTCTGTCAATGATAACATGGTGTTTGGTCTAAACTAGTATTTTCCTATCATTTATTAACAGAATTGTTTAGTAGTCTAAAACTGGTATTTTCTATCCAATGATGTAAGAATTGTTTAGTCTAAAACTAGTATTTTCACATCAGTTGATAACAGGAATTGTTTGAGGAGTCTAAAACTGAGTATTTTCTATCCAATGATAACAGAATTGTTTAGTCTAAAACTAGTATTTTCTATCCAATGATAACAGAATTGTTTCGTCTAAAACTAGTGTTTTCTATCCAATGATAACAGAATTGTTTAGTCTAAAACTAGGATTTTCTATCCAATGATAGCAGAATTTTTTGTCTAAAACTAGGATTTTCTATCCAATGATAGCAGAATTGTTTTGTCTAAATCTAGGATTTTCTATCCAATGATTGCAGAATTGTTCGCTTGCTTTAATAATTTCTTAACAGTTTTTTTGAAGATGTGAGCTGTTGATATTCTCAATGTGTATAAAAAAATCTAGGTATATCTGCTTTCTAGTTTTAAGGAAACAAGACTTCTTTCCTCTATGAGGGGAAAATAAACAGGAAGCATATGCAAACTTTTTTTTTTAAAAGATAAGCAATATTTTTATACTTAACAGTATTAAAGACTATGGCTGTATTACTTTACATGTGTTTCATTAAATGGGGTTGTGAGGGTCTACTTGTAGAAAATGATTTTTATATCATTTTCTAGATGATAGAAATGGTTGTGAGGTTCTACTCATGGAAAATGAAATACAACGTCTATTATATTTCCATGAGAATGCAACTGTGAACTACCATAGCAAAGTAGAATTCTGAGGCTTTCACAGTAATTGGAGGCATTCTGTCTTTTCTCATTCATCCAGTTTAACAAAAATTTGTGGTTATTTTTGTATTTTGAATTTTGTATTTTATTCTTTATTAGGCACGTGTGGTGTTTAAGTTTCTGACTTCCAGTGAAGGGAAGATTAGGTGATACAATACCTGTATCCTAGCAGTCTTGTATATCTTAGGAAAGTAGAAATTTTTCTGCTAACTATACTTTTAGAAGTTATACATCATAAATGTCAAACTCCCAATCAGTATTTAAAAACTTGGTAAAGATTCAGTTCATTCTCTTTTATTTATTCTATCTCTGCACTAATGAGTCTTCAAATTCTGAGTATTAACCTTGGTACTTTGGGATCTTTTGCCATTACATTGGGTTTCAGTTATGTTTTTATATGGTGCTTATTATGTAAGGAACTTTCACTACTTTTTGTGAGGATCTTGATACTTGTTAAACACCTGTTTAAACAAATTGGAAGTGATTATATATTACTTAACAAATATATCTATTTCAATGTAATACCTAGAACAACTTTGTTAGTATTCAAATTTATTATTAATGTAAGATTTACTTTATCCTGCTGATGAGCATTTTGTATCCCTTTTAACCAATTTTATGTTATCATACACTTTTGATGTATTCGTCTCTAAGGCAAGGGCAAAATACACCAGTTTCTTGGCATAGCAAGAGTGATGTTTACTCCAGTTCCCAACAAATTCTTCATCTCCATCTGAGACCACTTCAGCCTGGATTGTATCGTCTGTATCACTATTAACATTCTGGGCAAAGCCATTCAACAAATATCTAGGAAGTTCCAAACTTTCCCACATTTTCCTATCTTCTTCTGAGCTCTCCAAACTATTCCAACCTCTGCCTATTCCAAAGTTGCTTCCACATTTTCGGGTATCTTTACAGCAACACCACACTCCTGGTACCAACTTACTGTATTAGTTTGTTCTCATGCTGCTAATAAAGACATACCTGAGACTGGGTAATATTTATAACGGAAAGAGGTTTAATTGACACGCAGTACCACATGGTTCACAATCATGGCAGAAAACAAAGGAGGAACAAAGTCACGTCTTACATGGCGGCAGGCATAGACAGCGTGTGCAGGGGAGCTCCCCTTAATAAAACCATCAGATCTCATGAGACTTACTATCATGATAAAAGCATGGAAAAGACCCACCTCATGATAAAATTACCTCCCACAACACGTGGGGATTATGGGAGCGACAATTCAAGATAAGATCTGGGTGGGGACACAGCCAAACCATGTCAGTTGATGATGTCTTTCTTTTTTTCTTTTTTTGAGACGGAGTTTTGCTCTATCTCCAGGCTGGAGTGCAGCGGCATTATCTTGGCTCACTGCAACCTCTGCCTCCTGGGTTCAAGTGATTCCCCTCCCTCAGCCTCCTGAGTAGCTGGGACTACAGGCATGCACCACCACGGCTGGCTAGCTTTTTGTATTTTAGTAGAGATGGGGTTTCACCATGTTAGCCAGGATGGTCTCGATCTCCTGACCTTGTGGTCCACCTTCCTCAGCCTCCCAAAGTGCTGGAATTACAGGTGTGAACCACCACACCTGGCCAATGTCTACCTTTTTTATCTTGAACATTGAACTAATTATAATATCACTGGTCTTATTTTCAGTTTTGAATCAAAGTTAAAAGATAATTATAAATTATAGTACATGGATCGTATTTACCTTAGTAAATTTAAGGAGTATTTCAAATAAAAGCCAATCATAAATAATTAATTAAACTTCTGTTCTTTCATTTAATGAATGATACCTGCATAATTCTGCAACTTAAGCAAACTTACAATAAATATGTCAGCAAAATGAATGAGAAAAGATTATAGAGATAACAAGTTATTTCTAACTGTGGAATGAGGAAATTATAAAACGAAATTAACTTAAAATGTATACAGAATGATATTTATCACTGAACTTTCTGTCATTGCCTGTGCTTTTTTTCTGTCTTGAATGATAATTTTTGAAGTGTTGGCACCTATAGTCTTCAAGCATATATGTTTGGAAAAATATCATATTAATGGAAATGAATGTTACCTTATGTTGAGATTTTTCAGTACTGGACATCAGAATTTCCTGAAGATGCTGGGAAGCATTTTGATGTGTACCTGGAGGCTGTGTTTTTCCCCCAGAGGCTTGTTTTATACTGACTACTATATTTCTTTCCCTTGCTCTTTCTTTTCCCCTATTTTTTTACTTTTTTATTTTTTGAAGTCATTCTTTTCTGTTCCTATACTGCATCATCCTTGTTATTATTGAGACTCGTCTTTCTGTTTTCTTTTCCGCCCAGTCTCATGTGTGCCTGTGAGTTAAATGGTAGGTACTAGAACAGATTTAATAAAGGAGATGTGAAAGACTTGTACTAATAGGGCTGATGGTACTATAACCCATGATTTGTGCCTCTTCTGAGCCTGTGAGACCTGCCTTGTGAAACCCACTTCACCATATTAGTATCAGGATATTTCCCAGAGAATAACTCATCATTCTGATTAGGCTTTCCTCATCTGCTTAGTCTAATCAAATATTACCTTATAGTTTCCTACAAACTTCTAATTTCTAATCAGGTCAAACTTTTACTCTCTGAAACAGTGCTGGTTGAGATACTTTGTGCCTAGTAGTTTTTGGTTCTCCAGAAATGACAGATGATCAATGGAGGTAAAAGAAGCCACTGGATCCTGCAAAATGTTTACAGACTCAGTTTGCTCATTTCTGTTTTTTCCCTTCATCAAGCTTCACCCATTTCTTCCTCCAGCCAAAAATAATCCTGTCTTAATGTCATCTCGTGTGTGTGTGTGTGTGTGTGTGTGTGTGTGTATGTACACGATCTCCTCCAGTGTGACTGTAACCTTAATCTTAAGACAGTCTTTGGATGATATCTGACTACTGTGTTGTTACATAAAATTAGGTGGTTATTATACTTGATTGCTTAATTGGGTGCCGCCATTCTGTTTATTTGACCTCACCAAATAGCCCATTTTCTTTTCAGTTTTGGTGCCATAACAAAAAGCGAGAGAAAACATTTCTCCAAAATAATCAACATATTTACTACTATTTTGTCTTCTTACAGCATTAGTAAACAGATGTGTTTTTATTTTTTAAACTTACGGAATGGGTTGTTTTTGATTAATTTCTTCAAAGTTTGTATGATTTTTGCACGTTTTATCTACTATCAGTGTTATTTGGAATGATTAAAATCTTAGCACCTTAGATAATGTAATAGATGAAGATGGTATTTTTCATGTTTAAACTAGCTATGTGAAACTTTCTTTTAAAAATATACTAATAACTATTATGTTAAAATATAACTAGTAACTGAAGGAAGTTGAAGAATTGGAAAGAATAGTATTCTTTATGAGTATTTAAAGTATTTATTTAAGTCTGTTATCTAAGTCTGTGGAATATTGTAAAATACAGGTATCTTTCAATATGCCAAAACAACAATAACAACAATTCCAAATTCAGATGAGTTAAGGACCATTTTCTAATTTTGGAAAAACTAAATTTCTCCTAACTTTATTTTCTCAATGGAGTCTTTCCTGTACATATTTTATAAAAGTAAAGGCAATAATGTTCTTTTGAGCTTTTGGAGATAAACATTATATAGTAGCAAATACAGTGAAGATTTATGCTAGAACCTAGGAGGTGGAGGTTGCAGTGAGCTGAGATTGCACCATTGCACTCCAGCTTTGGCGACAGGGCAAAGCTGTCTCAAAAAAAAAAAAAAAAAGTGAAGATTTATATTTCATGAAATTTAAATTCATTAATACAGCACATACATAGATTATAAGCAATAATTAAGCTTTTAAATGGCCACATTAATGTCAGAAATTGAGGCTACGTTTATTTTTCCCTTCAGTTTTGTCTGCTTCCAATTCCTTTTGCTACCTATATTCCATATATAAACTGGCACTTTTTCTATCCTGGCTAACATAGTGAAACCCCGTCTCTACTAAAAATACAAAAAACTAGCCGGGCATGGTGGCGGGCGCCTGTAGTCTCAGCTACTTGGGAGGCTGAGGCGGGAGAATGGCGTGAACCCGGGAGGCGGAGCTTGCAGTGAGCCGAGATCACGCCACTGCACTCCAGCCTGGGAGCACAGCGAGACTCCGTCTCAAAAAAAAAAAAAAAAAAAATATATATATATATATATATAAACTGGCACTTTTTAACTGTGTATATCCCCTCTCTCCCTCCCACCCCACAAGCCCGTCTAAGTTTTGCTTTATAACTGTGCTTGGAGAATAGCAATAGGCAATTTTAATTAAACAGTATGGAAGTTTTTCATAGGGGACTACATTTAATAGAATTGTTTTGGCTGTTAACTTTCAATATTGGATTAAGATTTATTTGTTTTCAAATTGCTAAACTGATGTTAACTCTATTATTCTTAGCCTGAAATATGCTCTCTACTGCATATTTCTTTTTCCTTTTTTTTTTTTTTTTTCTTTTTGAGATGGAGCCTCACACTGTTGCCCAGGCTGGAGTGCAGTGGCACGATCTTGGCTCACTGCAGCCTCTGCCTCCCAGGTTCACGTGATTCTCCTGCCTCAGCCTCCTAAGTAACTGGGACTACAGGTGCATATCACCACGCCCAGCTAATTTTTGTATTTTTAGTAGAGACATGAGTTCACCATGTTGGCCAGGCTGGTCTTGAACTGACTTCAAGTGATCCTCCTGCTCAGCCTCCCAAAGTGCTGGGATTACAGGAATGAGCCACCGTGCCTGGCCTCTACTGGATATTTCTATGTAAGTCTCTTACCTAACACATTTGAAACCACCTCATCTTTGTCTTAAAATCAGAACTTCTGTGGACTTACCTCCTTTTTTATTCACTAAGGGTCACTCTATGGAGCTATTTTTAACCCGCCACTTCCTTTTTTTTTTTTTCCCCATCCTTACGGGTATGATCAACTATTGTCAAGTTTTTCTTTACAGTGTTTTCATATTGTTCTCATCCATTTTTACTTCCTACCCCAAACTAATCTCTTCTTAATACTAATTCTGTCCTATTCTATTTCAGCTGTTCTCTGAGTTGTCTGCTTCTGATTATTTTCCAGTTACATTTATGCTACACGTTACCTTTAGATTCATTTTTCTGGGTTCTTGTTCTCTCAGTCCAGAAGCTTTGCAGGTGTAAACATTGCCTAGAGCGTGACGTCCAGATTCCTTAGGTTTTAAGAAGTGTTTACAATTTATATTTGACATGTCTTTCCCATCCTCACTCATATATGTGTGTCTTCACAGGTAGATTGAGCGCAAAGTCTTTGGCTTTTCTCTATGTCAGTGCTTCATATAGCACCTTGCATGTTGTGCACCATTGGAGATTGTGTTGAAAAACAGAATCTCCTCTTAAAGAAAATATTTAAATTGATACATCATAGTTATACATGTTTATGTGGTACATGTGATATTTGATATATGCATACAGTGTGTCATGATCCAATCAGAGTATTTAGCATATCCATTGTCTCAAATATGTATCATTTCTTTGTGTTGGGAACACTTTAAATCTTCTGTTTTGAAATATATATGATTGTTAACTGTAGTTACACTACTGTGCTACTAAATGAATACTAGAACTTAAATTTTTTTCTATCTAACTTTACATTTGTACCCATTTACCAGCCCGTCTTCATCAGCCCATCCCCACCCTTCCCAGCCTCTGGTTACTATCCTTCTACTGACTACCTCCATGAGATCAGCATTCTTAGCTCTTGTAATGTCTGTTACTTGTCCATTTCTGTTTTTCTGCCTGCCTGCACTTCTTTCTGTGTGTCTGGCAGCCTGCCTGTCTGACTGCTTATGCCCGTTTATTTACTGTGACTTCATGCTCTGCATTTTCCATTGGAGGAAAGGTCGTCTGATGTCTACTGGCTACTTCAATGAGATCCACCGCCCCCCCCCCCCCCGTTTTTTGGTGAGCACATAAACAAATTTTTTTTTTCAAATTTTACTTCTAAAATGTAAAGACTTCAATCAGTTTTTTGGTTTTTGTTTTTTGTTTTTTTAAGCAGAGTATCATTACATTGCTTCCTTGAGTCCCTTATAGCATGGGAGCTCTCTGCTTGGTGTATCCCAAGGGAAATTATCCTTGTAGTGTATAAAGTATTTTTAAAGCATTTCCGTGGAAAGCAGATGGACTCTTTATTTTGTATATCTCTGTATTTCTGATTATCCATGCAGTGGAAGTGATTAATTAATATAGATGATGGCAAGATTTTCACAGAACCATTGACTTTTACATTCAGGTAACTTATTCATGATGCTCTTTTGGAGTTAACTGCCACCAAGTGGTGGTTGTATGCCATAGCTCTGTAACATGAACAGTGTTGCCAATAAACTGTCCAGTAAGTTTCTATATGTTAATATCCAGCATCCTAATGAAAAATTACACTTAGCATTATATAGTGAATTGAAAACCAGTGTTTTTCAGGAAACATTAAAAAAGTAAACTTTTTTTCTGTATTTTTTTGTTTGTTGTTGTTTTTGTTTTTATTGTTTTTTTCTTTGCTTTTTTTCTTAATTTGGCTTTTTTTAGTATTTTTTTTTAAAGTAAACACTTTTTGTTTCAAAGATTGCTATCAAGAAAGTGAAAGGAAACCCAGAAAATGGGAAGAAATATTTGCCAATCATATTTGCCAATCTTATATCTGATAAAAGACTTATATCTAGAACATATAAAGAATTCTTGCAGCTCAATAATAAGAAAAAATGATCCAATTTAAAAATGAACAACGGATCTGAATAAATACAAGGAAGATATACAAATGGCCAACACGCACATGAAAAGATGCCTGACATCATTCGTCATCAGGGAAATGCAAATCAAAACCCAAATGAGATACCACCTCATACCCTCTAAGATGGCTAGAGTAAAAAATTCAGATACTAGCAAGTGTTGAGGTGGATGTGAAGAAGCAGAACCCTCATATACCTTTGGTGGGAATGCAAAATTGTGCAGTAACTTTGGAAAACAGTCTGGCAATTCTTCAAATTGTTAAAAATAGAGTTACCATTTGATGCAGCTATTTCCACTCCTAGATATATACCCAAGAGAAATGAAGATATATGTGCAAACAAAACTTGTATTCAAATGTCCATAGCTGTGTTACTTATAATAGCCCAAAGGTAGAAACAACCCAAACGTTCAGTTATGGATGGATGAATGGAAAAAACGATGGATAAAGAATATCTTCCATTCATATAATAGAAAATTACTTGGTCATAAAAAAGAATGATGTATTGATACATGCTGTGACTTTGCTGAACCTTGAAAATATTAAGCTAAATGAAGGAATCCAGACACAGAAGACCACATATTATTGTTCCATTCATATGATATGTCCAGAACAGGCACATCTACAGAGATCCAGAATATATTAGTGGATGCTGGAGACTAGGGCAATTGAGGAGACTTACCAAAGTGTAGGGTTTCTTTTTAGAATGATGAAAATATTCTAAAATTGGTCATGATGGTTGCACAACTCTGTGAATATACTAACACCATTCATTGTACAATTTAAATGTATTTTATGGTGTGTGAGTTATATTTCAATAAGGTGTTACCCCCCAAAGTAGACATTAAGGTGTAATTTATTATCTTTTAATCTTTATTATCCCATCAATGTAATATCTGTCTTGATTAGGATGTTCACTTTTTTATGAGCTTTAACTTATAACAAAATTCATTTTATACTCTGTCCTCACTTCTCGATATGTTCATTTTGTTTATGTGGTATGGGCCAGTGGTTCTCAAATGTAGCATGCATCAGAGTTACCCGGAGGGCCCTAGCACAGCATTTGGGATTCAGTGGGTCTGGGATAGGATTTAAGAATTAACATTCCTAGCAGCTCTCTCTGTCTTACTTCCTTCTCTTCCTTCCCTGCTCGCTTCTCCCCCTCCCTTCCCCACTTCCCTCACCTCCACTCCCCTGCCTTCTGCTGCCCTCCCCTCCCTCCCTGCTTTCCTTCCTCCTTCCCCCATGTTTTTCTTTTCTCTTTCTCTTTTTGTCTTTCTCTCTCTTTCTCTTTCTCTCTCTCTCCCTCTTTCTCTTTCTTTCTCTCTCTCTTTCTCTTTCTTTCTTTCTTTCTCTCTCTCTCTCTCTCTCTCTCTCTCTTCTTTTTTCTTTTCTTTCTCCCCTCCCTCCTTTTCCTCCCTCTGGTCTGGTTTGAGAACCAGTGGCTTAGGTCTTAGGGAACCATTTTTGTTTTAGCAAACTTTTATTAGATTCTGAGATAATGACCTTCATAGATTTAGACTTCAGCCCTACTAAAATTTCATATAGCATCACTTCTTTTACCAGTGAGAACATAGCTTTTTAATATTACATTTCCTTTGGTGAATACTTCCGTCCTCCTCTCTGCGTAATACGTTTGATGTTTCAGTGAAAACTTTTGTTTACTGAGTTTTAATTTCATTTTCTTTAAGATTTATGGCAACGACTTCTTTGAAAATATGTCCTTAGAAAGCTTAGAAATTCTGGAATACTACAGAAAATAAAATATTTTGAACAGAAAAAAGCTAATTTCTTTAAAAAGTGATACATTTATGAAGCTAGGCAAAAACGTCAGTTGTTACCATATTTTGGTGTACCTCACTGTTTTTAGTACTTATTATTTTAATTCCCAGATCAAAAAGGGATCTTTTGTTTATTTTAATTAGAACACTCTTGTTTATAATATTTTTACTAGGGTAAGCTTTATGTGGAAGAGTGTGACAAGCATTCATTATTAGCATTAAATTCTTATTTAAGGACACTGCTTTCTGAAGAAATTTATCTTCTTGATTTAAAACAAGCAAAGTGTTTAGTGAAATGGAAATATCCTTAGGATTATGTTACTGTAAAGTTCTTAAGCCTCTTGTCCAATGTTGCAAATTAATAATGTTCAAAATGCTTGTTAAGTTAATAAATGAATGAGCTCCATGAGCTGAGGAGCTAGCAGATTGCCTGGATTACAAAGACAACGAGACAGGACCCTTTCCTTAGCAGGATTTACAATCTGTTAGTGTGTGTTGTAAATCAATCAGTGAGGATTTATGTAGCATCTGGGATTTTACCAATGTACTGTGCAGGATGCTTGAAAGGGAATTTGAGAGGCAGATAAGGAAGGCCGTGCCCTTGAGAGTTTTTAACCTGTACTGAAGATGAAACCCAGCATGAGAAATAACCACCTGTATGCATGTAGTATTTTGTGTGGTGGGGAGTATGCGTGCTGCTGGAATTCTAAAAGGGACTTTGAGGATTAAGCAGAGATCTGCGTGGATGCACACACGTCAGGAGTTGGCTGAAAAACTGCTGTAGGCAAAAATGCCATTGCTGATAATAAATTGTAAGGAGATCAAAAGTGATGTTTCTTTTTTTTTTTTTTTTTAATTTATTTATTATGATTATACTTTAAGTTGTAGGGTACATGTGCATAACGTGCAGGTTTGTTACATATGTATACTTGTGCCATGTTGGTGTGCTGCACCCATCAACTCGTCATTTACATCAGGTGTAACTCCCAATGCAATCCCTCCCCCCTCCCCCCTCCCCATGATAGGCCCCGGTGTGTGATGTTCCCCTTCCTGAGTCCAAGTGATCTCATTGTTCAGTTCCCACCTATGAGTGAGAACATGCGGTGTTTGGTTTTCTGTTCTTGTGATAGTTTGCTAAGAATGATGGTTTCCAGCTGCATCCATGTCCCTACAAAGGACACAAACTCAAAAAAAAAAAAAAAGTGATGTTTCAAACAGAAAAAAAAAACCAACACCAGGGCATAGAATTCTTTCTTTATTATGCGGATGTGGAAGGGAACAGCTGTTATCTTTCAAACTGAAGAATCCTGACTGACCCTGACCAGTTTAGTGCCTCTCTCTCCTACTGTATTACAGAGGATGTTTTGTGTTGGGCTTTGGCTGGCATGACAGTGTTTGAGGATCCTTCTGGAAAAGTAGAAGAACCTGGAAGCCAAACACCCAGCTAGGTTACACTTAAAATATTTCACAATGTTGAAGTAAAGTATGACACTAGGATTAAGAATTCTACTTTATGAGCAGAGGCAGAAATGTAATGAAAAAGATAGTAATATAGAGAATATTAGAAGCAACCTACTACCTTGGACTTATCTGCCACACTTGAGTGTTAGAACAATCTCGAGGCCTAATAACTGTGGTAAATTTGATTTGAAATATCCATTTTTAGCCAAAGAATTGGATTGTCTGTCCTTCATATAACAGTAACAGTTACATTGGAAGATTTGTATGGAGAATGTTATGTACAGTTAGGCACTATCTGCTGAAAACACTTTGAGTTTAACCTAAAACTTGTTTACTCATTATAGTTTTTTATGTATGTGTATTGAATTGCAGCCAGATACTGTAATTATTATATCAATATAATCTTTTTTTTTTTTTTTTTTTTTTTTTTGAGACGGAGTCTCGCTCTGCCGCCCAGGCTGGAGTGCAGTGGCCAGATCTCTGCTCACTGCAAGCTCCGCCTCCCGGGTTCACGCCATTCTCCTGTCTCAGCCTCCCGAGTAGCTGGGACTACAGGCGCCCGCCACCGTGCCCGGCTAGTTTTTTGTTTTTTTTTTTTTTTTTTTAGTAGAGACGGGGTTTCACCATGTTAGCCAGGATGGTCTCGATCTCCTGACCTCGTGATCCGCCCGTCTCGGCCTCCCAAAGTGCTGGGATTACAGGCTTGAGCCACCGCGCCCGGCCATATCAATATAATCTTGCCTAGGCCTTATGACTTTTAATTAACGAGAACATGCTTCCTTGACTTAGCCAGTTTTTTAAATTGAGGAGAGATGCTTGCTAGGGTGAATTAGCCAACAGTTTATAAATACGATGGATAGATAATACCTGTTCACATTTTTTACCTTATTGCAAAAATGATTTAATAAGGAAACTTGAATCAGTCAATTTAAACTGCTTTGTAACACTGCTGATTTAAATGTCTTCAAAATATTTTCCTCATCTATAACGACTGTGTGATTGTATTGGACCCTTATATAACATGTGGAAATATTTCCAAATACATACAAGTACATAAATGTAAAAAATAAAATCAAAAATTTTTGAAGGCAATCAGGATATATATGAATGTAGGATTAGGGAAGGTCTTTTTCATCTGGGGTTGGAAACCTAGAAGTGTAAAAGCTAGGCATATTTGACTGTAGAAAAGCGACTAGCTGGGCATGGTCGGTCACACCTGTCATCTCAGCTAGTTGAGAGGTTGAGGTGGGAGGATCACTTGAGCCCAGGAGGTCGAGGTGGTAGCGAGCCATGATTACAGCACTGCACTCTAGCCTGGGTGACAGCGAGACCCTATCTTAAAAAACAAACAAAAAAGTACATTTTCTTTGGCATAAAATACCATAAGCAGTGTTAGTAGAAAAACAATAGAGATGGAATTATAAGTATAAACAAAGTAAATGCCCAATCATCGCTGAATACTATTATATATTGTGGCATATATGTGTCAAAGAATATTATACCATTTTGAAAAAAAAGAATGAGAGCTGTACTCATTGCCTTGGAATTTCAGTGAGGTATTATTGAGTGAGCAGAAAAATAGGATGCAGAAAAGTTTCCATTATTTGATCTGATTTTTACAAAATAAGTGAAGTAAACAAATCCACATATACATATTTCAGTGTGTATGGGTGAAAATTTATTTGTCTCTGTATAAACATGGAGAAACAGGGATCCTATAATGTGTTTCTTAGGGGTTGGGAAGGGAATAAGGTGTGAGCATAGAGAAGAGAGAGGGAGAGGGGAAGCAAAAAAGAAAAACTGCAGAAATGGCATAAATAAAAGCCTTTATGATATGAACACATTTATACATATAAGATTTGGATAATTATATAAACTGTGTATGTGTGATTAAAATTGAAGACAGTTAAAAACAATGTGAAAGAGTGGGAGCTGATACGTGTTCAAACAGAATTGACTAGATATCTCGTTTGTTTGGTTATAGGCAGAGCTACAATGAGGTTTTGAGAAATACGTATTTGATAATTATAAAAAAGCTTTTTTCACGTCCGTTTTTTGTCTAATGGTTAGTAAACCTTTTTATATTGCAATCTTCCGTATTGCTGTGAATCTCCAATTTGAGAAAGAAATGACATTCAGAAATGCTTAATAGATAATATTCAATTATTATTTCAATAAACATATGGATAACACTTACGTGTGACATAGATAGACCCTGCATATAGTGGCACAGAGAGGCGAGGTATATAATTTGCCTGAGGGAGATCAGGGAAGGCTTCCAGGAGGATTCAGAGAATGCATGCTAGGTGGGGGGCAGCAAGAAAGAAAGTACAGAATGGAGAAAGAGTATATATTTCTGTTTTAAATGCAAGGAAACAAAACAACAAAGCAATAGATTGTAAATGGAAATTAATTGCTGCATTTTATTGAGTCTAAGAGACTCTATCAGTTTTATGATGCGTGAGTATTTTATGTACCACAGGAAAGAAAAACTTGATTATTAAACTATTTCATATCTGTATGTAAATATATATGTATATACATATGAACTATTATATATAAATATATATGTATATACATATAGTTTAATAAGCAAGATTTTCTTTTATATGTATATATATTCGTGTGTGTGTGTGTGTGTGTGTATATATATTTATTTTATTTTATTTATTTGTTTATTTTTTGAGACAGAGCTTTGCTGTTGTTGCCCGGGCTGGAGTGCAATGGAGCAATCTTGGTGCACCACAGCCTCCGCCTCCTGGGTTCAAGCGATTCTCCTGCCTCACCCTCCCGAGTAGCTGGAATTACAGGCATCTGCCACCACTCTGGGCAAATTTTGTATTTTTAGTGGAAACGGGGTTTCTCCTTGTTGGTCAGGCTGGTCTCAAACTCCTGACGTCAGGTGATCCACCCATCTCAGCCTCCCAAAGTGCTGGGATTAGAGGCGTGAGCCACTGTGCCCAGCCTATTTATTATATTAACAGTTATTATCTCACAGATTCTCTGGGGCAGGAATTCAAGAGCTAGTCATTATAGGTGGATCAGGCTTAGTATCTCTTAAGAAATTGTGGTCGAGATGTTGGTTGGTGCTGTGGTCCTCTGAAGGATTTCCTGGGGCTGGAGAATGCACTATCAAGATGGCATACTCACATTGCCGATGCTGATGGCAGAATCCCTTGTCCCCCATGGAGATGGTTGACTACTTTCACAGCAGGGTGATTGTCTTTCCCCAGAGTAAACCATCCAAGAGAACAAGTGAGAAACATTCTGAAAAGTCTTTAATGACCTAGTTTCCAAAAATCACATTTCATTACTTCTATCATATTTGTTAGAAGTGAGTCACTAAGTCAAGCCAACTTTCAAGGGTGTGAAAATTAGATTCTACCCTTCTACATGTCAAAGGAGGAAAAACAAAGAATTTGTGGGCATATTTGAAACCACAGCATTCTTAAAGCTGTAAGTGAAAAAAATGGTCAAGGGTATTTTTTAAAACTTTGCGTTTATTGTCTAACTCTTCTGAATCACTTTGCAAGAGAGCCATTGATGTTCATGATGTTCTTGTTTTTCAACATAATATTGGCTTCCATGCCACCAATAACATTGGTGGTGAAGCATTTTTAAGTGAATGATAGAGTGTTGATTTCCAGACCTTTCTTCAAGCTGCTGTCATCAAAGATGCAAGTTTCAACGCTAGTGTTTTCATAATCTTAACCATATGAGTCAATGGAAAGGATTCAGTGAAATAGGAATATTCATTTACCTTCCTAAGATGGTTCTCAAATGGCTTATTGATTGAAATGTTGAAAAGTTTTCTGGCCCCGATACGTCACCCAGGTTTTGCATATATGGATAATGACACTATATCATGATTGTCACTTGGGCACCAAATGTATTTGAGACATATCTATTATTTTCAGATTATTAAAACAGAAAAAGAACATGTTTGTTATTATTCAATGATGTAGATAGCTATTTTTTTTGTTGGCTCAGTCATCCCCCTTTGTTGGCAAAAATACCTCTCCTGTCTCATTCTGACAATGTAGTTCTAGTGGAAGTCACCAGTCACCATAGCCCAGCCATTGGCTGCAATGGTGGATTCCCTGAGCTGTATCCAGGTCGATGGTCCCCTGGCCACTGAGATTGCAGGGATGGACACATGACTCAGTCCTATCCATGTTCTTTGAATTTTATTTTTAAACTGGAACTAGCCAGGTAAAGTACTTTTCTGACATTGTTTAAGTAAGAAATATGAAAGAAATTTCAGCTTCCCTTGCAGACATCTGTTCCGGCTTGGGGTGACAGGGGCAGAACCTGCAGAAAGCCATGATGCTAACAAGGACTTTTATAAATAAATTCACCTGCTTTGCTTAAGGTAGTTCAAGTTGGGATCCTGTCCTGACCCATTAGAATTTGGAAACTATAATTCCATTATCTATGTGTTTTTCCTTTGTATACAGTAAAACATAAAAATCACATCAGCCTTGAGGGCTGATGTGATTTTTATTTTCTGACTTTGTCACCAACCCTATTTTTTCCATTAGCTTTTGTTTTCTTTAACTGAAGATACTTTTACTACTGTGGTTTTCAAAAACATCACTCTTGTAGTTGGGAAATAAATAACCTTTTATTAATAATATAACTTTTAGTCTAGGCATGGTGGTTCACAGCGATAATCTCAGCACTTTGGGAGGGCTAGGCAGAAGGATCCATTGAGCCCAGGAGTTCGAGCCCAGCCTAGGTAACATGGCGAGAGCCCATCTCTGCAAAACATGAACTGAGCATGCTGCTGTGTTCCTGTAGTGTCAGCTACTCGGGAGGCTGAGGTGGGAGGATCACTTGAACCCAGGAGGCTGAGGCTGCAGTGAGCCATTGCTGTACCACTGCACTCCAGCTTGGGCGACAGAGAGAGACTCTGTCTCAAAAAAATATATGTAACTGTTAGATTCACCAGTAAGTGACTTTCTGATGCATAATTAATACAAAGGTAAGATAACTAGGAACTTGTTAGATATCCGAAATGTTTCTTCAGGAAAATAACAGACTTTAGAAACTGCTTAATATTGTTCCTATGGTTTACCTTTGGCTTTGACAAAATTTGACTAAGAAGTAGTATCAATTTGTAATAAAGAAAATCGAAGTCTTAGCAATACCAGAAGTGTGAAGTACTGAACAATTCAGTTTATATGTGGGACATTTGTTACACCAGGGTTCATGCCACTGAATATGGCTGCTCAAGAGAATAGTTTAATAGTAATATTTATATAGTGTTTTTATAAAGTTTACCTGAACATTAAAAACTAGACGTTGCTGAAAAATTACTGTCTTTTAGGTCCTTTTTGATTTCTTTCATCAGCATTTTGGTAGTTTTTACTATATATATATATATATATATTTCGTTTGTTTGTTTTGTTTTGTTTTGAGACGGAGTCTCGCTCTGTCGCCCAGGCTGGAGTGCAGTGACGCAATCTCGGCTCACTGCAAGCTCCGCCTTCCAGGTTCAAGCCATTTTCCTGCCGCAGCCTCCTGAGTAGCTGGGACTACAGGCGTCCGCCACCACGCCCGGCTAATTTTTGGTATTTTTAGTGGAGACGGGGTTTCACTGTGTTCGCCAACATAGTCTCCATCTCCTGACCTCGTGATCCGCCCGCCTTGGCCCCCCAGAGTGCTGGGATTACAGGCCTGAGCCATTGCGCCCGGCCTAATGTATAATTTTCAATGTTTAGGTAAACTCTGTGTAAACAGTTTATAAATATTACTATTAAAATTTATATCTAATATGACTCAGCATTTTGGTAATTTTAAACATATATATTTTTTAAATGGTCTTTAAAATACATTTTTAAAAATATGTGGTTAAAATTACCAAATGCTGATGAACAATGGTATTTTAAATACCATAAAATGATATTTTAAAAAAATAGTACATATATTTTAATGTTTTTGTCTAAGTATTCTTCTTCTTTAAAGTGATTATAAATGACATTGTTTTTTAAATTTTGTTTTCCACATGTTCATTATTGGTAGATAGAAATGTGATTGATTTTTGTATGGGAGTAAAGAGATCCTAATTTGAAAATTAACACTGTTTGTTCCCATAGAAATACTGAACCACACAAAAGACAATGTTCTTCTTTAGGCAAAATCTTCAAATTTTTTGTTAACTTTTTTTTAGGTTTTATATAATGTTCAGTTATATCAAATTATTTAAAATACAATAACAAATTATTTAAAATACAACTTCTGGAGAAAATTTTTGAAAGAAATATTCATCAAGAGAAAATAATTTTATAAGGAATTGAATGATCCATGATACATAATTTTTGGAATATGTTGATAATATCAATATGCAGAAAGACTCATTTAAGTTTACTTTTTTTAAGACTAAATTAGTTTTGATTATCTGCTTAGTTATCAAAAGTCAGCTTGATGGCCTTGCCTCTAAAAATCACTCAGTGTATCTCCTTCTAAATAGACATATATTAAACATAATGATTTGGACATCTAGTTAATGACATTTAAAATAAATTATACATATTATCTTTGCTCATTCAATCATCTATTTAAAAATATATAATAAGAAAATTTAGTAGTCAGCACACATATTCATATTTGAAGTCTTACAGTAGATTTATGTGTCATTTTCTCAGTAACCTAAGGTTTGCTAGTAACTTTGTTATCCTCTGATAAAACCTGCCTTTATTAGTTAATGTTGGCTTTGCTGCCTTCACACAATATTCACTACCAGTCTTTATGGGTTGCAGAGTTACGACCACTATAAATAAAGAGAGCATGAAGAGAAGGAAGAGATAGAATAGACAATTTATTTTCATGCATTTTTGGCTACCATCTAAATCACACTTGTCAGAGGAAAGTGGAGTTTAATGGTCATCCTTAACAAGTTTAGGAAAAAAATGTGCATTTTTACTCCCTCCATGTTGTGTTTTATGGTTATATCACATTTGGTTCAGAATAATGATGATTCAGTAATGACATTTTATTATTCAAGCTTGATGAATAGGATTGGGAAGGGTTGTTTATTTTATCCTTCCAATTCCCTGTAACTAACAGTTTGACAAGAGTGAGAGGCACTGACTGATGCTGTACAGAGACTGTTTAATGTTTTTTAATGAAGTGCTGGAGTTAAAATGGCAATATCTGTAGCCTAATTCAGACCCTGGCAGGTAAGGCTTGTTCCTTCTAGTGTGTTTATCGGAGCTCTGTCCAGCTTCATTTCACATGTGTGTTTTGGGGATTAGATATGCAAATACATATGTGTATATTAATATAATACCTATATAACATATACACACATATTTGTATATATTCAGAAATCTTTTACAGTGCTTTTATTTTGTTTTACCAGCAAAATTCTTTTCCTCAAGTGAAATCATATATAAGAAATCCTCTGGGAGTTTCCAGGACAGAAAACATACAAATGGAGCTCCTCTGGCCGCCAGGCTTCCTTACTGCTCTGCTGCACACTCTGCTGATCTGTTCCAGTGCATGTAAACAGCAGGGATTCTTGCTAATCCCTCCTTTGCTGTTCCTTCGATTTATTTCTTCCCTGTGTAGCAGGCAAGTCAGTAACTACCCTTGGATTACAAAGAAGTTTTAAAATGGCCAATGACATATTTTAACCAGTTTGGATGGAATGAACCCATAGCTCCTTTATTTTGTTTAATTCATGAACCGGTATCACTGTAAGCAAGAGGACTGTTTGGAGGAAAAGGTTATTTTAAAGAAGTGAGAATTTTAATTTATACATTGGAAATGGAATCAATCCAAAGTAAACATACAGAATTCCATTACGCCTCTAATTTTGGTATTTGTTAACCAGTTTCCTTATGTTGCCTGTATAGAGTGACAAAAGTAATAGATGGCCAAATTAAATTGTTCCGTTATTTAACACTAGTGAATTACACATTACTGTGTTAGTAACTTTTATAGTATATTTATGTATATATGTATTTATTTTAGAGATGGGGTCATGCTCTTGCTGAGGCTGGAGTGCAGTGTTGTGATCATGGTTCAGTGCAGCTTTGAACTCCTAGGCTCAAGGATCTTCACACCGTAGCCTCCCAGGTAGCTAGGACCTACAACTGGTGCACACCACTGTGTGTGGCTAATTTTTTAATTTTGATTTTTGTAGAGATGGAGTCTTGCTTTGCTGCCCAGGTTGGTCTCTACCTCCTGTCTTCAAGTGATCCTCCAGCTTCAGCCTCCCAGTGCTGGCGTTACAGGTGTGAGCCACTGTGGCAGGCCTGAAATCAGAAATAAAAAATGCAGCACAACTAGAATTTTTTTCAATTATATGAGGTTTGAACAAGTATTCTTGGCTTAAAGCTTTTAAATGATTTTTATATAGATAAAATTATGATCATTTCCCCTTTGACAATTGGAGTAAAATATTCTGCAATTGGAATGTCATGCTAATGTGGCTTGTCTTCTGGCCAAAATAGGATATAATGAAACATGCTTTATGCTTCAACAGACTGTGGACAGTTGTCTTTCCATCATCCTTCTGAAGGGGCCACTCTTGGTATCCTGGACGCGTGTTAATGCCGAATGTCCTTGATATGTGATTTTTTTTTTTTTTTTTTTTTTGAGATAGAGTTTCGCTCTTGTTACCCAGGCTGGAGTGCAATGGCGTGATCTTGGCTCACCACAACCTCCGCCTCCCAGGTTCAAGCTATTCTCCTGCCTCAGCCTCCTGAGTAGCTGGGATTACCCATGCCCGGCTAATTCTGCATTTTTAATAGAGATGGGGTTTCTCCATGTTGGTCAGGCTGGTCGTGAACTCCCGACCTCAGGTGATCTGCCTGCCTCAGCCTCCCAAAGTGCTGGGATTACAGGCGTAAGCCACCGTGCCCGGTCTAATACGTGATTTTTAATCATTTGAACAAAACTGTTATTTTGGGACCAAAAGATTTTATTACCTTTTTCAGTGTTATTATAAAGAAGATGTAGTTATCACTGCTGCAATCCTAGTAGGATTTGTACATATTGGTGTATAGCTTGGTATGAAATTTGAGTTTATAATGGAAATAAATATTTAAAAAGTTAAAACTTAAAAAATAAGTTAAATGGTAGAGAGAGTTTTTATAATGAAATCTTTTAGACGTTTATAGAATAGCACCACATCCCCACTGAAAATTTAAGTCAAAGAGAGAGTGAATATGTGTGTGTGTGTTTGTGTGTGTGTGCGCATGCCCTCCAGTTTTTTACAATGGAGTCTCTGTTTTCTTAAGTTATAAATAGAAACAATAAAAATATCTTATTAGATTACTGTGAGGATAAAATAATATCTAAACTGGAAGGTTGTAATTACTTGATAAATGGTAGCCATTATTAGAATTGTTATTATTAAGAACAACGTACAGTTTCTATCTTTTCAGCATCTAAGTGAATTTCGTAAACGTCATATACCTGTGGTCCCATGAAGTTATGTTTAAGGACTATAATTAGATTATTTCCTTAACTTGATTCAGTATTACACTTGTTCTTTCTCAAGAGCAAAACTGAAAGAAAAACACAAATTTAAAAACAATGTTATAAAAATTGCAAATGCAATTTAAGAACTTCGACAAAACAATAAAAAAGAAGCACCCAGGGGAAATAATAATAATGTCTATAATTATACCATCCAGAAATATCCCCTGCTAACACCTTGGACCATTTCTTTTGAGTTTTGTTTGCATAGGCATGTGATCTTACTTACTAAAATGGATTCATATTGTAGATATAGTAGCATTTCAGATGATGGTGTTGATGGTGGCAGTGATAATGATAGCTAACAATTTATCCTGTGTACTATGTGTCAGTCACTGTTCTGAGACCTTTTCATAGATTGACTCATTTAACTCTCACCCTGAGAAGCAGGTGCTGTTATTATCTTCATGTAACAGATGAGGAAATTGAGATTCAGAGAGATTAATGATTTGCTCAAGATCACGTAGCAAGTCACATGTACTCAAGGTCACACAGCCAGTGGCTGAGTTGGGCTTAACCCCTAATTTATACGTATCTGCTTAACTAAACTTTCTATGAAGTCATTAGTGATTCATTTCCTTTTATCTTATGAAAAGTTAATGATTACAACGTATAATATAGTAGTTTGTTTTGGAAAATGCCCTCTTTCAAACACTGTTAGTGTTTAACAAAACTTTAAAAAAAATAAAAAACTTACTAGGGGCCGGGCACGGTGGCTTATGCCTGTAATCCCAGCACTTTGGGAAGCCAAGGTGGGTGGATCACCTGAGGTTGGGAGTTTGAGACCAGCTTGGCCAACGTGGTGAAACCCTGTCTCTACTTAAAAAAAAAAAAAAAAAAAAAAATTAGCCAGGTGTGGTGGCGCACGACTGTACTCTCAGCTTCTCAGAAGGTGGAGGTTGCAGTAAGCTGAGATCGTGCCATTACACTCCAGCCTGGGAAAAAAGAGTGAAACTCCATCTCAAAATGAAACAAAACAAACACACAAAAAAACAACAACAGAAATCTTACTAGGGAAAACAGACTGTAAACTCTTATCTAGTTATAGTATTGTTTGTAATATGACAAAACATTTTTTTGAGGCTTTGAGTCTTTGGATCTTAGTGCTTAAATTTGCAGCAGTGATTACATGCTTGGGATCCAACACATTCAGCATCCCTAAGAGCTTAAACATATGCTCTGCATCCCAAAACAGTTCCAGGAAAACAAATGCCTCAAGGGTCTATTATGTTTTAAATTATCTCCGGGTCTCAGTTAACCATTTACACTTTATTAAAGATAATTTACTGAGTCTTAACTAAAGTTTAAGATGAACTACAGTTTAAGATTAATAATGTTTGATGTTCATGCAGTCAATTATATGTCACATTTTTATTAGGATGCAATGACCAATGGTAAAATACTTAGTTAATATTTAAAACATCGATTAATATTTATCCAATTCCTTAGTTAATATCCACTAATAAATGTTAAAGTATCAGTTAATATTTAGAGAATATTTATAGCTTGCCCAAGGTGTAAACTTTATAAATATATTTGACCCAAAGTACTATGCATTTTGTGTACTGCCTGACTACAGCATCATTGTTTGCTTTGATATATGTTGTTGATAATATTCTATGAATACCTTTTAAAAAACATAGCATTTGAATCATTTTTTATGTTTATTCTTGACTTCATCTAAAGCACACAGGCTTATGGAAGGGCAGGGTAGAATGAGGTAGGGTTTTTCAGTTTGTTTTTAAATGTGTTTTTTGTAGTTATGTTTAATGTTGGTATAGTGCGTTAGACTTGCATTTTTTAGTAAAAATTAATTACAAATTACATTGTCAGAGTTCACAGTCTTTTTCCTTAGAAGGGAGTGCTCAGTGAATGGTTAGATCCGTGTGAACACATAAAAGCAATGAAGCACGTTTTTAAGTGGAGAGAATAGTTTAATGAGCCTCCATCTTCAACATTTGCTAACTCATGGCCAATTTTGCTTCATATTACTCTTTTCTACTGGAGTATTTGCAGGCAAATGTGAGATAAGTCATTTTAATCCATAAATAAGGAAATAATTGAAAAAATATTCCTAGTCTTTGTTTTATGTGGTTGCACTTAATATTACCATAATATACTTAAGCTTATTGTATTGAAAAATGCTGGAGGGCCTCATTTGGCGTGCATGAATCAAGCCAGCTGCCAAATAAAAATGTGAAAACAGATGGAATTTTTATGTGTTTTAGATGTTGTCATCACATGTGCCACCAATCCTTCATTCTGCTTTTCAGGATGGAAAAAACATTGAGTCATCCTTGATGCTTCCTTTTTTTCCTTCTCCCCTTTTTGATGTATCTTTAAACTTTATTGGTTTTCATTCCTTACATGCCTCTTTAATTCACTTTTAACTCTGTATCTCCATTGCTGCCACTTACTTACTGATTATGATAAGTGTCTTTAGGCCGGGCGCGGTGGCTCATGCCTATAATCCCAGCACTTTGGGAGGCTGAGGCAGGTGGATCACTTGGGGTCAGGAGTTCGAGACCAGCCTGACCAACATGGTGAAACCCTGTCTCGACTAAAATTACAAAAATTAGTCGGGTGTGGTGGTGCACACCTGTAATCCCAGCTACTTGGGAGGCTGAGGCATGAGAATCGCTTGAACCCGGGAGGCGGAGATTGCAGTGAACCAAGATCGCGCCATTGCACTCCAGCCCGGGTGACAGAGCAAGACTCTATCTCAAAAAAATAAATAAAAAGAAATGATAAGTGTCTTAAGTGATTCTTTTCTGAGTACGTTTTCCTTCCTGTTGCAGTTAGGAAGGGTTAGAAATCTCAGATCTCTCAGATTCTGAGAGATTGCCCTTCCTAACTCTCACCATATCTTTGTAGTAAAGACAGTATTTAATTCATCCCATTTACATTTCTGTTCTCATATTCAGTTTATTCCTCAAGATGACCCTTTCATAACCACATATTTTTCTGTTTACCAACCTTTAGACTGCTATCCTGAATGCCCTTTCTGTGTTTTGGGTCATACTCATTCTTGCCTCTGCTCTGCCTGCACTCTCCTCGGTTTATAAATCTGTCCTCTTTTTGATCTATAGTCTGCCTTTCCATCAAAGTCCAGCGTATTTTCTTCCTTTCCTGTCAGATGCATCTTGATGACTCCAGGCTATGCGTATCTTTCCCGTTTCAGAATTTCCACAAGTGTGAATAGTTGATGCTGTTAAATGGGATCTTTGATTTTCCTTTTTTCTTGTATTATCTTCCAGTTGTTGATGGATTTTTGTGTCTAATTTGGATAAATACCTCCTTGGGTGCAGGGACTTTTCAAAACAAGGTTGGCCATCTTTTCCTTGTTGCATTTTCTTTTAATCATTATGCCAGTTAATGTACCTTTCACTTCTTATACAGGTGAACAAAGAAGGAGAGGAGTTAATATCCTTACATAGTTCTCATCCTCATCCTTACCATCATGCCTCTTCTATCGATGAAGGGGCTGGTGTTATGAGTGTGGTGAGTGGTGAGTGCTCCTCCTCACATAGTTCTTGTCTTCATCCTTATCATCATGTCTCTCCTATTGATGAAGGGGCTGGTGTTATGAGTGTGGTGAGTGGTGAGTGCTCCTCCTCAACCTTCACACCCAAGTCTTCTTATTCAAGCAGAAGGAAAAAAGGAGGCTCTGAGATTGATTAAACCCCTTTGAAAAGACTTTTTGTAATAATAGGCTCATTAAATGAGCAAGTAAGCTTTAGATTTTCTTGCACAGGAAAAAATGGGGAAGGAGAGGAAATGAAAAGTAAAGATAGCACTGGGCATGGTGGCTCACACCTGTAATCCCAGCATTTTGAGAGGCCGAGGTGGGTGGATCATGAGGTTAGGAGATCAACACCATCCTGGCCAATAGGGTGAAACCCTGTCTCTACTAAAAATACCAAAAGTTAGCCGGGCATGGTGGCAGGTGCCTGTAATCCCAGCTACTTGGGAGGCTGAGGCAGCGGAATCACTTGAACCCGGGAGGTGGAGGTTGCAGTGAGCCGAGATCATGCCACTGTATCACTATACTCCAGCCTGGGTGACAGAAAGAGACTCTGTCTTGGGGTGGGGGAACAAGAGTAAGGATAGCAGTATATAAAGCTAGGTAAGAGATGGATAAATGTAAAATGTGTATAGGGAAAGAAAAAAGAGGGTACAGGTGAATGGTAAGAGCAGTTTTAAGTAGTGGGGGGGAAGAAGCCTGAGAGAAGAGTTACTGAATTTTAAAAAAAGGAAAGGAAAAGATATGCTGAAAATTTAATAATTAAAAAAAAGGAGAGCCCAGAAGTTGGAGTGGAAAAGAAATGTACCCTTTGTTTTTGCCGTTAGGAATGGGACTAATATTTTAGATATTTAGATATTCTAATTCTCCCGTTTAAAAGAGCAAAACATTATAAAGAATAAAGCTAATAAAAACTCTAAGAGGTAGTTAACAGAAGTAACTCTTGGACATTAAGAAGAGACTATATTTTTTAAGAATCTTAAGCTATTGGTAGTCGTGGTGATTTTGATAATTTTGCATTGCTTGCTGGTCGTGCTATCCCATTGGTAATTGAGCTCACCTGGATCTCAAAATGCTCTCACCCCAGATCGTGAACAAAAATAAACTTTCAGATGTCTAACCATTTTATTTTCTGGACCTGTGTCCACAAGCCATATGTGGCCATTTAAATTAATTAAATAAATGTTGAAATTCAGATAGTTGTACTTAGTGGCCAAATGTGGTTAGAGGTGCCTGTATTAGCACAGATGTTGAACATCTCCATCACCACAGAGCATTCTTTTGGACAAGTCAAGACCGTAACACTTAGAAGAATTCACAGATTTTAAATATGTTAAGTGATCAAACATTTTGCTTTCATGATTAGAATAAAATGTTTGTATTTGAAGTATACAAGTTGCTGTTAAAATAGGAAAAGAACAGAATTGTTTGTAAAGTGATGCCCAGTTGCAAGTTTATTGACAGAATCTGTGAAATTACTTGACTTTTTTTTTTCCCCTGGGTTTCTTTCGTAGATTCCTCAGAATCATCAAATAGAGTCTGAATATGCATATATGTCCCCAGGCTTCCTCCGTTTTGATTTGTAACAGAACTTCAGGCACAGGAAAGATCAAAATCTGCTTTTTGTTTGTAATGAATTTGAAAGGTCTTTGTGCAGCTTTCATGATTGGTGAAATGTTTTCTGTTATGATATATTCTGAGAGTTCACATATTCTGGAATAGTGTCCCCCTGTTTTGCCTAATGAGATTCACACATGGCATATGATTCCAAGGCTCTCACTCGGAACAACGCATCATCTCCAGGCGAAGGGTCCTGAGAGTTGTCATTTTAAAACTACTGCCCCAGATGATTCTCGCTAGGCAAGTTTGCAGGACGCCACTCTGACCATTGACATACTAAAGATTAACTTTGGCAGGCTCACGATTGCTGACAGACGTTAAATTTGCATTACCTGAGTAGGACTCTGCACTTGTGTGACAGTAGAATGTGTTTACATATTTTGAGTAGTCAGAATTCTGACATTATTTTATAGTAGATGCAGGAAAGTATCATTGAACTAGTAATGAAACAGTATTTTCTTACTTGTAGATTTTCAAGCATTAAGTCACAGAAAATGTTCTTGATGAAATTATTCAATTTGTGTGTGTGTGTGTGTGTGTGTATACACATATATGCATAATTGCAGAACAAGTATATGTAAGCTCTTTCAAGTAAGGAGAGCCATAATTTAGGATCCTTCCAAGACTGAAGCTGGAGGGCAGTTACCTACAATGTAGTACTTAGGTATTATAAAAATTCAATTCATATGCATTGTGTCATAGTTTCCTTGGTAGAGCTTTTCTTTTTTGGTGGTATATATAACAATGATGTGTCTTTCTGATTATGTGTCTTAGGTCTAATTGAACTGTATTATATATTTGAGCTTAGTAACTTGGGTTGACCATATAAAGAATCTATAATATATAGGGGAATGGAGCACACTGGATATGGCATGAGACGTCATGGCCTTGACTCCCAGTTCTGCCATGTCTTACAAATGTGCTACCTACCGCAGTGTCGGTCATTTGTTTGAATGTTGAACTTTAGCTGCCAGACATGGTAGTAAGTCTAATGTAGTGATTCTTAACTAGACGTGGACATTATCCTTGCCTAGGGAAGTCTCTGAACTAAAAATATGCACACTATACTCCCAGAAATTCTGACATATATATAGTCTTTATTATTTTTTGTTTTGTTTCTAAAATTGAGGTAAAATTTCCGTACCATGAGTTGGCATAGTGTGTTATTTGATGAGTATTTATAAATTGTATATGCGCATCAACTACCACTTCAGTTAAGATAGAGGATATTTGCATCAACCCAGAAAGTCTCTTCAAGTCTCATTTCTATCAATGCCCACCCCATTCATAGGCAACCACATTTTTGATTTCCATCGTGATAGAAGAGTTTTGCAGTTCTTGAACTTAATATACATGGAGTCATAAAGAATGCACATTTTGAATCTTGCTCCTTTTGCATAATAAGATTTTGAGGTTTATCCATGTTTTGCATGCATCAGTAGTTTACTTGCTTTCTTCTTCTACTTCTTCCATCCTTATTGCCATGTATTAGGCTGTTCTTGCTTTGCTATAAGGAAATACCTGAGACCGACTATAAGAAAAAGGTTTAATTGGCTCATGATTCGACAGACTGTGCAGGAAGCATAGTGCTGGCATCTGATTCTGGGGAGGCCTCAGGAAGCTTATAATCATGACGGAAATCGAAGAGGGAGCAAGTGTCTCACATGGCAAGGGTAGGAACAAGAGAGAGATTTGTGGGGAGGTGCCACACTTCACAACAACCAGATCTTGAGCAAACTGACTCATCTCTCAAGCACAGCACCAAACCATGAGGGATGCACACCCATAACCCAAACACTTCCCACCAGGTCCCACCTCCAGCATTGGTGATTACATTTCAACATGAGATTTGGGTAGGGACAAATATCCAAACTATATCATTCTACCCCTGGCCTCCCAAATTTTATGTCTTCCTTGGGTTGGAAAATACAATTGATGTCTTTCTAATAGTCTTCCAAAGTCTTACTCATTCCTGCAGTGATTGGAAAGTCCAAAATCTCATCTGAGACAAAGCAAGTTCCTTCTACCTATGAGCCTGTAACATCAAAAACAAGTTATTTGCTCCTAAGATACAATGGAGTTATAGGAATTGGGTTAATATTTTTGTTCTGAAAGGGAGAAATCCACCAAAAGAAAGGGACTCCAGACCCCATGCAAACTCAGAAACCAGCAAGGCAGTCATTAAATCTTAAAACACCAAAATAGTTCTTGCCTTCAGGTTCTGCATCCAGGGAACACTAGTGTCAGAAGCGGGATCCCAAGGCCCTGGGCAGCTCTACCCCTGTGGCTTTGCAAGGTGGAGCCCGTATAGCTACTTATAGGCTGTTGAGTGCCTGCAGATTTTCCAGGTGCAGGTTGCAGCCTCTGGTGGATCTACCATTCTGGGGTCTGGAGGACGGTGGCCCCCTTCCCATAGCTCCACTAGGCAGTGCTCTAGTAGGGACTCCATGTGGAGGCCCCAACCCCAAATTTCCCCTCCACCCCACCCTAGTAGAGGTTCTCTGTGAGGGCTCCAGCCCTGCAGCAGTCTTCTGCCTGGATAGCCAGGCTTTGAAATGTAGGCAGAGGCTGCCAAGCATTCTTCAGTTTTGCGCTCTGCATGTCTACAGGCTTAACACCATGCGGAAGCTGTGAAGGCTTATGGCTTGCACCCTTTGAAGCAGCAGTCTGAGCTGTATCTGGGGCCCTTGGAGCCAAGGCTGGAGCTAGAGCATCCAGGATGCAGGGAGGAGTGTCCTGAGGCTGTGCAGGGCATCTGGGCCTGGGCCTGGCCCAAGAAACCATTCTTTCCTCCTAGGCCTCTGGGCTGTGATGGGAGGGGCCTTTTCCCTGTTGTCTTGGATATTTTAATAGCACTTGGCTCACTTTTAGTTGTGCAAATCTCTCTATGCAGTGTTTGCTCCACAGCCGACTTGAATTTCTCTCCTGAGAGAGGCTTTTTCATTCTCTGCCACATGACTGGGCTGTAAATTTTTCAAACTTTTATGTTCTGCTTTCGTTTAGATACAAATTTCAACTTTAAGACGTTTGCTCCACATCTGAGCATAGGTTGTTAGAAGCAGTCAGGGCACATCTTGATTGCTTTGCTGCTTAGAATTGTATGCACCAGATACTCTAAATTACCACTCTGAAGTTCAAACTTCCACAGATCCCTATGGCAGGGCACTTTGCAGCCAAGTTCTCTGCTCAAAGGCATAACATGAATGACCTTTGCTCCAATTCCCAATAGGTTCCTGATTTCTATCCAAGACCTCACCAGCCTAGACATCACTGTCCATATCCCTAACAGCATTTTGGTCACAACGATTTAACCAGTCTTGAAGTTGCAAACCTTCCCTCATCTTCCTGTCTTCTAGCCTTCCAAACTCTTCCAATGTCTGCCTGTTACTCAATTGCAAAGCCACCTCCTCATTTTCAGGTATCTTTATAGCAGTGTGCCACTCCTTGGTACCAATTTTCTGTATTAGGCCATTCTTGCATTGCTATAATGAAATACCTGGCAGGGCGCAGTGGCTCACGCCTGTAATCCCAGCACTTTGGGAGGTCAAGGCGGGGGGATCACCTGAGGTCAGGAGTTCGAAACCAGCCTGGCCAACATGGCATAACCCTGTCTCTATTTAAAAAACAAAAACAAAACAACAACAACTAAAAATATATATATATATTTGATATATGAAAAGCTGAGTGTGGTGGTGGTGGCACACACCTGTAATCCCAGCTACTTGGAAGGCTCAGGCAGGAGAATGACTTGAACCTGGGAGGCAGAGGTTGCAGTGAGCTGAGATTGCGCCACTGCACTCCAGCCTGGGTGACAGAGTAAGAGACTGTCTCAAAAAGAAAAGAAAAAAAAGAAGAAAAAAGAAAAATACTTGAAACTGGGTAATTTATAAGAGTTTTAATTGGCTCACATTTCTGTAGGCTGTACAGGAAGCACAGTCCTAGCATCTGCTTCTCCTGAGACCTCAGGTTTGAAGCTTAAAATTATGGTGGAAGGCAAATGGGGGGAGCAGGCATCTCACGTGGTAGGAGTACGAGCAAGAACGAGAGTGACAGGGAAGGTGCTACTCTTTACAACAACCAGATCTCGAGACAACTCACTGTCTCTGGGACAACAGCAAGCCATGAGGGATCTGTCCCAATGACCCAAACACCTCCTACCAGGCCTCACCTTCAACACTGGGGATTACAGTTTGACATGAGATTTGGGTGGGGACAAATTTTTAAACTATCCCTTCCCATATAGTAGCCATTAATTGAATAAACTACACTTTTTATCTATTTTTCTGTTAATGGGTTGTATTTGATGTTTTCAGTTTTTGCCTTTATCAGTAAAGCTGCTGTAAAATCCTTGTACAAATCTTATTGGGAGGAAAAAAAGGTAACTATGTGAGGTGATACGTTAATTAGCTTGATTGTGGTAATCATTTCACAATGTATATGTATATCAAAACATCATACTGTACACCCATGATGGTTAATACTGAGTGTCAACCTGATTGGATTGAAAGGGGCAAAGTATTGATCCTGGGTGTGTCTGTGAGGCTGTTGCCAAAGGAGATTAACATTTGAGTCAGTGGGCTTAGAAAGGCAGACCCACCCTTAGTGTGGGTGAGCACCATCTCATCAGCTGCCAGCATGGCTAGAACATAAAGCAGGCAGAAAAATGTGAAAAGGCTAGACTGGCCTAGCCTCCCAGCCTACATCTTTCTCCCATGCTGGATGCCCTTGAACATTGGACTCCAAGTTCTTCAGTTTTGGGACTCATACTGGCTTCCTTGCTCCCCAGCTTGCCGACTGCCTGCTGTGGGACCTTTTGATCATGTGACTTAATAAAATCCCATATATAGATGTGTTATTTATATATATAGATATAATCCCATATAATATATAATATACATATATAATTATATGCATATTATATATATTTATATATTATATATAAATACATATATATTTATCCTATTATTTCTGTCCTCCTATGTTGATCACACCTGGAAAAATTTTTTGTCGACATATGTTTTTCTTTATTTGGGCTAAATACCGTAGAGTAATTGTCTATGTAACATTATGACCTGCCAGCAGGTGTTCTAAGTGGTTGAACTGTTCTACAATTCTACCAGCCATGAGTGAAGTTTCAGCAGCTTCACACCCTCTCAATATCTAGTTTTAGTTGCCTTAATTTTCAGACATTCTAGTGGATGTGAAATAGCATCATTGTGGTTTTGATTCAATTTTCATTTCCTTTTCATGTGCTTGTTTAGCTATTTGTGTATTTTGTTTTGTGAAGTGTCATCAGTTCAAACCTTTTGCTTAATTTTTGTTATGTTGGTGGTGGTTTTATTGATGATTTGTAGCCACTGCTTATATATTTGAGATACAAGCATTTTGCTACATATGTATGACAAATGTGGTCTCCCAATCTGTGACAGTTTTCATTGAAATGTGGAGGAGAGTAGTGGAGGAAGCTGGTGGATTCTCTGAGTCCCAGGAGTACCAATACATTTGGTAGCTGTCTTAATTCCCTCGGGACATAATTGTTTATTTCAGAGAATAGCCCTAAAATGTTAAGACTGGGCAAATTCTTGGCTTCTCTTGTTAGACCTAGGCCAAGAACTGGGGTGCTACAGTCAGATTATTTTTTTCTTTAGTTGTTTCAGTTTTATTTGTTCTGTTCAGCACTGTATCTTTTAAGTGATTCCTTTTTCATATTCCTGATTAGGTTAACAAAGCATTGTCTTTTTCCTTCTCCAAGTAATCAGTTCATTTAACTCTTTAACCCCATCTTTTGCTTTTGACTTAAGGAAATTTCTAGCTCTTAGGGTTTTTGTTGTTGTTGTTGTTGTTATTTCTATTTTATAATTAATTCACAGTTTTATTGCATTGTGACCATAGAATATTATCTGGTTTATTTTTTGCTATTTGGACCTTTTGTGTAGTTTTCTTTGTGGCCTGGGTATGTTTCAATAGACAGTGAAAAAGATCTATTTTTGTAAATTTTCAATAGACAGTGGAAAATATCTATTTTTATATCACAGCATTTGATATACTTCACTTAATTATAGCTCACTAGTTATTTTTTATTTGTCCTTTATCTTCCTGAATTGAGAAAGGAAAATAAGCTTCTTCCACTAGTAATGTATGACCCCACTTTCTTTTAGTTTTTAATTACAAGGCAAACCTTTGCCCATTTTCAATATTTTAGAGTTCTGTTAGTTTAGGGATATTATTTATAGCATATAGTTGGGCAGTTTATTAGAAATGCAGAAGGGACACAAGCCAAGAAAAGTGGAATCAGAAAAGATTTTAAGGAAAAGCTGCTGCTTGAGCAAAGTCTTGTTGAAAGGAAGAAGGACCATGATAATACATGAGGTGTGAGGAAGGGAAGAGGACACCGCAGGAAAAATAGGAGGTATGGTGTGAGGAAGGGAGAGGACACCGTGGGAAAAATAGGGGGACCCTGAGGCAGAGGTGGCTGCTACAAGGCTTTGGAGTGCCAGCCAGCCAGTCATAGCATTTCCAAGTAATTTTTTATATATTGAAGTTTCTCTTCTGGTAGTTTTTTTTTTTTTTTTACTATATAAATGAAATTTTGTGGGTTTTAAAATGTTTCAAAATAAGCATTTGTTTCCTTTAAACTTCTGGGGAGTTTGTTTTGTTTAAAATTAAACAGCAGTTTGGATACACTTTCATTTCCTGAGGACTTTACAGGGGTCTTTTAATTGCTTAAGTATACTGAATGTTTCTATGGAGAGGTCTGAGGTTGGCTTGATTTTTTTTTTTTTTCCACTAAGAATACTTTTGGGCTTTTGCTTTTAAGTACCAGCAATTTTAATTATACCCAATTCAGTGTTATCCTTCTGTATTGGTGTGTCCTGACATGTGTGTGCCCTCTCAGTCTATAAGTTTAAGTCTTCTGCTAGTTCTGGAAAATTTGTCTTTAATTTGTTCCGTGTTCTTCTTGGGAAAGCAGTTAGACACATGTAATTTTTATTAATCTTCTTTCTCATTCGTTGTTAATTTCCATTTCCTTTTGCTCATTTCTTCATTGTGTCTTTCGTGCCCCTTAATGGATTTTTCAGTGATGCTTTTTTCACTTTGAGCAGCTTCCTGTGTAGATTTAATTTTTGTTAATGAGCTCTGCAAGCTCATAAGTCATCTCATTCTGTGGTTTTGCCATATCTTTCAAGAGCTCTTTTATCTCTTCTTTGAGTGATTTTACTTTTTCATTAAGTTCTTCAAGTTTTAGCGATATTTTAGTCATAATTATTATTTACTTGGTGGAACTTTTTTTCTGGTGACATTTTCTTAGCGGTTTTTCTTGTTTTTCCTATCACTTAATCCTCCATCCCATCCTTCGCTCCATTTCTTCCCTACCTCTTTTCTTTCCCCTCCTTGCCTCTCCTTTAATATCTTGGTCTATTCTAGGTCCTATGCCAGTTCCTCTCTCTGAATCTTTGAATGAATTGAATTCCCCCTGGACCTCTGATCTGAAACAGGTTTATGTTGGGGCTGGAAGAGAAGAGAGAGCAGCATTTCTTCCTTTATGGCACAGGAGTGTATATTAGAGAGGATTTAACCTTGACTGCTTACTGCCAGTGCCCTGGAACCCACAGTCTGTTCACTGATCACTGTTTTCTACCCACTTCAGTAACGGTGTTTCCCACATGGAGTTTGAGTGAGTCTGTGGCAGAGCCCTCCTCTGCCATCTTCCCTCACCCTCGCTTGGGTCTCACGGCTCTTTCATATACCTTGTGAGTGGGATGGTAGATTTTTGCCTGGCTTTATTTAAGATGGGAATTCTCTTTCTTTTTAGAAATTCTTCTGTTGTTTTGGGATGTAGTAGGGGCAGGTTTCTTCTCAGAACTGTCTTAAAACAAGGTTTTTCTTTCCTTTACATCTTTCAGTAAATGTATTCCAGCTAACAAAGCCTTCTTCAGAGTAACATGTAAGATTTGGTTTCCTGACTCCTTCCATCCTTCCTTTCGTTGTCTGGTGATATTTCTTCCCATTGTTTTCCTCGAGGACTAGATTTCACTGTCTATGGTTTGCAATTCCCAGATGAGATAACTATGAACAAGTAGGGCATGAGTGTACTGTGAGGATTGTTTGTTTGGAGGGCATACCTTGGTACTGCATTTATTAAAAATATTGTAGAGATCAATATTTCCATCTCAGTTTGTTTCTTTGGGCTATGTTGTACTTCTTTGTGCATTTATCAGGATGTATATTTTGTGAATTATTAAGGCAAGCTTGGATGCATCTTTTAAAAATAATAGGCATAGGTTTTACTTGCCTGCCATTTTTTCTGGAAGCACTGGTTTCCTTTTATTATTGAATTCTACTTAGTGTTACCGACTTAGCATTGCTTTTTACATTTCAAAGATCAAAGATATAATTTTAAAAAGTACATAGTTCTATACTTCAATGGGGGAAGAGATAACTATTTTAGTTTCTACCATCAAATATCGAAAGTTATTTTCAAAGGCACTACAGACAAAAAAGAGTTGGAATGGGGAAGAAAAAACAAAACAAAATCATTACCTGCAATTCAGTAAAAATGACTAACAGCATGTGCTGCCATGCAGTGCTTACAATTGTTTCAAATTTACAAACAGAACAATAAAACACATTTTGCATAATGAAATATTTATTTTTATCCAATATATTTGCAAGCTGTTCTCCATTCATCGTATTTGCAAACAGGAGCAGCAACATTTCTTTAACATGAGCCAAATGTAATTTCCAGCTGTTGAAACTGTTTTTTAAGTCTTGTTAAAAACAATTATCTAACAACAAACCTCAATACATCCCCTTTTCCACTTTTTTCTTGATTTTATTTATACTCATGAGTAAGTGTTTATCAGTGATGCTTGATGTTTGAGATAGGAATAGAGTAAATAAAAGGCATTCTTGTCTTTATATAACTTATTTCTTTCATTCACCAGGTGAGTTAATCAAAATTTTAATTTGGCATTCTTTTTGTTTCACAATTTAAAAAGCATAGAGTAAAAAGACAAAAACCTATGGCCTCTAAAACAGAGAAAAGCTAGCTGTAACATAATGCATTTTTGAACTGCTAAAAATGTAAAGATTCTATTATTCTCCTGTAGATTTGAGTCAAGACCTGTGCAAAAGCCCTGGAGGTTAAAATAATTCCTCAGCTGCATCCTTTGTTGTGTAAGTTTACATACACAATGGGTGTTATTCTAAAGCTGCTTATCCTTTAGATTCAGTGATTCTTATAGTAGTTAGTATTATGTAGATAAATGGTCAAAAATTACTTTCTGTATATTTGATGTTTTTTGTTTCAGTTGTCTAAAGTTGCTTTTTTAAAGGAAGAAATAATACAAAAACACTGATTATTGTTATTATTCGCCCAAGGTTACAAAAGCAAACTAATCAACCCTAGTTTTGACTAATCTAGCTAGTTTTTGCTCTGTTTTGCCTCTGGGCCTCTGCCCGGAATAATTCCACTCCCTTCATCTTTTCTCACTTAATTAACTCAAACTGTTTAAGTAATAATAAAACTTCTTACCATTTTGATTACTTGTGCTCTCCGTTTCTGTGGTTTGCTTTCTTTTGTGCTCATAGCTGAATTGGCTTTGTCTTTTCTGCATGCCCCTATAGAGCTTTGTACTTACCCACCTTAGGAATCATCTCACTGTATGATTCTACTTGTCTCTCCTGTCTTCTTGACCAGAAATATATTTTACATTTATAAAATATAAGGTGAACCACATACGTAAATTTCAGTCTTGCTGTACCCATATTAAAAGAGTAAAAGAAGTAGGACAAATTCATACTGTCTTATCTTCTACCATATTCAGAATATCATTTTAGTAAATAACTAATATAAAATTATCAATGATATATTTTATATTCTTTTTGTACTAAGTCTTCAAAGTCTAGTGTTTATTTTACACTTACAGCATGTCTAAGTTGAAATGATCTGCTTTTCAGATGTCCAATACTACACATGGCTGGTGGCCACCATATTGTTTATACAATAGTTCTAGTCTGTGGTCTGCTTGAGGACTGAAACCATGTCTGGTTTTTACTGTGCTTATGGCTACAGTTGGTGCCCATTAAATATGTGCCTATGAATGAATGAATGAGTGAGTAAAATATGCTGGGAGGGATATTGTATTGAGTGATGCCAATAGCTAATAATAATAGTACCATTCGTCAAGAGACCTAAAGGTACATTGGCTAAAAATAGGACTGTGATCCCAGAGAATTCTGCACATTTCAGTCATAAGTTAGGACAGTGGGGACAGGTTTTGAATAGATTAATTGCCAAGGATTGATTACTGGGGACAGATAGGAGAAGAAATGAAGAGGATGGCCAGTCTCTATCCCGGGTCTGCTTTCCAGCTGATATCCTTTGATCCAGAGCATTTGACAGTCAGCCATCACTTTTACTGGTAGACTAATCGCCTTCTACCACAGTAGTCCTATTCAAATTCAAAATCAAGTCCTGTGCATACCCATTTAATACAAATAGAGGCCAGTGTGTCTAATTTGGTTTGCTGCTCAAAATATAAAATTTAACTTGGTATAACTTGTTACAGTCATTATGGATAGCAATTTGGTGTTATGTAGAAATATTAATAGTGTGCATATCCTATGACCTAGTGATTATTTTGGTACAGCCATGCATTGCTTAGCAATGTGTATATGTTGTGAGAAATGGATCGTTAGGTGATTTCGTCTTTGTGCAGACATCATAGAGTATACTTACAGAAATCTAGATGGTATATCCTACTACATAACATGTTATATCCATCCTGTTGCTTCTGGGCTTCAAACTTACGTGGCATGTTACTGTACCGAATACTCTAGGTGATTGTAACACAATGGTAAGTATTTATTTATCTAAACATATCTAAATAGAGAAAAAGTACACTAAAAATACAGAAGAAAAGATAAAAATGGTACACCTGTCTAGGGCACTGACTGAATGGAGCTTGCAGTACTTTCCTGGAAGTTACTCTGGGTAAGTCAGTGAATGACTGCTGAATGAATGTGAAGGCCTCGGACATGACTGTACATGATGTTAGACTTTCTAAGCGCTGTACACTGAGGCTGTACTTAATTTATTAAAACAGTTTCCTTTCTTCAGGAATAAATTAACCTTAGCTTACCGTAACATTTTTACTCTGTAAACTTTAAATTTTTAAAAACTTTTTGTAATAACACAGCTTAAAAGAAACACATTGTAAGCTATACAAAATATTTTTTCTTACATCTTTATGCTATAAGCTTTTGTCTATTTAAATTTTTTTTTTAATGTTTTAAACTTTGTTGTTAATAACTAAGACACAAACACAACCATTAGCCCATGTCTATACAGGGTCATGTTACTGGTTTAATATTACTTTCTTCCGCCTCACATCTATCCCACTAGAAGGTCTTCAGGGACAGTAGCATTCATGGAGCTGTCATCTGCTATAATAACAATGCCTTCTGGAATACCTGCTAAAGGACCTGCCTGAGGCTGTTTTACATTTAACTTTTTAAAAAGCTAGAGAGTACACTCTAAAATAATGATAAATATATAGTATAGTAAATACATAAGCCAGTAACGTGGTCATTTATTGTCATTATCAAGTATTATGTGCTATACATAATTGAATGTGTTATACTTTTATATGACTGGTAGCACAGTAGATTTGTTTATACCAGTATCACCACAAACACATAGGTACCACAACCATGACATTATGTGCCATGACATTACGATGGCTATGACATCACTGGATGATAGGAATTTTTCAACTCCATTATAATCTTTTGGGTCTACTTTCATATATGCAATCTGTTGCTGACCAAAATGTCATTATGTGATCATGACTATATGTACTATTGAAAAAATGTTTTATATTTGCATAAGGAGGCCTATAAATGATAATTGCAGCTTTTTAAAACATCATGAACACACGTAAGTCACCTAACATCTAGTATTAGGAGATGAGATAATTTTGACACATTCATTAGCTCTGTATAGAAATCAGATGAATCTAGTGAACTAGATTTATATTTCTCAATGGAAAGCCCTTGAAAAACATAGTGTTGAATGATATAAGCATAGTGTTGAATGGTATAATCATATAAGGTAAGTTTTGGAACACCTTTTTAAAAAATTAAAAATAACACATCACACTATTACATATTGCTCGTTGATGTAAATGCATGCCATATAAAAGGAAACAAAACATCCACAGCTAAGCCATAAGGGTAAAGCTACAATAGTATATACTACTGTTAGGGGCGTGGAAGTGGGTTGGAGGCATTAGAGAGGACTCTAGGGCCTAAAAGCTTCTATAGTTTTACTGTATGACAAAGCACTGAATGACAGCAACTGGCAATTTTAGGTGGAGGTCACAGAGGTGTTATATTATTCTTTGATGTATTTTGAATTTACTTTATGAGATACGTTTTATACATTCTCGGAGACCCAGAGGATTTCCCTTGGGTGTATACAATGTATTTTGAAAGTAAAAATTTAGGATTAAAACTAGTAGGGATATTTTTTCATTTTAGTCCTTTCATAAATTATTTCAGTTTTTTGCTGAAAAATGGCACACAGATGGAGAAGTAGCCCTTTTGATGTACACAAGTACAAAAGTGCGTTTTATAAACAAATTAGCTTTATCCTGTCTCTCAGGCTGGGATTGTAATATATTAGGAAATACGTAAAAACTCAGTGTCCCACAGGGCTTTCTGCATTCTCATGTGTTAAGGAAAAAAGTATTTTTTAAAGTATGAAATGGCTTGAGCCTTTGAAACACTTTAGGCTGTGATGTATTTTAATTCAATTACACAAGCAGTTATGGAAGGCCTGTTGTATGTACAGATACTGCATCAAGCATGAGGATGACTAGGAGAGAGTGAGTAGAAAATGAGAGGAGGCGGAGACATGACTGCTTTAGACTTGTAGGATATTGAAACAGTTGGGAAATGATCAATGGAATAAATAAACCTTGACTGTTGGAGTGGGAAGCAGTATCTTTTGTTTGTAGAGTTACCAGTGTATTGCCTTTCAGCTCTGCATCCTGCCTTTATTACCTGCTCTGATAATGAAGCTGGACCTTTAGAGCATTTCTCCTTTGCCATGAGTTTGATCTTGATCTGTGTCAGTAGAGAGCTTAGAGGGATGCTGCTGGATGAAAGGGCTACTCTTCACTTTCCAATGTCCTTGTCTTGTGAGGTGCCTGAAGCACAGTGTTTTCTCTGAAGTACTCTGTGGTCTCTTCCCTTGGTCAGTTTCCTGGCATCCTCTTAGACAGTTATGCAGATTACTATCAGGTGGGGACACCTCCCTCCACCTGCTTTCGCTACTACCCTTTAGGTGGCTTTGCAGGGAATTTCAAGGCTGGCACCTCCCTGTGGATGTGTCCCCAACACTTAGGAGTGAGGATGTCCAGCTAGTCTTCCACTGAGCCCTTTTTAGTGATGTCATTTCTTAGTCCCCGTGGGTGGCTTCCTAGTCTCTGGATCTGCTCTCAAGTTCAAATTACTTTCACAAATTACTTTTTCTATTCAAGTTAGCCCATGGGACCTTCTGATAGGATTGTGAGGCATAGAGAAAGCAAACATGCTAAAGTCAACAAAACAGACTTTGATATTTAAAAGCTTTGTTAGGATCTCTTTAATCGTTTCTCCATTTGTCTTTCTGTAGGGCTTTAACCTAGCTCTGTGAATGGATTACTGGATTAGTAGATGTGAACATCTCTATGGCTCCTACCATGTATTGCATTGGAAAAGCCATCTGCATTATTGTCATCAATATAGTTGATGTTTAAGATTTTTACATTTCATATTTCATCCTTTATGCTTCACTTTTGCCATCCTAAATGCACAGTGGTGGCTTTGTGGTATAACAAAAATAATGTGCAATTTATTGCCATCTGGATCTAGTTTCTGATTCAAGTGCTACTCTTACAATTGTATAACACAAAAATAATAACTCTTATATATCTAAGTTCTCACTTTGAAGACCACAGGAAAATAATTATGTAATTTATATAATTACTTTGCATCTTTGAGCTCATTTTCCATGAGACTTTCTGGTTGCTGTAAGGTTACTCATATTATAATAAACATTTGGCATAGAATATGGGGAAGAATACTATCGTCATGGATAGCTACCATGTATTAGACATCTTTTGTGTGCTTTTTTTTTTTTTTTGAGACAGAATCTCACTGTGTTGTCCAGGCTGGAGTGCAATGGTGTGATCTCAGCTCACTGCAACCTCTGTCTCCCAGGTTCAAGTGATTCTCCTGCCTCAGCCTCCTGAGTAACTGGGATTACAGGTGTGTGCCACCATGCCCAGCTCATTTTTATTTTTAGTAGAGACAAGGTTTCACCATGTTGGCCAGGCTGATCTCGAACTCCTGACTTCAGTTGATCTGCCCGTCTCGGTCTCCCAAAGTGCTGGGATTACAGGCGTAAGCCACCACGCCCAGCCTATTGTATGCTTTCTAATATGGCCTCAGTAAGTAGCAGCTATATTGTTTCTGTTCTTTAGCTTATTTAAAAAAAATTTGTCCTTGTTTGTTTAAAACATAGTACTAAAAACAAAATTATTATATTTCCTACTATAGTATTTAGTATCATCAGTAAGATTTCCATGAAAGAATGCTGCACAAAATAGTATCAGTTAGGACCTTTCATGTAGATTAGTGTGATTGCTGCTGTTCTCTTATTTTCAGTTAAACATTTTATTTTGAAATACAGAATCATATGCAGTTTTAAGAAGTAATATAGAGAGATCTCATGTGCCCTTCAGCAAGTTTTCACTGCTGGTAATATCTTGCAAAATTATAATACAGTGTCACTGTGGGAAAATTGACACATTGATACAATTCAGTCATCATCTGTAGATCTCACCACTTCTGTATTATGTGTGTTGTATATGTAGGCATTCAGTTCAGTTAAACCTTATCACATGTGTAAGTTGATGCAGTCACCACCACCACAATCAAGATACAGAGCCCTTCCATCTGCACACGCATGCCTGCTGCTACCTTTATAACCATGCTCTCTGCTCTTCATTCTTAACTTCAGGAAACCACTGATTTATTGTCTATAATTTTGCCATTTCAAGAATGTTGTATGAACTGAATCATGAAAACATTATGGGGTTTGATTTTTTCACCCAGCACCTTTCTGTAGAGATATATCTAGATGGTCATGTGTACGAAGAGCTCGTTCCTTTTTGTTGTTGAGAAGTATACCACAATGTGACATCCCCACGGTTTGTTTTACCTCTCACATGTTGAAGAGCAGCTGGGTTGTTTCCAGTTTAGGGCTATTACAGATAAAACTTTTATGAACATTCTTGCATAGGTTTTTCTGTGAATGTAAGTTTTCATTTCTCTGGGTTACATGCCCAGGAGTGCAATTGTTGTGTTGTATGGTAGTTCCGTGTTTAGTTTTATATGATACTGCCAAACTGTTTTTCAGAATGACTGTACCATTTCACATTCCCACCAGCAATATATGAGTAGTCCATTTTCTCTGCTCCCTCACCAGCATTTGATGTAAAATAAAAGGTATGTTGTGATGTCTTATTGTGGTTTTTATTTGATTTTCCCTAATGACTAATGATGTTGAACATCTTTTCATGTGCTTGTCTGTCATCTCTATAGCCTCTGTTCTCTTTGTAAAAATTTTTTTGAAAACAACATTTCTTGTAGTTTTCTTACAATTCTTTTTTGAAAATACGCAGGAAAAAAACAGATCTGTTTAGGTTTCTCTTTTGGCTATTTGCTATAGCAGTCGTTCCTGGGTTTCCAAACCATGGCTTCTTTTCTAGAAGTTATCTCACATATCTAGATTTATCTCAGGTTCTTCCTAACTATGTTAGTCTGTTCTCATATTACTGTAAAGATACTACCTGAGACTGGGTAATTTACAAAGGAAAGAGATTTAATTGACTCCCAGTTCTGCATGGTTCGGAAGGCCTCAGGAAACTTACAATCATGGTCGAAAGGGAATAGGAAGCAAGCACCTTCTTCACATGGTGCAAGGTGAGAGGAGAGTGAACAAGAGCAGGGAAAATGCCTTTTAAAAACATCAGATCTCATGAGAACTCACTCACTGTTATGAGAACAGCGTAGGGGAAACCGCCCCCATGATCTAATCACCTCCCACCTTTGACACACGGGGATTACAATTCAAGATGAGATTTGGGTGGGACACAAAACCTAACCGTATCATTAACATTATGTTTTCATGTTTCCTTTAATTTGGGAATAACTAAAATAAACAAGGAAACCCAAACTCAAGCCCAAACGACAAAACTGCTCTGAACCACAACATTCACTAACAACGCATCTATTCTACAAATTTTATTTACTGTTTTAAATTCTTAAACATTTTTTAAAAAATGCCTTTTAATTTTTAATCACCATTAGTATAAAATATTTCCATTAAGCAGAGACACCTTATGCAATGTAGAGAAAGTGGAAAAGTGGGAGATAAGCTATTTAAAATATTGCATCATTCATTGTAAGGAGATCATAGGAAGGCCCACATAATTAGAATATAAACAGAACAGAAAAATTGTGAAAGGTGACAGAGAGCCAGGAATTGCAAGAAACATCTTGTGAGATGTGGCCTAGCATTGGAACAAACTAACAAATAAGCAATACAGAGGATACTAAATAGTTATAAATAGTACCAGAATCTGTCAGTTGCTCAAGACAGGAACCTGAAGGTTATCTTTGATTCTTTTTGCACTGTCTTTCATATCCAGTTTCAGCCAATCCAGTCAGTTCTAGCTCCTGAATACATCTCGACATACATCCATTTTCCCTGCCCTAGTCCAAGTCACCATCTTTCCTGGGCTATTGGAATGACCTCCTAACCAGTTTCATTAGTTTCACTCTTGTACCCTTCTAACTTGTTCCCAGCATAAAATGAAGAATAATCTTCAGAAACGTATTAAACGATATTAATTGATAAATAATAATTTATATATTTATGGGGCTACAATGTGATGTGCTGATATATGTTTACAATGTGAAATAACTAATCAGGCTAACTAGCAAATCCATCACCTCAAGTACTTATTTTTTGTGGTGAAAACGTTTACAATCTACATTTTATTTGATTTTAAAATATATAATTCATTATTATTTATTATAGCCATCCTTCTGTGTAATAGATCACTCAGATTCCACTTGTCAAACTGAAGCTTTATACCCTGTGAACATCTTCCTTTACCTCATCTACCCCAACCCCCAGCCTCTGGAAACCCCCATTCTACTCTCTTCTTCTATGAGTTCAACGTTTTTAGATTCCACATGTAAGTGAGATCATGGTATATTTATCTTTCTTTGTCTGACTTATTTCACTTAGCATAACGTCTTCCAGGTTCATTCGTGTTGCTACAAATGACAGAATTTCCTCCCTTTTAGAAGGCTAAATAGTACTCCATTGTGTGTATGTAGCACATTTTCTTTATCCATTCATCCGATGACAGACGTCTAGGTGGCTTCCACATCTTCGCTATTGTGAATGATGCTGCAGTGAGTATGGGGGTACAGATATCTTTGACATACAGTTTTCAGTTCCTTTTGGACATATACCTAGAGGGAGAATTGCTGGCTCATATGGTAATTCTCCATACTGTTTTTCAAAATTGCTGTGTTAAAGCAGGTTGCTCATAAGCAAGAATGCATGCAAGCAAAAGACAATGGAGTAAGACCTTTAAAATATTTTAAAAAGTAAGTATCAACTCAGAATTTTATGCCCAAAGCAAATATCTTTCCGTATTGGAGACAAACTAAACTTTTCCAGAAATGCAAAGTAATTTATCTCTAGAAGACCCAAGAAATGTTAAAGGAGTCCTTCAGGAAAAAGGAAAATGATACCAGGGAGAAATACGAATCAACACAAAGAAACAAAACAATGCTGGGAATGGTGTCTATAAGGCAAAATATAGGAGAATGTTTTTCTTGTGACTTAAGTATTTTTGGAAGATAATTGACCATTTAAACAAAAATGATAAAAATGTAATGTGGGGTTAATAACATATGAAAAGACTGGGCTTGGTGGCTCATGCCTGTAATCCTAACACTTTGGGAGGCCAAAGTGGACGGATCACCTGATGTGAGGAGTTTGAGACCAGCCTGGCCAACGTAGTGAAACCCCATCTCTACTAAAAATACAAAAAATAGCCAGGTGTGCTGGCAGACACCTGTAATCCCAGCTACTCGGGAGGCTGGGGCAGGGGAATGGATTGAACCTGGGAGGTGGAGGTTGCAGTGAACTGAGATCGCACCAGTGCACTCCAGCCGGGGCGACAGAGTGAGACTCCCTTAAAAAAACAAAACAAAACAAAACAAAAACCCAAAACCGTATGAAAAGCAGAATGCATAATAATAACAACATACAAAGGCCAAAAGGGGAGAAAGGAAGTATACTTTCATATTTTTATTGTGCTATGTGAGAAGTTATATCACTTCTAAGTAGACTAGGAAAATTTCAAAATAAATATTATAAATTTTAGAGCAATCATTGTAACAAAACTAATAGTTATCACTAATATGCCAATAAAGAAGAAAAAATTCAAAAAAAGAAAAAAGAAAAAGTGTTTAATTGCATTTCCTCAACAGTGTGCAAGGGTTTCTTTCTCTCCACGTTCTTCCTTGCCAACACTTGTTATCTTTTGCCTTGTTTTGAAACAGGGTCTCACTCTATTGCCCAGGCTGGAGTACATCTTGGCTCACTATGATCTTTACCCCTGGGTTAAAGCTATTCTCCCATTTCAGCTTCCCAAATAATTTAAATTACAGGCATACACTACCACATCTGGCTTTTTTTTTTTTTTTTTTTTAAGTAGAGACGAGGTTTCGCCATGTTGGCCAGGCTGCTCTCGAACTCCTGACCTCAAGTGATCCGCTGGCCTTGGCCTCCCAAAGTGCTGGGATTACAAGCTTGAGCCATTGTGCCTGGCTTAGCTTTTGTCTTTTAGATAATCGCCATTGTAACAGGTACTAAGTGATATTTCATTGTGATTTTAATTTGCATTTCTCTGATGATTAGTGATGGTGAATATTTATTCGTTTATCTGTTATTCATTTGTATGTCTTTTATTGAGAAGTCTCTGTTTAGGTCTTTTCCTTGTTTTTGATTGATATATTTATTTTCTTGCTATTGAGTTATTTGAATTCCTCATGTATTTTGAATATTGACTTCTTACCAGATACATAGTTTGCAAATATTATATCTCAGTCCATGGATTGTCTTTTCCCTCTATTAGATGCTTTCTTTGCTGTGCAGAAGACTTTTAGTTTGATGCAATCCCATTTTTCTTTTTCTGTTTTTGCTTTTGTTGCCTGTACTTATGGCAAAAGAAATCTTTGCCCAGCCCGAAGTCATGAAGCATTTCCCTATGTTTTTTTCTTGTAGTTTTACAGTTTCAGGTCACATATTTAATTCTTTAATCCATTTGAGTTTATTTTTTCATATGGGGTTAGAAAATGGTCCAATTTTATTCTTTTGCTTGTGGATATTCAGTTTCCCCATTTATTGAAGAGATTGTTGTTACTCTATTGTGTGCTCATGATACCTTTGTCAAAAATCAATTGACCATATATATGTGGGTTTATTTCTGGCCTCTCTATTCTGTTCTTTCAGTCACTGTGTCTGTTTTTATACCAGTACCATATGGTTTTGATTACTATAGCTTTGTACTAGATTTGAAGTCAGATAGTGATGCCTCCAGCCTTGTTCTTATTGCTTGAGATTGCTTTGACTATTGGATCTTTTGTGGTTCCCTATGAGTTTTAGGATTGTATTTCTATTTCTGTGAAAAAAGACATTGGAATTTTGCTAGGGATTGCATAGACTCTGTAGATCACTTTGGGTCATATGGAGCATTTTAACATTATTAATTTTTCCAGTCCATGGACACAAGATATCTTCTTCTTTGTGTCATTTACAACTTATCTCATCATTGTTTTATAGTTTTCTGCATATAGATCTTTTGCCTCCTTGATCACATTTCTTAAGTATTTTATTTGTTTGATGCTATTTTAAATGGTACTGTTTTCCTGATTTGTTTTTCAGATAGGTCATTGCTAGTATAAGGAAATGCTATGGATTTTTGCATGTTGATTTTGTACCTTGCAACTTTACTGTATTTGTTTATCAGTTCTAATAGTTTGATAGTATAGTTTTTAGGGTTTTCTATATATAAGATCTGGCATCAGCAAACAGACATTTTTACCTCTGTATTTCCTATTTGGATGTCTTTTATTTCTTTTTCTTGCCTAATTGCTCTGGCTAGTACTTGCAGTACTATGTTGAAAAGAAGCTGTGAGAGTGGGCACCTTTGTCTTGTTCCTGACCTTAAAGGAAAAGCTTTCCACTTTTCACCACTGGATATGGTGTTAGCTTTGGGGTTTTCATATATGGCCAGTATTGTGTTGAGATAAATTCCTTCTATGCCTAACTTGTTGTGAGTTTTTGTCATAAAAGGATGTAGATTTTTTTCAAATGTTTTTTCTGTATCTGTTGAGATGATCATATGGTTTCTGTCCATTCTATTATTGTGATGCATCACATTAATTAATTTGTGTGTGTTGAATTATCCATGCATCCCAGGGATAAATCCTACTTGATTATGATGAATGATCCTTTAATGTGCTGTTGAGTTTGTTTGCTAGTATTCTGTGGAGGACTTTTCTATTTATGTTCATCAGGGTTATTGGCCTGTGATTTTCTTTTCTTACATTATCATGGAAGAATGGTCTTTAACATGTGAGCTAGAGTATAACACTCTGTACCTTAAAATCTTTTATGACTTCCCTTTATATTTAAACTGTCTTTGTCATTGTAGTCTAAATAATCAGTTTTTGACGACCTCTCAACTTTATCTTGTATAATTATTCTGTTCTCTAAGTAAACTCAAAAACAACTGGCCTACTTTTACCTATTTTAAGTTACAAGCTTTTCCATGCCTTGATCAATCATATTTTAAGGATGAAGATTAATGTATTCCTAAGATGCCCTGAGATAGCCTAAATACCAAAAACCATTCTGTGTTCCACAAACCAAGAAATGTGGTAGTTAGTAAAGCATTCATTTTAAACACTTTGACCTCCTTTAAGCACTTGGCTCTTAAATTGCCCCTCACCGAACAAGATTGTAGCTCTTCATCTACACAGAAGGCCCACTATGAATTTTCGGGTAATTGTCTCTTGCTTTTAACCTGAATCCAGTTATTCTTTTTCTTTCCATTTTTCTTTTCTAGAAACACTATCCATAATTCCTCTCCCTTCTTTCTATTCTCAGTTTTCACAGTCTCCCCTGTTTCCTAAGCAGGAGGAAGAATTAACTTTTGATTGTGCTTATTTAGAAAAAGAGCATAGTCAAGTTCTAAGAGCATAATATGTGAAATTCTTGCATTAGTCAGTAGTAAAAATATACAATCATTTCTCAGTTTCTAATTATTTGGCATTATGGTCTAATTTCTCAGTTAACCTATTATCACCTGTTAGATTTAATGATCATTTTTTAAGAGGATATATGTGTTTGCTAGAAACTCCTACTCAGTAAATTGTGTTGATATTTTTATAAATATATCAAAGGTACCAGGAAAGGTGGAGATATAAGCTGATTAGGTACTCTTTTCCTCCTACCTCTACAGAGTAAGATAAAGGTTAAGTATCACATTTTTGTGTAACAAAATATCTGATTTTGATGTGCCTTCACTTTTGATATATGCAACAATGAATCTCTCACTTGAAATATGCCTTGTGTATGAGTTCTGGGATCTGTGACCACTGATCTAGAAAAGATGAAGAGAGAAAGGAATTCTGGTGACAAACAGGCAAGGAGGCGAAACAGTTCGAAGCTGCTCCACCTTCTTATACATTCATTATGTAATATGGTTGCAGCAACAGAGTTATTTTAATTTAAAAGCTTTACTTAAATATTTTTACTTTAAAACCTTTACTTTTGCTGACTAGACCAACCACCATTATTACCTATTTATTTTATTCCAACGCTTCTTGGTAGTTATATGTATTTTATTATTTTGCTCATTCATAGATATCTGCCACATTTCATTATTTTGACACTGTCACTTTACTGATGTTTTTATATTATGAAGTGAACTGGTTCAATAGAAATTGTCACTTTTGATGCTCATTCTCTATGGTGATGATATGTGTGGGATGTTTTCTTTCTTTTTCTTTCTTTTTTTGTTTTAAACAATGTCTCTCTGTGTCGCCCAGGCTGGAGTACAGTAGTGCAGTCTCAGATCACTGCAACCTCTGCCTCCTGGATTCAATCAATTCTCCTGCCTCAGCCTCCTGAGTGGCTGGGATTATAGGCATGTGCCACCATGCCTGGCTAATTTTTTTTTTTTTTTTTTTTTTTTAAGCAGAGATAGGGTTTCACCATGTTGGCCAGGCTGGTCGTGAACTCGTAGCCTCAAGTGATCCGCCTGCCTCAGCCTCTCAAAGTGCTGGGATTACAGGCATGAGCCACCATGCCCAGCCGGATGTTTTCTTTTTCTCACCATCATGGGAGATGATGTGAAATATCTAGCAGATCCAAGAGGGTAATCAGAAGGACCTGACTTTGACTGTTGTCACTAGTATAACAATAATTTAGGAATAGGTTCTCAAATAAATAGGAGGCACAAATGGAGATGGTGTGGGATTATAAGACTACCCAGAGTATCACAGTTATCTGTACATATCCAGATTGTATGAGAAGTCTTACTCAAGATTCAATAAGTCTGAATTGGAAAACGTTGTTACCTGTGCATCTGGGATAGATGTGAAAGCAACTTAGCTAGCACATAAATTGTGGTGTTAATTTACCTGACTTCGGTGGCCAGGTAGAATGTAGTTTCTGGGTGATGGGTTTGCTTTCAAAATTGGAAAAGTTAGAGAATAACAGTGAGCAGTCTGCTACACAGCTCAGTATTATGGGACTCTGGGCAGCCTGCTGAAGTTTGAATTGTGCTCTTTGTTGCACTGGTTTTCAACTGGTAGTGATTTTGCCCACCAAGTGACATTTGACATTTACATATATTTTGGTTGTCACAACTGAGGGTTACTATTGGCATCTAATTGGTAGAGGCCACGAATGCTGCTAAGTATGCTATAATGCACCAGATATCCACCCATAAAAAAGACCCAAAATGTGATAGTGCCAAGGTACTAGATAGAGCAACACCAACAAAGTTCTTTTGTAAGTTTTCTTATTCGTTATAGGTTGAGCTTGCATGTTTGCTACCCTGTTCCTAAAGCATGGCCAATCTTTAGTAAAAAATCAATGACTGAGGGTACACATGAACCTTAATGGTTCCTGTCAACTAATATTTGGACAAACGTGCATGTACTAGCTTTACACATGCGAGATTTTTTTTCTGTGCTTCTTACCTATTTGCAGTTTCTATACAATATGAGTTTTGCCCATCTTCTAGAAAAAATTTTCTGTGCCACTTTAGGATGAACAGAGATAGTTTGATGTTTGGTTGTTTCTCTCAGATTTCTTAGTAATGAGGTATTTAGTGTCACTCAGTGTTAAAGAATTATCTGATTGTAGACTTTATGAATAGGATCAAGGATGACTAAATGTCATACTTTTTCTCCATAGTGAATAACTAGGAGAGGAGGAGACAGAAAGTGTTAGAGAAAAAGGGTAATAGAATTTACCCAGCAATATTTACCAAAAGGTAATAAAACTCTTCATTACATGGCATGAACCAAATCATTAGGACTAGCACAGCTCTGTACATGTAGATGCTTAATATCAATACCACTTGATTTTTATTTCATGTAATTCTGTGCTACTGACTTGACTAAAATTCAGAGTATTAGACTCATTATTTATAGGATATTACAAATAATGTGAGCTTTCTTGATAATTGCACATAAATATACTGTAAATAAAACCTTCAATCTACAATACTGAAAGGGTTCTCTAAACAACAATTAATTATGCATTTCAGCACTCCTATGAGCAAAATAAATTGTTACTATCTCTCAAGAACAGCATATATTTCTGTGAAATGCTTGGAATACAAGTTTTTCACATGAAACAATGTCTTGATAGGGAAATCATACTAATCTGTTTCTGTTAACTATGTCCATGAACTGATATAGACCTTTGCTCATGATGATGTATACCAGTAATAGGCAAAGTACCTGCAGAAATATACACCTCCTCTTAAGTGCTTGTTCCAACATACATTTGAGACATAATAAAGTAGAATTTTCCAACTGAAAGAGAGGAGGATTTCATGTCTTTGAAGCAGAAATTCATGTTTGTATTACTTAGGGCTCCTTCAGTTTTAAGTGACAGAGAACCTGGCTTAAATTTGCCTGAATCCAGAAAGACCATTTATTAGCTCACATAGTTGGAAAGGCTAGTGGCTGCCTTTGGCTGTAGTTATAGACACTCAAACAGTGTCTTCTCTTGTCTCCTAGCCTACCTTCACTGTTTTGGCTTCATTCTCAGGGCCAGAGTAATACACGGTCATAGAACCAAATGTCTAGCGCCACAAATCACAGGACAGTGGAAGGGGAAACCTGCAAAGTCTCCTTAGCTCTTATTTTCTTTGCCTGGCCATATATCTGTCTCTGAACCAGTCACTCTGGCCAGGAGGTTGTGATGGCATAGATTGAGCCATATGCTGAGCTTGGATTTGGTTGTGGATTCAATACCACTTACAGCCGAGACTGCAAGAGTAAGTTCCCCTGAATAAAATTTAAGTTATGTGAAGTATAAATCTTTGTCCTAACTCTTCTGTCTTTCCAGAAGCACCACTGTAACCAGTTTATTGTACTTACAATTCTATAGATGTAAAAATCAATACCTTTTTATGTTGTATATGTATAGTATCATATGTGTTTCCTTCTCTTGCTTTTGTCATTGACCAATATATTTAATACCCCCTACTTATGAAGATCTTCAAGGAGATACCATAACTTCTCTTTTAAATAGTAGAAATATCCTACATCGACATTTTATTGTTATAAAGTATTTAAGAAATATCAAAACTGACCACCCAAACATTCTTAGGAATTCATTAAGTGAAAATTTCCATGAATCTTTTTATAAAGTGTATTTCTTATTAAGCTTCAATCTGTATTTGGGGTTTTAACACAGACAGAAAAATGCCTGTAGGTAAATTAAATACTTTTCAGCAAGTAATACTTCTGAAAGAAGGTATCAGTTTAGAGCATCTTGGCTGATTAAAGTATAAAGTATGGCTTTATATCAGTATTGTCCTTAGAGACGAAAATTTGATAAGATTGGGTATATGGTGGCTCATGCCTCTATAATCCTGGCACTTTGGGAGTCCACAGTGAGGGGATCAGTTGAGGCCAGGATTTTGAGACCAGCCTGGGCAACATGGTTAGACCTTGTCTCTACAAAATTTAAAAACGTTAGTCAGGCATGGTGTGGTGCACCTGTAGCTTCAACCACTTGAAGGTTGAGGTAAGAGGATTGCTTGAGCTCTGGAGTTTGAGGTGACCATGAGCTATGATCGCACCACTGCATTCCAGCCTGAGCATCAGTGTGATACCCTGTCTCAAAAAAAAAAAAGCAAAGAGCTGGTTAAAAACTCAGATTTTCAACTGAAAATGAATTAAAGACTTAACTGTAAGACCTGAAACTGTGAAAGACCTAAAACAAAACATAGCGGGGACACTTCATGATATTGATCATGGCAGTGATTTCATGGATATGACATAAAAAGCAAAGGAAACAAAAGCAGAAATAGACAAGTGGGACTACATCAAATTTAAAAGCTTCTGCACAGCAAAGGAAACAATGGAGTAAAAAAACAACCTATGGAATAGGAGAAAATATTTGCAAACCATGTATCTGATATGGGATTAATTTCTAAAATAACTAAGGAACTCCTAGAACTCAATAGTGAGAAAACTAATAACCCTATTTTAAAATGAGAAGGTTTTAGTATAAATTTAAGGTAATACAATATGATTTTTTGTAAGCTTTTAGGTTGAGGGGTACATATGTGGGTTTGTTATATTGACAAATTTTGTGTCACGGGGTTTAGTGTACAGACTATTTTATAACTCAAGTACTAAGCATAGTACTCAATAGGTAGGTTTTTGATCCTCTCCTTTTTCTCACCCTCTACCCTCAAGTAGGTCCTGGTATGTGTTGTTCCCTTCTTTGTGTCTGTGTGTTCTCAGTGGTTAGCACTGTTTTATAAGCGAGAGCATGCAGTATTTGGTTTTCTGTTCCTGTGTTAGTTTGCTTATGATACTGGCCTCCAGCTTCATGCTGCTGCAAGACATAATCTTGTTCTTTTTTGTGGCTGTGTAGTATTCCATGGCATATCTGTACCATATTTTCTTTATCCACTCTACTCTTGATGGGCATTTAGATTGATTCTGTGTTTTTGCTATTGTGAATAGTGTTGCAGTGAACATATGTGTGTGTGTGTCTTTATGACAGAATGATTTGTATTTGTATTCCTTTGGGTATATACCCAATAATGGGATTGCTGGGTTGAATGGTAATTCTGTTTTAAGGTCTTTGAGAAATCACCAAACTGCTTTCCACAGTGGCAGAACTAATTTACATTCCCACCAGCAGTGTATAAGAATTCTCTTTTCTCCACAGTCTTGCCAGCATCTTTTTGTTTTTGACTTTATTTTTTATTTTTTACTTATTTTTTATTTTTTTTTGTTATTATACTTTAAGTTCTAGGGTACATGTGCATAACGTGCAAGTTTGTTACATATGTATACTTGTGCCATGTTGGTGTGCTGCACCCATCAACTCGTCAGCGCCCATCAACTCGTCATTTACATCAGGTATAACTCCCAATGACATCCCTCCCCTCTTCCCCCTCCCCATGATAGGCCCCGGTGTGTGATGATCCCCTTCCCAAGTCCAAGTGATCTCATTGTTCAGTTTCCACCTATGAGTGAGAACGTGCGGTGTTTGGTTTTCTGTTCTTGTGATAGTTTGTTGAGAATGATGGTTTCCAGCTGCATCCATGTCCCTACAAAGGACACGAACTCATCCTTTTTTATGGCTGCATAGTATTCCATGGTGTATATGTGCCACATTTTCTTAATCCAGTCTGTCACTGATGGACATTTGGGTTGATTCCAAGTCTTTGCTATTGTGAATAGTGTCACAATGAACATACGTGTGCATGTGTCTTTATAGCAGCATGATTTATAATCCTTTGGGTGTATACCCAGTAATGGGATGGCTGGGTCATATGATACTTGTAGTTCTAGATCCTTGAGGAATCGCCATACTGTTTTCCATAATGGTTGAACTAGTTTACAATCCCACCAACAGTAGTGTTCCTATTTCTCCACATCCTCTCCAGCACCTGTTGTTTCCTGACTTTTGAATGATCGCCATTCTAACTGGTGTGAGATGGTATCTCATTGTGGTTTTGATTTGCATTTCTCTGATGGCCAGTGATGATGAGCATTTTTTCATGTGTCTGTTGGCTGTATGCATGTCTTCTTTTGAGAAATGTCTGTTCATACCTTTTGCCCACTTTTTGATGGGGTTGTTTTTTTCTTGTAGATTTGAGTTCTTTGTAGGTTCTGGATATTAGCCCATTGTCAGATGAGTAGATTTTTATTGCAAAGATTTTCTCCCATTCTGTAGGTTGCCTGTTCACTCTGATGATAGTTTATTTTGCTGTGCGGAAGCTCTTTAGTTTAATGAGATCCCATTTGTCAATTTTGGCTTTTGTTGCTGTTGCTTTTGGTGTTTTAGACATGAAGTCCTTGCCCATGACTATGTCCTGAATGATATTACCTAGGTTTTCCTCTAGGGTTTTTATGGTATTAGGTCTAACATTTAAGTCTCTAATCCATCTTGAATTAATTTTCGTATAAGGAGTAAGGAAAGGATCCAGTTTCAGCTTTCTACTTATGGCTAGCCAATTTTCCCAGCACCATTTATTAAATAGGGAATCCTTTCCCCATTTCTTGTTTTTCTCAGGTTTGTCAAAGATCAGATGGCTGTAGATGTGTGGTATTATTTCTGAGGACTCTGTTCTGTTCCATTGGTCTATATCTCTGTTTTGGTACCAGTACCATGCTGTTTTGGTTACTGTAGCCTTGTAGTATAGCTTGAAGTCAGGTAGCGTGATGCCTCCAGCTTTGTTCTTTTGACTTAGGATTGTCTTGAAGATGCGGGCTCTTTTTTGGTTCCATATGAACTTTAAAGCAGTTTTTTCCAATTCTGTGAAGAAACTCGTTGGTAGCTTGGTGGGGATGGCATTGAATGTATAAATAACCTTGGGCAGTATGGCCATTTTCACGATATTGATTCTTCCTATCCATGAGCATGGTATGTTCTTCCATTTGTTTGTGTCCTCTTTTATTTCACTGAGCAGTGGTTTGTAGTTCTCCTTGAAGAGGTCCTTTACATCCCTTGTAAGTTGCATTCCTAGGTATTTTATTCTCTTTGAAGCAATTGTGAATGGAAGTTCATTCCTGATTTGACTCTCTGTTTGTCTGTTACTGGTGTATAAGAATGCTTGAGATTTTTGCACATTAATTTTGTATCCTGAGACTTTGCTGAAGTTTCTTATCAGCTTAAGGAGATTTTGGGCTGAGATGATGGGGTTTTCTAAATATACAATCATGTCATCTGCAAACAGGGACAATTTGACTTCTTCTTTTCCTAACTGAATACCCTTGATTTCTTTCTCTTGCCTGATTGCCCTAGCCAGAACTTCCAACACTATGTTGAGTAGGAGTGGCGAGAGAGGGCATCCCTGTCTTGTGCCAGTTTTCAAAGGGAATTTTTCCAGTTTTTGCCCATTCAGTATGATATTGGCTGTGGGTTTGTCATAAATAGCTCTTATTATTTTGAGATATGTTCCGTGAATACCGAATTTATTGAGAGTTTTTAGAATGAAGTGCTGTTGAATTTTGTCAAAGGCCTTTTCTGTATCTATGGAGATAATCATGTGGTTTTTGTCTTTGGTTCTGTTTATATGCTGGATTACGTTTATTGATTTGCGTATGTGGAACCAGCCTTGCATCCCAGGGATGAAGCCCACTTGATCATGGTGGGTAAGCTTTTTGATGTGCTGCTGGATTTGGTTTGCCAGTATTTTATTGAGGATTTTTGCATCGATGTTCATCAGGGATATTGGTCTAAAATTCTCTTTTTTTGTTGTGTCTCTGCCAGGCTTTGGTATCAGGATGATGTTGGCCTCATAAAATGAGTTAAAGAGGAGTCCCTCTTTTTCTATTGATTGGAATAGTTTCGGAAGGTACCAGCTCCTCCTTGTGCCTCTGGTAGAATTCAGCTGTGAATCCATCTGGTCCTGGACTTTTTTTAGTTGGTAGGCTATTAATTATTGCCTCAATTTCAGAGCCTGCTATTGGTCTAATCAGGGATTCAGCTTCTTCCTGGTTTAGTGTTGGGAGGGTGTAAGTGTCCAGGAAATTATCCATTTCTTCTAGATTTTCTAGTTTATTTGTGTAGAGGTGTTTATAGTATTCTCTGATGGTAGTTTGTATTTCTGTGGGGTCGGTGGTGATATCCCCTTTATCATTTTTTATTGTGTCTATTTGATTCTTCTCTCTTTTCTTCTTTATTAGTCTTGCTAGTGGTCTATCAATTTTGTTGATCTTTTCAAAAAACCAGCTCCTGGATTCATTGATTTTTTGGAGGGTTTTTTGTGTCTCTATCTCCTTCAGTTCTGCTCTGATCTTAGTTATTTCTTGCCTTCTGCTAGCTTTTGAATGTGTTTGCTGTTGCTTCTCTAGTTCTTTTAATTGTGATGTTAGAGTGTCAATTTTAGATCTTTCCAGCTTTCTCTTGTGGGCATTTAGTGCTATAAATTTCCCTCTACACACTGCTTTAAATGTGTCCCAGAGATTCTGGTATGTTGTATCTTTGTTCTCATTGGTTTCAAAGAACATCTTTATTTCTGCCTTCATTTCGTTATGTACCCAATAGTCATTCAGGGGCAGGTTGTTCAGTTTCCATGTAGTTGAGCGGTTTTGATTGAGTTTCTTAGTCCTGAGTTCTAGTTTGATTGCACTGTGGTCTGAGAGACAGTTTGTTGTAATTTCTGTTCTTGTACATTTGCTGAGGAGTGCTTTACTTCTAATTATGTGGTCAGTTTTCGAATAAGTGCGATGTGGTGCTGAGAAGAATGTATATTCTGTTGATTTGGGGTGGAGAGTTCTGTAGGTGTCTATTAGGTCTGCTTGCTGCAGATATGAGTTCAATTCCTGGACATCCTTGTTAACTTTCTGTCTTGTTTATCTGTCTAATGTTGTCAGTGGGATGTTGAAGTCTCCTATTATTATTGTATGGGAGTCTAAGTCTCTTTGCACGTCTCTAAGGACTTGCTTTATGAATCTGGTTGGTCCTGTATTGGGTGTATATATATTTAGGATAGTTAGCTCTTCCTGTTGAATTGATCCCTTTACCATTATGTAATGGCCTTCTTCGTCTCTTTTGATCTTTGATGGTTTAAAGTCTGTTTTATCAGAGACTAGGATTGCAACCCCTGCTTTTTTTTGTTCTCCATTTGCCTGGTAGATCTTCCTCCATCCCTTTATTTTGAGCCTATTTGTGTCTCTGCATGTGAGATGGGTCTCCTGAATACAGCAAACTGATGGGTCTTGACTCTTTATCCAGTTTGCCAGTCTGTGTCTTTTCATTGGAGCATTTAGTCCATTTACATTTAAGGTTAAGATTGTTATGTGTGAACTTGATCCTGCCATTATGAAAACTGGTTATTTTGCTTGTTAGTTGATGCAGTTTTTTCCTAGCATCGATGGTCTTTACATTTTGGCATGTTTTTGCAATGGCTGGTACCGGTTGTTCCTTTCCATGTTGAGTGCTTCCTTCAGGGTCTCTTGTAAGGCAGGCCTAGTGGTGACAAAATCTCTAAGCATTTGCTTATCTGTAAAGGATTTTATTTCTCCTTCACTTATGAAACTTAGTTTGGCTGGATATGAAATTCTGGGTTTAAAATTCTTTTCTTTAAGAATGTTGAATATTGGCCCCCACTCTCTTCTGGCTTGGAGAGTTTCTGCCGAGAGATCTGCTGTGAGTCTGATGGGCTTCCCTTTGTGGGTAACCCGACCTTTCTCTCTGGCTGCCCTTAAGATTTTTTCCTTCATTTCAACTTTGGTGAATCTGGCAATTATGTGTCTTGGAGTTGCTCTTCTCGAGGAGTATCTTTGTGGCGTTCTCTGTATTTCCTGGATTTGAATGTTGGCCTGCCCTACTAGGTTGGGGAAGTTCTCCTGGATGATATCCTGAAGAGTGTTTTCCAACTTGGTTCCATTTTCCCCCTCACTTTCAGGCACCCCAATCAGACGTAGATTTGGTCTTTTTACATAATCCCATACTTCTTGCAGGCTTTGTTCATTTCTTTTTCTTCTTTTTTCTTTTGGTTTCTCTTCTCGCTTCATTTCATTCATTTGATCCTCAATCGCTGATACTCTTTCTTCCAGTTGATCGAGTCGGTTACTGAAGCTTGTGCATTTGTCACGTATTTCTCGTGTCATGGTTTTCATCTCTTTCATTTCGTTTATGACCTTCTCTGCATTAATTACTCTAGCCGTCAATTCTTCCACTTTTTTTTCAAGATTTTTAGTTTCTTTGCGCTGGGTACGTAATTCCTCCTTTAGCTCTGAGAAATTTGATGGACTGAAGCCTTCTTCTCTCATCTCGTCAAAGTCATTCTCCGTCCAGCTTTGATCCGTTGCTGGCGATGAGCTGCGCTCCTTTGCCGGGGGAGATGCGCTCTTATTTTTTGAATTTCCAGCTTTTCTGCCCTGCTTTTTCCCCATCTTTGTGGTTTTATCTGCCTCTGGTCTTTGATGATGGTGATGTACTGATGGGGTTTTGGTGTAGGTGTCCTTCCTTTTGATAGTTTTCCTTCTAACAGTCAGGACCGTCAGCTGTAGGTCTGTTGGAGATTGCTTGAGGTCCACTCCAGACCCT